>NC_139977.1:25584804-26286804 GCF_963993115.1 Abramis brama | reverse complement strand
CATGACATCAGTGAGCTCGTCTTACCCATAGAGCTTCGGGACGCGTCAAGGACGGCCTGAGCTTTGGCACTGTCCATTGTGATCTCCTCCATAGCTTCCAGCATCTCCTCACTCAGTTCCTTTCTGTTCCCGATCAGCTTGGCCATTTTACAGTATGTACTGTTATCGCTCACTATCTTTATTAGCTCTGGGAAGTGGTAACCGTACCATTCACTGCACAGATAAGAGAAAGAGAATTAGAAACTGTTCCAAAGGGCTGTACTATTTGGCTGTACTAAATAAACAATTTATCTTACTACCGTGACTTAGTTTTAAAAAATGTTTTACAACATTGTTAAACTCCAGATTACAACTATTGTTATTAATGAGTTAAAAAATAAAATAAAATAAAATACAAAATGAGTTTTTTTTACTATACAAAAACACTATGAAAGAAATAAACTATTGCCTATTAAATAGTATAGCCGTCTTATTTTCTTCATTTTCAGGGGTTAAACTAAGCTTTAATTTACAATTAGATGATGTTACTAAGCCATAATCACGATTTCTTTATTCATTATATTTTGATTATTCATGTAGCCATTCATTACGAAATCTATGATCCAAATAACGTGTGAAGTCACTCAAAGGTCTGTCTCCCCCTCAGGTTGTGTTCGCTCCAGTTTGAGGGACCAAACACCCCAGAGGAAGGACTTTACTGTGCCTCCACTTTCTGTACAGCCAGTGCACTAGGAGGCGCTGTCTGTGGTAAGCATTAGGAGGTGGCTGGATTAGAGCCAACTACAGGAAAGTCCCACAAAAAACATCTTACCGCACACGCATGGAGAACGTGTTGATGTCCTTGTCCAGCTGGTCCAGGAGGGCGATTGACTGGATGATCATGTTGTCCGCCCTATTGACATTGAACTTGACTTTGGCTCTGGAGTAGCTGTGACCCAAACCCAATTGAGCTTTGGACGCGGCCAGAGCAGTGAGTCCCTTTACCAGGGAATGGAAGTGCAGACGCACACCTGTCAATTACAAACAGATGCATTAACAACAGTTGACACTGTTGGACCCTTAAAAACATTTTTTTTTTTTTCGCCTGTCTGTTCAGCTTTTCAGTATAAAGCATCAGAAATCAGGTTATCTAGGTACATCATTACAGCAGGCTGCTCAAAACTGTTTGGATATATGATTTGCATAATAAGGATTTAAACCAGGGGTTTTCAACCTGAGGTGCAGGAAACCCCAAGTATGGGAATAAATAAAGAATCAAACTAAAATATTTCAAATACATTCAACATATGTACACTACAATAGTGACTAGGGAAAACACCAATATAAACTAAATATTTTCCAAATACTCACATTTGTTATTTTTACAGTAAAATTGGGTCTTTATAAATGAAAATATATAGCTGCCTTTTACATGTTAAGATTGGGGGCGGATGTCCATTCCACGAAGTTGATCATATTTGGGGGTCCATGGCACTTTAAAGATTGAAAACCCCTGATTTGAATCATCATGCTCACCCCTTATGATTTCAGCTACAACTCCTCCAGTCTGAATGGACAGATTAAGCTCTTCCTGAAGCGCTGCACCGATCTTAGCATCGGACACCCCCAACATGGACTTCTTTTTACCCCCGGACGGAATGTTGGTCTCCAAGAACAACTTGAGATCCGCATGGACAACTCCTGCCAGGATCAGATGAGGAACAAAGCGTCACTAATTGTAGGTCACAATTTGTAAGTCAACAAATCGACCTCAAATGATCAGTTTGTAGGTATGCTGTCGTCACAATAATTCAGTGGATTGACAGATTATATGTACATCATTTCATCAGTGAAGCAATGTGAGATAACCTTCTTGTCTCTTACCTTCTGAAATGGCATTGATATTTTCCAGAGCAGTCTGGGCGGATTTAAAGGGGAAGAATGCACTCAGTCGGATTACGCTACTGAATTTGCCAACATTTAGGACACTTTCCTCCACCTATGAAAGACCAAGAATCATAATTAGTATTAGTCATTTAAAAATACACTTATATTTAAACTACATTAGCCACTTTTGCACTGTGTTGTTCCAGGAACTAGCCACCAAGGTGTAAATGTTCCCCTAGGGCCTTTCTCATTCGCACCACCAGTAGGAACGCAGAAGAGACTTAAGCCACACTTCTTGTTGTGACTTATTTTTTGACGGTGTGGCGGACGTTTATTTTGACGGCGCCGAGAACACCAGAGCCTGATCACACAGCGCTCATTCTCAGTGTTCCTTAGTTTACGATCCGTCTAATACTTTTTTGTCATTCAAAAAAGTAAACATCTGCCGTGGTGTGGTAGATATCCAATGTCACCATCTAAGCAGAAATACATAATCATGTTTCTCTTTGTTTCCTCCAAGTTGCGTTGGATTTTCTCCTTAGCGTAAAGGTTGAAAGGTCCATATATCCCAGTTTTCCATGTTTGCAGAATTAGTTTGTGGAGCAAATATTTAGGCTATAATCTCTGTGTACATGGCTTTTTTTTCTTTTTCTTTTTTAAATGAGGGGTGCTGGTGTTCTGTGTGCGTTCGGCCAATCATTATACACTTACGTCATTGGTAGCTCCTATTGTGCTGGATAAGACCCTAGGAGCTAATTTAGTTCCCCCAAAAGGCGTTCCTACAGCTAAAATCATTCCCAGTTCCCACGGTGCGAACACGCCAAAAAGTTGGTACTTCCACCATTAGATCTAGAAAAGAACTACGAAAAGGTTCCTCCGATGCAAAAGCCCTAATAGCAACAGATCTCTATATCCTGACGTACATCCAAATGTAACAAAATATTGAAAATGGGGGGGGGGGGGTGACTAAATGGTTGAAAAAGTCCTGCACTTTCACTGTAAAATCCAGTTGTGACGTTAAAAAAAAAAAAAGCACTAAAAATTCATTTACAATATGCATTTAGAAAAATAGATTGTATTACATAAAAAAAAAAAATGCATCTTAAAATCCTACAATCTTTGAATTTATGCTCAACATAGGTCATTTGGACTATTTTTCAATGGTACTTTTATGGCTGGGATTTGAACCAACAACCTTCTGAATACATGCCCAAATCTTTAAACCCTTCTCCTCCACATTGTTAGTATGGACAAAAATGTACTTCCGTTTAAATTTCCTTAATATACAAACCTGAGGTAGCAGCATTCCAATCTCTTCAACTTCTTTGACAGCAAATAATGCATATCCAGCTGCATGCTCAAACAACACGTGTAAAAGCACCTGAGAAAGAGAGAGAAAGTGCCAAATTATTAATTACCACTAATACCATAAAAATAAATTACGACAAAAAGGGACAATATCCTAAATGCTTAATTCCCATATTAACAACCAACTAATTATACAAATAAATGTTGTTAATCTTAACTGTTAAAGTTGCAGGTCAACACCAGCACGTGGTGGTGGCACTTCCAGGCACAAAGACGCCTAGTTTTTTAAGTATTTAATATGATAATACAGCATTACGTAAGCAGACGATAACAACAGTCGTTAATAAACTACCCATGTTTAGATTTTATTACATTAGAGCTTGAAGCTGGGGAGAAACACATTAGCATGGGTTAGCACAGACACACCACGTGCTACTCCAGTGGATCAAATACTCAGCGTGACACTTTTAGAATTGAACAACATCTTAAAGCACTGAGATCAGAACCAGAACATCGGTCCAAAACACTAACAGGAGGTGAGTGAAACATTACAAGCTCGTTAGATTGAATTAAATGGCTGCCGTGGGCTTTAATATCACATTAAGGCCTTGTGTTACCGGATTCGCCAATTTATCCTCTCAAGTAACGGTTAAGCTGCAATAATTGTATATATGCTGTTTGTATCGTGCGAGCGCATAATAAATGTGCTCAATAAACTAATTACAACAATTGTTATAACTCTGTAATAGCAACAAAGCGCAAATCTACAAACATGCACGTCGGCCATCATAAAAGCCAGATTTACAATACAACATGGTGGTGATGTTTAAAACGTTTCAAAACTCCGATCTGCTAATTTCTAAAGATTGCATAAAGAAATAGTGCATGTTTTACCATGTTTACTGATCTCGTGCGCCACGCACGAGGGAGCGTTCCGTTCCTTCGGATCACTTGAACAGGAAAGAATTCACATGCGCTCAAGTACGAAAACCCACATGATTCAGTCACGCAGCCTATCGCGAGATTTCAAAAGGGCGGGATTTTGCGGAAATGTGTGCGTCACCTGTTGGAAATGCTTGGAAATGCAAGTTGCGTGGCACACGAATGGACATCCCGTTTGCTGGAGAAAAATGAATTATATGGTAGAATTGATGCCCATGTGAGGAATGATAAAATATTATAAAAATACCACAATTTAATAGAGTGTACTGGTAACCAAGGGTAGGCATAATTTGCATAGTAGCCTAGGCTACTTAAAGGAGAAGTTCACTTTCAAAAAAACTTTTGCTGATAATTTACTCACCCCCATGTCATCCAAGATGTCCATGTCTTTCTTTCTTCAGTCGCAAAGAAATTAAGGTTTTTGATGAAAACATTCCAGGATTTCCCCCCATGTAATGGATTCTATTGGGACCCAAACGGTAGAAGGTCCAAATGACAGTTTAAGTGCAGCTTCAAAGGGCTTTAAACGATACCAGACGATGAATAAGGGTCTTATCTAGCGAAACGATCGGTCATTTCCAAAATAAATAAAAAAGTTTAAGTTTTATAAGCACAAACGCTCGCCTTGCTCTGTTCTGTGATGCGCGTTCGTGACGTCACGTAATACGCAATTACGTTGAAAAGGTCACGCTTGACGTGTTTACAAATGTGCAGAAGGAGGACCATATACACATTTTCAAATGTATTTGTGTCAGTTTATCGTTTAAAATGCCCATTTCGTGTGCGTATCCTGGGTGTTTTAATATTAAAAAGCCAAAAAGAACATTTTCTTCAGGACAGAAATTTTTCAAGCGTGACCTTTTCAACGTAATTGCGTATTACGTGACGTCACGAACGCGCATCACAGAACAGAGCAAGGCGAACATTTGTGCTTATAAAACTTAAACTTTTTTATTTATTTTGGAAATGACCGATCGTTTCGCTAGATAAGACCCTTATTCATCATCTGGTATCGTTTAAAGCCCTTTGAAGCTGCACTTAAACTGTCATTTGGACCTTCTACCGTTTGGGTCCCAATAGAATCCATTACATGGGGGGAAATCCTGGAATGTTTTCATCAAAAACCTTAATTTCTTTGCGACTGAAGAAAGAAAGACATGGACATCTTGGATGACATGGGGGTGAGTAAATTATCAGCAAAAGTTTTTTTGAAAGTGAACTTCTCCTTTAAATCGTTATATGTGCAATTAGAGAATTGATATGAACAGTTTTTTATGCAAAAATAGTTACAATAAAATAAATCACTGTGTTAATTATTCTGGTATATGGTATATTAGTATAAGTTATTCTGATTTAAATAATCGTATATCAATTCAATAGGCTAGTTTATGTCAAAAAACGACAACGACCAGCCTGTAGCCTATTTAAATCTTGTTAATTTAAAGTTTAATGTAGGCCTATTGATATGATTTAAATAATAGTTTTTCAAACACATTAATACGTCTCAAAAAGTTAAATATGTGCTTAGTTCCAATCTGAATAAGCCATCTAACTACATGCTGCAAGCATTTACCCAATAAAACTTTATTAATGCGACTCAGAGTGTTTAGGAAAGACAAATTGGCAAAATATATTTGATGCAGGAAACATTTCAAGAGTTATGATAGGAAACAGTGCTGGCTGCACACTCATCCGTCCACTAATTATCAGACAAATGTGCCATAATGTACAACCCACAGTAATAAATACCACTGTTGACTTCATATTTTAAAAGAGAATTGAATTTATGACTTTATACACATCAGATGGGAATGCAGAGTCCTTAGAAACAACAAAACGCACACACTTAGGAATAAAAGGAATAATCTAATTTTGCCCTTATAGTTCACCAGAAAAATGGTACAAAATTGTCCATCAACTGTTTGGTTATCCATATTCTTCAAAATATATCCTTTTGTGATACAGCAGAAGAAATAAATTCATACAGGTTTTGAACAACTTGAGGGTGAGTAAATGATGACAGGATTTGGGTGAACTATCCCTATAATGTTTTAATGTAGTATTCTGTAATACTCAACATTCTTAATACCCAGCTATCAACAGGGAATGTTCTCAGAACTTTGGCTAATGTTCTGGCAAGGTTCTCTCAAAGTTATAAACAAATGTTCTTTAAAAGAACGTTAGTTCAAAGTTATCTGGTCTTTCATAATATTCACAGAACGTTAGCACAAAAACGTTATTTATACATTTATACATTTCCTCAAACGTTTTAGTTGGACGTTCATCAAACTTTTTTTTTTTTAGAACATTTAGAAAACATTCAAAAGTAGCGCTCCCTATGTTTGCAGAATTATAAAATGGAATGTTCCTTTAACGTTAGCATAACAAAGAAAAAACGTTTTTAAAACATAATACTGGAGGTATACAACCAAGTTATGTCAAGTCCTTATAGTGTCTCTCGCTTGTCTCCATGGTCAAGGTGGAGGAGTTTATGGAAACATACGTCAGAGATAGTAAATAAGAGCTTTGAGGGTTCCTATAAATCTGACTGCTCTCTGACCACTGACACAAACATTAAACCTGTCACGGAGGCCACCTGCATGCTGTACAAAGGTACAACTCTCTCGACCTCTCTGTCTCTCTCACTCTTCCTGATTTGATCATAAAATAGATCCTATCTCTAATTCTCTCTAATGTATGTCACAACTGGAACTAACTTATCAACAAAAGCATGAGTAGCATACACTGTAATCTCCCATGTTGTGTTTAACACTTGCTGATTTGTGTTTTTACATGTCGCTCAAAGATGCGCGGAGTGGTTACAGGATGTTTGGTCCTGGTGTATATTGTTGCTCTTCAGGCTGACCAAGCATATGGACACATCACATTCTTCAGCCCCAAAGAGATGAGAGAGCTCAGGGTGAGTATTCATTTCAATTCAACCTCCAGTTAAACCTGAGTTGTCCAAGAAAGAAGTTGTTTTGTTTCTCCCTTTATCTACAACAGGAAAAGGAGGGAAGGAAGGATGCTGATCCACAGGCAGAGGAAGTTTTGATTGATGAAACTGGAGGAGAGCCAGTGGTGAGGGATCTCAGCATTTTTTTAATGGATTTCATAATGTTTTCGAGTTTCTGATTGGCTGATTCCATCTGAAGGGCCAGCCTATAGAAATAGGGCTGAAGCTCACTGCTAATAAGGGCCACATTGGATCCGCTTTTGGTAAGATGCTGCAGAACATTGTAGAAGAGCCAGAGACGGGTAAGGAGAATTTAAATCCATGCTGTAAAATGTCTTTCTATGTTTCATATATACACGCTGACCACTCTGATGTTTGTGCTCTATTTTGACAGTGAAATAAGGCTGGAATTTTAATCTGCATTCAACGACAATTGCAGTCTGATGGTTCGCCACAATTGCAAGCACAAATATTTGGTCTATGAATGTAAATGAATCACAATAAAATGAAATTACATGCAAATTCAGATTCTTGTCATATATAGATGAATTTTTAAACTTGCTAAATTGCTGTTTGCATCTGTTTTAATTTGACTCTTAATTTGCCTTGTTTCCTGTAATTTTGTTAAATTTGTTACTATTTCTATATTACTAAATATCGTCATTTAATATACCAAATGGTTACAGTAAAATAATCTCAGCTTTACAATTTTTTTTTAAAGAAGTCCCTTATACTCACCAAGGCTGCATTTATCTATTGAAAACACAGTAAAATTAGAAATATTGTGAAATAAATATTATTGTAATTTCAAATATCTGTTTTCTATTTAAATATTTTAAAATGTAATTTATTCCTGTGATGGCAAAGCTGAATTTTTAACATCATTACTCCAGTCTTCAGTGTCACATGATCCTTCAGAAATCATTCTAATATGCTAATTTGCTGCTCGAAATATTTATTAGTTATGCTGCTTAACATTTTTAAAGAACAGCCTAGAAATAGAAATATAATTTTTTTTAACAATGTAAAAGTCTTGACTGTCACTTTCAATCAATTTAATGCATCCTCGCTCAATAAAATGATTAATTTCTTATAAAATCTTACCAACCACAACGTTTTAAATGGTAGGAGCATAAATGTGTTTGTGTGAATTGAATGTTCACAGCGGTTTCAATATGTATAATGTCAGCTTGAGAGGGCAGCATGTTGGTTGGAAATAATAGGAAACATGCCCAGATGTTTTTTATTTATTTCTTATAGAGGCAGTTTGTTATTGCAAAACTCTTTATAGCAAATAGAGAACATGTGAAGAGTTCAGATGCAAAAGCCTCTAAGTGCCATCTGAAATTTTCTTCTAGAATGATCATTTTTATCAAGCTCGTATATTTAAGTTTAGTTATTTCACTTTAATGACAATTAATAGGTAATCTTCATTGTCATTTAAGTGAATTTACTGAACTTAAACAAGCTTGATAAAAATCATTCTAGAAGAAAATTTCAGATGGCACTTAGAGGCTTTTGCATCTGAACTCTTCATATGTTGAATCCTTTGGATGTGTTTACATGGGAAAAGTGGGAATTCACATTGCATTTTGAGAGTGCTACTTCATTCCGTTTCCCATTGTTTGAGAAAATAAAGTTGATAAAGATAAACAATCAAAGTTGTTGAGTGGACAAAAAAGAGCGACATAATGGCAGAATTAGCCTTTATATGTTATTTATTCAAAGAGGTTTTGTAAAATATGTTTAATATGCTAGATCTGCTCTATAAAAAAGGTTAACGTTACAACAATCAGAAACAGCCGAGTCTGACTCTGATGGAGCTTAAGGAAAAGTTAATATTTGGCAAAAGTTATATTTCAGTCTGTTCCTCACATTAAGCTTTTCAAAAGATGGTTTCAAAACACTTGGAATATATGATGGGTCACATGGACTGCTTGGAGCATCTGTGTTCGGTGTATGGTGAAGAACAACATGGCCATTCCGCTAAACTAAGAAACATGATGGTGAATTAATGATGACAGAATTATTAGGTGTCGTCCTTTTATGGTTTAGCTGTCAGTCTCTCACAGAACTCATATTCCTTCATTCCAAGAGCATGATCTCTGGCAGGAGGTGCAGGAAGAACAAGGGAACAGTCACTGTCAAAGTATTTTCCACTTACTCCAAATGTTTCCTCCGACACTGCACAGTATATTGGGCTGAAAGCCCCCTCTTCAGCAGTCTGGTGGAAAAATGCACACACACATAAAGTCAATGGATAATAAACAATTTTTGATGAATATTCATCACATGTTTAAACAAGTGTCATTTGACAAATCACATTTGCTATCATGATATTGTAGTGCACATGTGGTTCGTGTCCTTTGTTTAAATGAAACTTACGTAACTGGTATCGATGCCAGTAAGAATTGCACAATAAAAAAGAATCCAGTTATTAGGAACTTTTAATTTCATACCTTCCAGTAAACTAGGTCATTTCTGCTTCTTAGTCCCTGACTGTTCAATATGATGACTCCTGTTCTCTATCTCCCTTTCTTTTGTAAATTGCACTATTATGCTTTTTCGGATATTACTTTTGATGCAGTATGTAATATAGCTGTTTGTGAATTTAAAAGGTCTGCAAAGGTCTGTCACCCAAAAGAAAGAACCAGGTCTGAACTGCCTGAAACGAGTCATCCTATGCAAGTTTGTCACAAATTTGACCCGCCCTCAAACACTAGTTGATAGAGACTGGAAGACGGCAGTTGTGTTGTGGACATGCCAAGAAGACACTGTTTTCTGCACTGCGAAAACAAATCAACTTTCCAAGCACTTCCAAAAGACGAGGACTCGGGCTTGAATTGATATGGTAAAATCGACTCCATCCTTACTGTTGTATCACTGTGTATTAAGCACTGAGGTAGCCTCCAGAGCTGAAATCCAAATATGGTGATAGTGTTTTGTTTCAGACACGTGCTGTAAGCGGTAGACCAATCACAACAGACTGGGCCGTCTGACCAATCAGGGGGATGTTTCCCGTACAACGACATAACTTGCTGCTCAACTACCAAAGTACGAAGGCTCGTTCCTACGTAGCAGAGAAAGTTTGCACAAGCGCACTCTTCAAAAACGACGATTTAAATCTCTTGACAAACTAAAAGACTTAAATGACATTTGTATACATTCTAACTAAAATATATAGATTGTACTGAATGTCAGCTTGCTTATTTTGCTCAAGATAAGGATTTATTAAGTCCACATGTCATGCAAACTAGAAGCTATGCTTCTACCCAGACAGCAATAGAGTGTCGGCCCAGATCCGGCCCACATCTGGTAGCCACATGTACCAGATGTGGCCCGGATCTGGGCCGACACTATGTTGCTGTCTGGGTAACCACAGCTCAAGAGCTGTTGTTTCCAACCACACAATTTTGCTGTTTGCGAATTCTCGTTGGAACTATGGTTTCGGGAAACACAGACTCGTTGAGCTATGCTGATAACTACGGAAACACAGTTGGCTAACGATGCTTTTGGGAAATGTTACCCAGAGCAGAGTAGACCAATCACAACAGACTGGGCCATATGACCAATCAGTGCAAAGTAGGCTAACGGAAAGGAGGGGTTTAGAGAGACTGAATCTTCGAAAGAATCTTTTTCGACTCTTTGATAAATGAGGAGATGTGCAATGTATATTATGAGAATATTAAAGTGTTTATTGACCTTTGATGCATGTAAACCTAGGAGACCATCAAAACAAAATGAACCTTTAAAACAGCATAACACTTTAAACTAACCAAACTAAATAAAACAGAAAAAAAGCATAACGCTTAAACTTCTAAGTTTCGTAGCTCTTGTGTACAGCTGAACTTCAGATGTTATTAAATGGAATGTTTAGTAATTTCTTCCAGAATTGCAGTAAGAATGAAAAGCATTAACACATGTCATCTATTTTAGGAACTAGTCCACTAGTGGTGCCATATAAATTGGCAGAAAGCAGCCAGGAAATGTTGTGTGTTGTTAAACGTTATTGAATTGATAGGCGACTCACTTTGAAGAAGAAAAAGCCAATCAAGTTGAAGAGGAATCGGATAATGAAGTTATAGTTTCTCATTACATCTGTCATAACTACACCTGGATGCAGAGAGTTTGCCGTAACTCCTGAAACACACACACAAAGTCATGGTTTGAATGGAAGTAAAATTCTCATCTTTCCAACATGTGTCTTGCCTTTCCATCAAAATCATGTTCAGTCATAAAGAAACTTTTGTTTGAAATGAAAGTGAAAACAGATGTGTGATGCCCAGTTCTCTCTCTGTCAGTCAACTTGAGAGTTTTGAGTCAGGACGTTGTTTTGAGAAAAATTTATAAAAAAAAATTAGCTATAGAGTGCATTAAATTGATTATGGTTATAATATAACATCATAAGTTATAATGTATTTATTATATTGCATGCTCATTTTCTAATGACAGACAGCAGACAGTCAGTTTTCAGTTTGGACATGTATACCCGTGCCCTGAAGTCTGCGTGCCAATTCATTGGTCCAAATGACATTGTGCAGCTTGGTGTGGTTATATGTAGCATCCATCACATGGTTTAGATTGTCCCCACGGAAATGAGCGAAGTCCACTTCACCTTTCCAGTGATTCATTGAAGAAACATTTACAATGCGAGCTGGGGCTGATTTCTTCAAAAGGTCTGTGTGACAATAAAAAGAAAAGGCATTATTTATGAGTGCTGCTTGCAGATGTGTCTTTGTGAGATTGGGAATGTTTGACCTAAAAGCAAACTGGTGAGCAGGAACGGCCCAACGTGGTTGGTTGCAAATGTAATTTCCAACCCATCAGCGGTGATCTTACTGGGTAGGCCTGTAGGAATGAACAAACCACTGTTTGTATGGACATGTACAACACAAATTTGGACATATATGAGAAAGAGAGAGAGCGAAATGGCCGTTCCACCTGAGGCCCCAGCGTTATTGACCAGGATGTGTAATTCCTTCTCTTCCTCCAAGACCCGTGCTGCAAACTTCCGGACAGACTCGAGCGACGAGGTGTCAAGCAGACGCAGATGCACGTTCTGGTTCCCACTGCTGTCTCTGATTTCTTGCAGCGCTGCAGTCCCACGAGCCTCGCTCCGGCACGCCAGGATCACCCGTGCCCCACGACGGGCAAAGTCCAGGGCAATGAACTTCCCAATCCCTGAGAGGTAAAAACAAGAGTTGAATGGCCCAGCAGTACACTCTTAAAAAAAAAAAACTCTTGCAGTGATGCCATAGAAGAAGAATCTTTTAGTGAACCTGTTCTTCTTGTTGTAAAGAGCATTTTAATAATCTAAAGAACCTTTTGTGAAATTGAAAGGTTCCATGGATGTTACAGATTCTTCAAGAAACCATGATAATAAAGAACCTTTATTTTAAAATTGTACTGGGGAATAACAGAATTATTTAAGACTTACAACAGAACAGCACATTCCAACAGCGTTTTAGTTATAAAAAAATATATAATTATTATAATCATGTTAAACTTCAATTAATCTCCATTCTCCACCATGAACTAAACCAGTCACGCCAGACGCATACCACAAATGTGAAACATCTTGTATTACATTCACGAGCCTGTCTGCTGGTTTAACCAGTTTGGCAGAGCTTTTACATGACTCTGCGTAAATACGAAAGCAAACTTTAGGATTTCTAATAATAAAACATGTTATAAACTTCCTTGTATTTTCCCCCCAGTCACATTATTTATTGTTTCATTATGGATACTGTCATTCGTCTTCTGCGTAAAGGGGATTTATTCTTCAATTCTTCTCAGATAAGCATTTGCTCACCAACATTCATTAAAAACCTATTTTTAAAAAATATTTTAATTGGTAACAGTGAGATTCTTACCGGTGTTTGCTCCAGTGATAATCGCAGTTTTCCCTTTTAACTGCACGGGACACGCGCGCGGGTTCCACTGTGCTTTCCGCTGTGCGCGTACAATTATGGCCAAGATCGCCGTTGAAAACATCCATAGCGGATGGGAATATATGTCACTCCACTCCCAGTTCATTTAACAAGTCCGTGTTACTCAGTTAAAATCCTCGGTTTACTTAGAAGAGACAATATGCCAAGTCTGAATGACCCTGGCAGGACTGCGCACTGTGCGCGCGAACAGGGCAAAGACTGTAAATTCACTTAAGTCATTCAAGACTACCTCGTTCAAACAGAGTAAACACAGGCTCCTCTGGGTCTTAACGTCGGAAATACTTTTATAATAGTCCTGCAGCTATGAGCCTATTGTTGTTGTTGCAGATAAGGAATGTTGAAGAATTCACTTGGGAACCTAAGATAAAAATATTCACACCATCCATACGGACTATTCAATAAGTGTTGCAAACATGTCAGAGTAGTAAATCCACATTTCATAAAAAAAAAATACATTCATTTATTTATTATTTTTATGAATATAATTAATAATTATACACTTGTTGTGTAGGCTACATAGTGTGTAGGCTACTTAAAATAGCTTGAAACCCATAAAATAGTATTTGGAATCCATAAATCTTTTATAATGAATGATATAGCCTAGGCTAGGCTACTAAATCAATAACACACAAACAAGAGAATGATATTTTTATACAATAATTCACAGACAATTATAGGCTCTAATAAGCAGGAAACCCAAATTGCACTCTTGTGTGTGGCACTACTTGCACCAGAAATCAGGATCTGCCTTTGCTAGTTAAAAGATACATTTTTTTACATTAGAATCCGACGGCTAACATATTCATACTAAAAGCCCAAAACATTTTTTTTGGACGTTTGTGGACCATTGTGGACATTATTGAGTGCACTTATTCAATCTCACATTCAATTCCACTACTGGAACTGAGCTTAAAGAAATAAATTTGATATTGACATGTGTAACGTCTCAGGGTAGAAGAATATGAAGCTCCAGGCAGAGATCCAAAACACTCAATATTTATTTAAACTGAAGAATACACGGAACAGTGTGCTAGCACAAACAGAGTGCGAACACAAACATTGACCAACAACTGAAAGAGTGAAAACCAGGAACATTCCACCGCTGGAAAGATGAATGTGTATTTAAAATAGGTAATTTATGTAGAAGAAATGTGAAATTATTTTTGAATTTGGAGCTTTCTAGACTGAGAAAAGCCAGAAAATGTATTTTTGGCTTATGTGTATGAAAGACAACAACTCCCAGAATGCACTTGCTTCGCTGCCCTACGAGGCCACTCCCAAGCCACGCCTACCGGTAAGAGAGCGCAGTTGAAAACAAGGCAAGGCTAGGCTAGTGAGTCTCCGTAACGAGTTTGCCCGTGATTTCGAGATTGCCCAAAATGTCCGGGATTCGGCTTTTGCGTTCTACAGTCGCCATGTTTACTGTGGCGAGCAGTACGAGGCTGAGGGGCGCGGGAGAACGGCGCGAGGCCGGACATCAACCGATCACTTGTTTAGCGTTCATGTAAACACTACATTCAGATCCACCAATCGGAATGAATTCAGTTAGATTGAAACAAAAGGTGAGCATGTAAACAATGAATGGCGACCGCAGAAAGCAAAAGCTGAATCCCGGACATTTTTGTTGATCTCGACGGCCTGACATGTCCGGGAAAAAGTGTATGGTAACCCCTACTACTCCGCTTTCTTCGTCCATGTTTTCTGCAGGTTTCTGCTGGTGAAATCAAACGCACTGGCACTGATCTGTGATAGGTCTGTTAGCGCATTAGCTCCAACCCCCTATGGGCGGGTTTGAAAGGGTGGGAACTAGTGCTTGATCCCCCCCTCTTACACTTCCTCCTACAATGACGCAAAATGACGATTTTTGCGTCATTGTAGGAGGAAGTGTAAAGAGGTAAATACAGATTTCTCTCGTCTCAGGGGAAAATGAGAAAATGTTGCACGACCATTCAATAGTATGACTGGGTTTCTAACATTGCAAAGCTTAATGCAAATGGGTGGAGTGTTCCTTTAAATACACAGAGAAAATGACAAGACAACAGGTGAAGGAGATGATGATGATGGAACACAGGTGATGGTGATGATCATGACGATGTGCAGGTGAAGGTGATGATGACAGAGGATTCTGGGTAGTGTAGTGCTGACAGGACGATGACAGACGGTGAATGTGACAATATGAGGGTATGGGGAGATTTTCAGACACAACCAATATCTGATTAATGTGAATATTACTACTAGTCTTCTCGACTAGATGTCATCCTTTTTTTTTACCTTGTAGGATGTTACAACGGGGTCCCTGTCATCAGAGGTGGACAGTAAAGTACATTTAGCCTACCTGAGTACTGTACTTAAGTACACTTTTTGACTATCTGTACTATACTTGAGTATTATTTTTTCTGGAAACTTTTTATTTTAACTTCACTACATTTGAAAGACAAATATCATACTTTTTACTCCACTACATTTCTGACAAGGTCCTTGAGTAAAAAGTAGTAACGTCAGTCAGGGGAGGATTTTTTTTTTCATCATGATTGAATTTTTGCAGGTGACAGACAGCCTATCAGTAATCACTCTTGTAGGGTCACGTGTCGTGAAGTTCAGCGATTTCCCATCAATTTCTTTGAACACTAATCAACTTGTGGCAAAATGGACAAAGACAGATCCTCGGCGCAGTGCGTGCATCCATGGCAAATAGGTCTTTCTGTTTTGCTGTTTGTTAAAGCAGTATTGCTGTTGGGCAGTTATACTATAGTTATATAGCTATGGTTGTGTAGCTGGGTTTTAAACCAGGTTGGATTTTTATAGACCACTTGATTCAAATGTGCATGAATGGATACATATACTGTAGATGTGTACTTCTTTTGTTGGGGTGTGTGGTGGATTTTTAATAAATAAGATAGTAAACTAATTTTTTTTAGAGCTAACCTGTGTTAAACTTCTAACCTTAATTCAACCTGTTAAACTTTTAACCTGACTTCTCCTTTGGGTCTAACATTATGACAAACATTTAGGCTACCTAACTTCCTCTTCTAGGTTTAACAAATTAACAAACTAAATTTTACTTCTTCTTTTAGGTCAGGTCTTACTAACCTTTTGTTTTTAGCCTGCATTATGTCATGATATATATTGAGTAATCAACTGACTGTTAACCCTTTACAATGTTTTTTTATTTATGATTTTGCTTATGCCAGTAACAGAGGGTAAAGAAGGGAGGGGCTTTACCAATGCTTTACCAATTGATCATATTGATAGAAGGTGACATGTTAGTCACGCTGATTTTGTTTTGATGTTTCTGTCTTTGTCCTATAAAACCTGATGTATTCTTTTGCTTGGGTGAGATTCTCTGAGAATTGCTCGAGTACTCTCCCGGCCGTGAATAAAGAACTCAAAGAACATTTGCTGAAGTCTGTCTGTCATTTTCTTCTGCGCAGCAGGTGAGATAGTTTAGAGAAATAGATTATGTATTGAAGCGTCGATTGGAGACGGCCCAGGTAGACTTAGGTCAGATGAAATAAGACTTAGTTAGGTTTAGGGGAAAATCTACGACAGGTGGTAGGAGTGTTAAATAAAAAAATGGCTGTCTTTTTTGTCAATTCAGTTGTTTTATTTTTATAGGTTTTATAACATTCTAAAAGCTCTTAATTCCACAGATACTAACTGGTAGGTGTATTCAGGTTGCCTCAGAGGCATAAGTTACTGTATTACATACAACAATGCAACAATAATAAAACAATGCATTGACATTTACTTTTTACTTTTGATACTTACAGGAACTGTATGTAAGATTGTGGCCAAAACTGGTACTGCAATCACTTTCAAATTACTGTAGAGCAGTGTATCCCCTCCCCCTCCCCCCAAATAAATTCAGTGTAGACACTATTCCCCAAAGGAATTAAAGTGAAAAGAGGGGGTGGCCAATCCCCTTGACACTCTTAGAAAAACATGCCTGTTACATGTTAGCTAAACAATGACAATTCATACATTTGGACACACAAGTTGCTCAGCAGCGAGACGTCACTCCAGTCTCAAATTAATATATCACAATCTCTTAAAATAACCAAAATACATCAATATAAACATCACAGTAACATTTGCATTAACTAATACCGCAAAATGTATACCAGAAAGAAGAGAAGAAAAGAAAAATATGAGTTAACATACAAAACTCAAGCAACTCATGTTTACCCCAGAACTTTTTGCTGGTTCATTATCTCAATGAATCTCGTCACTGGTTTAAACAATCTACCAGCCCTGGATCTCACACGACTTAGTGAACTTCCAGCAGGGAAGTTATGAACACTGATATTTGACACTGAATTGTTTTCCTCAAAACGACCACCAATAGGCGTTGAAACACTCAAAGAAAGTCTTCACAACACCAGTACCACTGTGCTGAATCCTGTAGGTATGACTGTCTGCATTAAGACCAAGAACAGTGTACACAGTATCCTCCCAAAGGTCAGCAAGCTTCCGTTTTCCACGTGCTCCCTTGTTGGCAAGCAAAACTCTATCACCAACATCAATTGGTCCTCCCTTGACTCTCCTATTGTACAAGTCAGCATGTCTCTTAAGCTGTTTCTTGGCAGATGCCTGTGCAACACACATTGCCTCCTTCATATCTCTCCGAAGAGCCTGGACGTAATTGTCATAGTTCACAACATCAGGATCGTCTAGAACAGTTCCAAACACCAGGTCAATGGGCAGGCGTGGAATCCTCCCAAACATCAAGAGGAAAGGAGCATACCCCGTGGATTCGTGGATGGTGCAATTATATGCAAAAGTCAGAGATTTGAGTACTTGCGGCCATTTGTGCTTGGTCTTCGCAGGCAGAGCACGTATCATATTGCCCAGCGTCCTGTTCATCCTCTCGCAAGCTCCATTCCCCATTGGATGATATGGAGTTATCCTCGATTTTTGGACTCCAGCGATATTCAACAGTTCAGCGATCAGGGCACTCTCAAAGTTGGCTCCACGATCAGAGTGAATTTGGCCTGGGAAGCCATAAACACAGAAATAGTTATGCCACAGTTGATGCGCCACTGCTTTGGCAGACTGATTTGGACACAAGAAGGCATTAGCCATTTTTGTGAAGTGATCTGTAACAACAAGAACATCCAGGGACCGGTTGGCAGAGTCCTCCACTGACCAAAAGTCTATGCAGACGAGTTCAAGGGGCTCTGTTGTAATGATGTTCTCCAACGGTGCACGACCCTCCGGTTCTGGTGTCTTGCTGATCACACATCGACGACAGCACTTCACATACTCCCTCACATCCTTCTCTAGGCCAAGCCAAAAGAACCTTTGCGAGCAAGATACAGAGTCCGCTGCTGACCTTGATGTCCTGCTTGATCGTGAATGCCTTTCAACACCATGGTTTTCACTGCATCCGGCACGACATACAGGTAGGTTTTCTCTTGGTGACACTATTCTTTGACACCCTGTACAACACACCATTCTTCATCATCAGTTTTCCCCAGTGTTTCATGAGTTTCAAGACAGCTGTTGGTTCATTCATTCGTTCCCTCCTATTAGGCCTCCGTCCTTTCTCAACAAAGCAAATCACCCTTTTTACAACATTATCGTCCTGTTGTCTCCTCATTAGATATGCATGGGACAGCACATCAATGTCCGGTGATTCCGATGGCATTATCGTTTGTGGAAGGTGAGGCAGCAACAAAGCATGTGATATGGAGTTATCGCTATGCCCACACGAGTGCAGAACAGCTCCCACTTCCTGCTTTGACATTGTACCAGGTAAGGAAACTTTAGCTGTATGACAGGCAATGGCCACTCCTCCAGTGTCGGAAGAACTGTCAAGGGGGTGAGTAGACCAGCGGAAGACATCTTGGACACAGCCTGTGCGCACAGCTGCAGCTTCTGCCAACAATTTATCATAAGGGACTCTTGTCAGACGATGGAGTACACTAGGGTGCACAAAGGGCTCTCGACTCAGGGCGTCAGCAACTACGTTTTTTGGACCAGGAATGTACTTAATATCAAACTGGTATGGTGCTAGTTTAGCAACCCATCTGTGTTCACAAGCATCCAATTTTGCTTTGGACAGAATGTACGTTAAAGGGTTGTTGTCTGTCCAAACTGTAAATTTCTGACCCCTGAGCCAATGATGGAATTTGTCACAAATAGCCCATTTCATGGCATAAAATTCCAACCTATGTGCAGGATATCTCGACTGAGCATAGGTAAGCGACTTGCTCGCAAAAGCAATCGGCCTGGCTGTCGTCCCATTGCTAGGAACCTGTGACAATACGGCTCCAAGCCCATTACTAGAAGCATCTACTGAGAGTAGGAAGGTTTCATTGAAATTTGGATGAGCCAACAAGACTTGATCAAGCAAAGCCTGCCTTAATTTGTGAAACGCTCGACTGCATTCCTCAGTCCAATCCGAAGCAGACAACTCTCTCTGACACATTTGACGCTTCCATTTTCCACGAGGAACCTTTCTTCCAGCTGTAAGACTGAACAATGGTTTGGCAATGGCTGAACAGTCTTCAATAAACTGCTGGTAAAACACTACCATACCCAGAAAAGGCCGTATTTTCTGCTGGCAGGGGACATTGGTACCCTCAACCATAAGATCATCCTCAGTGACAGAAGCAATGGCTGTGACTTTTTCTGGATCGGTAGCAATACCATCCTCACTGATGATGTGACCCGAAAATTTTACCGAACTCCGCAAGAGGTGACATTTCTTCGGAGCAAGCTTGAGATTGTGAGTCTTGAGACGCTTAAACACCATTTCCAAGCGCTCCAGCGCCAGCTCTTCGGTGGGTGCAAATACCAGGACGTCATCCAGATAACATAATAGACTGTTGAAATTCTGATCCCCGAATACCGTCAACATCATCCGCATGAAAGTGGCCGGACTATTACACAGTCCCTGCGGTAAACGATTATATTCGTATAACCTAAAAGGTGATGTAAATGCTGTGTATTTCCGGTCATCTTCATGAACTTCTACATTATAGTAGCCAGATGTGAGGTCCATGGTTGAAAAATAGGCATTTCCTCCCAAAAAGGCAAGAGCATCTGCTTGATGGGGAAGGGTATGCGCGTCTTTGATTGTGCGAGCATTAATCCAACGAAAGTCCGTGCATATTCTCAAATCTCCTGACTTTTTCCAGACTAGAACAAGAGGTGATGCAAATTCGCTACTAGATTTTCGTATGATCTCACGTTCTTCCATCTTATTCAAAGCTTGCCGAAGTTTGTCATATTGATTCGGAGCAAGGCGTCGATACGGCAACCGAAATGGCTTGTCGTCACTCAGGCGGATACGATGAACAAAGCCTGTTGCTTTTCCACAGTCCAACTTGTGTCTGGAAAATATAGAATGATACTGAGAGACAAGCTGCACCAGTTTTGTTTTGCAGGCTGCAGACACTTCACACGACTCCACATTCAAGTCAGCTAAACCCAAGTCGTGTAAGACTGCCGTGTCATCAGCAGAACAGGAGTTGTTAGGTCCCAATTTGACTGGTAAACTCAGAGCATCGGTTACACTCATCTCATCCTGTCTGTCAGTTAAAACATCAGCTGTTCCCTGAACTTTTTGCTCTAAATCAAATGAGGAACCATCAGAAAACTCAGAGCAGTCAAAATCCTGCAAAGCCATGCAAGGAAAAGCATCAGCAAGTGTAGAATTCCTTTTCAAAGTCACTGCTTTCTCTGAAGGGTTTATCACTTTAAGCGGAACCCATCCATCTTCACGCATCAACTCTACAGTTTTCCCGACCAGCACTGTCCTTGAATTGTCATTTACATCTTGTACAGCCTCTAAGGCAGACATTGGAGTAGAGGTAACAGGTGTCATAATGACTCGATGAGACAGGAAGCAAGTGCAAGTATTTATTAATGGTCGGGAACAAAGTCAACAGTACAAGCAGGTGGTGATGGGTGACGCAGGGACTAGATGGTCAGGATCCGTGATGAAGTGCTGTGATGGTGATGGTGAGAAGACAGACGAAATCCACGGAGAACTGGAACAGGAACACGAGGCAGGAACAGGACACCGGAACACCAACACGGAAGACATCAACAAACGATCTGACAAGGATGATACAACAACGGTGAGTATTTATAGAGGGGTGATATTGCTTGCAGCTGGTGAAGTGATGATGATCAGCTGGAGCGGATCAGGTGATGTCATACACTCACACCCACTACACACGCGCTCACACAACAACAATAACACGAGACTAAAAGGAACAGAGAATACGTCTACCGTGACAGTACCCCTCCTCCTAAGAACGCCTCCTGGCATTCCCAGGCTCCCCTACCTGTCGATTGAAATCATCGATAAGGGAGTGATCCAGGATGTCTCTAGCAGGCACCCAACTTCTCTCCTCCGGACCGTAACCTTCCCAGTCCACCAAGTACTGAAATCCGCGTCCCCTCCGCCTAGAGTCCAGAATACGATTAACCGAATAAGTGGTCTCCCCATCTACGAGTCACGGTGGGGGAGGAACCGGGACAGGCGGATTAATGTGAGAACGAAACACTGGTTTAATCTTAGACACATGGAAGGCGGGATGGATCCTCCTGTACGCGGGAGGCAATATGAGGCGGACTGCCACCGGACTAATAATCTTGGTGACAGTAAACGGGCCAATAAATTTAGGTGCAAGTTTATTAGAGACGGTGCGCAAAGGAATGTTCTTAGTAGAAAGCCACACTTTTTGACCCACGACGTATACGGGAGGCTTTGACCTGTGGCGATCGGCCTTGGCCTTGGTGCGCGCTCCCACTTGGAGTAGAGTCTCACGGGCTCTAGTCCAAGTACGATGACACCTCTGAACAAAGGCGTGAGCGGAGGGAACCGCAACCTCGGATTCCAGACTGGGAAAAATAGGTGGCTGGTAACCTACACTACACTCAAATGGAGAAAGGCCCGTGGCCGACACTGGCAACGTGTTGTGTGCGTACTCCACCATAGAGAGTTGTTGGCTCCATGAGGAAGGATTCTTGGACACCAAACATCGCAACACCCTCTCCAAATCTTGGTTGGCTCTCTCGGTTTGACCATTGCTCTGGGGATGAAACCCTGAGGACAGACTAACCGTCGCCCCCAGTAATCTACAAAACTCTCGCCAAAATTTGGACACGAACTGGGGTCCCCTGTCAGAGACCACGTCAATCGGGAGGCCATGTAAGCGAAAGACGTGGTCTACGACCGCTACCGCTGTCTCCTTAGCTGAGGGTAATTTGGGTAAGGGGACAAAATGGGCTGCCTTCGAGAACCGGTCCACCACAGTCAAAACGACCGTGTTCCCTTGAGAGGGTGGGAGGGCGGTAATGAAATCTAGAGCGATATGGGACCAGGGTCTCGAAGGAACCGACAGCGGTTGAAGTAACCCATCAGGAGGTCGATTGGAAGTCTTACCAGTGGCACAAACCGAGCAAGCCAAGACAAAATCGTGAATGTCGCGAGCCATACGTGGCCACCAGAATCGTTGCCTGACTAAAAAACTAGTGCGATTAACTCCTGGATGGCACGCCACATTGGAACCATGACCCCACTGGATAACGTCGGACCGTAATCCCTCCGGCACGAATAAGCGACTCGGTGGACCACCGGGCGGAGGCGTTACCCCTTCTAAGGCCTTCTGGACCCTCGATTCGATCTCCCATGAGAGTGTGGAAACGACTAGAGTTTCGGGCAAAATGCACTCGGGAGTAGTCGGGCGTTCGGAAAAATCAAATATGCGAGATAGGGAGTCGGGTTTGACGTTCTTAGAACCCGGACGGTAAGAAATAGCAAACTCCAAAACGACCGAAAAAAAGTGCCCACCGAGCCTGCCTGGAGTTCAGTCTTTTAGCAGTGCGGATATACTCTAAATTCTTGTGATCAGTCCAGACGATAAAAGGTACCCCTGACCCTTCTAACCAGTGGCGCCATTCCTCCAACGCTAACTTAACTGCCAACAACTCTCTGTTGCCAATGTCGTAATTACGTTCTGCCGGGGACAACCGATGAGAAAAAAACGCGCATGGATGTACCTTGTCGTCTACAGGGGAGCGTTGGGACAACACTGCACCTACTCCCACCTCTGACGCGTCGACCTCCACCACGAACTGACGTGAAGGATCAGGGGCGACAAGGATGGGGGCTGAAACAAAGCGGCCTTTCAGTTTGGTAAACACAGCCTCGGCTGTGTTAGACCACCTGAACGTCGTTCTGGGGGAGGTCAAGGCAGTCAGAGGTGCGACTAGTTGGCTGAAATTGCGAATAAAACGCCGATAGAAGTTGGCGAACCCCAGGAACCTCTGCAGGGCCTTGCGAGAATCTGGGCTTGGCCATTCTACCACAGCCTTGATCTTCTCAGGGTCCATCCGCATCCCCTCAGACGACACGATGTACCCAAGGAAAGGAACTGACTGTGCATGAAATTCGCATTTCTCCGCCTTGACAAAAAGCCCATTCTCTAGCAACCTCAGAAGCACTCGTCGGACGTGTTGCACATGTTCCTGGAGAGAAGAAGAAAAAATCAATATGTCGTCCAGGTAAACATATATGAACTGATCGATCATATCTCGCAACACATCATTAACCAGTGCCTGGAAAACTGCCGGGGAGTTGGACAGCCCAAAGGGCATGACCAAATATTCAAAATGCCCCCTGGGGGTGTTAAAGGCAGTTTTCCACTCATCCCCCTCCCTAATGCGAACCAAATGATAAGCGTTACGCAAGTCCAATTTTGTGAAGACGGACGCTCCCTGCAACCTCTCGAAAGCTGAAGACATCAACGGCAAAGGATAAGTATTCTTTACCGTGATGTTATTCAACCCCCGGTAATCAATACAAGGTCGCAGAGAACCATCCTTCTTCCCCACAAAAAAGAACCCCGCCCCCGCTGGAGAAAAGGAAGGGCGAATGAACTTGGTTGCTAGAGAATCAGAAATATATTTCTCCATAGCCTCCCTCTCAGGAATAAAGAGTGAATATAACTTGCCCTTAGGCGGAGACTTACCTGGCAGTAGATCTATAGCACAGTCATAGGGACGATGCGGAGGAAGAGAAGCAGCACGAGACTTACTGAACACTTCCTTCAGGTCCAGATACTCCGCGGGCACGTTAGACAAATCCCCTGTTTCCTCCTGAAAAACAGAAACAGGCACAGACGAACAAGCAGACACGAGACAAGACTTATGACATTCCTTGCTCCACTCCAGCACGACTCTATGATGCCAGTCCACTCGGGGGTTGTGTTGAATGAGCCAGGGATGTCCGAGGACGACGGGTGCCAGAGGTGAATCCATGATGTAGAAAGAAATAGTCTCAGAGTGGTTGCCAGAAGTGATGAGGGTTAAATCCTCAGTGGAGAGTGAAATGGTGGGAAGTACCTGTCCATTAAGTGCGTGAACTGCGATTCTGTGAGTGAGGGGTTTGAGGGGAATCTGTAACTGCTGTGCAAAGGAATGGTCCATAAAATTACCTTCAGCCCCAGAATCCAGAAGTGCTCGACAGTCGTGCTGGTGGACTGACCATCTAAGTCTTACCGGGAGGAGCGTGGATGTAGATGTAATAGCTGATGAGGTCTTCCTGGCGGAGATCCCACCCGATAGTAGCCTCAAGTTTACTATCGGGCTTGGCCTTTTACCGGGCAGTTGTATGAAAAATGTCCCGCTCCTCCACAATATAGGCAAAGGCCCTGGGACCTCCGCCTCTCCCTCTCCTCCCGGGAAAGCCGAGCTCGACCCACCTGCATGGGCTCGGGATCGTAGACGGGGCTGACCACGTCCCTGCCGTTGGACCTAGAACCGTCGACCCCTGCGAAGGTACGGGTGGACGGGACTCGGCGCTCGGTCCTGGACAGCCGAGCGTCCACCCGCAGAGCTAAATCGATCAACCCGTTCAGTGTGTTGGGTAGATCCAAGGCGTAGATCTCCTTCTGGACGTGGTCAGCCAACCCATGCAGGAACATATCCCACTGCGCCTCCTCGTTCCATCCGCACTCCGCCGCCAGGGTCCGGAACTCGATAGAAAAATCAGAAACTGATCTTTCACCTTGTCGAAGATCCGCCAATGTTCTGGCAGCCTCTCTCCCCGAAAGCGCTCGGTCAAAGACCTTCTTCATCTCGGCGGCGAGGGTCTGGAACGAGGCGCAGCATGGGTTCTGGTTCTCCCACACCGCCGTTCCCCAGAGTGCTGCCCTCCCAGTCAACAATGTGAGAACAAACGCCACTTTGGCCTGTTCTGTGCTGAAAGTCTGTGGTTGAAGAGCAAAGTGCATTGAACAACGCGTCAAGAATGCTCTACAAAAAGCTGGTTCACCTGAATAAGGCTCTGGTGTGGGTAGACGAGGCTCTGACTGGGAGGGTCTCGCAGGTGTTGCAGGAGGAACGGCCGGTGTGGGCGGCGAAGCGGGAATCTGTAGGCGATGGATCTGCTGGGTGAGCTCGGACACCTGCGTCACCAGGGCTTGTACTGCGCGACCCGTGTCGCCGATCTCTTGCTGCTGTGAATCCATTCTTCGGATACTGTGATGAATGAACTCATCAATTGATCCAGAAGACGCGCTCGCTGCTTCCATTCCGCGGTCAGATCGTTCTGTCATAATGACTCGATGAGACAGGAAGCAAGTGCAAGTATTTATTAATGGTCGGGAACAAAGTCAACAGTACAAGCAGGTGGTGATGGGTGACGCAGGGACTAGATGGTCAGGATCCGTGATGAAGTGCTGTGATGGTGATGGTGAGAAGACAGACGAAATCCACGGAGAACTGGAACAGGAACACGAGGCAGGAACAGGACACCGGAACACCAACATGGAAGACATCAACAAACGATCTGACAAGGATGATACAACAACGGTGAGTATTTATAGAGGGGTGATATTGCTTGCAGCTGGTGAAGTGATGATGATCAGCTGGAGCGGATCAGGTGATGTCATACACTCACACCCACTACACACGCGCTCACACAACAACAATAACACAAGACTAAAAGGAACAGAGAATACGTCTACCGTGACAACAGGAGTATAATCAAGTCTGCCTCTCCCAACTGATGGCATAGGAGTAAACATGAATAGACCTCTACCTCTTCCAAAACTGTTGTCTGAATCCATATCCTATATTGACAGTAGCACTGATAAACAATATATATGTAATTGTGTTGTTTCAAAACTTTCAAAAGAAAAGCACTTTCATAAAAAGAGAGAAAAAAAAAATCAGAGTTCAAAGTTCAGTCAAAATGAATTTGCTAATTTTCAGTCTCCCCAATAATACTTTTCAATAAACCTCAGTCATCTTTTTTTTCTTTTTTTCCTTAAGTAAAAATAAAAAAAATAAAAAAATATATATATCCTTCAAAGTTCAGTCTTCAAAGGCTATTATTGTCAAATAAGCAAATGTTGCCTTCAAATGGATACCACAATACCAGAACTTTGTTCCTCTCAGCAGTGAAACGTGTTCCTTTACTCCTCCTTGTGGACAAAAACGGTATTGCAGCAAACAACTCCGGCGCGAAAACTCTCGTCACCCACGGCACGAACTCCTCCGGAAATCTCCGACCACGCTGCTTCCAGAGTCACGGTCACGGCACCATTGTAACAGTGTTGTCTCTGCGTTGTGTGTTGAAAGGTTGAAATCAGATGGACACCAAATCGCACTTTAAGATGTTTATTCTGTTGACAATGAATATAGAACAGCGTGATCAGTTTCAGGAATCACCCTCGTGCATATTTCATTGCGGCCATTCTCACTCTTGACTGGCGCAAGTCTAAATGACTCTTTTACATAAACTACATAAAAAACAGTAATTAATAACACATTTGAAACTGGTCTGTACCTGCTGACAATGAATATAGAACAGCGGTGATCAGTTTCAGGAATCACCCTCATGCATATTGGAAGTGAACATTAAACTTGATATTACAATACATACAACAGTGACACAAACCCAAATCATACAACATACTTCTAAACACACGTATAACTCAGTATTATCCCATAAAATGGCTATATAATTACTAAAATATATTTAACGCATGGAGCACTCACTCATCGCGGCCATTCTCACTCTTGACTGGCGCGAGTCTAAATGACTCTACCGGAACCAGTTCATCATTCTACCAGATCTGGGCGGAGAGTGCAATTAAAGGGGCCATTATTGATACACATATTTGACCTGTTACACTGGCAACCCGGATGCTGAAACACAACTGACTTTGTGATTGGTAGATAGGTGGAGGGTGGAGCATCAGGCCAAAACACAACATGACAACTTCAACATCAGTTGAGGGCTGCAACTATCACTTTTAAATGACAATATCCTCAAGGTCAAGGTCTTTTTATTGTCATTCTATACATGTTGCCACATAAGAACGAAATACGTACTCAGGACCAGCAGCGTAAAAAAAAGATAATTAACATACAGTATACATAGAATAATTAAAACATAATTTAATAAACTAAAAAAATTTTAAAATAACTTTTACCTAAACAAGACACCTAATACCTAAAAAGTACTCCTTCTATAATAAATAATTAATCAGAAAATTTTTAAACAATTTAAAAGCAATCCCTAAGGCAGTGCATTCATGATTCTCACAGCCTCTGGGAAGAAGCTGCATTTCAGTCTTTTTGTTCTGGCTTTAACGCTTCTTAGCCTCCTGCCCGAGGGGAGTGGATTGAAGAGTTTGTTTGCCGGGTGGGTGGAATCCTCCATAATACAGCATGCTCTGCTTCTGCACCTGCTGGTGTAAATTCCCTCAAGAGAGGGTAGGCTGCTCAAAGTTATTTTTTGGGCCGATTTGACCACCCTCTCCAATTTCTTCTTGTCAGCAGCAGAACAATTTCCGTACCAGGCAGTGATGGAAAAAGTGAGTGTACTCTCCACCACACACCGGTAAAAGGCTAGCAGAACTGGAGTCCCAAGACCAGCCCGCTTCAACCTCCTAAGAAAGTAAAGGCGTTGTTGGGCCTTTTTTATAATGCTGGCTGTGTTGATGACCCATGTAAAATCATTGGAAATGTGTATTCCAAGATACTTGATGTTTGAGACCATTTCCACAGCTGATCCACCAATGAACAGGGGAGAGGGGGTGTAGCTTCTCCTTCTAAAGTCCACGACAATTTCCTTCGTCTTCTCCACATTAATGCAGAGGTTGTTTGCTCTGCACCAGTCCTCGAGTTCTTCCACCTCCTGTCTGTAAAAGGACTCGTCATCGTGGGATATCAATCCCACCACAGCCGTGTCATCAGCAAACTTCACAATATGACTACCTGGATATTTAGCCGAGCAGTCATTAAAAGCGTATACAGCAGGGGGCTCAGTACACATCCCTGGGGGGAGCCGGTGTTAAGGATGATGGAAGAAGATGAAATGCCATGGACTTTGACTGTCTGTGGCCTGTTCGTTAAAAAATCATAAATCCAGTTACAAAGTGATGGCTTAAGTCCAAGTAGGAGCAATTTATTAACTAGAGTTTGTGGAACAATAGTATTAAAGGCTGAACTAAAGTCCAGGAAGAGCAGCCTGACATAAGAATCCCTATTCTCCAGATGGGTAAGAGCAGAGTGGATAACTGATGAAACTGCATCCGATGCAGACCTGTTCTCCCTGTAAGTGTATTGATGAGGGTCCACACTGATATCAATTATATCCTTCATGTGAGCCATAACCAGCCTTTCAAAGCATTTCATGATTATCGGTGTCAGGGCCACTGGACAGAAATCATTCATGCATGTCACGGCCGAGCTTTTGGGAACGGGAATAATAGTTGATGTCTTGAGACACACTGGCACCACAGCCTGGGAGAGTGACGTGTTAAAGATGTCAGTTAGCACTTCAGCCAGTTCATGAGCACAGTCCTTCAAAACCCTGCCGGGGATATTATCTGGACCTGCTGCTTTGCGTGTGTTAATTCTCAGCAGTGTTCTTCTTACATCCTCAGCGGACACACTAAAAGGCAGTTCACCTGGGTGGAGTGTAAGTCCAGAGAAGGGAGGGGCATTTGCTGTCTCAAAGCGGGCATAAAATGCATTCAAGGCATCGGGAAGAGATGGATCCTGAGGGCAAACAGTGTCTCTATTACTATAAGCAGTGATGCTCTTGATGCCCTTCCACATGCTCCGGGAGTCATTAGTGGAGAAGTGACCCTGTATTTTATGTGCATATTTAGCCTTTGCCCTCTTGATCCCCACCTCTAAATCCCTCCTCGCCGTTCTCAGTGTAAGTGCGTCCCCTGTCCTAAAGGCTAAATCCCGTGCCTTTAGAAGACACCGCACCTCTCCATTCAACCAGGGTTTCTGATTTGGACAGATAGTGATCTTCCTGGTAGTAGTGACATCATCAATACATTTACTGATGTAGCCACTGACAGATGATGCATATTCCTCTAGGTCCACCCCACCAACGCTGGTTGCTGCTTCTCGGAAAATCTGCCAGTTGGTGCGCTCAAAGCAGTCCTGGAGGATGAGGTTGGCTCCACTTGGCCACACCGTGATGGTTTTAACTGTGGGCTTGATGTCTTTCAGCAAAGGGCGATGAGCAGGAACCAGCAAGATGGAAATGTGGTCAGAAAACCCCAAGTGTGGGCGGGGCACCGCTCTGTATGCATCCCGTCTGTTAATATACACACGGTCCAGCGTGTTGTTCCCCCTGGTTGCTATGGAGACGTGTTGGTGGAACCGGGGCAGAATATCCGTCAAATTGACATGATTAAAATCACCAGCTACCACAAAAAAAGCTTCGGGATGTTTGTTCTGTAACGCACCGATATGGTCATGAAGTTCCCCAAGAGCCATACTAACGTTAGCACTCGGGGGGATATAGACAGCCACAATAAACACAACTGTGAACTCCCAAGGCAAATAGTATGGTCGGCATTTCAATGTCAGGTATTCCACCGCTTCAGAACAGTGGCTGCTTACCGGAGAGCAGTTTATACACCAGCCTTTGTTTATGTAAACACAGAGTCCTCCTCCGCGAGTTTTCCCCGAGAGATGGTTTTGATCGGCTCGGAGGAGTGGTAACCCATCAATATGGTAAACTGAGTCTGGGATGTTGTTACATAGCCATGTCTCCGTTAACAGAAATACACAACAGTTTCTCATTTCCTTATAGCTGCTTAGTCTGAGGCGCATTAAGTCCATCTTGTTGTCAAGCGAGCGGACGTTTGCCAGAAAAAGCGTTGGAAACATGGGTCTGTTTATTAGCCTTTAGCCTGGCTATCAGACCAGCCCGCTTACCCCTCTTCTGCCTTCTTGCACACCGCTTCCTCCTTCCCTTTAACCGGTGTGTATCGCTCCTCCACCTCGCTATGTTCAGAAGCTTTAGCCTGCCCAACGTTGCTTTAAGCTGTGGTTTAATCGTTATATTGATATTATTAAGTTTAAGAAATCCAGATAAACTGTACTTTACCACACTATTTCTCGTGTTGGTACTAATAGAAGGGATTTGTAATACGCACGCCGGTAACTGAGAAGCCGCTGCACTGTTGCGCGCCGCCATGTTTTTTCTGGCCATAACCATCCTGGCCGGACTACTGTTGTCAGTGATATAAGTATTTGAAATGAACATGATTTCTTAATGTCTAGTGACATATCAGGGCCATTTTATGATTAATTGAAATACATTTCTTACATACAGCTCCTTTAAGAAGCCTACTTCTAAAAACAAGTATTTCTGAACAGTAAAAATCGGTCTTTACAACTTTTACTTGTTGTAACGAAGTAATATTTGACCAGTAGTAGCTTATCTGTACTTTCACTCAAGGAACTTTGTCCACCTCTGCTTTTAGACACAATATTACTTTGTCTGATTTTGGTCTGCAAATGAAAATACTTCCAAACAGTAGTGATGTTTTGGTCCTGAATGATTTTTGAACAAATCAGTTGAGTGAATGACTCAACTGTCATTGAGTGATTCATTAACCAAGCTTTGTATTTCATGGGTGTTCGCTGAAGCACAGAACCGGTATCAGCAAACCAGATGCAGCAGGACGGGTCCTTGCAACCACAGATGTAGGCTAGATGTCACATAAAAACCTAAATAATATTCCCCTTATAGTTTTAGTAATATAGGCTACATTTTTAATCCATTCAGGTATGGGGAAGAGTAGGCCTATTTCTTCCTCTAATAATGGTAAAACCTGTTTGGAAACATTTTTGTTTTTTGGTGATGCTAGTGAAGGGGTGGATTCTGGAATGTTGCTTCAATGTATAGCCTATCTAATGAGTTCCTTTACCTCTGTACAGATAAAACGTTGTCGGGATAATTCCTGTTCATGTGGCTATACGCGGAAGCGATCAATTCTGTAGCCTATTATAATTATTATAAGGCAAGTTTATTGAGGGTTGGTTTGTAAAGAAGGACTACACGCCTGCACACATATTCAAACGCGCATAAACACGTAATACGCATGTGCACACCGTCAGCGTTCTCACAGGTTCGCCTTTTTTGAAGTTTGCGCAGAAATAACTTTTTTTTTTCAAGGCTTGTAGGCCTACCTTGGAACCTATTTCATGGTTTGCGTTCTCGACTTGACTTTTGACTTGACTAATGAGTGATTATAATCAAGGTATTAATCAATATTTTTCCTTCTTAATATCACATGAGTTAAAAGACTTCTCTTGGCTAATGAGATAGAAGTTACCAGTGTGATTACTGAAATGTTCTTTTCATGTATTCTCTAATGTCTGCAAATATCTGAGAGGTGACTGAAGGTCTGGCTCATGCCAGGAATGCAGTAGACTAACAGTGCTTGCTCATTTAGCCCAGCTTCCAGAAATGAAATATGGACTTGTTTTGTTTGAGAAAGGTCTTCCACATGTGTTAACACATATCTGTTCTTCTAGCTCACCATGACGATTATAGGTCACAAGGGTCATTGGAACCAATAATTTAAGTGACCATTTCTTAGCTAAAGTCTTTACACTGTTAGATTAAAGTGTCCACTCCTTGAGAGAAAGAACATGTTATCTTGATGTTTTGAAAAGACTCTCCTGTTTATGTTTACCAAATTCAACCTTGAAGAAGCTTTGTATCTGTGTGTGTGTTAGTACTCTTGGTTACAGGTTAAGAAACAATTTGTTATTGGAGATTATTGGAGATTGACTGACTTGTTTTCTTCGACATGTTGGCGCCCAGCAACCCAGATCTGCGACCTGGAAGGTCAAGAAGTGCCTAAATTCAGGGTCCGCGTGTCAGCCGCATCGATGGAGATATGCTTCATTCTATCAGTTTATATGAGGATATTTACTAGTTTATCTATTTCTTAGCCAATCAGAATCATTTAACCTGAAGCAAGGACGTAGCTTAGACCTTGGTGTAGAGTATAATTGCTGTGATCTTTGTAACTGTAAACGGGGCGGCTCCTTGTGCAAACTCCTTGTGAGTCTTAAGCTGACTTCTGCTGATGAAACTGCAAACTATCAGTAAAACATTATTTAATTCTGACTCTTGTCTTAAATTGACTGCACTTCTAACTCCTGGTCTTAATTATTCATATCTGGTCCTAAAAATAAAAATATAAAAATAAAAGCTAATTCAAAATATTACTAAAATTACACACACACACACACACACACACACACACACACACACACACACACACACACACACACACACACACACACACACACACACACACACACACACACTATTGTGTTGTACTTTGGTCAGCTATTAGCTGTTTTAGCTGTTTATCTCTTAAAACTTCATTCCTTAATACAAATAGAGATAAACTATCTTTATAACATGCACAAGGTATATATATATATATATATGATAGATTACAGAGTGCAAAGAAGTGTAAATCATTCGATTTGCTTGATTGTTCAAGTCTATTAATAATAGCTACACAAATCAGTTCAAACTATTTAAATAAGGTTTTTGTCAGGTGTGGGCATATATCAGTGGTGTGCAGTTGTGTTTTAAAGTGAGGAGGCAAATTCCTCACATTTGTCACTGTATATCAAATGTAAATTTACGTCTGCTACACTTAGTTTCGATAGTTAAATAAACATTACATAAAAAAGAGAGTCAAAATACAATTCTTTTATTTTATTTTTTGCAATAACTAGCCTAAGTCTGAATATTTTTTGGCGTACGCCATTTTTGGCTTTCGGGCACACGTACACTTTTAGTAAGGTTCCTTCGCACAGTTTTATAAATGAGACTCCTGGTTCGACGTTAGTTGTGGTTTAGGCACAGGGGCAATGTGTGGCTCAGTACTAATAGTAGTCTCTGGCTTGTTCATCGTGTCGGACTCAATTCCTCCATCTGCAGATGGCTCTGGCGTTGTATCCGTGCAGTCTCTGGGCTCAGAGGAGTGGGGGTGGTGATGTTGTCCTTAGCGGGGCCGATGGATAATGCCGTTCTGTTGTTCAATAACTCCACAAAAGTGGCGAAATTCACCCAAGGACCCACACCGTGTAGGCACGCTTTTGTCTATGTGTTCAGCTGGTAAATCCATGTCTGTTTTTCTGTCAGGCGTGGGTGTACATATAAATCACACGATACAGGAGATTAGAAATGAGTCTTTAATTGGAGGAGAAACAACATTACACAACAAACATTATAAAGACAAGAACGGACAAATAATTGAACAAAACAGGTAGAATAAGACTAACCACAGACTAAATGAGGGAGCTAAACAGACACAGCTAAACAGAATGATTAACTGATGGGAAACTGAGGCAACTAACAAGGACACAGGCGCAGAACAGAAAACAGAATATACACATGACAGTTGTAAATATAGCTGAGACTTTGAACCAATTCAGTTGTGAAATCGAATGTGTAAAATCACAGTTTGCATACATATACACATGCGTGAGGTTAAATTGGAAGTGAATTATTAGTTTTGCTGTAAGAACATGAGTTCATATATATGATATATTACAGGATTATAATTGATACTGATGGACCATTTGAAAGTTTGAATAACTCGTGATACTGCTGCCAATGTGTGTTTTTGTCTATTTCCTGTCCCTCTCCCAGTACCAATGGGTACATGCATGAGTAATGGGGAGGGGCAAAGACTTCATATAAATAGACTTCGCTGACAAACACTGCAGTACAATCTAGACGGCAATGGCAACCATTCAAAAAACCTAAACAGCAAACTTGGGGAGAAGAGCCCATTGCAGAAAAAGAGCGAGAGGAAATGAAACAGGAAGTCAACATAATGGAGGACGGTTTTCAAGGCCATATGGCACCTACTGTGGTATCCGTGTTGAAGATCAAGAATGAATGCATTCGAGTGGTCCTGGCAGAGACCCTCTGCACATTTATCATGATGGTGAGATGGTTTAATAGTGGCTCATTTGCATGTTCATTGCTGGAATAATTGTCACTGTGTGATGATGCCAAGCTTGCTGTTGAGTATTTTACTGATGATTTCTTTCATTGTTCATTGAATTATTAATTCTTCAGCATAGACTAGATCATATGTACTTGTGTCATTGTAATGCTTTGGATCACATAGCCACAGTCAGGTCAGTAGGCTGTGGTCAGTGCATTGGTGATTGGCGTCAGACCATGTGCTGCATTATATTCTATTCTTAGAAAAACTGGCTGGACATACTTTTTTCCATGATCAGGTGAAATCAATGTGACCATGTCAATTGCAAAAACTTGGGCAACAGCAATGCTAACTGACCAGTCCTTTGCGAAACCTATGTTCCAAACTGAGTAGCTGTAATCAGTCCAGTTTTATTTTAGTATTATTCATACACTATTATAGTTTTATTCATATTTTGAATTAGCTTTTGTTTTTATATTTTCAGTTTTCATTTGAATTTTACTTCAATTTTGAGTTGTTATGTGCTTTTGTCATTTTTATTAGTTTTTGTTCAACAATAAGGTCTCATTTGTTAACAATAGGAAATGCATTAACTAACATGAACTAACGATGAAAAATGTTTTTACTGCATTTTTTTTAACCTTTATGAATGTTAGTTAATACAAAAGTTCACACAGTGCACTGGAAAAAGTTTTACTTTTTTTTAGAATTTTTTACTTCATCGGAATGGTACGAAGATTGGTAAAGGTTTTTCCACTTTGCCACACACACACACACACACACACACAATTATGAACATGATTCGAAAAGGTTAAAAGGTTCTGAAAAAAATATTCACACTTGTAGCATTGGAAACAAATGGGAAATTCATTTCATCTAGTGGAAACGTTTGGTACTGCACCCAAACAAAATCTTAGCTTTGGTTTTCTTACAGTTTTAGAGTAAAACTGTTATTTATTTCTGTTAAACTATTATTTGGAAAATATACATTTCATATAAAATGTTAAAATAGTAATTTTTATGCATTTTTCATAATAATAAACTTAAACTTCTATAACTTTTTTTTAATTCCACCTTTTAAACCTTTCACTTAAGCAATATTCTGCCAAGTGTCATCTTTAAAAAGAGACCAAACTTAAGTCTGTGCTCCAAAGCATTCAACATTTCAAGATTTTTAATTAAATTGCTATGCTAAGTGGTTAACAGGCAATAAATGGATCAAAACTATTCCATAAATTGAATTTAGTACCACAAAATCCCCTAAAAATACCTCTATTTATGTCTAATTATGGTCTCTTTAGTTAAAACTATCATATGTTCATTCATAAAATGTTCACTTTTTATCTGAGAAGTAGCCATGAAATAAGCCTTGAATCAGGGTTTTATTTTCCTGTCTGTCTGCACACATCATCCATGATAAGCATATTCAGTTTCTCTGACAGACTATTTTTGAATTCCAGGTGTTCGGCCTTGGCTGTGTTGCACAAGTGGTCACAGGAAATGGTTTTTTCGGAGATTACCTCAGCATGAATATAGGCTTTGGACTGAGTGTGGCTATGGGTGTGCACATCGGTGGAAAAGTGTCAGGTGAGACCCTGTTGTCCCCAAGGTCAGAGCTCTCCTAATTCACTGCTTTCCATTTTAATGACAATTAATAATACATGTTTTACTCCATCGCATAGGAGCTCATATGAATGCAGCTGTTTCGTTCACAATGTGCGTGTTCGGCCGTTTGCGCTGGAAGATGCTGCCACTGTATGTTTTCGCCCAGTTTCTGGGTTCGTTCCTCGCTGCCGGGACCATTTTTTCACTTTATTACGGTGAGAAGTTATTTTTGTTCTTAGTGTTGGAATAGTTCATATAAATTGCCACAAGGTTTCTTCACTCACATCTGTACTGTGCTTTATAGATGCTATACATCATTACTGTGGGGGCAATTTCACTGTGTCTGGTCCCAAAGCAACAGCTGGGATCTTTGCCACATATCCAGCACCTTACATCTCAATCTACACTGGATTCTTCGACCAGGTATTTCAAAATGAATCATGTGCAAAAAATATTGCTCAACTGTACCCATTAAGCACTTTTAGAGGAAGATATTTTTCAATTCTCTGAATCAGGTTGTGGGCACCGCCATGCTGTTGCTGTGTCTGATGGCTCTGGCAGACCAGAGAAACCAGCCGGCTGTGGCTGGAGGTGAGCCTGTTGGTGTGGGGCTCGTGGTGCTGCTCATTGGTGTCTCTATGGGGAGCAACAGCGGCTATGCCATCAATCCAACACGAGATCTAGGGCCAAGAGTCTTCACACTGATGGCAGGTTGGGGCATGGAGGTTTTCAGGTGAATAAATATAAAATCAAGCTATAAAACACTCTTTGTTATTTGTTTGGATCAGGGTTAATGATTTGTAAAACCTCCTGCATCTTCAGCCACAATAACCCTGAATTCTTGATATGCATCACTTGAAATTATGTTTTGGATTTTGATAAAGTAAGTCACAGTTATCTAGAGAGCACCTAAAGGGACATGGTGATGAAAAAAATATGAGATGGGAGGATAAAAATATTTCAATGCTTTTGCGTTCCCTTGAGAAACTTTGCATTCGCACGCAAAGAACTCAAAAGGTTTCTCAGGGGAACGCAAACATTTTGCAAGCGAACACAAAGTTTCTCAAGAGAATGCAAAAGCATTGACATTTAAATTTTTTCCTCCCATCTCATATATTTTTTCCCCCGTCCCCATGTCCCTTTAGGGAAGCGTTCCTCAAATCAGATCCTGGAGGGGCCACTGCCCTGCAGAGTTTAATTCTAACCCTAATCAAACACCTGAACAAAGCTAATCAAAGTTTTCAGAGTTACTAGAAAATTGCAGGTAAGTGAGTTCATGGTTTGAGATAAACTCTGCAGGACAGTGGATTTGAGGAACCCTGCTTTAGGGGCCTCGTAATTATCAGATCAGATCCATAACAGGAAAAATATTTTGGTAACACTTTACAATAAGGTCTCATTTGTTAACATTAGTTAATGCATTAACTAACATGAACTAACAATGAGCAGTACAGTTGTTACAGTATTTATTCATTTTTGTTAATGTTAGTTTAGTTAATAAGAATAGTCGTTTATGATAGTTCGCAGTACATCAACTAATGTTAACAAATACAACTTTTGATTTTAATAATGCATTAGTAAATGTTGAAATAAATACTAAAGTAGTTAACTAATGTTAACAGTTGTATGCCTAAAAATAAAAAATGTATTATGTTTACATGATTGTTTATTAAAATAATAATGAATTATTAAAATTATGTAGACATAATACATATGCATTATTATTTAATCATACATTGATTAAAGAAACATCCATTGTGATTTTACTCAAAAGTTGACAATAGGAAAGAAATTACAATTATCAGATCAAATATGTAACAAGAAAAAAAAAAACATTTAAAGTAATATGCCTAAACTTGGTGTATGATCACTGTAAAAATCTATAACTATGTAAAATGTAGTTTTAAGAACTTTATTTAATAATAATCTTTTTTTTTTAATTATTAAATTATTAAAAAATTTAATTACATGAAAATATAAAATAATAATATATTATTTTACATTTTTATTTATTGTAAAGAATAATAAAGCAAAAAAATTACATTATTTATTATTTAATTTGAAAGTGTAAATTACAGTAACAGTACAGCATAATTTGATTACATTTAATTAAAGTGTTGCCTCAATGTATTTCCAGGGCAGGCAATGGATGGTGGTGGGTACCTTTGGTGGCCCCCTTTATTGGTGGAGTGACTGGGGCTTCAATCTACAAAGCATTTGTAGAGCTACACCACCCTGATCTTAAAAGCACTCAGACACAGTCTACAGGAGGTCCTGAATGTGTTCCTTTGGAAAAGTGCAAGAATGGCAGTACAGAGATATCTGTGTGAGACCTGCTCAAGTTAAGGACCAAGAATGTTACAGAGACCAAAGAAAGAAAGTGCCATTTCTACCGAGGGCAGCTGGGATGTTTACAGGAATAATATGAAACATGGATAATGGCTTTTTTCAGGCAAACTTTCTCAGTCCAGTGTGTACTACTACCTTTTGAGTTATAAGCTATTGATAAGGAATAAGCTACTGAAGAATCTCAGGACTCAGGATTGTCCATGTTTGATCTTTAATAAACACACACACACTCACACAGACTTATGGGCATCAATAGATGAAATTAAGCTGCTTAAGTCATGATAAATGCTCAGCATTAGCCAAAAGAACAGTCAACACGCCTGTACGGTAGGGGTGGGCGGTATGAGACGGATAGATACATTATTTAAGGTTATTTCTATTCGTTATGATATTGATATATTGTTGTCAAGTAAGCCCCGTTGCGAGCATGTGCATTCCTCTAACTGTCTGGGTTCTGCACTGCTTGACTGCTGCGCCTTTCCCCCCGAAAATATCATGTTAACAACAACCCTTTAGAAAACGTAATTCCTTTTGATCTGCTTTCTCCATGTTTCTTTGACAAATCTCAGTGTCTCAGTCTCACACACGCTGCACGTGAGTTAACCACGCCCACTAAAAAAATCTGTTACAGTTGACATTTTCTACCGCGGTAACGATATATACCGTCATATATACTTCTTTTTATATATTATATTTTATATTTTATATATTCTTTGATTACTGATGAAATCAAGCCCTACTATGGGAACAGTCAGTGGGCATTTGTTGGGACAGCAGGGTCACCGTTTAGTCACGCTGTGTCTCCACGAGACCCCCTGTCCTTTGGCTGTACTGCCGCCACTCGCTGGGACCTGCGCTGGCTGCTTCTTCTTGGGAGTGGGTGGCTTCGCCTTGCCGCGGAATGCCTTGGCTGGGTCCAGCTTGTTCAATAAAGGTTCACTGGATGTGTCAAGATAGGGATCACCATAGAACGTCAGGGGTTGGTAGAGAGCGGCCCATTGCTGTATCAAGAAATCAATGGAGAAGTTGCTTATATATATATATCGATATATATATATATCTGTTCTTCTAGCTCACCATGACAACTATAGGTCACAAGGGTCATTGGAACCTATAGTTTAAGTGACCATTTCTTTTTGAAGAGAGTTCTTTCAAAAACAATAAAAAGTCTTACCAACCCCACACTTTTACTACAGATGGTAGTGTATTTAAAACAGGCCATTTAAAGTCAATGAAATGATTGTTACTTTATACACGTTTGCATATATTAAATAAAATGTACAGAAAAAAATAAGGAAGCCAAAAGCTATTAAGTATTTTAACAGAAAAAAATACACACATCTCCTTTAATTCAATTTGTTCTGGCTGTAAAAAAAAAAAAAAATCTAAATTTTGTATCCATATATATACTGTATCTGCCACCAAATATAAATGTGTAAAAACATACAGTATGAATATTAATCTTTTAGAAAACATTTTATGTAGACTTTAGTCAAATAAAAAAAACATAATAATTTAATAATAATAATAATTTAAATATTCTGATTTGATAGAACTGAATAGATAATGCTGACCTTAGCTTGTGGGCTGGGGCCATATGGAGTGAAATTACACTGCCACTCCGGAAGCCCCAGATGAGTGATCATAAGTCGGTAGTAGGCAGTGAAGGAGGGGGTGAGATAGTGCCAGAAAAGTGATCGGTCCAAGAACCACACCTCACACTGCTGGGCCATTACACCTACACAGAACGGGCCAGCAGACACAGGGCCAGATGGTAGATTAAAATGATAGAGCCTAAACCTTTTTTGTATGCTAACTCTTCATATCCTTCTGGATTAAATGTGGGATGCATAATCACCTGGAGTGCAGTTCTTGTAAACAAGGCAGACTTTGCCATTACTATTGCAGGGGTCCAGTTCAAATATGCGACTACGACAATCAAAGTGAGGCTGTTCAGGGCCATCAGATTCTAAAAAAGAGACATGGGATAGGGTATATAATTCATGCAAATTTGCATGCAATGAAATGAAGATAAAATGCCTCAAGATGAAAGAAAATCTCACCCTGTAAGTCATCATCGAAATCAAGATCAGCTAAGGTAGGTGCATTGGGGAGGGAATATACATTTGACTGAATCAGGGGTCGTAGGTGAGCAACACTGTTTATCACCATGCATCCCACTGGAACCACTTCATCTGGAAGACACAAAGCATGTATAGTTTTTTATAATAAAAGCATAACTATAATATCAAAAAATGATGTGCATGTATAATGATGTGGTCACAGAAGTAAAACACTGATCAGATATAAAAAAGCAGTATAATAGGGCTAAATTTAAAGCATCGTTGTGGATTAACCACACTATAATGGGTTTAATTTGATCAGTGCATGTTTCAGGGTGCTCACTTTCCAGCTTGGAGTTCCAGGCAAGCATGAAGCCATCTGTTGTGAGATAGAAATCTCTGAGATCTTCTGGCAAAGCACAGTTGTTTTTCTGGAGAACACACAGGAAAAACACACCCGATATAAATATACCCACATCAAAGATCTGCTTTGAGAATATTCTCTGTTATATTGAAATACCTCCATACCTGCTCCCAGGAGAGAAGGCATCTCTTTTCTGCAGGGGCTTTCTCTGCAAATCGTACATCCAGCACACCAGGGAGGTTCTCTGTCAAGCAGAAAATATGCCAAAGAATCATGCACATACATGCATATGTATGTAATAACATTGAAATCTGACTTGGTTTGCATTAGTGCTAAGACAGCCACACACACACTTGTTTTTATATCTTTACAAAGACGTACATCTTTTTATACTGTACAAACTGTATATTCAAAAACTAAAAAAACATCACTGTATAATTTTTAAGCTGTTTTCCTCATGGTGCCCGGCCAAATGGCCCCACAATGTAAACTTTTTCACGTTTAACTATCTTTGTGGAGACATTTGTTCCTCTAAGTGTAGGTTAAACAAGAACAATCAGAAAATATTAAATCACCCTAAGCTGCTTTGTTGGTCTGGTTTAAGATGGTCTCCCAGTCTAGCCAAGCTGGTCGCCAACTGGCCTCCCAGCCTGATCCACTATCATGAACCCAAAACCAGACCAACCCGGGAGACCAGCTAGCCATGATGTCAGCCTTTTGTAGGATGCAGTCTACAATTATTTTTTATTAAACATCGTTCACTCACCCAAAACCCGAGTAATACCGAGGGTGAGTCTATCTACAAACACCTTGAATGTCTTCTCGTCTTTTATCTCCTCCATTCCAAAATAACACAAAAAGCATCTATATAATTCTATGACATTTATACTCTTGCTGCAGTCACACTGACGGATGCTGAGGTTACCAAGCACGCAGAACCAAAACATTGCGGTTCTGCACTCCTATTGGCTGAGAAAATGAGAGATTAGTGATTTGACCAATCATATACTGGATGGGCGGGCGAAGCAAGTTAATGCATCCAATCACACTCACCAACGATGAAAAAGAGGAGAGGCTCCTGCACGCAATCTGGAAGTGGCGGTTGTTTCAGTATGGCGTCTGTTGCTGATGGCGCAAATGGCAATGGAATCTACTGGATTCATGACAGTATCCTTACATTTTTTCGTATTTTTGTTCGACGAGTCGGTTTAAATTCGTTATATTATTTTGGTTTGGCAAACATAAAGGTTAACCGTGGTCAGTGGTCTGTGGTCAGTGTGTATGAGGGAAGGGAGGCTAATAACTTATTAGCGGATTTTCATTGTCAGCTTAACCGAACTCTAGTTTTAGTAACGTACACAAAGCTAACGTTACAGTTGAACGGAACTATACATGTAACTTACTGTTCTGAATTTAAGTTGTAGATAGTGAACGTAGTACAAAACTAACGTTATACAATACTACAGTAAAATGCATGCAATTACAGTTCTTATCCCTAGAACTGTCACATAACTGCATTTTTATCATGTAACGTTAGATTGGAGTACTAACGTTACTGCTGTAGTCTTATGTTATTTTGTTCAATATATTTGTAGACTGTTTGGCTCCTTTTACTTTTTATTGTAGGCTTAGCTGCTTCTCTTGTGTTTTCTTTAACTTGCATAGAATCAGATGAAGAACAGGGACAGCCCATGGTTTTTGTTACAGGTGAGACACTTTAAAAAAAAAATGTGTCTGTTATTGTTATAGCCTACTAAATATCCTGTTCATCATTCTGGCACCTCATGTTTGATATTTGAAAACTTTCACTCCTTTTAGGGATGAGCAGGAATGTCGGTCTAAAGTTTGGTTCAGCAAATAATACAGAGGGAAAGATCAAAAGGAGAGCTGGCAGCATGGATAAAAGTGGCAAGAAACCAGGATTGCATTTGGGAATACAAAATGCTGAGATGGCAGCGGGAAAAGCTTCAGATCGGAAGCTGCCTTCTACTGTAGCCAAATCCAAAACCACTACACCTGCACCAGAACCAGACCTGCCTCCTTTCACTTCAGCTCAGGTGAGCAGTGACTTCTGAATATTTACAGTGTTTGTGTGGTGAAATGCTTTTGACTTTTCACAATTGTCTGCAGGGATGCAAAATTGACACTGTTAGCAGAAAAAAGTCATTTGTGGGATTTCACCAAACACTCTTCCCAAATTTGAAAGAATCGTTTATAAATCGGTCAAACAAAAGAGACGTTTTAAAGTCGGCATGAAATGGATCGTCTTTTCTTCCCTATTGTGACATATCCGAGTGAAATGGCTTTTTGAATCAGAAAACAAATTTAGTGCGGGACATGATTTTGTACTTCTCTGGAATTAATTGGATCATTGTCGTTTTAACATTTTTCTCACCCTCCTTACAGTGGTTGCATCTTTGTCACCTTTTTCATCCCTGATAAGTTTACATTTCTGCGTCTCTTAATTAATTAAACACCAATCAATTAACACTAGTCAAAAGTCTGTTAATTCTTTATTATTACTAATTTCCATGTTCAATAATACAGTTATCAAAACTATGAAAAGGCACACATGGATGTTTGAAAGTTATGCAGTGACCCAAATATGTTTAATAAATCAAAAAATATATGACCTATAATTGAACTCTGGACATTCCAATAGATGCCTGGACTCCTTTTGACAGATTTTTTTAATATCCACTCCAGCATCCATTCAAAAATATCAAATTAAAATAAATTGAGAAATTTGTATTGTTTATTTGTTTACAAAACTAATTTCAAGCACACAAGCATTAAAGTTTTTTTTTGAGCTTTTGAGAAACATGCAAATGTTTCCAAATTATGTCCTGTACTATATTATGTTTTTATTACTAATCACAATTAATCCAACAGCCAATTAGTTTGGGATTTTTCTCTTATTTTTTTCTTTCTTATTTTTTGATTTCAGCAGCAGCAATTTAATTAGGATAGATTTTAGATATTTTGCACATAAATGTTTGCATGTTGTGTTTTAATTTGTCTTTTTATTATTTTATTTTTAGTGTTTTGTGCCATGAATATTGAAAACCTTTGTTTGTTAATGTAAGAATGTTTTTTGTGAAGGCCCCTTAAGAAATGCATCTAATCAGGGTAAAGTGAACCTGAAACCAACTAAATTATTCAGGTATTCAATAAGACCAGTCAACTTGTTGATTTTGTCAATGTGTTGTTTTGCATTATATCCCTATGATGTATGTAAACTTAATATTTGTATATTCAATGTATCAAAAATCACCTTGCAAGAACTGATATTTCCTTTGAAATACTGATATCTTTGACAGTCATAAATTGGCAGTTTTTTTTTTCTTAAGGATGTACAAAGAACCTATCCAGGTTTGTTTATTTGATTTGTACATGAAATCTGGAACATCTTGTTCTATAGATGTTAAATAAAATTGAAAGTGTCTGTTCTGGATTGCAGACGCTCTTCAGCGCTGCCCAAGCCAAAAGTAAGCCATCGCTGAAGGATCTCTGCCCAGAGGACAAGCGTCGGATTGCCAATCTCATCCAGGAGCTGGCCAGGTAAAGCCCTCTCATTATAGTGGTCTGATGAATGAATGATTACAGTAGACCTCAAGCCAATGTGATTTACTGTGCATGGATCTGATTTTGCTTGCGTGTTTCTTTTCAGAGTGAGTGAAGAAAAAGAGGAATCTGTACAGAAACTCAGGGATGAACAGGAAACCTTTGAGAAACAAATCATCCAGTTAGAGCAACAAAACCAGCTCATCGTACAAGAGAGAGAAAGTATCCTTTTTGAACAGAAACAGTAAGAATGCTTATCGAGTTTAGGTTTTAGGCTTTCATTTAAATGAAAAGCTTCCATCAATCACATCAGATTAACATCAATTACATTTTAATGGCAAACAGTCAGTGGGGGGTGGTGGCTATGACCGATCTCATATTATTGTATACGTTTTTATTTCACAATATAGTTATTTTTTGCTGGTGACATATCAGTAGGATTTCAGATTTTAGTTTTTCAAAGTGTTTGTTTGTTTGTTTTATTCCTCATATAATCTTTTTAGAGAACTGGTATCAGTCTCTATCAGGTTTGTTAAGTAGTTTGCCAGGTCTTCTTAGGCAAATGGAAACCCCACTTAAAGAGGTTGTTCCACATTATTAAGCAAGTTACAGTTTTCATGCAATATGGGGAGGAAGAAAGATCATTCTAAAGATGAAAAGCATGAAATGGTGCAATGTCTTGCAAAAGGCATGAAAACAACTTATATTTTGCTAAAACTGAAAGGAGATTATCGAAATATCAAAAGATTTGTGATTGATTTGGAGCATAGAAGAACTTGGTCAGATAAAGGCTTATTAAGGAAAGTTTCTGTCAAACAAATTAATTGTATGTAAGTGCAGCTATATAAAAAAGTCTCAATAACCTCTCCATTCAGGCTGGCAGTTGTGCGTAACGTGGCATTTCAGCCACCCCTAACCAAAGCCCACAAAGAGAAACGTTTGCAAAATAATTTGGAACTCATTGTATTAAACATATCCTCAGCTGTGATATTAATTCAGAATAGACATTAATGGTTATGTGAGTAATTTAAATTATTTCATACATACACTACCATTCAAAAGTCTTGGGTTGGTAAGATTTTTAAAAATGTTTTTGATGTTTGCTTATATATTTGATCAAAAATACAGTAAAAACAGTAATATTATGAAACTGTTTTCTATTGTAATACATTTTTAAATGTAATTTATTTCTGTGATGGCAAAGCTGAATTTTCAGCAGCATCTCTTTTCACAAAGAGATCAAAAGAGTAAGCTTAATCTTAAAAGCTTATATATTAAAGCTTGCATATATATGTACAGTGTATAATATACATATAATTGAAAAGCAAAGTTTGATAACTATAAATTAATAAGAATTATATAAATTATACAGAAATAATTATAATTCATTTAATATAAATATACAGTAATAAATAATTAGCTGCAAAAGATGGGCAATTTTGTCTCTAAAATTCTTTCACTCTAAACTGCTTTAATTTGGAGCGAGATACAGGGGGAGTGGCTTAATTGCATCAGATACACATCACTTTACTCACAGCTAACTGGTCCAGTCTGCGATCTCTAACCCAGAAAAACAAAGCAGTGTAGTGAAACCTGCTAAAAACCAATCCAATCTTGTGCCTGAAAAAGTTTGCGCAAACTGATCTCAAACTTACCTGGGTAGCAGCTGAAACCAGCTTCATGCAACAGGCCACTGATCATTTTAGTGATCCTTGCTGAATAAAAGTATTATTTTCTTTAAAAAAAACAAAAAAACACCTATTGACCCTAAACTTTTGAACGGTAGTGTAATTCACAATGTGGTGACTCAAATCACAGTCCACTCTTTAGAGAAAGTGAAGGACTGTTTTGTATTTTAGACTGACAGGGGGCAGTGTTGTCTAAGCATTGGATTCATGTTCAGTCGTGACTGCTGTAGGGGCAATATAACCACAGGATGTCATTGAGACGGTTGCTGAATTACACTTGTACTTGAAGGGGTGAGGATCCACTTTCTTTGGCATTATGTGTCACATTGGACTTCTCTAATATTGAATCTTTTCATTGAAGATGAAATGGGCTTTATTTGCAGCATGATTGTGTGAAATGTAACAGACAAACGACAAAAAGAACGCACACTGTGTTAGGTTTAATATTTACTATTTTAGATGCCAGTTTTTGAGCTCAGGGATCGGACCCGTCCTTGGTTTGGGTTGAAATGCTTTTAATTTTCGTTTGAAATTGAAAGAGCTGGCACTGATCTCATGACCACTGGGAACGGCGTGGGTTTCTTCTCGTGCCAACCTGTCATCCGACTGGCACATCACAAACTTCGCACAGTTCGGATGCTCCCTTTTTTTCCTTGCGGCTCTGCCAGTTTTGGTGATCTTGCTTTGGTCAAAAGACATGGCGAACCATCAGTTTCGTCCAACACTGTGAAATACGAAGAGCAATCGCAGGCTGCTAAATTGCAGATTTGGCAGGCGAGCTCGGAAATTAGGCGAGCTCAACTCAATTAAATGCACTTTGGCTCCGTGGCCTGGCATTTCCACTAAAATTCAAAACTCCATTAAAAAGAGATTGTAGTGCAAGACAAACTGTATGAAAGCCCCCTGTGGAGACAGGGTGGTCTCTAAAGGTATCAGACAGATGCTGGCCCACAGAGCTGGTCTTAAAGGTTAAGGGGGACGCAAAAAGACAAACTGAGTCATGAGACTCTGTATAGAATAATTGCTCGCATTGTCTCCATCCTATCTGCCGGGATTGCGATTATCAAGAGGAAATATCTCCGTAGGAGGGGGAGAAAAATTATAAGTTACATTCTGTGCGTAGGAAGAATTTGAAGCCCGTGTACGGAATGAAATTAGAATTTTCTCAAGCCTGTCTTTGGCATTCTACACCACGTCTCTGAGCGGTAGATTCTATTACAGAGAAGCTCGCAATCTTTGTTCTTCACAAGGAATTTACATCAAGAAGCATGGAAGACACAAAGGAGAAGTTGAATGCATTCATCAATATCATTAATCTTATTGAAGTTTGCATGGTCGCTTTTCCGAACGCTTCGGATGGATCAGAGGAGCAGAAGTCCTTTTGTAATAGTTTGTTTGACTAGTTCTGAATCCGTGCATCCTGGCGGGATGAGCTTAGGTGGGGCATAAGCCCTCACAGAAATGCCACTTAATCACAAACCCACTGCTTGCATATTGTTTATGACCAATTAGTTTTGTAGACACACTAATAATTGGAAGTAATAAACCACATGCTCCCAGCAAATGAAGTCCCATGATATATAAATAATCAAATCATCAGTGGCTTGGTGAGTCATTTTCACTGTTATTTAAATCGAAGCGTGCGGTTGTGTGAACTGTCCTCCTATCGATTTACATCTCAACCTAACACACGCAGACCATCCTGCCGAGTGGCCCCGTAAAATATTCTCTTCGGCGCAATTTTGTTCTACCTTGAGGTGGATTTCATTATTTTATTTCTGTGCCGGGCTGACAGGGGAGTGAATCATGTTGACAGCGCCTGTCTGAAATATCGAATGCAAACTCTGATTTTGTGTATTTTTGGATGGGGGTGGAGACGTGCCTGCAGCTTTCTTTTCTCCTGATGTAGGCCCTCGGAATGAGCTCTGATTGGCCGGCAGCCAACAGAGGTGCCTGCGCGGCGGGAAGCGAGAGAGAATCTTATCAGTCCCGCTCCAGTCGCTCCAGATTACCAGGCGCTGAGCGTTCCTGCACGCCCTTCTGTTAATGTATTAATATGTGTGTTTACGCCCAACCTGTCTATCAGAGTATCAGAAGCCTCTCGTCAGCTGCGAGGTAGATGCCTGCGTGTGATGCACTCTATCTACGAGACAGGCTCTTGGTTCTCATTACAAATGAGAGGCCTATTTATGGTAAGGGTCCTTGTTGAACAGTTACTCATTTCATACCTGCAATTATACAGAGGTTTGACATGCAGCTGTCATAAAGGACGTTGTATGTTGGCACCTCTGGATTTCATATGCCTTTGTATCCTCTTATTTTAGACAGTCAGATGTTGACTGATGATCTTAAATGAGCTATAATAATAAACCTGATGGATTTAAGTAAGATATTTTAAGATAAGATATTTCCTTATCAAGAAATCAACCGTCAGTTTGTGGTTCCGCTTTTTTTTTGCGACCTGAGCATTCAGAACAAGGATGTCAAACTCCTGTTTGCGTCACCTGACCTTACGCGAGGGTTGTGTGGTACACTAATTTAAACATTTAAAAAAAGTTTGCTCGACGAGGCTGCATTTATTTAATCAATTATTTGAACAGGAAAGACAGTTTCTATTTGAATATATTTTAAAATATGTAATTTATTCCTGTGATGGCGAAGCTGAATTTTCAGCATCATTACTGCATTCTTCAGTGTCACAAATCATTCTGATATGTTGATTTGGTGATCAAGAAACATTTCTTCTTATTATTATCAATGTTGTGCTGCTTAATATTTTGTTTAATATTTTTGTGGAAACTGAAAAGAGCAGCATTTATTTGAAATATAAATATCTTTTTATTATATTATATATTATAAAGACATTATAAATGACTTTACTGTAACTTTTGGTCAATTTAAAGTATACATTTTTTAACATAAAATAACAATAGACATCTTATTATCCCGGAAATGTATATTTGTTTGATCTGATACAGTCCAGAATCAACTTAAAAATAAATAAAAAATCTGCTTTAAAAACCAACATTGGGGTTAAACAAATGGTAGCAAATGGAATTTGCAAATTTGATTTATCAGAGGCCTTTATATTACATTTCTAATCACCAAATTAAACTGGTGGTAATTGGGGAATATTAGAACTCACTCTCTTGGTTCTTAACTTTAGTTTTTAATAGTCTGATATATTTAATACTTCAATAATCTGAAACTGAGCATTAACACAAAGTTAGTAATTTGTAGTAATTGTATGGCTAATTGTAATCACAGGCCTGCTTCTCATTCAAACTGACAGCACTGAATCAGTGGTATTAGTGTATATTACTTTAATTATTTATTGAACACTGGTGTCCTGGTTTGTTCTTATACCAATAAAGCCAGTGTGATTATACCACTTCACCTTGCCTTTACCACGGTAAAAATCACTTATCCATGGCCTTGTGGGTTATTTTTGTATTTATGAAATTCCTCTTCCTTTTTCTATTGTGCAGTATTCTGGAGATTTTAAAACTAGCCTTTGTTTTTAGGATTTAAGATTTACCATGCTTATCTTATGGGTATTGGATTGAGAGGCTGTTGAGCAGAGGCTGGATTTAGTGCTTATTGACATTGTAATAAGGGAGATATGAGGACTATAAATAATCTCTATATCGTTCTAACTTTCAGTCGGTTTGATCTGTGTTGCCCCTTTCGAGTTCATGGGCCTTGAGGTATTATGATGATCGCTGAGCGCTTGTGCTCTACAGCCAGGCTGATTATTAAGAAGAAAGACCAAAAAAAGTCGCTTTCCATTATTGCTTTCCACATTGGAAAATTAGATCTACCGAATGGATTTCTGCAAAGCGTGTGAGAGTAAGCAGGCGTACGTCACACTGTCATTAGTCGGCGCAGTCGGCGTGGCTGTGGTTCTGCTCCAGATCAGTTGAGTTCTGCCCAATGCTGAATAAGTGCCAGCTCTCTGAGAGTCTGTCTCTCAGCCTGGCATTCTGCCCGCCCCTGCCCAGTCAGACCCAGATGGAGGAGTGTGTGAAGCCCTCACCCCGAAGAAACGCTTCTATCTCTTCTCTGCAGTGCTGCTGTCTCTTCTCGCTTTCTTCTCTGTCTGTGCACTTTTCAAAAAGTCACAAACATGACTCCAGGTATTGGCGGCTGGGATTCAGCCAGAGAGACTCAAATGTCAGGAGCCAGAGCAGAAGTCCAATTGGTCTCCTCTTTTTGATATAAGGGCACTGGACAACTGAGCTCTCTGTGGGAGAATTTGTTTTATATATTTTAAGTTCTTCTTGTAGCTTTTCCTGTTATACCTAAGCTTATTCAGTTGAATTTTAATTTTAGAATGTTTGAATTGTACCTGGCCAGTTGTATCAAAGACTAGAATAACACAAGATGCGTCACTCGTATTGTTTTGAATGGGGAAAAGTGCAATGCTCAATATGGTGGAATAAGTCCCGCCTACTAAATAAGAGCCAATCACTGATTGGTAAAGTCATCGCGTCATTGCAGCTGCCGTTAGAAGCTCCGGTTCCTATGGAAACAGTCAGACGCACGCTTTCACTGCGCATGCGCATTAGCTTGATCCAGCCTGAAAAATGTCGTTTTCTGTCATGATTCAAACGTTTAGAAACAAAATTTATGAAACAGTTGTTGTCAGAGTCAGTGGTGAGATTTCATATATGAAATTTAATTGTAAGCCCGGCGAACAGTTTTGGAGAATTTGATGTTTCCCCATTCAAAGAGATAGGAGCTGTATTTGCAAGCCCGAGAGGCATTTCAAAGATGGCCAGGAGTGAAATGACTTGTCTTAAAGGGACTTTGGTTGTATTTAATTTAATTTCATATTTAACTTTTTTTTTTTTCAACAAAACTGCATGATACAGATTTAGATTTTGGCATTCTCTGAAAAAACATCCAAATTTTAACCTTTGGTTATGACCATTACCCTTGGTTTATACCATATTTAGTGTTGCTTGTTACTGATACTGGTCTGAAAAACATTATAAATTAATTTCATCCAAACAAATTTGCCTAGCCATCCGAATAATACAAATACCTCCTCAAATCTTAGGGAAAACACCAACTTCCTCAAAACGATAAACTGGTATTTTAAGTAGTGTACTGTACTTTTTTTTTTCTTTTTTTTAATCACCCTGTCAACTTGCAGACCACTGACCTAGACCAATCTTGAAATGTTATTTGTTTTACCTCTCAAGCTTGATGATATCGGCTTTGGGCATTTCAAAATATATTTGAGTGTTTACCTTGACATACAGCTGATTTTACAGTTACTAATTACCTTTGGGACACTACCTTGAGGGAGGATTTTTTCTTTTTGTACCTTCTGTATAAAGTGTCCTGCCTGCTCAGCAGTAGCTTGGCAACACTACATGGGGGAAAAATGGATTACCATGTTTTGGCTTGGGAGGAGAGAGGGTTTTAGTCTAAGTGGGAACAGTGGCAGAGTTATTCAGTGCGTGTTGACCCTTGACCCACGGCACAGGCCTGCAGCACCAGTACCGAGAGTGTCAGGAGCTGCTGGGACTCTATCAGCAGTACCTCTCCCAACAGCAAGAGAAACTCAACAAGTCTATCACACTGCTCAATCAGTCCTGCTCCCACAGCAAGGTGAGTACTAAGAGAGAGCGTGTCTGTGTGTGGGAGAGAGCGATAGATAGAGGCCACAAATGGCTCAGACTGAACATGTGCGTGCACTGAATTTGTATCCTCTATGCTATGTTGGAATTTTAGCTGATCAGTCACGGCATTGTATAACCATAGCAGGTAGAGATTCATTTGTATAGCCCGCTATCTTTATAACCTGGCAGACCAACCAATTTATCGGCTGATATTTGGCCATTTTGAGGTTTTGAATGCAAGCCCAGCAAATTTTCCGTTTTCCTCAAAAAGTTAATATTGGGCGAATTTATGTTATTTCGATTATACATTTGCAAGATTCTTTTATCTAGAATGACTTTATATATATTTATTTCGATGTATAAGACTGACCTTGAATACATGACGATAACTTTGCTCGCCGCAGGCGTTTGGAAGTCCACCAGTAATTCCCTAGATTAGATTGTGCTTGGCCAGTTGTGTCATTTTCCCAGCTACAGTTATTTTTTTTTTCTGTATTTGCACATGGTCAAAGAGAGAGATAAGACCACCAAGGTTGCACGAAACATGAAATGGCATTTATAATTCATTTTACTTCTGTAATATGACATTTTGAAATGAAAGAATATTTGACAAGGAAAAATGAATGGCACAGTTTAATATTATCCATCTGAAGTTGTTTGGGCATCAGCTGAATTCATTGCTGTGGAAGAATATGTATGTACATATATAATTTTACTAGTGCTGTCAAAATTAACACGTTAACGCATGCAATTATTTTTTTCAGTTTAACACGTTAAAGATATATTAACTCGTAGGGCCCTATCTTGCACCCAGCGCAATTGACTTTGTACACCGACGCATGTATCATTCCTATTTTGCACCCGCGCAAAGCACGCTTTTCCCTCCACAGAAGCACGTTGCTAAACTAGGGAATGAACTTGCGCTCCCTGGGCGATTCAGCGCAAAAAAGGAGGCGTGTTCCGGCGCAAACGTTCCTTCATGCTATTTTGCAGGTTTAGAAAACAATTGCGCCACTAACCAGGAAAAAATAGTTTAAAGTCAGTGGCGGTTGCGCATGTTATTCATAAGCTATTTTAAGGGTGCATGCTTGGCCATAATCAATGTAGCGTGTGCACAACGCGCACTTTGATTCTCTCATCTACACAGAAACAGCAGTTTTCATTTTTGCAAATCATACATTATTACGATAGATAGATAGATAGATAGATAGATAGATAGATAGATAGACAATTTATTATAAAAGCATATATCTAGCTTACACATTTACCCAAATTATCATACGCCTTTTTAATCGAAGTTAATTTGGGTGGGTTTCTCCATCCCCAACGTCCCTGACGAGAGCGTTGCTCTCCTTGGCTGTGAACCGCTCTGGCGCGCGCCTGGCAAATCCGCCGTTATGATAGGAATCCGCTTTAGAACAAAGCGCGTCTGCTCTTAAAGGGAATGTGAGATGATGCTCTGATTGGTTTATTTCACGTTACGCCCAAACCACACCTATGAATAATGAAGCTCTTCAGACCAACCCATTTTAGATTTGCGCCTGGCGCAAGAGTCATTTATCCCGCTGGGAAAATAGCAACAGCGCCAAGACCCGCCCACAGAGTTACTTGCGTTTTGCGCTTTGACACTTGCGTTTCAGATCGTTAAAATAGGGCCCAAAATGTCCATTTTGTCGAGTATCCTCGCCAGCACAGTCTTAAATTATTTAAATTAAGTCTTAAATAAACGTAAAGAGTGAGAAAATGGGATGCGTGTCAGATCTGCGTCGTGCAGAATGTATTAAAGTGACACATTCAGCCTAATAAACCCGCTTTCATTATGGATAGTCAAAGAACAAAATAAAAAGAGAAAATTACTGCTCTTGACTGAATAACATTTGTAGCTTTAATAAGGAATAATCTATATTTAATTTATAATTTATGCAGTGAAGAATGTGAAGTGTTTAATAACTTTATTCAATTTCTGTATATATCCATACTGTTAGACCTTCCTAAAAATATTAAAGCACTGTTTACAAGGTTACATGGGTCAAAAACAACGAAAACAATAACTTTTTGAGCATTTTGACAGGGCAAGTAAAAATCTGAACTGGTCTGACTGGGCCAATAGAAAAAAATGTGCCCTGATATATTGAAGCGCACAGGTAAATGTGACTTTTTATTATGTGAATTTTAACACATAGGCTAGTTGTAACAGTTTTTGCAACATAACTATTCATACCAATTCTCAATTTTCATAAAAAAAAAAAAAACTTTAATTAATTGCATCCAAAAAAACTGCACTGTATGAATCTGAATAACAAACACCCCATACCTGGGGGAGACCCCCAAGTATTTAGTAATATGAAAAGTACCCTTAGTTAGAACCCCTATTCAAAATTGGTGTATTTATTTCAACCCGCTGACCACTTTAATGACCTCTCGTAAATCTTTCATGACCACCAGTGACACATCTGGTCTGAACTGCGTAACTAACAGATATTCAACAAATAAAGAACCTTAATATCGACCTCCTTTTGTTGCTCAAAATGATCATAGATCTTAAAATTATTCATAATAATAGTTTCATTCATAATAATTATTCATTGCTCACAGCAGGCAATTTGAAGTCCAACAGTTATTGCCTTGAAATGTGTTGAAGGTAAATTTGTTACAAAAGCTCTGTTTTGATGGCTCTATCGGCGGTGCCTTTAAAGAGGATGGATTTAGAGAAGCAGCCTCTCAGAGAGGGGTTTTGCATTGTTGACACTTTAGCATCTATAACTGTTAACCTGTCAGCACACTAAAACAGTCTCAGAGAAGTTCCATCTTTAAATTCATACCCTTTAAAGCACTGTCACTAAAAATATCAACGCTAAAACAAAATAAAACTTACTAACCGACACTGTAAAACTCATACGTTGTTTTAGTTTAGAACGTGCCCCTGTGCACCCTCCATCTTAAGCTTGTATAAGGGAAATGAGCTTGTCCTCTCTGAAACCTTGGCTGTGAGTAATGCATGTTTACATGCTCCACGACCTCCTCTTGAATTAGTCAGTGGCCCATTTCTGTCCCCTCAGAGGCGGACGATTCTCCTTTGTCCTGAATGTTTATCTCTTCGGTGATTGACCTTGGGTTGTTGCGTCCTTTTGGGATGAGCCCACCCTCTCTGACTCCCTTGAGTAAAACCTGCTTTCGTTACTACATTATTAAAAGGTCAGAGGTGACGTGTATACTTTCTCTACCTCTGCTTCATCCCACAGATTCCTTGCAGCGAAGGGGTGCCCACGAGGTCTTCGTGTGGGAGAGGAACTGCTTTAGACGGATCGTACTTGGACCTTCCTTTATCAGGAAGTAGAACTGAGAGAGGTGGGTCAGTGGAGTGCACTCATTCTTTCTCAACAGGACCTTTCAGTGCACCCTCCAGCAACGAGCAGAACTGTGGAGTCCATGACAAGCACACCAATCACAATTCTGAGAGTGGACCTAGTGATCCCAGCTTCTCCAACAGGGAGCCCTCAGCCTGTGATGCCCTGAAGTGGCCTGGTGCCTCTGAACCCAAGTGCTCTCATCAGTGCCACAGAATGGAGAGTGACAACATGCGTGGTGCTAATCGAACCGGACTTGCTCCGCCTCCTGGTCAGGAGAACTGGGAGGAGAAACGGCAGTGTCTATTCCTGCAGAAGAAACAGCTGGAGATAGAGAGGGAGAGAATTCAAGCTCGGTTGGTTCAACAGGAAGAGAAACTTCTGCTCCAGAACCAGCAACTCCGTCAGTCTTACCTTCAGTTCAGCAGGTAAGAGCCTGGCACGGGCCTTTTGTTTAAACAGTAGATGATAATGCATACACATAACTAATAATGAATACACAGAAGTTCATGCTCCTAGAAATTGTTCTAGTTCACTGTACAATAATCATGATTTTTGTCTCAGAACAAGTCCAAAACAGAGAGAAGTCCTGCTATTTTTGGTGCTAATCAACATTATGCCACAAATTTTGTTAATACAGCCTAACTTTCGCAAACATTCTTTTAATTTTTGTCTTTTGAAGGCTTCAGCAAGCAACCACAACAGATTTTGAGAAGCCCTTAAATGGAGACAGCCGTTTTAATGAAGGTCCACAGTCCTGTTTTGTTATGGATCAGGTAACACACAGGTAAAGATTGTCTTAAAAATAGCATTGAATGCAAAAAAGAGCTGGAGAGATAAAGAAAATTCCAAAGTCAAAATCTTTAAATATACAAAAGTTCCCTATTCAAAAGTCAGTGAGACTTGTTTTTGAAAGAATAATTTTCATCAAAGAATCCTGAAAAAAAAAATATATATATTATAATAAATATATATATAATAATATAATAAAGTATTACAGTTTTCACAAAAATATGAAGCAGCACAACTGTTTTCAATTGATTCTTGAGCACCAATTCAGCATATTAGATGGATTTCTGAAGGATCATGTGACACTGATGACTGTAATAATTTCAGCTTTGCCATACCAAGAATAAATTCCATTTTAAAATATTTTAAAGGTGCATTGTGTAATATTTAGGAGGATCTGTAGACAGAAATACAACGTAATATACCTAACTATGTTTTCAGTGGTGTATAAAGACTTACTTAATGAACCGTTATGTTTTTATTACCTTAGAATGAGCCATTTCTATCTACATGCACCGCGGGTCCCCTTACATTGAAATGGTTGCAATTCGTAACCTCACCACTAGATGCCGCTAAAAATCACACACTGCACCTTTAAAATAGAAAAGATTACATTGTAATATCTCATAATATTACTGTTTTTAAATGGTGTAGAATAGTATCTCTCTCTCTTTTTCTTATTCAGCAGTGAAATAAAAGAGCGAGAGCCACACATTCTGCAGAGAAGTTTTCGACAACCGTTGAGTAACATACAGTCACAGGAACAAACATCAAGTATTCAGCAACCTACACCCAAGCTTTCACAAGGTACGTTAACAAGAAATTATGCTCAATAAGTTATTCCTTTCTGCTTTTTACTTTACCTTCTTAATGGTAAATTTGCATTACATCATTTCATGTATCTCTAATTTTCTCCCTGCAGAAATCTCCATTACCAAGAAGGATATGGCCACTTCTCCTGTGATTCCAGAAAGCTTCCGGACATCTGCTCTTCCCAAAATTCCTCCTCTTGTCCTTCCCAGGACTCCACAGGCCTCCATGTGAGTTAAGGTGTCCCTCAGGGTTCTGTCTTTGGTCCACTTCTGTTTTCTATGCCATGGATTGGTTTCTTTATACACTCATCTAAGTCATCACAGCCTGTCTAGGCCCATCTGTCTAACACAACTAATGTGTTTTTCCACACCCTTTCTGTATTTTTAGATTAGCAAAACATTTAATTTTGCCATTTGTGTGGCCACTCTGCCAATTTGGGATTCTGTAGAGAGGCTGCTGTTGCAATTTAAAGATGGGGGGGAAAACTACTGGTGCTTGAGATAAGCCACTTTCAGGAAACTCAATGAAAAGAACCATACAAGTAAATACAATTTAACAAGTTCAATTCAATAAGGAGTGAAAAGAGGGAAATGACAGCAATTTTGGCTCAACAGCACAGCAGGGGCCAAGCCCATGTATTAATTGTGTTTTTGGAGTCCCTGCCTTTGTGATAGAGCTTCTTAATGCAAGAATGTGAAAGAGGAGAAGGGGAGGGAGAACTGATATATGGGGGAATCCAAATAAAACAGGGAAAAAGGGAGAAGAAGTGAAGGAAGAGAAAAAAAGAGAAAGCTGGTCTGGGCCCAACGCAGTGCGAGGCCTTTTTGATGAGTTAAATGAAGATTTTTGCCGGCCAGCGCTGAGGCTGACAGGAGCCAAGCTGAGTCCCATTAGCTGACGTAGCAGGGCCCAGCAGCAGGTGTAATTGAACCGAGTCTTCCAGCTCGGGCCGAGAATGCGCCGCCTCCCTCAGCTTAATGAGAAAGAGTGAGGCAGAGAATGAATCACTGACCGCTAGCGCGAGACACACTCTGGGATAGGGAAGGAAATTCATTACCGTTTTCTTTTAACGTAGAAAGGTAATTAATGTGACAGCATGTCTTTTTTCCCGTCCCCCAACCCTCACTGCGAGAGTATGAGCATGTCTCGTTTAACATGCCATCTCTGAAAAATGCAGATTATTTGTAAGTCGTTTGTTAGGCGTATTTCTTCTTTTTTTTCTAGGAGAAAATGTACTGACTTCAGAAGTAATTGCCTTTTTTCTCCCTGTATTATATGTTATGGTGAATATTTTGCATTAATATGTTCCTTTCTGTCTCAGATGTTTCATTACCAAGCCAGAACTTTTACAGGGGCTGGGAAAATTAGGTTGCTTTGTGTGCAGCCATGCTATTTGTGGGAGGCATACCAAGAGAATGTCAGAACTGACAGGGAATTGAATACTTGCATATGCTTAATATGTACAGTACTAGGGAACTTGATAAGGGCCAAATGTGAACTAAGACTAAGGCAGAGATGTGTCTCTTAATGAAGTCAAACTGTTGAATTTTAAGTGACCGTTCCTGATTCACCTTTCATTGTGACGTCAAACAGCTTTAAATCAAAAGTCAAAGATGTGATCAAATAGATCTTTAGTTAGACATTTCTCTAAGCACTGTCTATTGATTAAAGATTTTAGTTGAATACATGTTATGCCAGTTAAGGTATCGCACTTGTCAATATTTACTGAGAAAAGCCTCTAGATTAAATTGCTCAAATGGTAAGAAAATCTTTACAGAATTTAAAAAGGAATTAAAATAAATGTAGAAAAATTCATTTTAATTATGTAAATCATGAATGGGAATAGAACATAACATTTCTGTACATCTGGCATGCAAGTCATATTTTGATTTAAAAGGACACACTTGCCTTTGCTAATCTTGACATGGTAAGAAGAGCATCATGGGAAACACTAATGCTAAAAAGGTGCATAAACTCTAACAAGATGACCGTTTACCCTAACCAGCACTATGGAAAGTGTATATATATATATATATATATATAGACGATACATATTTTATTGCATCCCACTGTCTGGAGGGTACTTTTGCATTATTCAAAACCAAACCTGATTTGAGGAAATCAATGAAGTGAGTCGTTTATTTATTTATTTTTAAGAAGCCAGAGGTTGGATCCCAGGACAACCTCAGGTCTGATGGGTCTGATGCCACAGGGATACACTTTAGAAGAACTACCGAATGCCCCTGTCAGCCAGCAATGAATCAATAGACAAGCACTGTATTACTACGAGTTTGCTTAAAAGGAGAAAGATGCCCTGGGGATAAAAGTTTGGGTTAATGAAATGATTATGGATTATGGATCTTGTGTCTGCTAGAAATCATAACATTTCACTCTACCTGAAATGGGTAGTTTTCTTTGATTGTCAGTATCCTTCGGGTGTGTGAACCCAAGTACTGATTCTTGCATTATTACACACTTAGATTGGTCTTGCCTTTCAAATTGAGCAGAGGGATTTTAAAGTTTTGCTAAGGCAAGTGTCACTATTACTATTTTTCATACTTTGTGGTAGGAATGTTGAACCCAATATATTAAACTTTGGCATGTTTGTTGTCCCACACCGTTTGTGGAAAATGAGTGATTGAGGATACTTACTATTTTCACGTGGTGGGCGAAAAAACTGTTGTATTCCTTACATTGAAAAAGATCAGAGACTTTGTGGTTTGCTCTTTGACTTAGTTGAAAAAAAAAAAAATATATATATATATTACTACTTAAATAAATTCATACCACCATGATGGTGTATTTTGCATTGCTAGCTCCACTCACATTTCCTTTTGAAAATATTAAAGTCTTTTTCGAGTTGATCTCACTCAGAAGAGTGGACAGAAGAGTGGAGAGAAGGCGATGAATTATGCAGTCAGACTGATAAAACTCAACAACCTCTGCAAGACTCGTCAAAACAATACACTCATCAAACCACGTCCTTCTTTCAAATTACCTTCACCTTTTCAAATTAACCTGTGCAGTGCAGACTTGGGTCGTCTCTTGTAAACTGCTTATCACTTTACATTGTGTATCATTACAATTTTCAGGGCTGTTTTGATTGAGCTGAAGTGAGAAATGTCAGTGCTCCTGCCCATGGCCTGTGCTTCTCCTCTGCTTACTATTGATTTGAAAGAAAATTGACATGCAGTTTTGTCAGTACTTTCCATTTAGGATTTTTATATTACTGTTTGGGTACAAATTTGTTTGGGCTCTCAGGCGTGACAGACATTTTTAATGAGAACAGTAAAATAACTGGAGTCAGAGGCAAAGGAAACTGATAAACTGTCTTTTGTTTGGAGTAATTCAAGTAGAACCTGATTCTTTTTCAGTGTCTTTCATCCTCTGCATTTTACTCTCACATTGATGAGAGTAGGAGCTGGAGTTGATGAGTTAACCGGTAGAGATATATTTATATAATATTTATTTCATTTAAAAATATAATATAAAAAATATTTTTTATTTTATTAGTTTTGTTGAATTTAAGATTTAGTATTTATTTTATTTTTCTCTTCAATAATCTAGAGAGTTAAATACTGCTATTGTAGTGTTCAGCTCAACTTTTTTTTTTTTTTTTCGGGCATCTTGAGCTCTGTTCCCAATGCCTAGCTGATCCGTTGAATGAACAGATACCGTTAGGGATTAGCAAACCTCCTCTTAAGTGATATTAATGTCTTGTGGTCATTCGCCAGTGGACCTTGTGAAAAGCAATGAAAGCTTTTGGGTAAATATGACTGCCAAACACATTAGCATTCTCTCCGGCAATTTCCTCCTACCAACGCCCTAACATCCCCCTCCCCCGCCCAAACTACACCTACCCCTTCCCTTGTTATAGATTGTGACCGGCGGTAAGAAATGCATTATTCATATCGGCAATGTCGTCCGTTGATGGATGGCTGTTTGAGAGGGCTGTCCGTTAAATAAATCAACAAATAAAAATGCTAATTCTCACATTTCTAGAGGGAGCCTTGCCAAAGTCCCACCCCAACAGCCATCCACCCTCAGTGTAAGCTCTCTTTCTCTGTCTCTTTCCCTCTGATGCAAATGTGCAAAAGAATTGTCGGATGACAATCGATTGTCATTCGCCAAACCGACAAAATGAGATTCCCGGATTGGACATTACTATCATTGTCATAGGACTGGATGTCAACGAAACTTAGATTCAAGTTTCGGGCTTAAAAGCAAAATAACATTAGGCAGCTTGATCCATTATGATGTCATGAAATATTTGTAGCAATTTTTTATTCTGAGTAAATATATAAAGTTGCATACTGACATTCAGTGAGCAGGTCTCTTTCTCAAACAGGCTTGTAACTGGCTGTGTAATCGCTAGCAAATGAAACATACCTGACAGATAAAGTGCAAAAGTTGTTTGCTTTTGTTAGTTATGATCATAATTCTTGTTACATAAAATGTATTGCAAAGTAATTTCATTTATATAAAATAACAGCAACATCAATGAGAGTGCACAAAAACATTCAGTGTAAAGTTGCAAGAGTGAAATGAAACATTCTTGATTATGTATGTATTACTGGAATATGTTTTGACAGGTTAACAGTGCAAAAACAATGTAGGAGTCAACATTAACTGTTTTATGCTGTTGCTGATACTGTGTTCAAGAATTGGAAATGTGCAATGTAGTTACTTCTCACTATGGTTCCATCCATGAGTATAATGAGGGTGGCCACAAAGATAAGCAGGGAAGATACCTGCTCTTTTCCAAAACCTAGTGAACCACCTACTTAGGCAGTATTTTAAGGCATCATTTTGGAAAAAGTAAACCTAAACTTCTTGTGTGCTATTTATTTTGTTTATTAGAGTACTATCATTGTTAGCTTAGCAACATGTTGTTAACAAACCAGTGTTGTTAAAAACAATTTTCATTAATTGAAATAAAGCTAAAATAAAATATTAGATAAAAAACTTAAAGGGGTAATGAATTGAGAAATCCAGTTTACCTTGATCTTTTGACATGCAAGTTTCAGAACTCAAAACTGTTAGTCCAAAAACAGCTTTTATCGAAACTGAAACCAAAACCAAGCTCCGAAAACTACACGTTTCGGATTTTGTCACATTATGACATAATAGTTTGACGAAAGACTGCCTCTGCAGAATCAGATCAACGGCTACTTCTACATCATCTTTACACCCCTACTTCTACACCACTGGTGCGTTAGTGAGGTGAAACGGAGAGAAGAGAGATACAGGATCACTGGACTAAAAATAACATTACCTTCCAAAGGATCCTAATGCTAGGAAAGTGGTTATTTATTTACAAATATATGAATATCTCAGCATTACTTGTTTGTTCAGTGCATTTCACTGTGGGTTCTTTGGTAAATCAGTCGCAATTTCAGCGCAGGCTTTGCAAACACTTTTATTGTAAGATATGAACCTGACAGTAATGCCACAACATTCAAGTAACCGTGTTAATTCTAATGCTTTATCTGTGATCAGTGATTTCTAATATGTAATGATTCATGTACAGTCAGACATACTTTGTCTTCAAAATCGTTTATTGCTTTTTATGCGTCAGTAAATCACGCCAGTGAGTAAATGGTCAACTTCACATTGCTTCTCTTAGTAGCATGAAAATGTGCTATTTAAATTTGATTAAATTATATATAGAAAGCGATCAAAGAACCCTCATTTTATAATCGCTGGAGCTGTCAATCACACTGGGTGAATGTATATGTGACTGAAGGTGCGTTCATGCCATGTTGTAATTACCATAATTATGAGATTTCAACTTGTTAAAAGCTTTTACATCCTTGTAGAACTCGTAATTACAGCTTGTAAGATTGGAATTTTCTGAGAGCTCCTACTTGTACCATGTGACCGCTGTATCACCTGACCTCTGCAGATTAATTTAGGCGTTGATAGTTTTGCCATAGACACTCATAATTTCCAGTCTAAGGATGTGAACAGCATATAATAGAACGTCATGTGTTTGTATATAATTGTAGAACATTATGTGCACCCCTGGTTATAATCAATGAGGCTGTCTACACTGCACAATGAATCTCTTATTTACATCGTGTTTGCACTGTTAGTTATGGTGAAAGCATTCATGAGAGTGCAGAAATAGTTGCAATGATGAGAGCACTGCATTCATGCGCTCAACAGACATGACTGTCATCGGCTAGAATGCTCATCGCTGCAACCTTTCATGCAACGGGAGTAATTCTATAATCACGATTAGTTAATCTCGACAGCTCTAATAGTAAAAACATAGTAAGAGATTTGGAGAGAGTTTCACATGTAATACTTATTTCATATGCAAAGATGTTTGCCAATCACATTGAAGTCTCACAGCAGACACGCCCCTTCCAATGGAGTGTTTTTGGCTGTGTTCCAGTCCAAAATTGCCATGCCCTTCACTTGGTAACTTCTCTCCGTCTCATTCACTCGGATGTGCGTCATTTGCTTATGTTGCATGAGTGCCCACTACTGGCGGAACCTTTGCAACAGGCTGAATTGGAACGTGCTAAGCCCTTGATCAGAATCCACTATGGGGTTGATTTATTTATTTTTTATTTTTTTCTTACGAAATTGTTTAATGCAGCATTCCACATGTATATAGGTTTGTTTGAGATGTTTAAATAAAAAATAATAATTTAATCATACTGTTGAGTGGTTTGTGGTTGGGTAAATTAAACGCAATATGCGTTGACATCACAATCGTTTTACATTGTGGTATATGGAGCTGCCTGAAGTTTACATGTGAAGTAGACTCGCTCTCTCGGTCAAAATCGAGGGAACGAGGGTCTGTCCATATAAACTTCACAAAGTGGAACGCACTTCAAAATGGCGGCAGGGATTCCCCCGAGGGGAAGTGCTTAGGGAAGTTTGCAAGTGCGTGTCTAAAAGTGGACTGTAACGCAGCCCAAATCAGAGGGCTAAAATCAGGGTAGAAAATGGACTTTTATTTCTTAATTATGACAAATACTAAATACAGTACTAAAATAACGCTACATCAAACTTTTTTGTAGTATGCAGATTAGTCCCTTATGAAGAATCTCAAGAACAGCAAGCTATTGTTTTTTTTTCTGATGGCAGTAGGCAGAACAGCCAGTATAGTGCCGCATATGTAGGTTTGTTTATGGTGAATGGTCGCTGCCTCCAGAGTCCAGAGTTAGAGCTGTATCAGTGGTTAACAAACTGCGGTGGGTCCAGGTGGTCTGTCTAAGCACCGGCTTCTCAGAGGCCTTCGTAAAGTGTGAAGTGAGATCAACTGGCCTGTAGTCCTCAGGGATCCGGGGGTTTCCGATCTTTGGCAGCAGAACAATGCAGGATGTCTTCCAGAGCTAGGGCACCTTCATCAGTCCCAGCATGAGGAACAGGTGCTCAGGAACCCCACTGAGCTGGCTATGTGAACATGTGTTCAACACTCTGGGGATCAATCCGTCAGCCTCAAAACTTAACTTTACCTGTGCAGAGATTCACCAGTTTGCTCAGTCCTCACCTGGGCAACTGAAATAGACATTTGAAGGGTGAGAGGAGTAGGTATAATTTTAGGTTTTAAAGGCATAGGTCACCTGAAAGTAAAGAGTCTATCATCATTTATTCACTCTGATGTTCTTTCAAACCCTTAATATTTGAGATAGTCTTTCTGCAAATTTTTTAATATTGTGTCCCATGTAAGAAGTTTTGGCTGCTTTTTTTTTTCATTCAATGAAAATTGTTTGGGTGGCAAGCCCACCATAAAGGTGCTGTCACATTTACTGTTGTTTGGCAAATTCTCATGGGCGAAATCCAATTATTTCAATAGGAATGCAAGGATTTTCCTACATTTCGCAATTTGGTCACACGCTGCGTTGACTAAACAGAAAGCTGTTTGGTTTAAGTGACTTCTGTGTGAGTCGTGCATCATGCATCACTACACTTTTGTCAATGTACCTTTTTTCCCCTGTGAAATTTTACAGAAATTCGTTAATGTGACTGCACCTTAAAATGAGGCCATACATATAACATTCACTATATTTCCCTGTAGTCCTACAAGAACTTTTGTGAGAAACAGGCTGGAATTTAAATATTAATTCAAAATCATTCCTTTTTTTAAAGCATCTCGATGCACGTCTCTGGTTTGATGTCAGTGACGATCAGTTATGTGACACCTACGTTTGATCTCAAATTGGGTGACACGTCTTGATGTCACACATTTAAATGCAAGAATATGATATTGAGTGACAGATTTACTACCTCTGTTCCAAAATCTAGTGAGCTGCCTACCCAGACAGCATTTTAAGGCATCTCAGGCATGCTCATCGACATCTCAGTTAGGATGTTGTCTTAAGGCCCCGATATACTCACAGCGAAGTTCTTTTTCGTTTTTCGTTAGTAGTATAGACCTTATTCAGAGCAGCGCCATAACGGGTATGAAAGCAAGGCTGTGACAGATAGACTTGACATTTTTCACTGGCATCCGCTGTAAAAAGCTCCTAGATCACTTATTTTCTACGGCTCATGTTGCCTGTAGTTTTTTGTCTTCTGAAATTTCTTGAAAAGAGGTTTCGTCAGCAAAACAATCCAAAAACGCATTATATAGTAGTACAACCCACTGAAGAGATGCATGTCTATGTCTCACAGCCTCACTTTCATTCCCGCTAAAAATCAAAGATGACGCTGATTTGAATAAGGTCTATTCTGTTAGATCATCCCTAAGCCGTCCACACTGCTGAGAGTGACGTTTAGATGAATATGGAAATATGTGTTGCGTGCTTTTCTTTTCAATAACAAAATAAACAACAAAAATGACAGCGGTGAGAGAACAGTAGTTATGAAAGCTTCTGATCATAGCTGTGTGGATATGTTTGCACGAGCTCTGGAATTCAGCACTCCAGTAAATTCACATCGTGTTTATTTATAAAGCACTTTATACAGTAGATTGTTTAAAATCAAGCAGCTTTACTGTATTAAACATGAAAAAAACACTGTCAGTGTCTCTTTCGATTAGAATTACAACTTCAATTTCTACTATAAAGCGGCTCTCTGGTGTACAGTATTCATGTTTTTTCTCACGGACGTCAGACTTCGATGGACCGAAAAGAAGAAATGAACCAAAGAAGATTTCTATGTCAAAGAAGGCGGGGCCTCAGAGCACACCTACCTATTACATCACCGCCACGGACCAATGGTAGTAAGAAGGTGTTTACCAGCCAGAGCAAACTTTTCCGGAAAGTTTTTGAACTCCCGAAAGGCACACAAAACAAACTTAGTTTTGGCCTGATTTTGTTCAAAATGACGTCACAGTTTGTTCTTCAATTTCACTTGAAGTATATCGGGGCCTTTAGAAGTGTAGGCTGTAAAGAGCTCACTTGGTTTTGGAACAGAGCTTGTGTGTTGCCTGAGAAGGATGAAAGTTTGAATATTTGACACCCTTTAATTTACCTTTCTGTGAAAACATTTTCAGGTGTAGTTGGCTGATACTTTTATGATTTCAGACCCAAAAAGTGTCAGGCATGAAGGAAATAGTGGATGGCATGTTTCTCAGTGTCTTGTATAATCACCACTATCATGGCCATGAAGCAAATACTGCTTTCAAATGTCAGAGGCACTTAGTGGATGGCACCGTTTTCTGCCTCTCATAGAAGCTGAGATCCCTTTCACGCACACACACACACACATCTGTATGAATACCCACTCATCCCTTCTGCTGCACTGGATGCAAATCAATGCTGTTTAGAATGAGCAGTGAATTATGTTAGCAGCATCAGTGGAGCGTGCTTTAAGAATTCATGTTTTATATCTGAAATGTGCACGTCTGTACTCGATGAATAATTTATTAAGCACCTCGACTGAGGGGTCGAATCTTTATTAGCTTAATCTTTGTTTATTTATTCTTTTATTTATTTATCTATCTCCTCGCTCAGCTCTCTATAGTTTCCTTCCAAACTAGGAAAAAAAAAATGTGCTGGCTTGTTCTTCATACCCACCCTTAGGCCACATGTTTCAAAGGCTGTGAACTGTTGTCTAGTCAGATGCAACAATGTGGCTTTTATGTAGGGGAATCTGAGGATGCGCAGCGTTCTGAGCGGTATGTAAATTATCATGCTTTTTAATCCCACTTGTCCACTTTTGTTCTGGTGTATAAAATAATTATGATTACATTTCCTGAGTCATGTTTCTTTTTCTCATTGCTAGGTGGGATGACTCTTTGATGGAGCTGTTGGACATTTTTAGTCCTGTATCTAACCCAGAGAGGCACCGAATCAACCCCTCGTCCCGGAAGAGTTTCGTCGCCCCTCTGTCCTCTCAGAAGACCCTTTTCTCTCCTCTAGACCCCAGTCGGTTCTCTTTGCAAGACCTGGAGGAGAGCGAGATCTTAGAAGACATCTTTTTCATCTGTTGAAGGGTTGTAATGGCGACTAATTGTTGGAATACAAAACTCATTTGAATGATCATTCATTATTCATGTGCTCTTAATTCTGCCTTTTTAGTGTCTTGAAATAATTATGGTCTTCATTTTTTAACATATTCAAGTGTTGTTTCTCCCTTAATAAAATGTGTTTATTAATAAATGGTGTTGGTTATTCAGTCACAGATGGTTGGGCAGCAGCTCCATAAAAGTCTACAGGCTTTTCAAGAAACTGACTTGGCAACGTAAACGTTTAAAGAGATTCTCAAGAGCAGTTGCTGCAATCTGTAATGTGTAATCCCTCTATCATCTGATGAGATGAGAAATTTTGGTGAGAGTGACTAGTCAAGAAGATGCATTTCTAGTCAATGCTGCATTTTCCACAAAATCATGAGTCATCAAACTTTCTGCATATATTAACAAATTCACATTTCTTTTCCAAATGTGTCCCGTCACTTTCCTATTCCCCTGCTTTTCCAATATACAGTACACATTATATATATGCTTTGATACTTCAAACTAGATCTGGGAGCACCGGTATATGCAATGGGATTCAGCCAAACATCGCTCCAGGGCTATTGGTCTAATTTGATCTGAAGTGTTGTAAAGAAAGTTTCAGAGAGGCGCCGGTGTGTGCGCACGTAAACCCTCCACCTTTGAAGTGGTTTCAGAGTACATCAGCCGTGCCACAAATCCATAAAAAGAGAGAAAGAGATTAAAACAACCATAAAAAGTCTTGTATAGACATACAGCAGGAAATGGGACAAGCATAATGCTGCTTTATTCTACACTGTGCTTTATTACTGGGCTTAAGCGGAAACGCGTCATTCAGTAAAATTACAAAAGAGAGTCTAGGGACCAGAGAAAAGTGTAGTTGAGAACAGGGCAGGAGCTGCGGCAGCAATCCGACTGCTAATACAGCTCAATCTCATTGTGATAGGCTTGGCAAAAATCCACAGATACCACCCAGCACGCTCAACTGTGCTCAAAATGTCTGGATTTGTTTTGTTGTTTTTTTTACCCCATTTTACTGCATTGTTTCTGTAAGTTCAGAATGTTTCTGATGAGTTGAAGACAGTTAGTGCTAATGAAGAAAGGCTATAAAACAAAGAGTTGCGGAGAGTCTGATGGATTAGTGCAGTTTTTCTTCCTTTTTTCCAGCGCGTTTGAAAAAGCGGTGAAGCAAATCGTTGTTCTGACAGACGGATGGAATCGCAGAACAGAAGAAAACAGCAGACAGTTCTAACAGGTGCAGCACACCAGTCCTTCATGAGTTCTACATTCTCCATAAAGGTTTACCCTGATTCTGCCAGTTGCATTGTTCCATTGTGTCTCACAATACAAAAACATGTAAAAATATATTTGAAATAAAAAGCATCGTTTAAATGACAAAAATGATATTCGGTGTGGTTACAAACAGAAAAAAAAACAAAAAAACAACAACATATATTAGTATTTTAAAATGAAGCAATAAATAAATAAATGACATTTGAACAAATGAGTACATAAATAGGCAAATAAATAGCATGTTGGCAGCAGTTCTGAAAGTGACATGGATTAAATGTGATTGACTCTTCTTATGTTCCGTGATTAAATACCTTACAACCATAATGCATCTCTAAGGACTAGAGTTTACCTGCTTTAATCCAGTTTCGTTTTTTGTCTTTAAATTTTTTTTAGTCATCCAGTCCTTCTAGATAGAAGTAAAAGATTATAAAATATTCAAACCTATATACAGAGGAACAGAGCAAAAAAGAGAAGAAAAAAAAAAAACACATTTACAGTATATTCAGTAGTTCATGTATATACTTGTATATATTTATAATAAAATTTCTGTTCTGTCTTCTTGGTTTTGTCAACTCTACATTTCCAGATTGCTATGTAAACAGTTGCAGCTGAAACGGTTAACACGGAGGGAGCTGATGAGCGTGAGACAGAAAGACAGAAAGGGAGAGAAAGACAGGTGACACTGAAATCCAACAGACGGAATGCATTACTTGCAAACGATCCTGGAATACCTGAATGATCATGTTTCGGAAAGATCTAGAAGGCAAAAATGCAACATTCTCGGAACCCGTCTGAAGACGCGTCGATTCAGAACTGAATTCCCCTTCGAAATGAGGTGAACTGACTACTGCTTCCCCCCCCCCCCCCCCACACACTGTACAGACGCTTTACTCTGCGGTAAAGCAAATTAACCAGCTCTGAAATTATCACATATTTACAATAGTGCCATCTTGTATAATAGAGCAGTTGCAAAGCATAACCAAAATTAAAATCCTTAATTAGCAATAAATACAATGGTAAATTCTCACGTTCCATCCTCGACCCTATCTAGTGGAAAAACTTCCCGCCAATCAGTCAGAACTCCGAAGCTGCGCGTGTGAACGCAATGTGATGCGGATTCTGACGATACTTGTGCAAAACGTACATAATGCCCACTTCATTGTAACCATAAGCAGAACGTCGAGTAGGTGTATCTGTAAATGGCGGTGTCAAGCTGCACAGCACAGGTTTGTCATGTCAACAAATATTAGAAGGCTTCGCTGTTAGCTGTAGCTATAGTAGTTGTCTTTTTTGTTTATTTTTCTTTCTTTTATTTTTTATTAAGAAGAAGAGTGTTTCTGTTGTTTTGACATCATCATCATAATAATGAATGGCTGCTAGCGGTGTCGTAGCACAGTGCTGCCAGGTGCAAGGACGCACTGCTGACGATTCGACGGTAAACCGATAAAGCCGTCGTTTGTTTGCGAATGTTTGCAGAGCCGGAGGGCGGATATGTCCGTATTCTGTACTATTTCGTAATGATCCTGATTCTCTTGAAACTCTCAAACGAGAGGAGGCCATTTTGCATTTGTAAGTAGCATATACACATATATACACAAACTGAATCTTTTTTTTCTTTTTCTTTTTTTCTTTGAATGTGTGTGTGCGTGTGTGTTGGCGGATGCGGAACGTTATATCGGATCGAGAGGAATGCCTGCAGATTGCAGCTGCCGATTTGAGATTCTTCCCAGTGGTAAAAGTCTAAAGCAGAGCAGATGTTTCAAACTCTAGCTTAAATCTACAAAAAAATTACAGCTCTACATATTGAATAGCCGGTTTCTATATATACACACATATAAAATATATGCATATAAATACATATATGGGTTTTGGGATTAATATCGTGTATGTATCCATATATATGCTGTACAGGTGCATAAATATGAATACATATTGCTTGAACGTCTGCTATACATATACATATCGTATGTACGTTATATATAAACAGGATTGTTTATCTCAAACCTCTTTAAGATGGTCTCTTAACTACAAGGTCAGGACATAAGATAGAAAAGGTAAGGCTGCATTATGGAACAACCCTTCCCATGCACCCTTTCTCTCACCACAGAGAAAAACTAGAAGAGAAATAAAAATAAATATTCTTCATTTTGAGCAGTAATTGTAAACTAGCGAAGTGAGCGGCCTCGACGGACCATCGGAAATAGTTCTGCCAGTATTCAAAAGCATATCAGCAATCTATATGTATGCATATAGTCATATATGTTCTTTTTATACATATATCTTTTTTAAATACAACTCTAACCGATTGGCACAGCAAGAGATGCAGTGGTCCGATTATGTTACAGATATGAGTCTTTTTTTTTTCTCTCTTTTTTTTTCATTTGTGATAAAAAGGTTTGGTCATTTGGTCCCTACACAACTAAGGAATGACAGGTAAGTCTCCCAGCGGACGGAGGCTGCGGTTTGTGGCAGCCGTTGCCCCTGGAAAAGGACAGGCACTCCAAGAAAAAAAGTTGGCCATCCCGAGTCGAAGCAAGTTCGTGTCCTGAATTGTCACTTCCTTCCAAAAAGTTCTGTCTTTCAATTTTTTTTTTGTTCTTTTTTAATCCGTTTTGTTGGTTTCTAAAACAGTTCTTTAAAAAGTTTTCCCAAAGACGTGTTCAATATTACATGATTTCCATCTAAAAGTCTATCTTAGTTTTAAAAAGTGTTTTTTCCCCCCATACTACTTATTCGTAGATTCAGAGCCTTCTGAGGGCTTACATTGTTTTTCTTTTTTTTCTTCTTTTTTTATATATATATATTTATATATATATATTTTTGTGTTGGTCTTCAGTAATGTGTCCTGTGGTCCTGCAAAATAAGGGCTCGGGGGTTCAGAGAAGGGAGTACGGTATGGTCCAGTTACACCGCAGCTCCCCTGAGTTAAACACTGAAGTCCAAAAAGGTCCATTGAGCCTGGTGGTGGTGGTGGTATATCACGCGGCTACGTCCTCCTCATGTCCTGCTTCAGGTGTACTGTATCCCCAGCCCCGATGATCTTGATCTTGTTGTTTTCAAATACATTTGGCATGTTATCAACATGTGTTCCAGCTCTACAAAACCTGGGAAGCAAACACAAAAAGAACAGAAGCATTTAAAGTTGGCATGAAATGAAAATTCACCCCATCTATTCTAAATGCAATTCATCCATGCATATGTTTCTTTTAACCCTTAAACGCATTCCTCAGGTCTTTTGTGACCCGGGACATCATTCACTACCCTCCTCCTTCATTCATTTTTTAGTTACACATCAACCTTCTTAGTATTCTTCAATCAATTCATTATAAACAATATAACAAGAATTTTTATTTTATTTTTTATGAAAGAATGCCTGTTTTCTCATTCATTGTTTGTAAAAATTATTTTGGGTTGCTAATGCTATTTCTGCCCAACAATAATTGAATCTTAATTAGTCTTAAAAGTGCAATTCACCTTTATTCCACAAGGTGGGAATGTCTGATACACAATGATGAAGTGACGTTTCACTCATAGTTACCACAGGCAGAAAACAAAAGAATAGGAAGTATCATCAGCAAATCTTGAAATGGCTCAGCGAATGGCTCAGCAAATGGCTAGGCAAAACCAGCAATGCAAGTTTGAGAGGTCGAAATCTTGGCCAAATCTTGCGAGAATCACGACTTGCTTTATGGCACAACATCACATACATCAACAACATATGAAGCAGCCTCTATGGAAGACACTAGCACGCATTTCAGACGTGAATCATGGCAGAGTCGATGAAGAAAGCGAAGAAAGCGCGGTCGGAAGAGTGCAGAGACGGCTCTGCGCGAGTGGTATTTACGACAGTAACGTTAAATACAAGTACTCCGTTTGAGAAAAACGGCAACTGCATAGTGTGCCTTTAAGGGTTAATTATTATTTTTTGGACCCCATAATCAAATTATCATAGCAGGACCTCAGACTTCTCTCTGGTGATGTATGCAGGACTTCTCCAATCATTTAGTCTGCTTAAACTCCTCCCCAGCAAGCTAGCACACACCCACATCTCAAAATCCAATCAACAACTGATGGATAGAACCAAGTCCCCACCCTATATTTTCAACAAAAAAAATTGGTACGCCATTACACATGGATTTACCTCAAAATACGGAAGATAAGATCTGTTGCTACTTTCGTTTCACTGCGGCTTTGAAGACCACTTATTGTGGCTTTTAGTTCATGTCTATTAGCGTTTTGATCCATTGCTGGCGTACTAAAGTTGACAAATCACTTTTTTACTTTTTAACATGATCAATTATAAATAATGTTAGTAATTATTTATAATAATTATTGATGTTTTATTTGTTAATATTAATGCAATTATTATTTGTAAATTATACAATTGGTTTAATTATAATTTATTATAATTATATAATATAATTATTTTTCTCTTCAGGGAAAATGGTTCAAAAATAGATACATGCCATATATACATATTTTTGTATAATCACATCATTTATTTGCATTAAGAGCTACTAAACTAAGGATATTTAAAAAAAAACACCTTCGGTACATCAGCAACTTCTTGTTTGTTCTTCAAACCATTTCATCACGATTTTATGCACCGCAAAAAAATAATTTTCTTAATTGATAAATTTTTTTTTTTTTATTGTTTTAAGGACGTTTAGATCTTTTTACCATAAAACAAGATAAAAAAAACTGATTAGCTAAATGATTTTGGCTGGCTGGAAGAGTTTTACTGTATCCAGGTCAGTGTCGAGATGTGCAGGAGCCGTACTGTGTCGTCCACAGAGGCGGAGATGGCTCACTAGCTTTGTAAGTAGGTAATAACTTGGCCCAGTAAAAGGCATCAGCAGGGTAAATTAATGACACATCATTGATTTTCCATCTTCATTTAGATGAGGAGATGTGAGATGATATGAGCTACATGGAGACGACTAATCTTTCCCCCTCTGCCACAGTCCTTTTTAATATCATTTGCTGTTATACTGCAGGCTTAAAGTCAACATGAAACCACATTCACAAGCCATTTTACTCATGTAATGTGACATTTCAGAGTGAAACTACATATCAGTAAGAAAAAAGACTATTTTATCATTTACTGAATTGTGCCGAGTAAGAACAAGGACAGTGAACGGATCATTCTTTTGAGCTAATTAAAGGGATAGTCCATCATAAACAAACTCCACACGACTCCGGTGGGTTAATAAAGGCCTTCTGAAGCGAAGCCATGCGCTTGTGTAACGCATGGCTTTGCTTCAGAAGGCCTTTATTAAACCCCCGGAGTTGTGTGGAGCACTTTTATGATGGATAGATGCACTTTTATGGACTTCAAAACAGAAACGGCCATTCATTGCCATTATAAAGCTTGGAAGAGCCAGGACATTCTTTAATATAACTCCGATTGTATTCGTCTGAAAGAAGAATGTCATATGAACCTAGGATGACTACTTGAGGGTGAGTAAATCATGGGCTAATTTTCATTTTTGGGTGAACTATCCCTTTAACTAAACCAATTCATTCACTTGTATAGTATGTGTGTGTCTTTTGGCTCCAAGGTGATTTGGCTGACCTGTCGTTCCCTGTGCGCAGCGGCGGCCTTCACCCCCAGGGTCAGGGGTGGCTGGGGGGAGGGACGGGGCTAATATGGGCGGTTGGCGTCCTTTGGCCTCTTCAGCTGCACTTTGAGTCTCTTCATGCCGATCTGAAAGCCGTTCATGGACTGGATGGCGGCCTGAGCGCTGCCTGGGTTATCAAAGCTCACAAAGCCTGGAGAATGCAGGGAGAAAGATGGAGACAGAGAGGACGACAGGTTAGCACCAGATGGATGAGAAGGTAATGCAATGGACAGATGGACGTTAGATAGGATTGAGGGAAGGTGGAGTCGGAGGGGGTGTGAGAAATGGGTCACAGTGAGGCCAGAAATGATTTTATGATAAAGAATGAGGTGAGCATGAAATGAAGGGAGGGAAGGGTATCAAACAAGTTTACTTAAGTCACCGTGACACATATTTACCAGATACATGTTTAACATTCAACATATATGCACAATCAAGTCAATCAATACAATACAACAGCATACATTTGATACACAATAATCAAAAGCACAGAAAACATGCAAAACCTAACACAATATTCATCCACTCCTAGAATTAGCAAGAAGTTAGCCTGGGGTCCTTTTTAACACTTTCCCCGCCAAAATTTTGAACAAAAAGATGAGAAAATCATGTTTTTGTCAAAAACTGTCTGGATTAGATTCAGAATGATGATCAAAAACATAGATTGGGTAGATTGAATCCATCAACAGCCTCAAAGCTTGCATATTCCTATATCTCGTCCTGGGTCGACATTCATTCGGTAACGTTTAGCAGTTTTGATTTATTTAATGTTTAATGATCGCGCTAGCTTACATGTGCGTAAGCAATGCTTCTATCGCTTGTTTCTTCTTTTTTTTTTTTTTTGCCTGTGTTTTGATCCGGAGATTCTGTACTAACGTATAACATGAAACATGGATTGCTGGAAAATTCCTTCAATGGCGGAGAAGCATTGTGTAATTTCCGTCAATGGCAGGGAAAGAGTTAATAACATGCAGCATACAGAAAAATTAACTACATTTTTTAGAGGCATGAAAGTAGTTTAGCTTTGAGCAAAATAGCATTTTTTTCAGTCATAAGTTTTTTTTATTTTTTATGTCTCTTAGCTTTGAAGCCATCTGTTGCTAATGAATAATTGTCAATTACTAACATATAATTTATTATGATATATTTAGTAATTTATTATAATATTATTTATTTTATATATTATATAATATTATTATCTTCTCTTTTGGGAGATTGGTCCCAAAATATTGATAACATCATCTTAGCCTGCTAATATTCAGATATCTCCAAAAGTACTGACATTTGAATGAAAATTGTATTTCTACTACGCAAGCAACAATATCATAAGCTGTTTTTAATAAGTTATATACTTTAAAACCATATTAAACTGCTTGCTTGAGTAGGGATTTACTCCTGTATTAACATATTCCCTTTTTAAGCAGAAAGTCTGTGTGAGATGAGACAAATAACATTTTATAGAACAAAATCTGTGTAGTGAAAAATTAATCATTATTTTTTCAAAGTGTGCTAGCAGCATATTGATAGTGTTGAAGCTAACAAACACTGACTAAAACAAAGCTTTGATTTTATGGGGTCTTGTAGCTATTTGTTAGTTGTTTGTTAATTGGTAGAGGAGCTTCTTAAAACGGTAGCTTGAATTATGACAAAAATGCATTATTTATTATTATGTATTATATAGTTTTGTAGTTATCATATTTTCCGTTTCTGGTTTCTGGTGTAAATCAGCTTCAATCAGCAAAACTCCAGTTAACAAATTATTTCCTCTCATTTTCTCATCTATTTTCTCACTCACGTCGCTCTGTCTTGAGGTATTGTGATCATTTCAGCTGGCTCAGCTTTTCAGATCATCACGTCCGAGTCTCCGAAACACCTCCTGCTAACTGCGTTTATATTAAGTTGAAATCGAATAGCGTTGTGTTTGTTCATGCATGGGATGCCTCTGATAAGTCAAGGAGCCAGTGAAGCTGCAGATAGCGCTAATTAAAATATAGAGGTTCACATTAGTCACAAGAGGGACACACGAACACGCTTCCGCAGTTTCCTCCTTCAGCCTCATGTCCTGCGCTGATTAAAGACATAAAGATGCTACACTACATCTTCTTTTTTTCCCTTTCATTTTCCATTCATTCTTTTTTTTCTGTTTTAAGCCAGGTGCACACCGTGTGATTCAGATTAAATGATCTGACTTCAGTGACATTTTAAGTGTAAAATATACAAATTAGCCACTACTTTGCTTGTGTCACCAGTTTACATTGCAGTTTTCACACAAAACATGTAATAACACAAATCTAAAATGAAAAACTGCATTAACCCCAATTGGAATGCTAAGAGCGTTTTGGACATTATGTTCATGTGACTGAAAGGAACACCAAATACTGAAAGATATTTGGTATATGTTGCAGACAAGGTCAAATCCACATTTTAGATGTTTAGATGTCAGTTCTAGAGAACCAAAATTCGTTGGAAGCTAATATTGAGCGTAAAGGTAATATATCGCCCTTTGGTGAACATGTCATAATAAGCGATCTTAATTTAGCCCTACAATCCCGAAAATGCATCTCAGATGGCAAAATAGTAGCGAAAAGCACACAGTGTGCACACGGCTTTATTCGAAAGCTTTGCTGTGGTAGAGAAATGAGGTAAAAATGTTAATAGTGTGAGTAGGAATGAGAATAATCTTCACAGGTGTCTTATCATTTTTACCCACCAAAGCATTTACTTTGGTTTGTCGCCCGATCCACAAACACTTTGGAGGAGATGACATTACCGAAAGGCAGGAACATCTGCATCAGCTCGCCGTCCCCAAACTCCTGAGGAAGGTGATAAATAAACAGGTTACAGCCCTCCGGCCCTGGAGACAGAGAAAGAGAGAGAAAGACAAGAAGGATTGTGGGATACAGAAGATTAGAGAAGCGGTTAGACAGGAGAGAAAAACAGCAGGTAGCACAGAAAGAATAAATGGAAATGAGGGGAATAAAGAGAGAGAAGGCAAAACAAAGACACAAATGGCAAATTAGACTTGGCAAAGAAGAAACTATTGAAACAGTTTCTCTTTATTGAGCAGTTGCCCTGGCATTTGAAAGTAGCAATTCTCTCCATAAGTTGTATAGATGAAATAACAGTGTACAAACAAATGCTCGGTGTGACACTTCCAAGTTCTTCAGGCACTCTTGAAAAGGTGTTTTAGATTAGCTCTTCCTTCAAACTGAGCCTTAAATGAACAAAAAGTGCAGCTAAAATTGGTTTCCAAAAGATTATTGGAGATTTGGGCTTCTTTAAATTCTCATCATGGGAAAGAAAACTCCTTGATTTGACAAAGAAATATAGTTCACGGGTCACTGTCATCATGATTTTCTCTGCTGAAAGAAGACCTGACTGACCTTGAACATTTCATGAAATCACTGCACTTACTCCCATCATAAAGATTTTAATTTTTTGAGACAAATAAGGCTCAGTTAGACCGCAGACCACCATCCAATGGGAATGACTGCAACATATACTGGCCGTGCAAGGATATGCAATTAAAAATAACGTGAAGGAATTGCTGAATTTATTTTTGTAGATATAAGTCTGCAATAGGTAATTATATAATCAAAATGGTCAGCTATTGAGCTTGATCAATGCCAATTTACTATTATTTACCACTGGAACAAATGCTAATTTGCTAAAATGCTAACAAATTTGCTATTTTACTTTCATATGCATAATTTCTCAGGCTTTAGAAATGTTGAGTAATTTGTTCTATGGTGCTTTTGTATACTGAATGAACTTAAACTTGTTTTGTTTACAATCTAAAAAGAACCTGTGTAGATCACTGTCTAATAACTTCAACATTAACAAACATTCCAACATTCTATAATGCATAACAGACAATGGGAACTGCAGAAATGAATCACTTTATCTATACGTGCATTCAAACACATGCTGTACAGAAGAGAAACTCTACAGTTGGCAAATCATGAACATGGCTGGTTGTTGAAGATGTTTCTGTATAGTTTAATAGCAGCCACTGGAGGGAGACGAAACCACAATCTTGAGTATAATGTTTTAGAAAGTCAGCCAAGAACACCAAATTTAACTTAAAAGATTATTCTAGGCTATTTCTGAAACTTAATGTCTGTGGATCTGTAATTTTGTCTTTGCGAAACTCTTTACTGCTAGGCAAGTCTATTTACTGTAAACAGTTTCCAGTTTGTTTACACACAGTGAGAGACGAATCAAAATGATTGTCTGTGGTAATCAATAGCACACCAGAAATGCGATCCATTGATATAATATAATATTCCTACCAGTGTCACATGATCCTTCAGAAATTATTCTAAAATGCTGATTTGGTGCTCAAGAAACATTTACAATTATCAATATCGAAAACGCTTGTGCTGTTTAATATTTTTCGTGGATACATTTTTTCATGATACCTTAATGAACAGAAAGTTCAAAAGAACAGCATTTATTTGAAATAGAAATCTTTTGTAACATTCTAAATATTAATACTGTCACTTTTGATTAATTGAATGCATCCTTGCGGAACCAAACTTTTGAATGGAAGCATAAGCGGCACATAACAATCAATACATAAAAATCTCACTTTAATAGAACATCTATGAAAAGCCAATTACGGGAAATGTCACAGAGAGTGACCACGTCGAATCGTTCACTCTCACAGGTGACATATCTGGCTGCGACAGACTCACCTTCTCTCTGTTGCTGAGGGATGATGGGAGGCGGCTGGGGAAAAGCCTGGCTGATCTGTCCATATGCAGCGGGGAAGGCTGCTGAGACACACACACACACGCCAATGTGTCAGATAACCCCACACACACACTTCACACCTCTTATTCCAGCACACGTAGACAGTGCATGCACTTTTTATTAACTTTGAAGCAGGAAAATCACAAACAGCCTCCTTTTGAGTGACAGACCTGCATATTGTTGGACTCCAGCGTAGGCCTGCTGTAGGGGGTCTGCTGCAGTGGGACTCTGAGCTGTGGAGAGAGAGAGAGAGAGAGAGACGAGAGCCGGGGTCACTGAGTGCGTTTGAGTGTGTTCGGGCAGAGCTGTGCGCCGGGAATGAGCTTACCTCACTTCCCTCCCCCTCACCATTCACCCACAAACAATTAAGCCGTGGCGCTCGCGCGGGACCCTGCCAAGCTTCTCCGCTGCCCGAGATTTGGAAAGACAGCCGGAGAGTGTATGGAGGACAATATAGATCTACAGCTCTACACGGGACATCAATCAGCTGAGAGCTTTCACAGTAATAAAGGCAATTCAGCCCCGGCCTGCGACGCTCCTGTTCTAAACACTGATACACATACTTACAGCCTGGTAACTTAACGCTGCTAAAACACTAACAGGTAAATACTGCAACATCCAAGCTCTGGATTGTGAGTTCGGAGCTCATTTGATGGACTTGTGAGTAACTCTTTCCCCGCCATTTTCCTTACATTTATGAGGGTATGTTTACACGACATTGTTATACTAAAAACTTTGCTTTTTTGCGTAAACAACAACGTTGTCAAAACGGTCCCTTTTCACATGGATCTGCGAAAATGACTAAAAACGCTGTATTATGCTGCCAGGCCAGTAGTTGGCGATGTCACTTTGTAAAGAAAAACTACGCGCATATAGACTGAACACGTAATACAAACTGCACACAACCTCACGGTTTTCAAAATTTTTCGTTTTTGTTGTTTACACTGGGAGACGATACCCATTTTCAAAAGCTTGCATTTTCAGGCCCCCAAAATGGCGTTGTCATGTAAATGAACTGCCAAAATGCATGAAAAGTTTTCTGTTTTTAGTTGAAAACGGTGTTGTTTAAACGACCCCTGAGACACTTCCCTGCCATTGACAGATTTTTTTCCCGTTTTTCTTTACGTGTTTTCACTGTTATACGGTAGAGGGCGCTATTACGCATCTTCTGAAAAAGCAGAGAATCTCAGTGTCAACACAGTAATTAAAACACTGCTTATGCACATTGTATTTTTGGGGAAAAAATTCAATTTTATCAGCTTTTTGTTCAAAATGTTGCTTTTTTAAATTAAACTTACACACATTCAAGTGTTGATAAAAAAAAAAAAAAGATTGCATGGTGCTAGAACAAAATGTTTTTTTTTTTAAAGCAGAGTCTCAGTACTTTGTTTTGATATATTGCATGTTCAGATATTCATACAACAAAATATTCTGGGGGCCTTTACTCTTGTGAACATTTTTAAAAATGTTGGCAGTGGCTGGTAACTTCTTTTTTAAAATGCTGGTGGGGAAAGAGTTAAAAGTAAGGAGAATTCAGCCAAAAATGAGCATCCTCTCATCATTTACTCACTCTCATGTTCCAAATAAGTATGAATATAAAAGAAAATGAACACGGCCTAGATTTTCAGTGAATTGCTATGCTCTGGAAAACCTGATTCTGATTGGTAAATTGCATCATTAAGACGTCATATATTTCCTAATATTCACCATTGTCCATGGCAATGCTATATGTCAGACCGCTTATCTGGGTAGTTGAAAGTAATGCAACTTTCACATCTCTCGTATCACACTGTAGACTTACACACTCTTGTTTTATACAAATGCAACACCATTGTGTATTTTAATCATTTAATGTAGTGAAAATGACCTCAGAGAACTTCAGTATTAATATTACTGTAATATTGCAATGTTTGTTTTGTTGCTAGGCTGATTTTCACTGAATGGACTTTTTTGTGGAAATGGAAGCTTTATGGATAATATACAGGTAATATTATAAAACAATTTTTGCGTTACATACATGTCACTATATTCTTTTGTTTAATGAAACAGCATGAACAACATGAAAGTGAGGATGATGATGAAATAAAAAAATGTTCTTTGGAGAACTATCCCTTTAAGGGGACCACGGTTCAATGATAGTTGTTGGTCCTGTGGTTTTATGGGCATAGCGGTTTTTTTATTTAGTATTTGAGTAGAAATGTATGTAGGTGAATATGAATTCTTTTGGTGCACATAAATTAAAATCATTAAACAAACTTTTTTAAAACTTTTTTTTATAGCATTTTACTTCTTACATCAAATATTTTGAATAAGTTTCCTCCAATTGGAAAGGACACCACATTTTTAAGCCATTTTAGAGCATATACAAACTAAATATGTATGTAAATATTAATTATTTATGAATTTATTTATATATTTTATTTTAGATATATATGGCCTTTTTGTATAAAAAAAAGCGTGAACAACATGAGGGTGAGAAAAAAAACGATATAATTAGCAATTATGAACTATCCCTTTAAAGGGGACACAGTTCAATGGGGGTTGTTTTGTCGTGGTAACTAAAATGTGTAGGACCGAACTCCAGAAGGTGTGAGCTAACACCACCGTGCCCTTGAGTGAGTCACTTTAAATGAAAGCGTCTGCCAAATACAAAGCATGCACATATAACTATAGCCACACTACAACAACAACAAGTCACTCTACAAAGCTGACGACACCAAACAAACATGAAGAAACTACTCACGTCTTTCACTCCCTCTGTCTACCGTAAACTGTATGCACACACACACCAAACACACACAGTAATACGACACTAACGTTTGAGGGAGTTCTATACCTTCTGAGAGAGACGACAGGAAGCAGCTTCCCTGAACCCCAAAACAACTTCTCTGTGCCACGCCAAGGCCGCCCTTCTCCGAGTCTTCCCTAAACACCACTTCCTGCAAAACTGGGATACAGCCGGGAGACAGGCATTTGCTTTTCTCTGTGGCACTGGACATGAATACCACTCCACAACACACACAGACTCGCACTGTGACAGCTGACAGCCGACCGCTGGCCGTTTCACAACTCCACATGCACTTTTCAGATAAAGTAGCTTCGAGAAACATTTAATAACATGTTTTTGTGTTTAATAAAAGACTGCAGAGTCATCAAATAGAAGAACACTTATATTCCTAAACACATAAGTAAAATGCTTTATGTGCAAACATAAAACTTGATTATACTGCAAGAAATACTGTGATTCACAAAACCAGAGCTGACATTAATCGTCAGAAAAGGATGATGAAAAATGTTAGTGTTATACTTAGTCATGTATTTTACTGTTGCAAAAAGTAACCATAAAGTTTGCCTATGGAGTTTCAACGGTTCAACGCTATTAAAATCCGGCAAAATTCTGCTGTATATCTGTGGATGAGAGTGTGTAGTACCTGGGTAAGGATGGATTCCATTGGTGAACATGGCCTCCGCTGGGGCCTGTCCGTTGGCCTGAGGAGGAGGCAGCCCTGTGAAACCGTTCACACTGATTGGAGATGGAATGCTGGTCACCGTGGGAGCCGTGATGCCAGGGGGCGTGCTTCCACCTGGGGGCGGGGCCAAGGAGAGGAGACAATATTTGAAATATTCATAATAAATACATAATGGCTTTGCTGGGAATAGAGAGTTTTTAAGAATATTTAGGCAAAATATATGTAGGTAAATATTGCTTTTGATTATATGTATTGTTGTATTGGTGCATAATACATAAATAAAATGTGTTATTTTTTTGTGTTTAATTAGTGGAAAACACACCCTTATTATTTTACATTTTAATTCCAACACAAGTTTTATTTTTGCATTTTACATTTATTTATTCTTCATTTCATTACGATGATGATTCCACTGATTGGAAATGCCTGAAGCTCAATCAGATTTAAGTTTTAAATAAATATAATAATAATTAATCATGTATTATTTATATAATAAATTAGTTTCAATTTTACTGAACAGAGCATGCTCTTATAAACCATCTCATCTGTTACCAAACACGAAAAAAAATATTTTTTTTTACAATGACTAAAGAAGGGAAAAATACATAAATGATAGCCAGGAATAATTAAAAGACTTAAAGGAAAAGTTCACCCAAAAATGAAAATTCTGTCATCATTTACTCACTCTCTATTCATTCACCCTGTATGACTTTCTTTCTTCTGCTGAACACCAAAGAAGATCTTTTGAAGAATTGATGGACACCATTGACTTCCACAGTATGGGAAAAAAATAAAAATACAATGGAAGTCAATGGGGTCCATCAACTGTCTGGTTACCAATATTCTTCAAAATATCTTCTTTTGTGTTCAACAGAAGAAAGAAACTCGTACAGGTTTGGAACAACATGAGGGTGAGTAAAGAATGACAGAATTTTCATTTTTGGGTGAACTACCCCTTTAAGACCTGTTCACACCAAGGGTGATAAATATAACAATAAAGATATAGATCTAAAAATCGTTCTAAACATAAAAGAATAGCAGAGTCAATACCACAACTATGACAGCTGCGCAGAGAAACAATATCAATGAAATCACTTCACAACGATTTTTTTTCCAGCTGATGAACGATGAAAACATTGACAGTCAATCAGAACCCACCAGACTTTAAAGAGCTCGATTTAAAGCAACAGACATAACTAGAAACAGAATGATTCGTCTGCTGGTGTGGACACTATTATAGTTATGGTTATAGTTATTGTTTTTGGTGTGAATGGGCCTTTAGTCTGGGAAAGTCTGTGTGTGTGTGTTTCCTCACCTGATGTTGGGGTCATGGGAGCCCCAGGGAGGCCGTTGATGGTGGCCATGTGTTGCATCTGTGCGGCAGCAAAAGCCGCCATAGGGCTGAGATATCCTCCCTGACCCACTGATGCCATCAGCGCTGCCTGCTGCTGAACCTGATGGAGAAAAGCCCACACACACACGCTACTTTAACTATATGTAAGATAACATAATCATATAATGATAAAAGCAATGTGTATAACAAGACTTTAGAGTCGACAGATTTTTCCACTGAGATGCTGCAGTTCTGTTGGAAATAGTTTATAATGAGAGAGAGAGAGAGAGAGAGAGAGAGAGAGAGAGAGAGAGAGAGAGAGAGCTCTTGCCTGTGCATAGGCACCGTACGCTCCAAACTGCAGGGCCATCGGATTGAAGATGCCCATCTGACCGGCCATCTGCTGCATGCGTCGAATGGTCCGTTCCTTATCTGTGTCTGCAAACTTCACCACCAGGCTGGAAGAAGCGCCCTGAAACACACACACACACACACACACACCAATTGAGGATGCGTTGTGCCTTAAACGTGCTAATGATACAAAAGTGCATGATCAGATGTGCTGGCACTCACAGGCATAGTTTGGCTGCCGTGTAAAGCACTAATAGCGGCCTGAGCTTCTGCATGAGTGGAATACTTCACAAACGCACATCCTGAAGAGAGAAAAACAGTCAAAAACACCCTCTTCAACATTTACAGACACTTCTAGACCAACATATTTTATTTTTGGGAGTTTCTCAACCTGGGTCCTGGGACAAGAAGCCATTTTTTGAACTCCAAAGATATTTTTGTATTACATATTATTAGTATTTTATATTATGTATAAATTAAAAAACAACAAAAAACTATATGCAGACATTTTAGTTTTTTTTAACAGACCTTTAAAAGTGAATATGTGACCCTGGATCACAAAACCAGTCTCAAGTCGCACGGGTATATTTGTGGCAATAGCCAACAATACATTGTATGGGTCAAAATTATCGATTTTTCTTTTATGCCAAAAATCATTAGGCTATTAATTAAAGATCATGTTCCATGAAGATATTTTGTAAATTTCCTACTGTAAATATATAAAACATTTATTTTTGTGAGTGAATGCAGCACAATCGCCAACATAAATGTAGAACTTTAAAGGCGATTTTCTCAATGTTTCGATTTTTTTTGCACCCTCAGATTCCAGATTTTCAAATAGTTGTATATTGGCCAAATATTGTCCTATCCTAACAAACCATACATCAATGGAAAGCTTATTTATTCAGCTTTCATGTGATGTATAAATCTTCATAAAATTGCTCCATGTGACTGGTTTTGTGGTCCAGGGTCACATATATTCTTACAAATGCTTGTGTGTAAATATACATATAAAATATTATATATTGTGGCAGTGAATCATTTCAATATGGAAAATCCATGGCATTTACAGTATATGATAAAAATATAATAATTTAGCCATGATACCATATCACAAAAGCTATAGGAATAGCTTAATGTAAGTAGTTAATAATTTTTTTATTATTATTATTATTTAAAAAAAATACAAAACATTTTCTTTTGGGAGCAGGTTTAGGTTAATCTACAATAATTTAATAATATTTGTATTATTATTAAAAAAACAGTAGAAGTCTATGGTATGTCACTGTTTAACTAGATAAATGTATGTGTATTGCATGTTTACTCACTGCCGTATCCAGTTCAATTCCCTCTGCACCCTATAAATATGTGCCTTTTTATTTTAACTCTGTGCCTTGTCTTGAGTTTAAAACATGCAGCAGTGACACATTATATATATATATATATAGAGCGAGAGAGAGAGAGAGAGAGAGAGAGAGAGAGAGAGAAAGAGAATTGGACTGAACCCAATAACCTTTGCTGTTTCCGTCAGGACCTCTGAGAATGGTGCACTCCTCAATGCATCCGAAGGACTCAAAAAGGCGCCGCACGTCGTCCTCACATTGCTGCTTATTCAGCATGCCAACAAAAAGTTTTCTGTCTTCTGAAACAAACACAAAGAATTCGTTACATATTATACAGGACAACAACTACAGTACATCTATCTGATGTCTTGCTGCTCATTTCAATAAATCCACACGGCCCCTTATTCTAGTTTTACTTTATTTTGCATTTTCCTCAGCATTTGCAATCATTTCAGAGCATTTTATTATTAAAGATGGTAGAATCTTATAATACAAAAAAGCTAAGTACCGTATGCAAACAAAAAAGCAATTCAAAAATGCAATAAAAAAAAATGCAGCAAAAACGTATTAAAAGTCCTAAAATAAATAGAAGCTCTTCAAACACCTTCACTCAATCAATCCCTTTTTTATCCACCTAATATATCTTTTCTGTGTTTAAATCCAGCAATCCACTAAGAAACTTGTTGGTGCTACCGTCTAATGAAATGAGTTTATGAACGAGATATCTGTGGAGAACCTTTCGTCTAGTCGATTCTGCCACCTCAGGAGTCCTTGTTTATTGTTTGTGCTTTTATTTATCAGATTATGTAGACATTATTGAATTACACATCAGCGTGAGGAGAACAAAAGCCGTATTGTTTCAGGGTTTTATTAGGCTGTAATTGCAGTGTCAATGCTGCATGTTTTAAACTCAAGACAAGGCACAGAGTTAAAAAACAAGGCACATATTTAGGGTGCAGAGGGAATTGAACTGGATACTGGATACATTTATCTTGCTATATAAACAGTGACATACCATAGACCTCTACTGTTTTTTTAACAAAGAATCTAAATATAAAAGTATAATTAAATTATTATATATTAACCCGAAACATGCTCCCCAAAAAAAATGTTTAGCATAAAAAAACAAAAAAAACATTAATATTAATATTAATATTGTTTTAATATATCTCTCAGACCCTTTGTGTAGTGCATTCATGTAATCACAAGAAAATGTGCTTTAAGCAACTAAACGTTCTGTTTAATAATGCTAGTGGGTTTGCATAGGTAAACTTTCTTATATCATTACACATGAAAGTGTATGTGTAATGTATGTGTGTGTGTAAGTATGATGGATGGTGCAGCAGAGATATTAATGAGCACTATTGTGTGTGTTCATGTGTTTGTCCACGCCCTGGTGCTCACTAACATGCTCTGACAGGGTGCCCTTGCCCAGTCAACAAGACTAATCTCCAGTCCAGAATGTTTACAAGTGCGCTGCGCATATGCGGAATAAGACCAGCACACACACTACATAGGCAATCACAGGCTAAATCAAAGGTATAAAGGTAAAACAAATAATAAACAAAATGTGTGCATTTTACAAATCTAAAGTTTATTATATTTATAAATAAAATAAAAGTTTAGCCTATGATAAGCACTTAACTCAAATAAGTATTAAATAGGGATGCACCGATATGAACATTTTGGCCGATACCGATAACCGATATATTGGCCGATAAATCTAAATCCAAATTTGTATATAATTTTAACCTGGTTACAAAAATAGTCTCACCATTAAAAGCCATGTCCCAAGCACACAATTATAATGTTCTCATTATAATTTTATATAGTCTATATGACAGACTTGCGCTGCACATGTTGCACTGAACCATATTTTCCTTTTTTAAGAGATTCCAATCATATTTCACGCAATTCAAAACCATCATGGCGAACAGTGCGCATCTGAAGTGTCTCAACTGAAGGAAACAATCCATTATTTATCGGCCAATTTTTCTTATTGGGCCGATAACATTAAAAATGAACATATACAGGCCGATGCCGATATGGTGGCCGATATATATCGTGCATCCCTAGTATTAAATAATAAAATAAATAACTAGAGAACTGGCTTGAAAATGCCATCTCATGAAATTTGTACAATGAACATTTGTTCATATTCGACATACAATGATGGATCGTTCAATTCTTTACAATTTAAAGGTACACTGTGTTATTTCATCAGTCAATCGTGGATGTCTGATGATTGAAATCTCTGCGCATTGCCCCCTATAGGAGGCTCCCTGTATTGCCTATTCCAGGATACAGAATTTGAAGAAAAAAAAGGCCTTCTTCCCCTTGGACAACAAATGAAATCAGCAGTCTGATACCCAAAATATGTAAAAAAAAAAGAAAGAAAAAAAGACACGCTCTCGTGGCAATTCACACGTATTTTACGAGGTGGCTAATTTGTATGAATTCATACGACCTCACTTGTACGAATTCATGCGATTTTTGCTAAATCGTACATATTTTACGAGTTGCCCAATTCGTATGAATTCGTACAAATAACCTACCCCTGATCCCGCCCCTAAACCTAACCATCACTGGGGTTTAGACAAATCGTACGAATTCGTATGAATTGGTCGTGAAATAGCGTTGGATTATCCCAGCTAATAGGGAACATTCTCAGAACTTTGGCTAACGTTCTGGCAAGGTTCTCTAAAAGTTATAAACAAACGTTTTTAGTAACGTTAATAGAATGTTTGTTCAAAATGATCTGGTCTTTAATAATGTTCTCAAAATGTTAGCACAAAAAAATACAACATTCATGGAATGTTTTTTTTCTGAAATGCTTTAACTGGGCATTTGTTCATAGAACATTCAAAAGTAACATTCCCAAAATGTTTGCAGAATTCTAAAATGGAATGCTCCCTAAACACTTGTATAAAAACATTTTTAAAAGATTTTAAAAACTGGACATTTTGATTGTCGAGAAATAACGTTTTCAATGGGAATGTTAGCAAAACATTCATAGAATATATTTTTTGTTAGCTGGGATGCTCGATTTTCATTTAAATAAACATGTCCTACGTGTAAATCACACTGTGCAAATTTCCAGATAATAGTGAGATGGTGTGGAAAAAAGCTATTTTGTTTAGAAGAACAAGTCTTTCGTTTAGTGTCTCTAACCAGTGTCACCAACTGTTTCTTTTCATTCTCTCTGATATCCATCCTTATTTCGCTCTTATGACCACTCCTGCCTTCTCTTTAACTCTCTTTCAAGTCTCTTTCTGTCTCTCACTTCCTTTCCTTGTCTTTCCCACTTTGACCTTTAGCGCTCCCTCTCCATCCCGGCGTTTCACTTTAAATGACTAGTGAATGGATCGGTTGGGGACGGCACATCAGTTTTGCCAGTGGAATCAGAGGGCTTTGCAGGGACATATATTGCGTTTTTACAGGGCTAACAGGGGGATAAATTCAGCTGTCCATCACCATGAAGACAATTGATCTGTCGAGTGAGAGTAAAGGAAGACACTCTCAATTAGAGAAAGGAACGCATGGCATGAAATGAAAGGAGAGACTGTGAATGAAGGAGAGGTGCCTCTATGTGTATGTCTCGTTCTCTCTGTGGGTCTATCAATCTTGGTTATCTGGAAAACCTGACCCAAAAAGGAGGAAAAGACGAGCTCTCTCTTACCAAACTACTTCCACTCTGTCTGTAAGTGACGCACAGACACTGTCAATGCACAGAAACTCAATCTCACACTCCCATGAACACAAACACACACACTTAAAAATAAAAGCTTAAAAAAACGTCTCGGTTACGTATGTAACCCCCACGTTACGTCGAACGTGACCGACTGAAAGGGAACACGCTTTACAGTCGGATGACATAAAGCAGAACATTTTAAATTCTATAAATATTTTAAGCTAATATGATATAGGATTTAAAAAAAAATGTTTTTATGATGTCATAGGGGAAATGTAAGTTCTTGTTATGTCATAAGATACCCTTTTGAAGTTCTTATGATGTCATAAAGGAACTTTTAAAGTTCTTACATTGTAAAAATAAAAAATAAATTCAAAGTAAATAAAACAGTAAGTTTTACAAGAAAATACTATTTCAGTCTTTCTATTTCAAAATGACATATTTGATTAAACGTTACTTGCCATTGCTTTTTTTTATTATTTATGCATAAATTACAAAAATTATGAAATTTACTAGCAATTTCTAAATGAAAAATTTTCAAAGTAAATGATACACTATTTTTTTTCAGCGTATATATGATGTCATAGGAGAACCTTTTTAAGTTCTTATGATGTCATAGGAGAGCCTTTTTAAGTTATTATGATGTCATAGGAGAACCCTTTTAAGTTCTTATGATGTCATAGGAGAGAATTTTTAAGTTCTTATGATGTCATAGGAGAACCTTTTTAAGTTCTTATGATGTCATAGGAGAGCCTTTTTAAGTTCTTATGATGTCATAGGAGAGAATTTTTAAGTTCTTATGATGTCATAGGAGAGCCTTTTTAAGTTCTTATGATGTCATAGGAGAGAATTTTTAAGTTCTTATGATGTCATAGGAGAGCCTTTTTAAGTTCTTATGATGTCATAGGAAAACCTTTTTAAGTTCTTATGATGTCATAGGAGAGCCTTTTTAAGTTCCTATGATGTCATAGGAAAACCTTTTTAAGGTCTTATGATGTCATGAGAGAACCTTTTTAAGTTCTTATGATGTCATGGGAGAGAATTTTTAAGTTCTTATGATGTCATAGGATAACCTTTTTAAGTTCTTATGATGTCATAGGAGAGAATTTTGAAGTTCCTTTGATGTTCTTATGAGTTCTAGTCACTTGATATCTAGTCTCTAGTCAACCTATAATATAACATAAAGAACTCATTAATAAACTCATAACAAATTAAAGTATTCTATTATTAATGTATTTGTATTAAAAACATTATTTCGTGTGATAATATTTCTATACCCACAGTCATTGAAAAATGCTAACAAAAATACATTGCCACGATAATCAAAATGATCAAATTTATTTTAAAAATAGTTTTCTGATAATTGATATCTTATTATATTAATTTTAACACCGATAATTCTTCTCTCACTGAATGTGTATTTCCCATCACACCACAAAATATTTGTAGTATTATTTTGTGTGCTTCAAAATAATTCATTTTAAATGGCATAAGAGGAAATAACATCATTTGAGTTTTGAGGAGCCATAAATAAAATTACTAAGATTAAATATGATAAAACATATATTTGAACCTATGTTTCAAATATACATTATACAAATATACACCTAATTTTTAAGAACCTATAAAATTCAACAAACTGTCGACATTTTTTACTCTTTCCTACAACAGTGCATGTCTATACAAAAGTGTCTGTGTGTGCATCAAAAACTGTAAAACTCAGGAAAGTGTTCCTCCCCGCACCTCCGTGGAGGGCAACAATCCGACAAAAGGAGTGACGACACTTATGTAAGGCGTGTGAGGGCCGGCCCAAGATCCTCTGGGGCCTTGTATGACTGTCAGGTCTCATCGAGATGCGTCATTATATGTGACTCTTAAGAAGGGGACATCTACCGGTAATGGTGACACTGATGTAGTGTGACATGAAGGTGGGGAGAGAAATAGAAAAGGAAGAAGAAAAAAGAGGAGTGGAAATCTACCTCCCCTGCTCTCACTGTCAGCTGGCTTCACCTGGATTGGCCTGTTCATCTGTGCAACACAAAGAGAAGAACGAGGGAGGGGGAAAGACAGGACAGACAGAAAGAAGGGGAAAAGACAAGAGAAGACATTAGATTCGTAGCACAAAACTATTTTAGCGAAGTGTTCACATTTGCAGTTAGTATCAGTTCATCACTTGTGTCCATATATCATTGGATGAAATGCCCAAAACACAAAAAGCTACCAGTAAGTGTTTTGTGAGCTTAATATGTTAATTCAAAATGAATCATAAACTTATTCTTTTAAAAAGATTATTTCATGTGATGGTTTTTACATACCCATAGTCATTGAAAATACTAAAAGATATAAATATTTTGCCATAAAAACTAAAATAATCAAATGCATATTAGAACGTTTTCTAATAATTTATTTCTTAATAACAATTCTTCTTTCCATGAATTTAGATTTTACCATTACCATTTGCCTCGAAATAATTCATTGTGAATCACATAATGAAGAGGAAGTGACACAATTTGAGTTTTGAGGAGCCAAGTTCAAAGTTGTTCAGTTCTATGCTCATTTAATATTCATAAATTGTTGTTCTTTTATGCTTGGCGCAATTTCTCAAGGATAACATATCCACCCTGGCAAATCTCATTTATTTTAAACTTCTATTAATAGAAAAGTAGTTTGAATGCTTTAAAAAGAAGAAAGAAGGTGAGCTGCAGCAATTTTGGTTTGAAATGTTCCTCCCAACACAGAATATCTCAAAATATAATTTATCTTGAGATGGTGTGAAGCAATTCATTAACTATATAAAAATATTCTTTGTCTGAGAGAATAATGGACTTAAAAAATTCACCATAACAACTGGAAAAGGCAAATGTTTCATAGACTGACTTATTTTTACTGCTTTCCAACAGTAAAAGCCAGAGACACAGAGCAATGCAGAACGAAATATTAAAAGAAACGCATGCCACACTCAGCACAATACACCTCATTTATATAAGCACATTTGCATACGCCTGTGTTTATGTGTATGAATGGCACCGGGATGCAAATGTGTGTATCTGTGTGTGTGAGATCTCACTAAAAGACGTTCACAATCATAAAGTGTTTCGTTCTGCTTCCTTCACTCGTGGCAGATTCCCGACTGACTCTGGCTCAATAATACATGTAAGCCATGGAACGGTCTGCGGCAATCAATTTTTAATAATGCCAATTGTCACGCTGCCAGCGGGAAGGAGACGAGAGGAGAGGAGCGGACCCGTGCGCTGTGGCGGATCCTGGCATGATGGCGTCAGCGCTCTCTGGGGAGACACAGGGCTCTGCCCCCCAAAATAAGACACAGACTCCACTTCTCTATCGCTCACCCGCAGCAGTTTACTCACTATCTGCTTCACGCGCCACTTTAGATGAAAATGAGTTGTGACGTAGTGGGTAACTTTTAATGAGCAGCTCCCTGTGCTTCACTTCCGTGCCTCCTCTCACTTCTGTCTGCTGCATTGAAACAAAAAGGACAAAAAGTCTCTGGCTGCTAAAAGCCAAAAATAGAGGAAGCATAATGGCGCCGTACAGTACAGGACAAGTCAGATTTATCAAATCACAAAATAAAATGTTCCTTGGATCCTGATCCACTCGTATGAAAGTGCAATTTTACTCGGTTTAATAAAAAAAGACACCACCGAGCCATGTGATCACGATTCATTTTAGCTCATTATTTTTTTATTCTATCATTGTGGCATTTCATTTTTCAATAAAACAGTGATGATGGAAATATAAATGTCGTTTTTATTACTATTTTGTTCAGTAAAGCAGCTTTCATTCTTTAACAGAAAAAAGTGACAAAAAATGCATTTAATGTTTTTCCACAGCGGTTTTACATAGCCTGCATTAACTTCACTGCTAATATTATTGACTCCTTTATCGTGTTTCCCCTCATTTTTAAACTTACTTTGGACAAAAAACATCTTCTAAATTAATAAATGTGTTGTTTCCCTTTACTTAACATTATTAATAGTGAAAATTTGATAACAATAAGCATAAAAATTATATTTTTGTGATGGCAAAGCTGAATTTTCAGCATCATTAGTCCAGTCGTCAGTGCCATATGCTGCTGAAGAAACATTTCTTATTATTATGAATCACGATAACAGCTGTGCTGTTTAATATTTTTGTGGAAACCGATTCATTTTTTTCAGGATTATTTGATAAAAAGATCAAAATGTAATTATTTGAAATAAAAATCTTTTCTATCAATACATTTAACTGACCCCAAACTTTTGAAAAGGTATTGTACATTTAAGAAATGAAGGATAATGAATGAATGAATGAGAAAAGGAAAGCAAGGAGACACAACAAACCTCTGAAAGAAAGTATAAAAGTTGCGTGTGCATTTCTGTGCTCCTTGCTTTTGCATATTAATGATAAACTAATTTAATAGCCTGCAATGCCAATTATACCACCAATTATGTTTATTAAAATCATCTTTCAACTGCATATTTTACTGGACTCAAAATGACTCGTTTACAACATAAAATACCCACAGTGCACCTGGTCAGCGCACCTGTGGCGTCCTGGCTCCGGTCCAGATCAACGGCTCTGGGGTTTCTCACTTCATAAAGTTCACTTCATTTTTTCAGACCTGATCACTCGCTCCTTATTTTTCTCCATCCCCAGCATCCTCCTCTTTTATTGGCAGTAAAGCCTGGCTAATGTTTTTAATGTGTTTTGATGCATTATTTATTTTGCCATGGCTGCTGATAGTGAGGGCGGAGGGAATAGTGAAAAGAGAGAGAGGGAGATTCGGACATAGATCGGGGAGCAGAGCAAGGTCACAGACACACACACACACACACACACACACACACACACACACACACACAGTCTCGGTATCCCAGCAGGCCTCTACTCCACATACATTTTAATGTTTCCCTCCCAACGGCACAAATGGACTCTGCTATGTGTGCTAATTGCGTTTCCCCAAGCAGAATCTCACCACACTCATACAAGTGTTTCTCTCACACACACGGAAAACACACACACACACACACACACACACACACACACACACACACACACACACACACATGCTAGTAAGTTTTTGCAAGCTTAAATATGTTTGTTCTTTTTAAAAGATTTCTACATAAAGTCATCAAAATTATTTTACAAATGAAAACGCTTAATATGTTAATTAAAAATTAATAAATAAAAAATGTATATTTATATTAAATATTATTACAAATATTTAAAAAAAGATGTAAAAAAATATATATATTAATTCAAAATGAATCAAAGTTATTCTATTAAAATATCATTTATATGTGATGATTTGTATGTTTTACATCTCATACAGATTCTATTACATATTAGAAAGCTTAAATGTTCTATCAAGAATATTATTTATATTATATTAAAAATTATTAAAATATTATTAATGTGTTGATTTTTACATGCCCATACAATCATCAAAATGTTATTTTACAAATTAAAAAAGCTTAAATATGTTACTTCAAAATGAACCATAAAGTTATTCTATTAAAATATGATTTATTTAACATTATTAAAATATTATTAATATGTGATGATTTTGACATGTCCATACAGTCATCAAAGTTATTTTACAAAAAAAAAATGAAATATGCAAATTCAAAATTAAACAAAGTTATTCTATTAAAAATATGAGTTATACGTATTTTTAATATTATTAAAATCGGATTAATATGTGATTATTTTTACATGTCCATAAAGTCACCGAGACTTTTTTTTTACAAATGAAAAAAATCTTAAATGTTCATTCAAAAGTAATCAAAGTTATTCTGTTAAAAATATAATTTATATTCAGATTAAATATTATTGAAAATATTATAATAGTAACAAAAATCCATTGCCATGATAATCAAAATAAACAAATGTGTCAAAAAGCTTTCTAAAACTAATTAGATATTAATATTTGGAGAGCGTTTCTCACACACAGATGCCGTTTCTGCATCCCGACAGGGAAACACGAAATGCCCTCACATTCCCAGGGTGAATCTGACGTTCATGTGGAATGAGATCTTGTGCACATTAAAACTGAACGTGATGGCATGTCATAAAACTGAGCTGAATGAAACATAATGTGGCATTTGGAGACATTTGTCATTGTGCTGCGCCACAGGCTTCCACATTACTTCCGAACTGTGATTTCAAAGGCCCCTAGAGGACTTTCATCCGCCACAGCTAGATGGCAGCATTGAGCAGGACAGTGTTTATCCTCTCTGAGCTCCACATCACATATTCTGAGAGGGCAAAACCTTTTACACAAAGGAACGGCCTCCCGCACACATACGCACAAACACAAGCGCGCGAATCCACTCACATACACACTAAATCACTCAGAATTCCACAAAATTACCTCTTCTTTATAAACAGGCCATAGCAGCACAAAAACACTTTTATCTCTCTTTCTCTCTCCGTACCTCACCTCACCAGAAACCTTCTGTCTCCATCTGTACAGACCTCGCCGTCCGTATCTCCGCCACTGAGCCACAGCATGGCACGGCCTTATGGTGATGTAACTCTCTGGCACACACACACACACACACACACACACGCTGGGCTAAACGGCCACAGAAACGTACGTGTGGGTGTCACGTCTGCGCTGAGGGAGTATCTTCCACCACGGGGTGCTTTTTTCCTCCTGTTAGCCCATCTAAAGCGCTCCAGAAAGCTACACACCACCTGCATGTCCAATTCTGCATTATATCGCTGCGTCTGATGCTCAAATGGATGTACAGTAATATAGACGGAGACGCTCTCTGTATGGTTTAGAAAGATAAAGTCTTAGCGTGTTTTGGCACCTTGTTAGCCACATTGACCCCATTGACTTTCATTGTATGTATAATAAAAAACTAAGATGATTTTCAAAATATCTTCTTTTGTATTCCACTGAAGAAAGAAAGACAGGTTTGGAAATGATGACAGAATCAATATTTTTGGGTGAACCACCCCCTTTAAGGCAACTGGTGTTTATGAAGCTTAACTGGTAAGCGACATGAAAATAGAAATAGCAAAACCAACTTTGGTTATGTAAAATATCCTATCTGACCCTTTCTTGCTGTGTTTAGATGAATGGAAAGCATGCAATGAATAATCTATCACTTTTCCTCTGCTCTCCCGGCGAAAAATAAGTATGATGAATATCACAGCCTTTATATTCAAATACTAAAGGCTTGGCTGTCTGCAAAATACTGTTACAGTGAGCTTTTAAAAAGCCAGGCTTTTAAATTACAGTCACGTCGCGAGAGCAGAGAGCAAACTTTTCTACAAACTAAGGCAGAAAAAATTCAAAGTTCATTCTCACAGTAGGAACAATAATATTCCTTTCATTTCGCCACAAAGGGATGAGCGAGCTCTTTCTGGGTTTGTGGAGGAGGAGGTAATTCTTGAAGGATGAGATACCCTGCCTTTGTTGTGCCGGGCTCAGATTGCATTGAGAGTCATTCAAAACACGAGAGCCAGCAAACAAATACTAAATAAAAAAATAAAGATAAATTATAAATCTGAAGTCTTGCACAGAGTACACCGCAGAGTAGCAGACCTCTCTAAGAATGACAAGGTTTCAATACAGCGGGCTCCAAAAGGCTGAGACCACAGAAAATCAGGGATTTTTTTTTTTTGTCATATTAACCTTATTTTGGATGAAAGTGTCTGCTAAATGAATACATTTAAATGAAAAATAAACAGAGTTTTAATTTTTGATTTTGAGATATCCTGTAAAATAATAATATATATATATACTGTACATATATATATATATATATATATATATATACAAAACCAAATTTATATAGAATAAAAATGCAGAAATACATTATACAGCATTTATATTTTAAACAAGAATTTTTATTTATATATGTGTATACATATAATTATTATTATTATATAATGTATAATATATTAAATATGAAAATATATTGTAAATTTATAACATGGTCTGTCTGAATATGTGATTCTGATTGGCTATATAAATATAAATTGGGTTTAGAAAGTTTAATCTAACTTATTAAAATTAAAAAAGTCAGTTTAATCACTGTTCTATTAATGCGCTGTTTTCATTGATGCTCACACACGTCACTCACACACAGAAACATTGTTATCAACGTTGCCCTGTGACTTTTGTTACTAAAATAGCTTTCCTACATTATATTACTCAGCAACGAAGGGGTTACATCGCTGGTTTTGAAGTAATTAAACTAACAGCTTCATGTTAATAGAGAGAGATGCTGAGCAGACACAGGTAATTCACACACGCATCTCTCATCTCTCTTGATAATGAATTCAAATAAATGCTATAATTCATTCATTCAGATAAATGTAATCTTAAGCACTACTTTATCTCTTTGTCTGATTCAAACGCTAGATCTAACAAGCTGTAACTGACAAAAATAAACATAAATTTTACCCTTACGGTCAAATATTACGCCGCAAACATCAGTAACAGCTTTAAGTTGTCAATTCTGGAAATGACCATGGTATAAGCGGGATAACATGACTAACTATGCATCAAATGCTTTAAATGCGCTCCACGTCGTGCATTAAATTAGTTTAATGCACAGCTAACCGTGGATTGTCCCCTTACATATTGAACATTTAAATAGCTCTCTCTATATATACATGTGTATATATATATATATATATATATATATATATATATATATATATACCCACTAACACACACATCTCTATCTCTTCAATGAGGAAAGTAATCTGTTGGGAACACGTACAGCAACCTCCACTCAAAAACATAATTTCCACTTGGCACTCTCCAAATGTAACTTCCTGCTTCTTCCAGGAACCTCTCCTTCCCATTCAGCACAGCCTTATTTCACCCAGAGCACTAGGGGCATCTGCTCAAATTTGGATTTCACTGAATTATTAAACCACCACATTGCCTATAACTCACACTCATTTTCTTTCCCTCTCTCTCTCTCTCTCTCTCCCTCCCTCACTGCAGCATGTCCTGAGGTAAGTCTTTAAAGCGCCGGAGTCCCGTGGCGCCTTGTAACCTTCCCAAACGACACGGATGGCTGCCTCTTTAAACCCCTGCCACCGTCCTCCTCTTCTCCAGGCGCCCGGGACGCCCGTAAAAACCCTGCGCGTTTTACACCTCCCGCAAAAGTGCTTTGCACCTCGAGAGCTTCCGAAGGGTTTCATTTAATGATCCAGGAGTGTAAAATAGCGCATGCTTTGGAGGCACGTCTATAAATTGTGTCAAATGAAAATGAGACAACTTTACCGGAGGGGGGAGACAGGAAAGTGCTCTTTCAGGGCCCGACCCGGTGTGAATCTGCACAGAAACTTTACCATAACAGGTGCTTTCTGAAGCGCCTGGATAATTAAGCAGGAAAGACAACGAGATTTGCGCACTTTATTGTGAAAATGACTAGGAACTTAAACGTAATGTCATGCAATGAAAGACATCAGCAAATCGAACCAAAAAAGAATCTGCCGTCTGCCTGTGAAATATTGACATTCAAGGTTTTTTTTTTCTCCTCTAATCTTTTTAGTTCTGTTTCTTTAGTCAGTATCTGTGTCAATTTTTTCCTTTTTAGTTTGAATGTCATTAAAAATGACACAAAACAGCATTCCCAACTGATTTAATTTATACAGTGACATTTAACAGAATATTTGTTGGGAAATAATGTAGGGCAGGATTTTATGCACCAGGATTTGATTGGATTATGAAATATGTTAGGCTTTAACATTATTGGTAAATATTATTCATCCCCGCTCATGAGGCCTTGGTTACATCAGCAAAAAAAGGTTATGAAAACCTTTTTTCTCACTAAATCATGCACAATAAGACCAAATATATTATTTAGACTGTAAATAATGGCATATCAATCTAACATTGTTCTCTTGTTTATGAATAAGCTGTATTTAAGTGATTTCACTTTGTATTTTTTTCTTTAAAGTTCCTTTAATATTGTTCTTGTGCTTCAGACCCCTAATTTCCCCCGTGCAGTAAAGTAACAGAGTTTTATTTCCCTATTTATAAAGTGCAACAGGAACTTGAGGTGAGACACGCTCTAATGGGAATAAAGCTGAAACTGGATTTGAAACGAGAGATCTTTCACCTTTGCCTGTGAGGCTGTCTGAAAGTGAATAATGCCTATTTGATTTGTATCCTGTGACATGATAATATATAAACTCAACTTTGAAACACGAACACACGTTTTTATTATAGACCTCAACCTAATGTATTACAGACCTCAACCTAATGTTTTACTGATGCTATTGGAAGTTTTACACAGCAACAACACATACAGAAAGAATTTCAAGTTAATAAGCTCATTTATTTTTCAAACTTAATTATGCACAATTATATGGTTAATTGATTCTGTTTTGATTTTTTTGTTGACCAATATGCAAATATTACACATATTAGTAACAGACAGTGCTGGGTAGTAACTGATTACATGTAATCTGGATTATGTAATTAGATTCCAAAAATTATACTTGAAATTAGATTATATTAGATTTTAAATTAATAATCAGACTATAGTTAGATTTTTATTAATTTCATGATTACTTAATATTCTCAAAATTCATAATTTATTGATTATTTTTTTAAATCTTTTTAATGGTCCTTTCTAAAATAGCACATTGCTTATGTATGTTCAGAAAGGCTTCCAGTTTTCGGGGGCCACACATCATAACAAATAAAAGATTAATTTTTAATGGTTTAATTAATTTCTACATTTTCATCAATTTATGAACATCAACATCAGTTTGGGAAACCGTGATTTAAACGTACAGTATGGAATTTTTCGCCACTAGGGGTCGCTAACCTCTTTACAATAACAAAGGCGTAGTTTGATGACGCAACACATGCTAAGAATTATGGATGTTGTCGTCAACGTCAAGCCGGCCGATCTAATAATGTTTATGGATGACTGAATACATCGATGCTTTTATCATGACTGTGATATGAAGCAGTTCAGGATTGCTAAGAGACAGCTATCAGCTCCACACGCGACGCGAGCTCCCGCGGATATAAAAGGAATACGGACATTTCATTCTACCGAACTACACGCAGAATTACTACTCACAGGTCAGTTTATTAGACAAATTAAACTTGTGAGGTAACGCAGCGCTGTTTCACCTGGTCTAACATTACACTAGCACACTAAACTGCATTTGAATGTGTTGAAAAGTATGTGTTAGTTTGTCTGTATGAGACTAGCAGTAAGCTAGATCAACATTAGAATAACATACAGATCATATTCTAACATTTTATCATTGTTGAACTATATAACATTGATTAGTTTTATGTAAATGTGCTCACCTGTTTAATAAGTACATGTAGGAGCGGTCGAAGTCTCGGACGTGGAGCTCTCGTTTATATACTGTCTATGGGAGCTCTCGGCATCTCGAAAACACCGCGCTGATATTGATTCTCGTTTTAGTTCTCCTTTTTTATCCAAAGTCTGCTTGCCATGGTCCGTAATGTTTGAACGAAACAACAACAGCGTGCAAATAGACATTGCGAACTCCATAGGCGGAACCAGGGACAACGCGGATATGACGCCATTGACTGCGACAAAACGGAAATAAAGAAACGTGCCGTGTCTAAAAATTAAATTAAAATTTCTCCTGGTTTGAAAGTTGTTGGAAACAGTCGGGATAATGTAAGTACACAACTAAAAAAAATATATAACGTAGATATAGTGATTTTTGCTAATTTTAAAGCAAAAAAGTTACATATTGTGCCTTTAATGTAATGTTTAATGCACTTAATTTTGTTGTTACTTTTTCAACGTTTTTTTTTTTCTCTTTGTACTTTTATATATTGTATCCTATTAAAATCTAAAGGCTAAAAGTAATCTGAAAGTAATCCAAAAGTAGTCAGATTATATTACCTAAAATGTGTAATGTAATAGATTACATTACTTATTACAGTTTTCATCATTTAATTTGTATTCAGTAATGGACTACAATTTGTAAGTAATCTACCAACTGGTAACAGATTAACTGTCAATTAATAACATAAACTTTCAACTTTTTCTACCTTTTTTAGTAACAGCACCGACCTCTTGCTCTCTCTCTTCCGATCCAAGTGTTTCTCCAAGCGTGTGTATCAGAGTGTGTGTGTGATGAGCTCATTAAAGTTGGGCCTAATCCATTAGAGAGGCAGATTACACATCACAAACACACACTCGCTCTCCCATCACTGCATAATTACACATATGAAAGCAATAAACAGCTGCAATAAGCTGCCTCCGGTCATTATGATAGTGACGATAAAAAGAGAACATTTATTTGACAACACGGGGAAAGAGACAGACGTAGAGAAAAAGAAAGAATATGTCCCTCTTATTACATTACACCTCCTCCCGCTCTCTCAGTAATGCAAAGCTTTGCGGTGTGTAGCGTAAAGCCTTGGTTGCAAATAAATCCTGCATTCTCTCAGAGAAGAAAACATAAATCACAGCACAACACCCCCTGCCTTCCTTGTATTTGCTTTTACTTATCTAATGAATAAAAAATGAAAAACAAGCCCAAAAAACTGTCAAATTGGGGACTCTCTCTCTATCCTCCTCCTCCTCTTTTTGCATTTCCCACTTTCTTTTTGTCCTCTCACTACCAAGACACAAAAGTGAAGCCCTAAGTGTACATGCATAATTGCCTAGGGATTATTTATGAGCTTCATACTACTAGGCCACTTGTGGTGTCTTGCTTTTTATATACTCTTTTCTTTCTCTTTCTAAATGCCCTTTGACTCTTTTCTGCAACCTTCTTCAAAATGAAATCAAATGCACAGTTAGACTGGCGGGCCATTTCCTTTCCTCGAAGTAAATTTAAAAAAAAATAATAAGTAATAAATTAAAAATAAAATAAAATTTGCAATGTAGAAGTCATGTGACAAGTCAATAAAATTTACAAATACATACAAAAATTAAAAGTCCAATGTAGGAGTCATGTGAAGAGTCAATAAAATAAAATAAATAAAAATAGCAAAGTAGAAGTCATGTAAAAAAGAAAGAAATAAAACAAATCAGAAGCCAGATAAATATAATAGATGTAAATAAATAAAGTGCATTTTGTTGACGCATGCAAAACGTCAAAAATATATTTTATATAAAAAAAATGTGGGGACGAGTCTGATACTGGCTTGCTATTGTGACCGTGGTTAAGTGAAACTGACTAAGTAACCACTTAAAACCAGTGACTTGCTCACTTCTGCCGTTAGACATAAATGGGTCAAAAGTGGATCATGTGACCCATCAAACCTTGCTGTAAAGGAATAAGAGAGGTTGGGATGGAGTGAAAGCCACCATCTGACCTTGTATTCTCTTTCCAGTGTTGAAAAAGTCAAACGGGTGGAGGATGGGTGGAAACAGAGTTGTAGAAAAGAAAGAATGGGAAAGTGAGGGAATCGCGGCACAACTACTGCAAACGCGACGGATGACCACAGTCTTATAGAAAGTTGTCAGGACATCACAAGCCACCTCTTCTCTCCTCGTACCGCGTGTGACGCATAAGCATTTTTCTGAGAGAGAGAGAGAGAGAGAGAGAGAGAGAGAGAGAGGCCACGGCAAACCCAGTCCTCAGGGACTATTTAGCGCTCCTACAGCAGTAAGCAATCATTACAGCAAAGAACTGCCTCGCTTTAAATGGAGTTAAACACACAGACTGGAGCAGATCATCACCCACACCAACACATACACACAACAACAATACATGCTCTTTCAATATTCTGACATGCCCAGGCATGAACACACACACACACACACACTGGAGGGTCTTACCATCATCAGACACCCAGTAACTTGATTAAAAATATATTAAACCCAGAAATTAAAAATCTGTCATTATTTACCTGTATGACTTTTTATCTTCTGTGGAACACAGAAGAAGACTGTAATGGTTCATGCTTTCTATTTAATTCATGTAATGTTAGCTTCAAAAAGGGACACAAAAGCATACATATATCTACCAATTCATTATAAAGATGATTTGAAATGGACATTATTACAACTCTCATAAAGTGCCAAGGAAAGCTGGGTTTCAATGAACTTGTTTCATGGCACTAGTTATATTTTCTAGTTGTGAGCTTGCACTCTGAATTAAATACGATGAGAGAGAAAGTTTGAGCAATGAGCATCACAAAATGTCTCCTATGAGCAGTTTTAAATTTTTTTTTTTATCACTCACAGAGTAATAATAAAAAAGTATACAGTACATACAGTACTCTGAAAAAAAATACATATGTTTTTGAAAAGACAAAAGAAAATAAATTAATACTTTAATTCAGCAAGGATGTATTAAATTGATCAAATAGTGACAGTAAAGACATTTACAATGTTCCAAAACTTTCTATTCATCAAAGAATCCTGAAAAAATTTATAATGGTTTCCACAAAACTTACCAACCCTAAACTTTTAAACCACATATGCCTATTTCATTACATTAGAGTAGTTATTTGAAAGTGACAGATTTGAAAGCAAATTTGGGCTGGAAACACAGATCACACCAGCCGTGTATGTGTGTGTGTGTGTGTGTGACGGCTGACTGACGTCACATGCTCACTCTCGGAATCTCAGACTCCATCTGTGCTCATTAGAATAGACTCTTGTGCAGATGTGCCCCCATCCGCTCCCTAACAATAAACTCAATAAACTCACATGTACATTATTAGACTATTGCTTTCCAATGAATGCACTTGCTATCTCTTTCTCTCGCTGAATCAGTCAAGCACCTACCGGCTCCTCTAAACACACACACACACAGCTGTCATTCATGTGACTAACACCAGAGTGGCGACATTCGCAGGAAAAGGTCAGCAAAGCCCTTCATGATGAGTGCAGAGCACAGCCCGGGTTATTTTGATTCAGTCTCCGAGGGTTTGCGACATCCATCCTCTTCCCATGATCACAGATGTTAGCATGTGTGTACACCTAGCGAAGCTAATCTTATTAGCACCTCGGAGGATTCTCGGTAGCGAAGGCGACAACCTCTAAGGCTTTAAGTGTGACAGCTGGAAGACCTGCCAAAAGTGAAGTGAAACGGATAGATTCCCAATTTAATCCTCTGCATTGATTAAAACCTTTTCAAATCAGCACCAGACCCAAATCCCTCGGAGAACCAGGAACCAGAAATGTTTCAGTTACAATCAGGGATAAGAGAACTGTGGGAGATGGGAATTATAGTGTGGTACTGATTTACAGACAATGCCATTAAAACACAATGTGCCAAAGTTTGATGAAAGTCCAGCAGCAGCAATAAACTGCCTTTGCATGAGCCTTTGGCTGAACAAGACTGTCTGCTTAGTAATGTGCTCTACGGGCATTGGAAGAGGTAGTTAAACTATATAATCACCTAAACTAGATAAATGTCACGGCAATTACAGAAACACGGTGATGTTAATGCTAAATTTACTGATCTTCTGATGCCGATCATTGTTTGGGGTTAATACTTGTTTTTAAAAAAAGAAATTAATACTTTTATTCAGCAAGAATGCCTTCAGTTGAAACGGTTTCTATTTTTCTGCGACGTCACGGCACAAAGTGTGGCAAATTATAATCTCAGGTACTGTTTATGTGCTTTATTTATTGTTAAAAGCGTGTAATGTGACTGAATATCATTAGTGCTCTCAGCTTTGTAGCTGTAAAAGCAACATTGGATAATTCACCTCAGATCTTGAAATTAAACAAATGGAAACAAGAACGTTCAAACTGTGAACAAACAAGTGGATTCTTTGACAAAGATTGTTTTAGTAACTCAGTAGCCTATGTACTTTTAATAATGTTTAAATGGTGTAATATTTGTGAATTTGATTATGTAGCCTAATTATCCATTTTCTTGCGATTGCCGTCAAGATTACTCTCTGGTGCTGTGCACTTGCCGCGAGACTCCGCCCACACGCTGTTCTGATTGGCTGTGGGTTTTGATTGATTTCGACGCATCTTGCAGTCGTGTCGCGTGGACAGGCAAATTATTTGTCACTGGAATCGTATCGCATCGCATCTGGTTAGGACACAGTGTTAGAGTTATTTCTGAAGGATCATGTGACACTGAAGACTGGAGTAATGATGCTGAAAACACAACTTTGATCACAGAAATACATACAAATTTAAATATAATCAAATAGAAAACGGTAATTTTAAATTTGTAATAATGTGTCACAGTATTACTTTTTACTGTATTTTTTTTATCAAATAAAGGCAGCCTTGGTGAGCAGAAGAAATTTTTAATATGATGATTTAGTGTTCAAGAAACATTTCTTATTGTCATCAATGTTGAAAACAGTTGTGCTGCGGAAACCATGAAACATTTTTAAGGCGGCTTTGATGGATAGAAAGTTCCAAAGAACAGCATTTATTTGAAATATAAATCTTTTGTAACATTATAAATGTCTTTACTGTCACTTTTGATCAATTGAATGCATCCCTGCTGAAAAAAAGTATTAATTAATAACAAAACAAAACTGCCCCCAAAACCTCAGGGTAAAACCTTGTTTTACACGGTCTAAAGGCTTTCTGTTTAATTTGGTGGTTCAAGCGGCAATGTGGACCAGACGAGAGACTCCACACACACACACACACACACGAAAGAAATATGGAGTTAAAAAACTCATTCACCCTCAGAGTGGCAAGGACAGCAGAGAGCAGCAGTCACTTCAAGCACTTTCTAAAGCATAATGCTTCCTGCCTCGGCAGACCCCCTGCCACCCCTCCAAACGACCTGCCCCCTCCCACAGCACCCCCTATGCCCCATGCCAGCCAGTCTGCAGCATTTTAGAACAATGATTAAAATCTTTAATAATTTAAAACACGCTCCTCAAAGAGGGAGGGGTGACAAGAGAGATAATAAGAAAGAAAGAAAGAAAGAAAAAGAGGGATGGTGACGGCTGAGAGGAAACACTGTTTCATATTTCCGCTCTTTGAAGAGAAATGAAATTGTGTCCTCTCCCCATGGGGCGTAAGAGCAACACAGGAGCTCCTCTTTCTCCTTAATTTACTCCCTTTCATTTGTAGACACCCTCTGCGCAGTCGGGATAGCAGCCAAGACCGCCAGCCCCGGTGTCCGTGCAGCAGGGACATCGCTTTCATTATTAATGCTCACAAATTTCACCCAAATTGTGTCCGTGAATTTCTAATGAAGGCCTGGGTCAGAACACAGAGTGGGGGGGATGGAGATGGGGCGGAAATCTCACTAGCTAGTTTTAATTGTCAGGACAAAGAACATTTGCACTCGACAAAGGACCGCAGTTGCGTGCAAATGGCAGAATCTCAAGTACGCTGGCTTTGAAAAACTGTTGGCCTGGCAACAAAAACACTAAATATTATGTTTTAACATGACACTGTACTTGATAAAAGGTATGATACAAATAATTAGCACTGAATGTACCAAACAAATTATGAATAATAAATACTATGGACTCTTGCCATGAAAAAGCAAGACTTTAATGACTTTCAAAGCACACTTCAAGCGGTCCACTCAGACTAAACTCTTAGAGGCTATGGGACTCAATTCAGGAAACAAATGATTATAAACCATTCAAAAAACATTCTTACATAAATGATCACATTCAATTTATGTAAGAATGGTTTTAGGAACAATTATATATATATACACACACACAAAAAAAATACAATGAAGTACTGCACAAGTTTATGGACTTAGTATAGTTGTTGGCATGAACAAAATATGGACTGACATCAGTAAGAATGTGTTAAAAAATATACCAATTAGTTATGTTTTGCATTGGATGCCATACAGTAGTTTTTATGACAGTGTTGTCAAATATCTATTCCAAAGCTGTAGGGGGAGCTCTATAGAGAACACCACGAGCAAAAAGCGAGAAAACAGCAAAGAAATTGCCCAAACTGCATAGCACCGCTTTAATTTATGGGGTAGGATTATAGCTGTATAATTTCTAACACATTTTCTTTTTGCGCACAAAAACAGTCAACAATTTGTTTTTAAACAACAAAAACCCTTAATATTATATGAAAATATAAATATTTATAGCAAATCTAAATAAAATGACTTTTATTACATAAATAAATGAATCCAAACCACCCCTAAACCTCATGTTGAAAAATTGTTTTTTGTTTTTTTTTGGCTGTTGAATTGTTCCTAAATCCACTTTTATGTAAATGGAGTGTGGTAATTTAGCAAAACAAATGAACAAACTGGGTAACAAGATTCATGTTTCATAAATGAGGCCCATAGCCTCTTTCTGAGAGTTTAATTTGAGCAGACATCTGTGGGTACCACTTGAACCATTTTTCTTTTCATAGGCTTTTTAGGGCCTGAGCACCGATGGTGAGAGGATCCTATTGTTTTTGCTCCGTTTATTCTTATTCTTCTTCTTCTTCTCCAAAGTGAATCGCTTTTTAGAGGGCCTTAACATGCTCGAAAACTCATGAAACATGTAATGACCCAATACCTACAAAAAAGTCTCTTGGAGCGCAGCCCTAAACACAACAGGAAGTCAGCTATTTTGAACTTCCTCCTAGATTTTGTGCATTTTTCGTAATTTCCTGATGTTGTACTTTAACGAACTCCTCCTACAGTTTTGATCTGATCGTCTTCAAATTTGGTGAGTGTAATCTTAAGGCCTTTGCGACGTTAAATTGCGAAGATCTTGAGTTTTCGTCGAAGGGTGAGCCCTCGGCGGCCTGACAAATGTTCACCCAATTTCGGCCTTCTGGTGATATATGCATGATCAGATAAGTTCAATATTAATGTTGCTTGCAGTTCCGATGTTGCTAGGCAACCACAGACAGCCTGCAGTAACTTAGGCATACAATTTCCAATCTGCCCCAAACTTCACATGTTTGATAAGAGTCCTGTCCTGAACACATGACCATGCTCATATTTGGTTATAGCAATAGCGCCACCTGCTGGTAGCAGGAAGTGTGGCAAATACAAAACGTGCTCGAAAAATCATGAAACTTTGCACACGCTTCAGAAGTGGTGAAAATTTACGTGTGATGTGGTTTTCAAAATTGGGTGGGGCAAAATGGCTTAATTATTGCCCCTACATTTTGCCCCGGCTCTACGTTTCACGTACAGGTATGAAATTTGGTACATACATGTAATGACCCAATACCTACAAAAAAGTATCTTGGAGTGCAGCCCTAAACACAACAGGAAGTCAGCTATTTTGAACTTCCTCTCAGATTTTGTGCAGTTTTTGCCATTTCCTGATGTTGTACTTTAACGAACTCCTCCTACAGTTTTGATCTGATCCTCTTCAAATTTGGTGAGTGTAATCTTAAGGCCTTAAGGCGCTGGGTGGCGGTGGCAGGGGTGCGAGGGCCCTTTTCATCGCTGCTTGCAGCTTTAATTTTGTTTTGTTTTTACATTTATTTACCACTACGTATATTAAATATCTTCAGTAAAAACTCCTATAATTATATATATATATATATAATCTGTGTGCGTACTTCATTTATTCTTTCAATTTATACAGACTTTAATCTTCTCATGTTTCATGAGCAAGTCATAACTAAGAAAATCATACTAACATACTACTCTCACTGTTCTGCAGGATAGTATGCATGGAATACACAGAGAACAAACTACATTTGCCAATGTTTCCCACAATGCAATGTGCTCAAACGGACCTTTCTAGTGTGACGCATAAGCTGGAAGTAATAATAGCAGCAGACTTTGGAATAGCATACTAGTCTTACTATTTGCCATAAGTTTACATTATTATATGGCAGAAATACTAAGAATAGTATGCTAGTATGCTATTCCAAATCCAGCCTAAATCTCAACTTTGACTCATTGTTGGATCTGACCCATGCCAAATCTATAGAATATAGTTTTCAGTAAGTATGCTAGTATTCCATCCGAACACAGCCATCGTTTGATGACTGACTGCTAGCTCACCAACCTTTTTCATAACCTGAAGAAACCGTCCTGATGCGGCGTATCTCTCTCTGAGGTTCCTCTCTCTTTCTCTCGGCAGGCCTGGAGCTCAGTGTGGCCCAGGGGAGGATTGGACTGTCTGTCACAACCAGAAAAAGTCCTGCCTGGCTCTCCCTGCAGAGACCTGGCAAACCACTTACACGGCCAAACAAAAATCAATAGCTTAATGATCCAAAACTGGTAATAGAAAGAGGGAAAATTCCCACACACCCTCTAAAACAATAAAATGTCTTTTGGCAAGTGCAACTCTTTCCTGTTTCTCAGTGTGTGCACACATGTGCGTGCGCTCACGTAGCTTAACGTATTGATTTACTGATTCCCCCATTTTTGTCCAGTTTTCTTCTCTATCCCCAATGAAGTATATGCTACTGCAAAGACTCCGGAGACGGGTAGACTGCAGTGGGACTCTGAGAGCAAAAAAAAAAAAAAAGGCTGGTGTCTGCAAGAGCTTTCCTCAGCTTATATCATATGGATTTATTAGCACGGGTCACGACCAAATCAAAACCTTGACCCATCTGCTCACTACAATTTATAAGCATCTAACAGCAGCTAGTGACGGTTTGGCAGGGGATACGCGGTTCTTTCCGGGCCCGGGCTCCGGTGAATGCCCGTCTTCCGTGGGTAATTTAGCGAGTAGGACAGCTCATACTTAACGATTTATCCCGGGCCAGGCTCTTGTAAAAGATCATAGGGATCTAGCTGTTAGCTGAAAAGAGGGCGTACAGGGCCACCGTACTGCACTGCAGTGGGCTGATATAAAACACCGGGACGCCACATGTCATCAGCAGGACGGGCCTTGAACCGGCCGTAAAGATGATAAGGCTGTTTAGAAACATGACGTAATGGAAGGGGTGACAAAATGGGGTCGCATATACAGATTTGTGACCACCACATGCAGGCAGAGTTATCATTCTCTCTAGCAAAGTGCACGTGAAACTCTACCCTCAAGAAATTTTTTTGATCTTTCCTCCAAATGAATTCTGGGAAATTTTGAATTTGCTTTGGAATATAGAAAATGTATTTAATATAATATAATATAGACAATTGGGGCTTATATATAAATATGAATATATTATACAACACAATATAATATATTATATTGTATTATATTACATTAATGTTATATATATATATATATATATATATATATAAAACTGTAATACTTTTATATATATATATATATAAAACTGTAATACTTTTATCGAACTCATGTACAGATGGGCAGATTGTGAATATTGAATAAATCTTTAATAATTTAATATCAAACTAATATTTAGTATATAATTATATCATATATTAACAAATGTAATATTTTAATTTTCTCTCTCTCTCTCTCTCTCTCTCTCTCTCTCTCTATATATATATATATATATATATATATACATATACACACTGTATATTGTACATATATTTCTTATTCATAAAAAATAATCCCAGCTGTACAAAATAGATCACGTGATCAATGTCGAAAGTTTGTTATTTGATTAGTGACTTAAAAATATATTTTTTTCTCACTTTACATTATAATTATAACATTATAATATACATGATCATTTTCTTTCCTTTTGAATTGTAATAGGCCTATTTGAAAATGTTCAGGGTTAAATAGAATTTTGCTTTGGAAAATTGGATTGGAATCCTATATTTTCAATGTGGACTTTTGCACCCCACATATATGTACATATATGTGCACATACACATATAAACATAAACAAATGTATAAAAACTATAAAAAAAAGTCATTCACCCAGGACAGAAAATGAAAAGTCAGAGAGTGCAGAACGAGTCCACAATGTGAGTAGGGTTGTCATGACGACTTGTTATCCCGAGCGCTCCTCGAGGCAGCTGGGAAATCAGGAGGGGAGGGCTACGGGGACCGAGGCTATTCTTAAACACACAGCAACAGGCAAATGCAATTACAGGCACAGGGAGACAGTGGCCTAATCAAATCAGCAGGGAGGGCAGGCGAGGAGAGCTTGGTGCTGTCGGATGCCTGTAGCTCACGCCTGGAAAAGCTCACCCAGATGCAGACCTCTGCTCTCCAAATGGGGGGTGACATGGTGTGGTGCCCACATACACAGCGGGCTCCTGGTCCGCACGTACACACAAACACAAACCCACAAACCAGCTGTAAGAGGCCAAAAGGTTTTTTACAGGTATCAAACCTCCAATGCCTCGAATATATATACACAATAGTTAGTTGTGGTCCTCGAATCTGATTGGTGCAATATCGCACTCCTGGAAGGTCTCTCATCCAGTCTCAGAACTGGGACTGTTCACTGTTTGTATCACTCCGCTTGTCTCTTCTCCCAGCGAAACCGCAATGGACCTTAGTCACGGTAGCGTCACATTTCATTTTTGACAGGAATGAAAACAAGGATGTGAGGGATACAGAATACAGTGCGTTCAATGGATTGTACTGTTGTTTAAAAACAATCCGATTGCTCAGCTGACGAAACGTCTTTCCGAAACAAAAAACTTTCAGTAGACAAAAATAAAGTCACCATAAATCATTTTTAAAAGTTGTGAAAATTACATGATCTAAGACCTTTATACAGTGTGCCATTGTAAAGACTGTACATCTATCCCTCACAGCCTCGTTTTCATCTACATCAAAATCAATAAGGTGTCTAACTATGGCGGAGGAGAAAACCCACTATAATTTTCAAATACTGCTGAGCTTTTCAGACAAGAATTTACTTATAAAGATAACGCCTAGTGAAGAATTGCTTTTTCATCAGCGCACATAGACATGGCAAACTGATTTGTTTTCACCAATTTATGACTTGACCTAGAGAATGAAAGCTATAACAAAGAAAGGTAATTGCACATGCTCTCTCTCTTTCATAATACTATAATACTCTAATACACTAATAACTTCACTGAAGCAGCCCAAGCCGCCATTGCTAGTTCTAAAGTGACGTTTTGGAATTAATTTTGCACTGTTTAATTGCACACAGCAACACTGCAAATTATATTTGACATGCCGGCCCCATAAAACTGAACTCCCCATTAACAGGTGTGGCAAAAAGATCATTTTGGACCCTGTTCCAGAGCCTCTATATTGCCTGTACAAGCCTTGCAGCCATTCAGGTGCCTTTATAGCCCACACTTTAAAATGCTGAATTGACCTTTTGGCCTGTACTGCAAAACAAGAAATGTTAGGTTTTGCTCAAATAGGTTAGAGAAAACAGTAACCTTTGCTCATAGCTCTCTAAATGCACTTTCAATGTACTTTCTAAACGTGTTTCTTGCCGTAGTGTGCTTTGTGCTGATAAAGGCCAGGCAAGCACTCAACTTGAGTCGACCTCTGTGAGTCACTGCAATCATTTCTCATAATGCATCTTGATAACGTCAACTAATCAAGTATAATGGTGCGCTGCGCCTTACCAGACGCCTACCTTGTGCTATCCAGGGCTGGAGAACATCCTTTAACCTTCTTTACTTAGCATGACTGCGTAATAGACTCCTAACTCAGTCCACCCCGAGTGCTTTGGCCCCGTCATCCACAGAAGGCCCAAGTGTGAGAAGCCTGCTGTAGTCAGGCCTGTCTGCTTTCCCCTTTGCGTTAATGAGCAGGGTAATTACTGATGGCCTAACCCTGGCCGAGGGAGCAGGCCTGGATATGTACACATACACACACACACACACTCACACACCTTTAATTAAAAATACCTCTCAGGGACCAGAAGAGAGACAGATAAAGAGGAAGTGAAAGTACAAGAAAAAAAAAAAAAAAAAAAAGGAACTACATACAGACTCACGCGGATTACTTGTTAGATATTGTAGTTTAATGTAGTACTGACTCAGAAAACTTAAATTTTTTCTCACAGGGTAATTTTTATTTTGGGGGAACTATCCACGATACATATTGTTGCATTTTTGTATTGCGATATATTGTGACACGATATATTGTTGCACCCCTAATATATATCGCTAGGGATGGGAATTGATAAGAATTTAACGATTCCGATTCCATTATCGATATTGCTTATCGATCCGATTCCTTATCGATTCTCTTATCGATTCTTATTGGGTGAGGGAATAAGTACAAATTTGTTTGTATTAACTCGCTTTAATATCTGATCAGAAGACACAGCACAGAGTATACACAAATTATGTGTAGCAACCTCAGAACAAACCTAAAAGTAGGTGAGCTACTTCTCAAAGTAAAGTCCAGGGACCTATAGCCTAGGGCAGTGTTTCTCAACCAGTATGCCATGGCACACTAGTGTGTGCCTTGAAAGTTTATCAAGAAGAGTGCCTTAGGATTAGGAAATTGACAATTTTCACATTCATTGGTCCGGACAAAAAAATAAATAAAACTGCCATTTATGTGCCATAAAAACTAAAAACACAGACTGAAAACAGTTTAGGAAGAGCTTGTGTCTTTTGGAATATTAACAGTGCTCATTTGGATTAGGCTATTGAGTTACTAAAACAATCTTTGTCAAATAATACACGGGTTTTCTTCACATTTTGAACGTTTTTGTTTCCATTTGTTTAATTTCAAGATCTGATGTGACTTATCCATTGTTGTTTTTACAGCTACAAAGCTGGGAGCACTAAATGATATTCAGTCACATTATACACGCTTTTAACATTAAATAAAGCACAAAAATAGTACCTGATATTATCATTGCCACACTTTGAGATTGTTGTTCCAGCGCGACGTCGCAGTAAAATAGGATCCGTTTCAAATAGAATCGTCGCGTGTCGCGGCTGGTTAAACTTTGATTAACATGGAAAATGATACTTTTTTATCGCGTGTCGCGCCGTCGCGTCGCATGTAGTTAGGACGCGGTCAGAGCGCTTCTGCCTCGATGCCATGTTTGCTCATAGTGTTTGCTACGTTCTGAACCAAAACAACGCAGCACGTGTGTGACGTCGTGTCACATTTGAACGAGCGGAACCGATAAGCGGAATCATTAAGCAGGCATGCTAACGGTTCCAAGGAATCGATTCACTGGGCACCGGTTCTGAAGAAGAACCGGTTCTCGGTTCCCATCCCTATATATCGCAATACAAAAATGCAACAATATGTATCGTGGATAGTTCCCCCAAAATAAAAATTACCCTGTGAGAAAAAATTTAAGTTTTCTGAGTCAGTACTACATTAAACTACAATATCTAATGTAAAATATAATGTATAATAATGGGGGAATATTAGTGGGTCCTGATAATGCCAAATGTCTTATGTTACCAGTAAAAAGTGGCCTACATTATTTTAAATATATCTAGCCAGTGACAGAGTGCAAGCATATTCGTCTAAAATAATCCTGTATTTTCAGGTTCAGAATCATGAATATTTTTATTCTGGTGTCACCATTGTCCAAGCCTATTCATTTACACCCATCAAATTTAGCATTTAATCAACAGTACATTTATTCTTAACCTTTTATCATTTGTCTTGGAGTATCTCAATAATATCGTATCGTGAGTTCAGTATCGTGATATGTATCGAATCGTGAAATTAGGGTATAGTTACACCCCTAGTATATATATATATATATATATATTACTTAATGTACATTTATAATAATACATTATATAATTGCTGAGATAGTATTATAATATTTTAAATTACATATATTGAACATTTATACTGAACATTTATTAATATATTCAATATATTAATATATATTATCTATTATATTATATATTATCATAGTTAAGATATTCGGAATATTGAATATATCACCCATCCCTAACTGTGTCTGCAGTGAATACAAAACCATCTAAAATCTTGTAGTGTTTTTTTCTGTTTGCACTGAGATCTGGGGGTGTATATGACAGAAAGGATCAAAACATTCCCCCCCGAGCAAACAGGCTCAGCTGACGGGAACGCAGTCAAACTTTTACTCTCTCTATGATTAAAACATGGCCGCCCCTGTTCGCTCACCCCTCCCGTTATTAATGAGTGAAGTGCTGTGGAACGCACTGGCCTGTGAACACTCGTCCACATCAGAGCCCTGATACATCAGAACACTTCAAACACCACAATCCACAATTAACTGACAAGAGCTGGCAATTAGTACGGAGCACAGCAACCCGCATATGCAGTCTCAGCAACAGGAACAAGGACCGGTCCCTCAGAGAGGCCACCACGTGTTGTGCTGCTACTTGTTAAGCTAGGGCAGTTTCACAGCTCCGGTAAATCAGAGCCAGAATGCAACGAAGAGTAAAATAACACTGCATTGAGGAGAAAAATGTAGGGTTTCTTTGTACCCTGCTCCTTTCAGTGCTTTTCAGGGCTTTAGACAGCATCTCTACAATGAGCAAACGGCACAAATGTGATATGAAATACAGAAAGCCCACGGCATTCAGTCAGCACTAGTTGCATCCATTAGAGTGAAATGCACTTAGACATAATTAGAAAAAAATCAAATATCCTAACTGTCCTTACTCCGACCTCATGGAAAGTTTGCTTGAGATCATAAATTCCAATCAAGGGATTTATAGGACACTCGATAGTTTGATGTGTATAATTCATTACTCAGCTTATTCTAAAACACAAGGTTGCCAAAACACTTCCGCTGTAGGACAAATAAAAAAGAGCATCTGTTTTCTTAATATTCCATAGATGAATGTGAATGAATTTCAAGGGCCTGAATTTGCCCATATTGGTTGAATGGAAATAAGCCTGCAAAGTAAATATCCCATCCTATGTTAAAAAGATAATTCAAAACAAAAATAAATTCTGTCTAACCCTTTTGTTGTTCCAGACTTGCATGACTATTTTTGTTTTGCGGTGGAACACAATTTTCCATGCATGGGGACTCTAGTCTATTCAAAAGCACCATAAAATAATCATAAAACTCATTTATATGACTGATATGATATTACACTCCTTATGAAGTTATACTATAGCTTGTTGTGAGAAAGAGACTGATATTTAACTCTTTCCCCACCAGCGTAAAAAAAAAAAAAAAAAAAAAAGCGCTTTTGATCATTTTCACAAAAGTTTCATGGCCCCCACAATATTTTGTTGTATGAATATCTGACCATGCAATATATAAAAAAATAAAAAAAACAGACCCTCTGCTTTTAAACAAAATACTGTTTTATTCTAGCTTCATGCATTCATTTTTTATCAACACTTGAATGTGGGTGCAGATTTGAAAGGTGGGAACATAATTTTACATTTAGTACACTTACTCTAAAGATATTCTAGCAGAAATAACACAGAGGCAGAGGAATAGTTCACTCATCTGTGTTTATTTATGATTTTTTTTATTTGAGAATATTTTTGCGATTTTTTTCTTTGTGATTTTCTGAACACAAAAGAGATTTGCTGAATTTTCCTATGCTGTAGATAAACGTATGTCAGCTTTGCGTGAATAAAAGTCTAACATTTAAGTCCGTATTCACTGAAAATCTTGTGCTCAATTATCATTTATAAACATTCAAATGCCATCAAAAATAAGATTGAGAGCAACTACAGAACACATGATTTTACGAATATAAAATCATGAAAATAAATCAAAGTGTTGCATGGCTTTAGAGAACATGGAATATAAACAAATGTTTTGGAAATTCTGCAAAAAAGAAAAAAATCTTTTGTATACCAAAGGACAAAAAGGTGTTGGAACGAAATGACATGACGGTGAGTAAATGATGACAGAATTATGATTTTCATGTGAACTATTTATTCCTTGCACTTTATTTTACAATACGTGTACTTACAGTGTACTTACCTAAGAAAGTACTGGTTAAAGAAGGTAACTACATGGGTTAAGATTAGGGGTAAGTTCAGGGTTAGTACCTAGTTATTGTAATAACTATACATAGCATGTACATGGGGAACAGGACTGTAAAATAAAGTGCTACCCATATCTCATTCAAAAGTAGTTCATGGATCTTAACTTGAACCCAAATCTCTAAGCCACTCCACCAACGAGACTTCATTTGAAGAATTTAAAATGCTCATAATGGTACATAATCCAAGCAAAACTTCTCAGAAAAGGATGTATTATAAGGGATGCGCACACACATACATGTGCAAAGACAGGTGTGCACACACTCCCACACACCAGCAATAAGCTTATAATCGCACACACAATGCATCCGGTCTATTTCTGACAGTTAATATGAACAGATGTGGGCCACCTCCCCTCCTCTCCTCTCTCTCACACCTTATATACACAACACCATTTTTCCCAGCACCTGGTGTGCTGTTCCAGATTGTGTGTAAGCTGTGATTGAGGCGGGTTTCTAAAAGAGGAGGGAATAGGAGTCATTCCAAAGTTTAATCAAAGAAAAAGAGTGTCTTCATAGAGTCGACTACCCTCCTATAAACATCTGGGCCCCTGTACGGCTCCCAACAGCACGCCTGCTGTTTCATATGTGAGCCGAAACTCCCCGCGGTCTGGGTCCTCCATATGAGACAGTACAAACAGATGAATTAAGAGCAGAGAAAAGAAGAGAGAAAGACAAGAAAATGAGACAGAGGCGAGTGGGGAGAAATGCGAGGGATTATGGGAGAGAGAGACTGAGCGAAAGAAAGACAACAAAAGCGAGGGAGAATGAAAGAGATGCTGGGGCGAGAGCGTGTGTGTGCAGGATAGCAGAGCTTGTTTAATTCATCAAAACTGGCTTCATAGAGAGTTGTAGATTTAAACTTTAATGAAAGAGCCCTAAAGTCCTGATGTAACGAGATGAAGAGAGCGGGAAAATAAAACGGGGAACTCAGCAAAACAACTTGGGAAATACTGGAGAGAAACAATTCCTGTCTATGTCATTATTGTGTGCTAGTGCACGCGCACACACACACACACAAATTCACAAAAAATTAATTGTGCCCGCTGATAGCGCCATTTATTTGCATGCACTGTCTGCATTGTTTTAGCTTTAATAAAAAAAAATATTTTTCTTTCTTTCCTTCCTTCCTTCCTTCCTTCCTTCCTTCCTTCCTTCCTTCCTTCCTTCCATCCATCCATCCATCCATCCATCCATCCATCCATAAGAAGAGGTCTATCTATCTATCTATCTATCTATCTATCTATCTATCTATCTATCTATCTATCTATCTATCTATAAGAAGAGGTCTATCTATCTATCTATCTATCTATCTATCTATCTATCTATCCATCCATCCATCCATCCATCCATCCATCCATAAGAAGAGATCTATCTATCTATCTATCTATCTATCTATCTATCTATCTATCTATAAGAAAAGGTCTATCTATCTATCTATCTATCTATCTATCTATCTATCTATAAGAAGAGGTCTATCTATCTATCTATCTATCTATCTATCTATCTATCTATCCATAAGAAGAGGTCTATCTATCTATCTATCTATCTATCTATCTATCTATCTATCTATCTATCTATAAGAAGAGATCTATCTATCTATCTATCTATCTATCTATCCATCTATCCATCTATCCATCCATCCATCCATCCATCCATCCATCCATCCATCCATCCATCCATCCACCCATAAGAAGAGATCTATCTATCTATCTATCTATCTATCTATCTATCTATCTATCTATCTATCTATCTATCTATCTATCTCTCTGTCTGTCTGTCTGTCTATCCATCCATCCATCCATCCATCCATTATTTAGAAAAAAGGAGATGGGTTTATACTGAAAATAATGGCAATGACAATTTAAATGTTCATGGTAAATAGGTGAAACAGGACTGTGGGCAGTTCGCAAAGACTCTTTTTGGTTTTTGTATTGCAATACTACTCAGAAAAGTGGCACAACTGTTTAGAAAATTCCCCCCACAGTCTGTCTCTCTGTGGTTACCAGCTCATCCTGTTTCAGTCATTGTTATGAGTTCAATGTGTCAGCAGAACATGCTCGCCTGCTGTGCCCGGGGAACACATCACTGTGTGTGTGTGTGTGTGTTTTAAGCCAACATGCTTGTGATGGAGGCAGTATGCAAACAATCATTCACACAGTTTTATCTGCATCTCTGCTTATCACTCTGTTTGCAGAGACAGCATTTGTAAATGTGTGTGTGTATTGTCAGTTTTGCACATATTCAATCTGACCTCCAAATGATTTTGTCCATTACTATGCAAAACATAGACACCGCTCCCACATATTCTTGACAAATGACTTTCTCTATGTTACACTTGTTCTCTATGTCAGCCTGTCATCATTTAGTGCTTTTTTTTTTTTTTTCAGACCAGGGCAAATTTATTTCTCATTCTCTTTACTTTTGAAAGTTAACTTCTGTACAGACACAAAACGTAAATTCTTGGATACAAAAATTTTGGCCACTGAAAATTATCAACCGAATGGCATTTTCGGTTTTTGGCCCGAAAGAGAAAAAAGGCAGAAAATGTCGCCCAGCCCCGCCCCTCAGTGTTCAGAGCTCTGGTTTGACTCTCGCTCTAACCGTTATCACTGCGCGGTGTGACGCTCCGCTCAATATTCCGCTCTATGTGCGTGTTCTCCGCTCAATCGCTCACGGCCCAAGCGAACGCTCCACTCATGTTCCACTCAAGTTCACCGGAAAAGTAAAGTCTGCTGACAGGAAATTGCTGGTAAAATGATGCTAACCCTCTCATTCACTGATCCGCTTCCCGCTACGCTCAGCTCACATGCTCTGATAGTTTTATAGGACTATGCATTATTTGGATAATTGGCCAAAACAATCAATTGGTTAAATTTGATTCTGTTGCATAAAACTGAATGAATCATTTTAATATATTTTCGGTCCCAATTTTGGTGTGTTACTTTAAATAAAAGAGTGGTTATTTTATTTTATTGGCTTGCATTTTTTAAAATACATATTCTAAAATAAAAATAAATAATTATATATAAAAAATACATTTTTGGTAAATTTTTGCATCCACAATTTTCATTTCGGTGCATCACTAGTACTGTTCATTCAACACGTTGTCACTTACCATGACAGCATGCACCAACAGTAGGGTAAGTATGGGGTAAGTTGTCACAACAGGGCTTGCCATTAATCAGCCTATTATAGGCTTTTTAGAAAAATCTAGCAGCAAAACAATTAAGAGAAAATAAAATAAATATCAAACCACTGTTTAGGCAAGCAAACCCAATTGACGTTACTAACAAACAGCCCTCGTTACAACATCCCTGTGTTACGACTAGCCCATGTCTCCCCTAACAGTAATTTTTCAAAATTTCGTTTTAAACCCTCCCTCCATTTTGCTGCCACTCTGCATTCATTAGTCAGTCTAATTTAGCAGCTGTCCTTAGCGTTTTCCACGCAGTATCCAGGCCTGTAATGATGTACAGGTTGCACCATCTGTGTGTCAGAGCCCCCGTGTGGCTATGCCTCTCTGTGACTCATCGGTCTGCGCCATCACTGTTGGAGCTGTCGCACGCATCATCATTCTGCGCCGAGGCCAGCGTGCCAAGACTCCGCCGCATGCCGGCATCTCATACATCTCCGACCATCATTTACTTGGCACCAGGCAATTAGAAGACCCAAAAGCCTCAGTGTGGGGTAGGACTAGGTCTCCCTTTTTAATCACCCTTCTTAATGACTTTCTCTGTTCCGTGTCATAAGCCGGCATCTGTAGCTTCTGCATTTCAATTTTTGCGGCCAGACTTGAACGCAATTGTACGAGCACGGAAAAAGAAAGCCTTTCGGAGTTGGGTTCCTGTCCAAAAACATTACAAGGTTGTCCCATGAGGGGCCAATCCATCAAAGTGATTTTTCTCTCCGCCTCCACTCCAGCCCTCTTCTCCTTTGCAACGTAGTCATTTTCTTCTCACTGGGAGTGACATTGATTCATAAAGTACTCAGCTGCAGGTGCCAAGGCACGCCAGAGTTTTGGTAGTGTCGTTGAGTTTGAGTGTGCAAGCTTGTGAGAGTGTGGTTCTCTCTATCTTCTCCGCTGGAGCCAATAGTGTTTAGCCGTACAGTATCAGCAGGGGATGTGTCATATCACAGGGCCAATAGGTCAAGGCTTGAGGTTCGGAGAGCCGTGACTTGAGCCGCTGTGCTGATGCAGTGAAAGGCTGCCGATGATCCTCCGGCACTGAGGGGACTTAACCAGGTTCCAAGGGTCTGACAGGAGGACAGGTCTAATCAGAGAACCCAGCTCAGAAGGGTAAGACAGCATAATCCGCTCATAGCTCACTCTGCAGAGACGGTAATAAAGCTACAGGACTGACACATGGTGTAGTGTGAATGGCACATGTGGGTAAGGTCAGCATGGATGGTGAAAGAGAGTTAGGGGTCATGTGACCATGGAGACACATTATCAGATTTGGGTAGAGGGGACGTTCGGGAAGGTTATGGCTACTGTGTGATTGATTCAAGTCATGTCGGACGGGCTGTATTTTCACGACTTGAAACTTGCCAAGGCATCATAAAATGTAAAAAATATGCAAATTTTCACAGGCTAGTGATAGATAGAAGAAATTTTTCTCATGCACTCACACACGCGTTTACTTAGCTATCTAAATGGAGACATTCCATAGACGTAATGGTTTTTATACTGTACAAACTGTATAACTGTATGCCCCATCACACACACACACACACACACACACACACACACACACACACACACACACACACACACACACACAAAAAGTCTTTACTTTATTTTTATACCAGTTTTACAAATGAGGATGGAGGTTTTTGGAGATTGTACAAATTTGTCCCCAAAATATAGTTAAGTACACACACACACACACGTAGTGTTTTCATGTTTTATGGGGACTTTCCATAGACATAATGATTTTTATACTGTACAAACTGTATATTCTATTCCCTTACACTAACCCTATCCCTAAACCTACCCATCACAGAAAACTTTCTGCATTTTCACATTTTGAAAAAAACATAACTTTTTTGATTTATAAGCCGTTTTCCTCATGGGGACCAAAAAATGTCCCCACACGAACAAGGATTTCGGATATTGCCATCCTTGTGGGGACATTTTGTCCCCATAAAGTAGGGTTTACCAGGCCACACACACACACACACACACACACAATTGTCAATCTACAATTGATTTTTCTTATTAATTCATATATACATGTATATTGCATATATGTTTACTTATATATATATAACTGTAATTTGTCATTTTTAATTCTTTATACTCAATGTCTAATACTGTATACTAAAATGTAAAACAGCTTTCCTATTTACTTGTGCCCTTTTTCTGTGGCACACGAGGAATGATGCAATACACACAAAGCATCAGCTAAACCCCAAAGTGGATTTTTTGCTCTTCATTATGCGCTGAAAGCATTCTGTCTCTGTCGGGATGTGAAAAAGAATGCCATTTAAAATTGCCCAACTCATCCAGTTTATTCCGATCAAAATCTCTTGAATGCACATCATCATGACTACACAACCTCCCAGGAGGCCTTGAAGGCAGCAGTAGCTCAGCGATGTTTTTAGCACAAATGCTAATGCTGCATATTAATCAACACTAAGCTAGTGCACCTCTCGACTGCTGATCTGACTAATAATGGACCTGAGAAATCGCTCTCTCTTCACTGAGGGCTGGACTTCACAAATCAGAACGAGTGTCCACAGAGTATGGGAGTTAAACAAAAGAAAGAGGGGGAAACGGTTAACAGAAGTTGACACATCTGACGTCCAGAGCTGTTAAATCACTTTCGGATAGGAGGAGGGGTGTAAGCAAAGGGTTGTAAGTGACGAGACGAGAGAAAAAGCGAGAGAGACTGAGTGAGAGAGACATTGTCCTGCCATGCGGAAAGGAGAAGAGTGAAAGAGTGTGCAGGAGAGGAGACCTAGTTTGTGGTGAACTCCACAGAAGAAGCTGAATAGAAGCTGAATATCACACTCCTGATTGTTATTAAATGAACGTGAAGTGATATTGATAAGTTATCAATAAAACACACTGCCAGATGTGCACGCAATCATAAAAACATCAAGCCTAGATTCCACTCACAAACGTGTGCGCACACATACAGGCTTCTGACTGGCTAACCGAGAGGACGCTCGTGGCAGGAAGTCAGAGCAAAGGAGAAGCCTCATTGAGCACAGTCTGGCAGTTTGAACACACAGCATCAAGAGCACACAATCGCAAACAGACCAGAGCTGAATGGGTTGCACATTTAAGGCCAGAGACCACTAGAAAACGATGAACTGACGTTTAAACATTTGGAATTTTCTATAAAGTCATAACATAACACAGAACTGTGCAGATCATTATCAAACAGCACGAAACGCATTACAAACGAGTTACGACTCGAGTTGCCTACTGCCTACAAAGACATCATTTTAAAGCATCATATAGGCACACTTCCAACATGTAAGCTGTTATTAATAAAAGCCTTCTAAGCCTTCATGCTTAATTCTGGGCAAATTCTACAACATTGCTGTATCTTTTGAAGTCAATCCCAGAATGCATTTCGACAAGCTCAGTAAAAATATTAATCAAGATGGTGAATGAGTCAAGAGAAATGTCTGTAAAAAGATACAGATCATTATATTTTTTTATTATAAATGTCATCCATCCATCCATCCATCCATCCATCTTTTTAAATATTTTTTGAAAGAAGTCTATATTCTTTTAAAGTAAAAACAGTAACATTGTGAAATATTACAATTTCAAATAACCATTGCCTATTTTACTATATTAGAAAAATGTCTTCTTATCAATGTTTAAAATATTTGTGTTGCATAGTATTTTTGTGGAGACTGGGATACATTGTCAGGATTCTTTAATGAAGAGAAAGTTCAAAAGAACAGAATTTACTTGGAATAATATAATTTTGTCACTTTTGATCACATTTTTTTTCTTAATCAATTCTATATATCGTTATTAAACAGCACAAAACATGTCTCTCTCTTACACACACACACACACACACACACGCACACGCACTATAACTATAACTATGTTATTCTTTATCTGACAGGATGCTTCCTTAAAATACAGCTTGTTAAAATCACAACATAGAACAACCGTCCATGAAGCAGTGCTCGAGAAGAACATGGCACAACAACGCATGGGATATGAAGCACTGAGCAATCCAAATTACTGCCTCTGAAATGTGACCCTGGACCACAAAACCAGTCACATGGGTCAATTTTTTGAAAGCGGAATAAATTAGCTTTCCATTGATGTATAGTTTGTTAAGATAGGACAATATTTGTCCGAGATACAACTATTTGAAAATCTGGAATCTGAGGGTGCAAAAAAATCAAAACATTGAGAAAATCGCCTTTAAAGTCCATTTATGTTCATGATTGTGCAGCATTCACTCACAAACAAATGTTTTATATATTTACGGTAGAAAATTTACTAAATATCTTCATGGAACATGATCTTTACTTATTAGCCTAATGATTTTTGGCATAAAAGAAAAATCGATAATTTTGACCCATACAATGTATTGTTGGCTATTGCCACAAATATACCCGTGCGACTTATGATTGGTTTTGTGATCCAGGGTCACACATGAATAAGTAAGAGACACCCCACATTGAAAAAGAGGACAATATAAAGAAACAGAATAAGCTAAGAGCCAGGAGACATAGAAATGGATGGAGGGATAAAGGAAACAGGGATGGAGGGAAGAACAAATAGAGCAGGAGGCTTAGATGTCTGCCAAGCTGCCTGGACACACTCTGGCCTGATCTCTCCAAGCCTCTATCTCTTCACCCCTCCTCTTCTGTGGCCACGAAATCATGATTTAACAAACACTGCTTCCTCCTGCCGTCCATCCCTGGATGACACCATAGCAAAACACACACTGAGACCCACACGTAGTGAGTGTATTTAGAGCATGCAAAATCTACTGTCTCCTCAACTCCCTGCCCTGAAAGAGAGAGAGAGAGAGAGAGGGAACGAAGTACAGCAGGAGAACAGGAAGAAAGGGACAGGATGACACAGCAAATGTGTGATAGACAGCAAAAGAAATTAAGTGTGGACGGAAGCGATGAGAAAGAACTGGGCAGAGACAAGGGAGAAATGGCAGGTGAAATAACAGTGATAGAGGAGAAAGGAAACGAGGGTAGATTGGCAAGGCACACAATGATGCTCATGCTGAGTATGCCTGTGTTAACCATTAATAGTTCATTCATTCACTGGAGAAACTCCATAATATAAATATACACACAACCAGAAAAATATATAACATTTATATTCATTCATTTAGCAGACGCTTTTAATCAAGACGACTGACAATTGAGGAATACAACAAGCGATTAATCTAAAGAGGCAATAAACACTATTAATGCTATTAATACAAAGTTTCAGTCATCGTAAAAAAGCCATTGTAAAACAGTCAATATGTACGTGCGGATGCACATCAAATGAGTTTTACTACAGTGGCCATTCTAAGCAGTCTGTGATCAGATTTGCTTTTTTGTTTTTGTTTTTTTTTAGATGAAAGACGCCAGCAGTATTCAAACTTTCAGCTGTTTTGTTGATTTTATGCAGAAAAGTAAACAAGAAATCCATAATGAATGCGAAAAGAAATTTTGCTCTAGTAATGGTAATCAAAGATCAAAATAAATGAGAAATGCCGTGCAAAAATAATATTTCGGAATCAAAGACATTGCTACTCGGATGAAATGAGATTTACTCAATTTTCACAGAGGTTGTGTCACTATAAAAATAAAAATAATAAAAATAAATAAATATATAAATCAATTTAGGCAGAAATAAAGTCAAAATAATTAGCCTCCTCAGGTAAAACTAGTCCTGTCATAATTAATGGCTAAATAAGTAATAAGTGAATAATAAGAAATTAGTAGGGCTAAATAAATGATTTTTTTCTTTTTTTTAAACAGTAGCTCACTTTTGCATAAAGAAATACCTGTTTAAGTGCTGCCCACAAACAGCAGTGTAAAATTAAGAAAATTCTTTGACTCCTGAAAAGATGAAAGATTTCCAATTGACTAACAGCTTCAAGAATAAAGGCCACCACAGAGGGAACCTGAACAGTGAGAAAACAGGTGAGAAACAAACAGCAGAAAATAGAATGAGTGTGAGAGAGAGAAAGAGAGAGAGTGTCTGAATCCAGCACCATGGACAGCACCTATCGATCGTCTCCCAGCACACATCACCACAACTTTCACAGATTGCTATTGAGAAGTGACCTGTAATGCAATTACGGCCCAATGCAGAGCCGAAGTGGCCATCAATAATTAAAAGGCAGCCAAGTCGTGGCCTGCAATTGTGTTTTTATTCCTGCGTCGCTGTTGTTGTTGTGTCCGCTTGCCCCGGCTACCAAACTGTTGTGCCACCGGGGCTCCAATAAGATTTGTGAAAATGCGTCCTTCAATAAAACCAATCACATCGGACAAATGTCCTCCGCTGTAAAGTTTATTATTCCGCCGCCATATGGCTCCGACCACAGCACAGTCGTATTAACCAGCAACAAATCACCACACGCAACTGCTGTCTGCTCGACGAGGCTATTATGAGTGGATATGTCAACGTACCTATTGTCTCATCCGCTCCGGGCGCCCGCACAGCGTTTAGACGAAGTCAGCACGACATCGGCTGCAAAAGGAAATTTGTATTTTTTCCTCCTTCCTGGGCCACTGTGCTGTCACAAGCATTTTTCACACTGAATTCTCGATATAGAGCGTCTCTTCCGTATTACATAATGTTGTAATCAGTACAGCAGGCCCCCACAGTGGAGGCAGCGAGCTCTACAAGTTGAGAAGAAGAGCATCTATTTTTCACGACGACAGACGAGTATCTGTCAAAACGTCTCTCTCAGCAACGGATTCGCAGGTTTAATCACGGTGAGCTGTGAGTGATTACGTAAGGACTGTGAACTCGCAGGTGATTCTGAGTGAGGTTCTCTTCCAAGAAGGAGGTCAATTCAGAAGACGTTTCACCCCAAAATCACAAACAGAAAATACATTTTGCATTAAGAAAATGAAGACCATAATGATATTTGGAATTGTGAAATTTTCATGACAACTGCACATATCAATCTTATATACAGTATTCCACATACTATATACCACAACTATGGTTTACATTGTTTATTCAATTATCATAATATGGTAGTACAAGAAACACTGCCATTATTTATAAATATTTTACAGTTTAAGCTTTTTTTTCCATTACTGCAATGAGGATTGCCTGAAAAAACAAATACACTTAATTATCATTTTAATAAACGTCACAAGGCAAAATATATTAAATCATCCTAAAAGATTTCTTAAGCAAAATATATTGTTTCAGTCAAAAGTTTGGACACACTTGCCTTTAAATTATATTTCTCATGATCCTTTATGCTTAAATTCTTGAAATGATCTTTGTAAATATAAATACAGTATACACTGCCATTCAAAAGTTTGGAGTCTGTAAGATTTTTTTAATATTTTTTAAGTCTATTGTGAATTTTTTTAATTTTATTTGAATACATTTTAAAATGTAATTTATTCCTATGAAGGCAAAGCTGAATTTTCAGCATCATTACTCCAGTCTTCAGTGTCACATGATCCTTCAGAAATCATTCTAATGTGCTGATTTGGTGATAATAATTTCTTCTTATTATCAACATTGTGTTGCTTAATACTTTTTTTAAGATTTAAAAAACGCATTTATATGAAAATGAAATTTTGGTAACATTATAAATAAATGGAAGGTCATGACATCATTCCCACACTTCAATTTGAGTTATTTTTAAATTTAATTTTGTTACTTACATTATTTTATAATTACTCTAAAATATGAAAGATAGTAATAATAATATTATAGTAATCTTTTATTTGTAATGTAAGATTAACACAGCACGTTTCTGTAAAGGAATACAGCAATTACTTTAGTTTAAAACACAACACATTCAAAGGTCTTCACACTCCCTTTTTCCCCGGACCTCTCTTGGGGTCAATATTGACCAGTCGGAAGACTTATTGAAAGAGCTGCCACAAAAGTAGGTCACGCGGTTGGTCAATGGTATAGATTTCTAGCATATCACACACACTTGCCAGAGAGAGAGAGAGAGAGAGAGAGAGAGAGAAGTAAATGAACAGAAATCAGAGCAAAGAGCCTAATTCTGTCCTTCTTTCTTTCTTCCATCCCTTCATGTGTTTCAATCTCTTTCACCCCTCCTCTTTTCCCATTTCATCTCTGTTCTCTGTTTCTGGAGGCACGGCACAGGCTCATATCAGAGATCAGAGCTGTGTGTGTGTGTGTGTGTGTGTGTGTGTACACCTTTATGAGTTACAAAATGATGCATTGATCCACATTGTGCTTCCTTATCCACAGTGTGTCAGCATGTACTATCATTGGTCAATGGACAGTCCATTTATGTGTTTGAGAGTATAAATGTGTGCTTTAAAATAATTTTTTTTTGAGTGGGTGTCTGCATTTATTTCGTCTCGATATATGTGCGTGTACGTGGGAGGTGAGGTAAGTTTATCTTTGGGTATGTTCAGAATGGAACACTAACTATTTCTGAAAGAAAATAGCATGCAGTGTGTGTACAGTGCATATCAGTCTTCTGAATGTGCGAGTATCCGAATGATGCAACATTTGCCAGAACGTGCAACCAGAGCGCACCGTGTGAAATACTGAATCTAATAATGCAATGCGATCAACTTCTTTGCATTCTGACAAATGAACAAGAACAATGTTGTGGAGAAGAGAAGGGCAGGGCCGTGACAGCGATTGTTAAAGACCAGCGCAACACATCAGTCTCGAGTCCCATGGAGGAGCTCTGGAAGGATAAAAGGAGAGATGACAGTGGAAGACGAGAGAGAGTGCCAGGCTTGGGATATTTATGTTGTGTTTTATTATGTTTATGTTGCAGTTGTCCGTGAGGGGCTGACGCTTACTTTCGTTTTGTTGTTTGTTAATTTCGTTATTAAACTTACATTGAATGTTCACCAGTTCCCACCTTCTTCTTCTTTCTTCTTCTTTGTAACAAATATCAACTGAGATCTCTTTTGACTTCATTATTTGATCGATAAAATGGGATTAAAAATGCAAAATAACTGGATTTATTTATAAGATAATAACTGGATGGTGCTTGCTGAATTAAACATGCATGTTAATTAGACAACGATGTAGCTGTTTGAATTGTTCTTTTATAATTATAGCATATACTATGCACAGTATACTAGTAGTATTCCATTTTGAACATAACCATGGTGTATCTGTGAAGCCTTGCCACAATGATTATTACAGTTTGAGTCTCCTGCAAATGTTTTTTACATGAATATTCATCCACATGAATGCGTATTTGTGAACATTTTGCATTTGTGTGCGTTCCAGTGAGTAATAGCTTTCCCGTTTGTACTCGTGCGTGTGTGTGTATTTAAACGTGAGCGAGAGAGCGGCCGTGGGTGTGTACACACACACCCTCCTGCTGATGAGGCCCAGTGCCAGAATCAATAGAGTGCTTCTGAGGCATCATACTGTAGTATGAGAGAGAGGCCGGAAGAGATTTTAATAAATACAGTGTGCATGAGAGCATGGCCTGACTTGTCACTGCAATTGCCCCAAATGGAAAAAAAAAAATCTCCCCCTTTCATAATCTATATGTATGAAACACAATATTATAGCTTCAAAAACTTTCATATTTTAAAATAGTTTTTAGTGCAAATTATACTTTGTTCTCAAATTGTTAATGTTAACAACATCAGCGTTGCGTGACTACATTTAATGCCCTTCCGATATTTATCCTTGTTTTCGCGTGGGCCCGGTTGCAGTCTCTTTTTTTCTGTAGCCACTCCGAAGTCCGTAGTCTTTCGCGTTTGTTCGGGTGAATCTCCAGTTGTCACTGTGGTGATTGTCGTTTGAACCTTTCTGGATCCGCCATCAAATTGCTAAGTTTAATTATATCAAGTGCTGTGAGAAAAGGTTCTCTTCTTTACGTGTACAGATGTGACGTAATGACGCAAAGACATGCTCGAATTTCCCGCGGAAATCCACCAGTACCACTGGAATTAAAAACATTACAATCTTACCGTTTAGAATCGAGCTAAACCAAGCAGATAGTTTTAAACACTGGCTGGTTATGTACTTGCTCAAAAATTTATTTAGGATCAATTTTAACCTAAAAACGGACTGCATCTTTTTTATGTAATACCACTGGCAAAATGGCCTTTCAATAAAACTTGGCAACCTATGCAGTAGAAAGGCAAAAAAAAAAAAGGAATTGGTGATACCTGACCATAGAAAACAGAGAAAAATGGCTGTTGTCTTCCCTTTTGCCAAATAGGATGGAAACCTGCAACACCCATAATGCAAGTCCAAGACCACGCCCACTAGTCTGCTATGGATATTCTTATCATCAAATACCGCCTTGCTTTAGTAGAAAATACTTCTTAGAAAACTTTTAATCACAATGGTGCCGACTTTTATTGTTCCTGGGTGCAATAACGTTTAGTGGGAGCAAGTTATTTTTAGTTTCCAGCAAGTTGCAGTCATTGGCGAAAGGCTGCAAAGAATCGTAAATACGGAGAGAACGCCGAGACGGAAAATCTATTTGAAAGTGGAAAATCATCCAGTTTGAAATGTTGACCATGTTTGTAGTCAATATTTCAAACCAGATGACTAAGCACACAGTGTTTTAGGGCAAACAGACGGGAAAAACTGAAAGAAAACGCCCAACCCAACGAAGCAAAATGCCGTCACGTACAGGTAAGAAAGCTGTTGCCATAGTGTTCTATTTTTACCATAATTCGGTTTAAAGAGTAGACAAAGTATGATACAATTTTCAGCGATACCTACTCTTCCAATAACTGTTCTGTTAATAACCCTCTGTCGATCCGACAGTCTGTGGGCGGGGATACAGAAATGCGGTATAGTATAATCTGTAGTTTTCACGATAGCCCTGGAGCTGTAAAAATGACTTTTGCTGACAAATGTGAATTTCTCGGTCCAGGTAGCATGAAGAACGAGTAAACACTGTTTATTTACATATACTAACGACACTGTAACAATACAAAGAGGGTTGAAAATCGGTGAAGTTACACTATAAGCTTCGATATGCGCAAAATGTTATTCAAAAAATCATAGCACATTAACATATGATCACCCGTGTTTACTTATAAATGGCTATTTAGTTATCAGCAACTTCATGAATCAATCCTGAGTAATTTACAAATAAAAGTCTTAAAAGAGACAGTACCAAAACAGCTGGTTTATTTGTAAAGGTCAGAAAGGGTGCAAAATTGCTTTTATAAAACTAAATTAAGACCGTTAAATAACATTATGCAAAATATAAAAGTGTAGAATATAGGCCAGAAAATATGACAAATGATAATATACCTAAATGTAATAACCCAGAAAAAATATAAGGTGCAAACGGCTGATTTTCTGTATCATACCAGTAGGTAATACACCTTAAACCAAATTACACCTATAAACACTATATTCTGTCCTGCATTTCTTTATAGCTGCAATATTGTGATGTCAAATATGGCAGAAATGCTGCAGCTCGATAAGCACAATATAAATGCTTGTGCAATTTTAGTCGGAGTGGATCCCGCACAAAACAAAAGAAACTGTCACAGAGAGTCGGGCTTTAAGCTAACGGGCGCAAATGTGTTTTTCATCATTCATTTGGAGCGACTGAAGGTCCAAGAACAGCCCACTCTTTTTGGCTCTTTCTATCTCTTCCAGACTTGAACTTGGGAGGCCTTCTTGCACTTGACAGAACTTTCTAACATAAAAACCACTTTCCTAAAAACCATCAAGCTGTCAAGTGAAGTGGAAAAATGAGAGAGATTACTGCATAAAGGCTGAGAAGGGGGACAAAGAGAAAGAAAGGAAAAGAGATGGAGGATGGCTCAAGATTCTCCTGCAGATAAAACACATAAAAGGTTCCAATGACTTTTTCATCACTTCAGACTTATTTATTCTTCTTTCTCTCTCTGTCTCTCTTTCTTTGTTTACTTAAGCATTTATCATTCACAATAAAAATGTGTTACTCAATTTCGAAGTGGACACGATGGCTTATTCTACAAGAATGAAACTATATATTCTATCCACTAAACCTACCTCTGATTTATTTTAACAACGTGACATAATGAGTATTTGTATTTCCTTTTTTTTTTTTTGGTATTTGTAAACATTTTAAGGAACTCTTAATACTAATGTAATTAATGTCTAATAAAGGTCGGTTTAAAGCACTTAGTTAATGATATTTTCCGATATTTCGTGACCTAATCTAAAGTGAGATCTAATTACGGTTAATAAGTTGTTAGCAAAGCATCATCTAACTCTTTATAAATTAGCTAATTAAACAATAATAATTAGTTCATTACAGTGACAATGAAAGAAGAACTCACTGTTTGTATATAGTCTATTAATGTATTAACTACAGTTTATAAACTATTAATTAACTATAAACTAATAGTTTGCACATGATTTTTATAATAAGTATACAGTAATAAAGTATTTACAGTGTTACCAGATCTCAATATGAGCTCAGACATTTCACATTAAATTCTCCCAAACTCAAATGATCTCAGCTGTACTATCCACATTCATTTCACATCTTTACTCATACTATACGTCTCATTTACACCTTTTTACATCTATTATGGAAATATAGGAGAAACATCCGAGACAAAGACAACCAAGAACTCTATTAAGTCTCCTGAGCTCTGAATGAGCAAACCGAGCGATAAAATGTTCCTCTGGGTAATTAGTATTCTTATGAAACATTTGTGATAGGCAGAGCCTTCGATTGAATTCATTTGCTGCTGCTGCGTTTGCATTTCGTGCAAATAGATGTGCTCGTAATAAGACGATCAAGGGTTTTTCTTATTACAGTCAACATCTAACATGATGACTTACACGCTCATGGCGGGATGGGGGCGGATGAACGAAACGTGTATGCCTGTGTGCGCGCTTTTACAGAGTGAATATTCTTTGCACTAAGAGAAAGGAAGTTGAACTACAGCAAAGTGACTCCCCTTGCATTCAACATCTATGATGTCATAATCACTCGCATCAAAGGCATTCCGTTCGCCACGGCAACTGTCATTCTCCCTGGAGGCGTCATTAAAACAGAACACACCAAACCGAGCTGAGCAAGAGCTTACGGAGAAACTTCAAAACACACACACACACACACACACACACACACACACACACACACACACACACACACACACACACACACACACACACAGCAACCAAACAGTGTTAGAGTGGGACAGCAAGTTTGTACTGAACCTAAAAAGGAGTGACATAGTAAAACATTCACATACATACACACACACACACACACGTGCCTGCAGACATTCATACGGCGCGATCGCACACACACACACATGCTCAGAGACACTAAAAGACACTATAAATAGGCCAGCTCTAATGTGGTGCTGTGTAGTTCTTGCCCTTGGGTACAAGGCTCTTCCAGAAAGAAAGAGAGAGAGATGAAGAGGAAAAGGAAGGAAGAGTATGAGAAGCGAGGGAACGGGATTGAAAATGCAAGCCAAAAAAGAAGAGTTAGCGCTTTTTGAGGGCTATCTTTTTGAGATATGCGACAAAAAATACACGGAAATAAATCTTCTAGCCAAACCTGCATACAATATGTTTAAATGTAAAATGTATTACATATAAATTGGGTAGTTGACACATAGCACTGCACTATTTTTTTTGTGATCAAAGTACAGTAAAACACTAATATTTTGAAATATTTTTTACACTTTAATTTATAAAATATTTAAAATAAGTTTTCTGTTTTAATATATTCTAAAATTAATGTATAAAATACATGTAATTTATTCCTGTAATGACAAAGCTTAATTTTAAACATCATTACTCCAGTCTTCAGTGTGATCCATCAGAAATCATTCTAATATGCTGATTTCTTATTATTATCAATGTTGAAAACATATTTAAACATACATAGTTAAACATATTTACTGTACTTTTGATCAATTTAATGCATCCTGAATTAATATAAGCTATAAAAATAACACCAAAATGCATATAATAATATGCTATAAAAGCATGTCACATGGAAAACTTCCCAAAAGTATTTTATGCCAACTACCCATTCGTTGTAGCGTGCATGTGTGTGTTTTTTTGCATGTTTATGTTTGTGTTTGACCGTGATGACCTACCCCAGGTAGCGTCTTCTGCTCGTGAAGCGCGGTCTGAGCTTTTAGCGCCGATTCTCTTGCACAGTATGTGAGGAAGGCACAGCCTGAGAGAGGAAATAACAGAGACAGAGATAAATTAAAGACAGGTCAGAGAGGTTGAGACACAAGCAGGTGTCCGTTTGAGTGGAGCTGGGCTCTCTACCTTCATATTGTTTTTTCCAAACCAGGAAAGAAACACAACATTATTACATTTGTGTAGCAGACACAGAGACATAAAAGAAAGAAGAGAGATGAAGACGTTCTGAGCACATGCCCAGAGCCATACACACTTATGCTCCCCAGAGAAAGACGGAGAATGTGCGCAAATACAAGTGTGTATGTGGAAGAAAATATGCAGCTTCTTTTATTTTTCTGGCTACAAGGCCTTGCTGGTATCAACATTTAACAGTGTATGAATGTGCATGCTTGCTCATTAATTTGACAGACAATAAGGATGCACTGTTCGGGATTTTTTGGCCAGTAAAAATAGCTGATCATTATTTTTTGTAAAAAATAGCATTCATACTAACACTTTTCAGAATATTATCTGCTTTAAGTACACTCAGACTTGAACATTTTTATGTACAAAAACCTGCTTGGTTTGAAATCACAGCGTAAAAAATAAATAAATAAATAAATAAATAAATAAATATATGCAAAAAATATAAATAAATATAATAATAACATATATATATATATATTATTACAGATATATTATTACATGAAAAAAATAAAATAATATATATATATATATATATATAATCATTAAAAAAATGTTTTTACTGGCAATAACATTTTTACTGGCCGCAATAATAAAAACAATTTTTCTCACCAAATTGTAAATGTGTTATAATTGTACAATTCATTAATCATTTATCATAACAATTTATTTTTATTCATTTTTTGTTGTTGTTATATTTGCAATAAAAATTGTAACTCATTAAAAATCATTTAAAAATCATAAATATTTATTAGTCATGTGAATGATGCTTCTGGGATTTCAACAAAATACTAGACAGCTATATAGATAATATTATCTGCCAATTAAATGATCAGAATTCACAACCACAATATTGAATACATTACAGAGCACCAAAAACACATGTACTTGTGTACATCAACAAATGTGAGATTTAAGAGACAATGCAGCACTGGTCCAAAAGGGCAAGAGGCAGTTCCTTAAAAAACAAGATTTGCAAATAGCAGGAGTGAATTAACAAAATTTACTGCATGATGAAAGGATAAGCCAAACAACGACAACAGCAACAACAAAAAGTTATGGAGGAAATCTGTAAGAAGAAAGAATGAGATGGCAAGAAAGTTCATCAGTCTGATGCGATAGGATCTTTTCTCAGCTTTCATGGCCTGCTGCAACTCACGTCTCAGTCTTTAAGTTCAGTGTGACAAGACGACAATCTTCCTGTCCCTCCTCGGAACATCTGCCCTAACGTGCATCAATGTGAGTTTGTGTTAACATCCAGCTCTTCTAACGAGCACTCACTCTCATACGATGCTAATCTCACCCCGCTAAAGTAGTTTGCTAAAAACAACCATGAACCTTTTCAGTGTCAACTTAATCAAAAAATCCCACTGGGATAGGAATTGAGTGGAATAACCACTGAACAAAAGCTGAAACGATTAGCGTCGCATTTGTACATGAGGTAAGCAAATTTGAATATGCAAAAGAATGTTAATGGATGCTAATGTTTATGCTAATCTTGCATTAATATTAAAAAAATGCTAATATATTAATATGCTGAGTAAACATGATAATCTGCCGCTGACATTTCCGCCTGCATGCTAATAGTGTCACAAACGACGATAAGATGGAAAGACTGATTGCTAACCAAAATGGAAAATTAAAACAAATTTATTTTCAAACAAACCCTTGTTGCAGCAAGGTGCTAATCTTTTCTTTTTAACAAAAAAGAAACATAAAACCATTTTGGTGATGAAAGAAAACTAATCAAAATCAAATACAAAAATTGACCATGTTAACCACAGCTTCTGCAGTTATTGTAAAAAAAACTTTTATATGAGATTTTGGTAGCATTTTACAATAAAGTTTCGTTCGTTACTTTTAGTTAAATATAAAAGTTAACGTGAACTAAAAATGAAAAATACTTCAACAGCATTTATTAATCTCAGGCCCTGTTTACACCTGTTATTAAGATGCGTTTTGGCCGATCGAATCACAAGTAGACGAGGGAGACACATTCTCGTTTACACCTGGTGTTTTAATACGTTATTTGTCCACTTTCAACCACTTCTGTCCTGATTTCTTCAAGAGGAGGGTCTATAATGGGCGGGTAAATTATTGTTTTTTTCTGATCTTTCGATCTAATGCACAAAATAAACTTGCGCAATTTACATATGAACACGCCCCGGAGACGATGGAAAAACACACAGAGAGCAGCAGCTTTCGTTTCTGCTTGGATAGCCGTGAGTGTTTGAAATCAGGAATGGAGAGAACATTGTGCTTGGTACGTTTTTCATCTTCAAACCAAACTTGGGTCTCAAGCCGACAAAGTTTAAATCCCATTTGGCTATACCGCGCTTCCCATAATGTTTATGCATTAGGTCAGTTGGCAGTGAGTTGACGGTCTTTTGTGTCCGTTCGAACGCATTAGACCACATGAGCGTCTACAATACCCAAAGCAATTCGGTCAAATGTGTTTTCGACTACCTCTGGAAGTGGTCGAAAGTGGACAAGCTCAAAATGTTTTAGACCCCATTTACACCTGCATTTAGCGTCGTCCACTTATGATCCGATCTACCAAAACGCTTCTTAATACCATGTGTAAACAGGATCCGAGACTCGAACGAAGCGCTGCCCAGAAGGCTATCGGCTCCGTCTAGTAGCTAACTACTTTAGTAGCTATTTTAGTGGATACTAAAAAGAAAAGGATACTCAGAAGAAAAGGATACTCAGAAAGGCCACAGGGACGCTAAACACACACAAGGGACACACGCACTGACGTTCACACACACACGGGCCCCCCTGAGGCTAGAGCATGAATCAGCAATATTCTTCCCCGCTGTCCACTCTGTGTGTTTAACCCTGGCCAGGTTGGGTGAGCGCATGTACGCTTGCGTATATATGTGTGTGCGTCGATGTGTGTGTCTCCCGCAGTCCTGCCTGGGATTTTTAATTAACTCTGACTCATTAGCGTTGGGGAGAGCTCAGTGTGACAGCTTGGCGTGCTCCTCTGAGGGCCTGTCATGTTATAGAACGGGCTAGAGCTCTCATGGGACACTTGTGCATGCTTCCCTGTCCCACTTGACAAGCACCGGGGCGCACACACAGGCGAACGCGCACAAATATACGGAATGAACGGAAAGATAATGGAGAACCTCTATTTGTTTGTCCTCTAAAAGCAATATTGTTTCTTTCCGTCTGGTCAAGACAGCACTTTAAAGACAACAGAGAGAAAATGCAAGAGAGAAAAGAAAATACAAAAGTACAAAGGGAGCAGGGAAGATAAAACACAACGGTTGGATGGTAATGGAGGGGTTTGTCAGAGGCGTAGGTTTCTTTTGAACATCAGGGCACGTCTCAAAGCACTCTGGAAAAATAAAACAAACAAACAAATAAAAAATGAATTTGAGAAACTTCCAGTGGGTCCAACTGTTTTTGCTTCAAAATCCAGATTTTATATTAGACATCAAATGGCAACCAAACACAGAAGCAACATTTTTATCTTACAAAATCAAACGGAATGTTCTTGCAATTAAAAAAATGAAATAATATTACTATAAAATGCATAAACCCAAGAATACAGAAATATGCTAATTTGGTGCTCAAGAAACATTTTTTATTATTATCTCATTTTTTATGTTGAAAACAGTTGTGCTGTTTAATATTTTTGTGGAAACTGTGATACATTTTCAAGATTCTTTGATGAATAGAAAGTAAAAAAAAAAAAAAACAGCATTTATTTAAAATGGATAATCTTTGGTAAAATATATATATATATATAAAAAAAATGTAGTGATCCCAAACTGTTGAACTGTAGTGTATATAATTTAACTAGAAAGTTTCATACCAAGTGATGAATTTGCACCAAAATATTTACAAGGCAATTCATACTAAATTCTTGACTTAAATTTATAAAACAAGACAGAAGCATGATTGGGGGGACAATTCACTCCCTCATGCATGCTGTGAAAATTGCAGCACAAGAGAGAAGAAAGGATGAAGGAAAGAAGGAGAAAGGGAAGTAAAGAAAAGATAAGATCACCAGGATTCCCTTTCAGTCAGTCACTACGAGTTACGTCAGTGACTGACTAGAGAGTCCTATCATCTTCGAGAATTAGAAAACGAGCCAATGGTATGAAAATACCATGGGTCTGCGGAATTTGCATCGCAAACTCTGCCCCACCGCGTGGGTATAAAAGGAGCCGCGAGTGCAATCTCGCATTATGTTTCTGCTTCGGAGCCAAAGTGTTTATGTGCTTTCTTCGTCTTCTACAACAATGAGCATCTCTCTTCAGTCAGTGTTGGTGTGACGGCACGTTTCAGCGGGTTCACGGTCCTGCTGCTCGTCTGTGCAGTGACTTTGCACGCGGCTCGTGTTTCCCCCTGGGCGCTTCAGCACTTCTAAAGAAAGCTTTCCTTTTTTCTAAAAGAGCTGCACGGGCACGTCTTTTTAAAGATGTCTTGCCTGTGTGTTTCTGGATGTGGGCGCATGGTCCATCCGCCTGATGGTCATGAGCGCTGCCTAGCGTGTTTGGGCTTTAATCACACTCAGGCAGCGCTCGTGGATGAGTCATGTTCTCATTGTGGGAACATGACCATTGCGGTGTTAAGATCAAGACTCAATGACCTCCATGGAGGTAGAGTCCCCTCTGCCACACCCCAATCTATCTCCTCCTCGAGAGGGGATACTTTGGCTGGTGGCCAGGGTGATCTGAGGGTTACGGTGTGGAACAACCCGACAAGTCTTCCTCGGGCCACACCCCCCTGCACATCGCAAGCCGTGGAAGTTATGGGTGAGCCTGGTTCCTCTCGGGGACCCAGTGTCTCATTCGGGGCTCCGGTGGATGATGCAATGTCACTCACAGCATCACAAGGCGGGCTGGATTCCTCTGGGGATGAGGATTCAGCTGAGTTGCCTCCCTCGGGAATGCCAGTGTTGTCCGAGTCAGATCCAGAGCTGACGGCTATGCTTGCCCGGGCAGGTGAGAGCATCGGTTACGAGTGGCACCCGCTGCCCTCCCCCGAGCGCTCAAGGCTGGATGATTGGTTCCTGGGGCGGCACGTGCTGGTACCCGTCAGCACCCGTCCCCAGTGCCTTTCTTCCCGGAATTGCATCAGGAGGTCACCAGGTCATGGAAATCCCCGTTGACTTCTCGCGGCCCGGTGGCGTCCTCCACCTTCTCTGCCCTCGACGGTGCGGCGGCCAAAGGGTACACTGGGGTCCTGATATGCGGGTGGCTGAGAGAACTTGGTTGTTATATCTGCGCTGCAGAGAGCTCCCTTCGAGCCATTGCACTCAGTCGAGCTAAAGTACCTCTCCATGAAGACGGCGCTCCTGGTTGCTTTGGCCTCCAAGAGGGTAGGGGACCTGCAGGCATTTTCGGTTGATGCAGCATGCCTGGAATTCTGGCCAGCTAACTCTCACGTCATCTTGAGACCCCGGCCTGGATATGTACCCAAGGTTCCCACCACTCCCTTCAGAGATCAGGTGGTGAACCTGCAAGCGCTGCCCTTGGAGGAGGCAGACCCAGCCTTGGCACTGCTCTGTCCAGTACAAGCCCTTCGTGCTTACGTAGACAGAATGCGGTGTTTCAGGACCTCAGACCAGCTCTTTGTCTGTTACGGTGGGAAGCTAAAGGAAAAGGCTCTCTCCAAGCAGAGGTTGTCTCACTGGATACTGGACGCCATTGTCTTGCTTAACAGGCACAGAGCCTGGTTGGTCAGCCCTCGTGATCGGTTAGGTGCCTCCATGTGCATGGTTCCCCGGTTGGGCAACCCCCACATGTGTATTTCCACGCCGAGCACGTGTCTTTTCCTCGGCAAGACTCCTCTTGCTATCTCGAGGTTGCATAGCTCAAGACACTGGAAGACAGCCGCAGTAGCGAGATTAGATTGGAACCCCCATTTCGTCTGTCACTGACGTAACCCGTAGTGACCATAAATATCATATATAAACGCTAGATGTCTCGTGCGCACTGCTGGCCAATGGAGGTCGACGTCCGCACGTGGCGGCCATCTTGCCACAGTGTGCTCGCTCACTCGTTTAATGGTGCATGTACTTTTAAATAACCATAACTTGCTCAATTTTCTACCGATTTTCAAACAGTTTGGTTTGTTATAAACGTCAGAGATGTAGTTATGACACTGCATACATATGAATAATTATAACATACATGTTCAAGCATTCGGAATTATAGCCACGTTAATAACGTTTGTAAGAAACCAAACCGTTTGTAAATCCGTCAAGATTTCAGCGAGATAAGAGGATTTGTGTGCATGCTGATCACTCACCTTAATTCACAGCTTCACTGTGACAAGATGGCCGAACGGTGATGCCGGAAGTGACTGCGCCATAAGACATGTAGCGTTTATATATGATATCTATGGTAGTGACTGCCTGAAAGGGAACGTCCGCATGCCACTTCCGCTGTACTGCTGAAACGGCCGGGGCACACGGTCTCGGCTCCTCAGCAGGTAACATAATGCGAGATAGCACTCTCGGCTCCTTTTTATACCATTGGCTCGTTTTCTAATACTCGAAGATGATAGGGCTCTCTAGCGAAACCCCCATTTTGTCAGTCACTGACATAACGTCTCCAGGGAACGAGGGTTACATATGTAACCGAGATGTTCCGTGAACACTCTCCACTAGTGTCCTACACTAGCGTCTTATCTCTCCTTCTGCAGACACCCTTAAGGGATGGACACATGGACACGGACACACACACACACACACACACACACACACACACACACACACACACACACACACACACACAGCTGGAGATACAGAAGCAAAGTAAATAAGAAGAAAGAATGATAGAGAAACAATTAAATTAATCTTAAATGCTCATGATACAAATCATCCGAAGTTAACAAAATGTGGCCAAAGTGTCTTTACTCAACTGTCACCACCCTGGATGCTTTCAGAAAAGCTTTTTTTTTTTTAGGTCAGCAATTAAATGAATCAGTGTTTCTACCCTATAAAATTCAAAATCAACTAGTGAAATCTAATCTGGATTAGAAATACATTTAGACTTATCTTTAAATACAAGAATGATGAATTAGTTGTATTAATGTAGCTGTTCGTCACCAAAATAAACCAATATTTTTATGTGCTGGCATCAAGGGATGACTAGTTGGGAGGACTGACTCCCATTCTTGGGGTTACAAGTGCTAACTTTCGGTCTCTACAAGTGTTCCAGTATATGTTATTTTAACAACAGACTGAAGGGTTGTGACTTCCATAGACCATATGCTTGACTTAAATGTGCATATTTAGGAGTTGTTTTTGAAAACGCCATCCTACGAAGCCCTTTATCAGTTGCACATTACTGCTGACACATATCTTGTGTATTTCAGCACTGCATCCCAGTCACCATGGTGATCACTGGCCCTGACTCTATTCACAGTGCCTTGGTCAGACTTTGTGATGAGCAATTGCACAAAAAAAAAGGGATTTCATGAAGGAAATACTCGTGCTTGCAAGGCTGCAAAAGATTAGTATTATAGTTTAGACAAGCTTAGGTTTTAGTCAGTAGTTGCTGTGTCATGGCATTCAGAACATCTCGTGTTCAGTCTCACTGCATGAGAACCAACACATGCATCACGGTTCTTTCAGTTTAAAGATGCAAGAAAGAAGGGGCCAATTCTATATGTGAAATAATGCAAGGCCAATCATAATTGAGCATGTACATATTATAATGACATCATCATTGTTAAATCGATTGCAATGATAATGGAAGCATGGAAACAAATTTTAAGTGGTTCGGGCTGAATAATTGTAGAGAAAAAGAAGAAGAAGAGGAATTTCAATACAGTGTTCACCTTGCAATCACTGTAATAACTTGCATTGCTCAGAATTATAACTACGCACATCTTTTCATGTAATATTACACAAAAAATATGTTTAACACTTTTAAAGAGAAGTAAAACACATTGCCACATGTTGTTGTTCTACTCCTCTGAATGAACTGGAATTCTTCAGCTTTTTCACATTTTAAAGAACGCTTAGAAAATGTCAATAACACAAATACAGTTGTAACCTGTAAACAAATCCCTCCAAATACATACAAATTTTGATCTGTAAATGGAAATATCAATGTTCTTTAACCACAGACATTGCAATTTAAGTACAGTACATGCACAGAACAGTGTAGGCTATATATCTTGAATCAAAAGTGGTGGTTTCAGTAGCCGTTTTACTATTGAATTAGTATTTCACTAGAAGCCTTCTGGTTTTTATTTGCACAACAGGTTTCGAGAGTAAAGGAGAGGGCAATGGAATAATGCAGGCGTCATTTATAATAATTGGGATTCATGATATGAATAATAAATTATAGCTGCTCCTTCACTTGTTTTTGCTTATTACTGTCATTATTTATACCTGCCACTGCAAATAATCCAATTGATCATCTGGCCAAAGAAGCATTCATCTTCAAAAGTTTCTGTGAGGGCAATAACCCAAGACAGTTTTGACAATAATCACTGGTGCACCAAAAACAACCAAATAACAAACTGGCACAAACACACCAGGTAAGAGGAGACCTTTCCAGCTGTGGTTTGTGTGTGCTCAAATCAATATGTGCTGATCAAACATTTATTGTTACAAAAAGTGTTTCCAAGCACTGTCATGTTTGTTCACGTCATTTTAGTTGCCGTGCCTGTGTCTGCAATAGTGTGCATCGCTTTTGTGGTGGTAGAGATTGAGCAAAGGTAGTAGTACCAAATTCCCAAGGTTTTCCCTCCTCCCTTTAACATGAGTATCCCCGTACACCATGGGTAATTTGAATAAACTGTCCTCCAAAAGTCTGAGAATTCAAGGTCTCCTGAAATACTCCAGGACACCTTTGCGCCGCTCCGCTCCGCCCTGGCCCCCACCTCCAAACAACATGTCCTCTTAAAATATTTAATTGGACGCAGTAACCCCCTGATTAAATAAAAATGCACTTTGAAGACAGCAATATGAGCCCAGAGAGTAATCTGAGAGAGAGAAAGAGAAAGTAAGAGAGAACGAGATCTTCAATTACTGTGCCGAAACCATGTCAAGCTTTTCTTTTTTGATTCAATAAAATAGGCCTTAAATATTCAGGAGCTGTTTCTGGGACTAATGAGTCCTCTCCTTGAGTGACATTATTCCAGTGGAATGAAGTGGTAGTGTGAGGGAATATTTGAGGAGGTCGGTGGATGCATTTCTAATGGGCTTTAATACTAAACCTGGGTTCCCCTCGGCTGAATCCCTTGCCAGGGAGAAAAAGAAGAACCTTGAGATGGCATATGAGCTGAACTCCCCAATGACATGGCATACACTACCATTCAAAATGTTGGGAAAAATGTTACAATTTTCAAAAAAAATTCAAAAAGAAAGAAAGACAGACAGACAGACAGACAGACAGAAAGAAAAGAAGACAGAAAGAAAAGAAGACAAACAGTCAGACAGAAAGAAAGACAGACAGAAAGAAAAGAAGACTGACATACAGACAGACAAAAAGACAGACAGAATGACAGACAAACAGACAGAAATACAGAAAGACAGACAGAAATACAGAAAGACAGACAAAAAGAAAGAAAGACAGACACAAAGAAAGACAGACAGACAGACAAACAGACAGAAAGACATACATACAGACAGACAGACAGACAAACAGAAAGACAGAGAGAAAGAAAGACAGACAAACAGACAGAAATACAAAAAGAAAGACAGACAGACACAAAGAAAGACAGACAGACAGACAGACAGAGAGAAAGACAGACAGACAGACAGAGAGAAAGACAGACAGAAAGAAAGAAAGACATACATACAGACAGACAGACAGACAGACAGACAGAAAGAAAGAAAGAAATAACTCTATTCACTTTTATTGTCTTTAGAAAAGGAAAAAGAAAGGAAAGACGAGGAGCACGAGGAATGGAGACGAGCGCAGAACGGAGGACAGGAGAAAAGAGGAACGGCTGTAAGTTCTGTGAATCGATTGGTGCAGGAAAAAGCCTGGGCTCTAATGTGTTGCATGTGAAGGATTTACTGTGGAGCAGAGCTACTGAATCAATGGTGTAGAAAACGCATCATTAGGACACAGTCCCCCCCCACTCCATACTCCCAAAGGACCCAGAGACAGTATGAACACACACTACAGTACATGCAATAAATACAGCTCCACACTCTTCCAACACCCATTCAACACCATGTGTGTTAACAGTCTCACTAGTAACTCATTTACTTGTTTGTTCACACAACCACACACACATGCATTAACGCACAATACATAGGGACTATAAACACAAACCTACACATGCACAGACATCCGCTGGGACAGCGGCGCAATCGCATTCACGACACGACAATTTTACATTTATGCTCATGAATACATCTTCACATATCCGATACATACCGTGTAACACTATAAGGCAGGTCTTTCAATTTCTCTTTACCTTCTTTTCTCAAACGCACACACTGCTTAATTCAACCAAGCCTTTTTGAATTGAATTTACATCACCTTTTGGACAGATAATAGAAAATTCAGTCGTGTGGTGTTCAAAAGTGGACAGTCAATTACATCCTGGCTCTGTGGGGCTTCACCGAAGTATCACGGATAAGCCCGTCTGCCAGGCTCTGAAATACAAGAACTGAAGGTTGCACTAAAAGAGGGTAGAAAATATCTTTGGCTTACCAAATATAGTATTGTTAGAGCAAAGATGTGAGGGAGTGTGTGTTTAATACCGAGAGCTTGTTAGCGAGATGTCATGCAGGAAAGCAGTAAAGTCAAGGTTTACGTAAATGTGCTGCCAAGCCACGGGACTAATCAAAACCAGTAATGTGGCATTTCACAGCGGTTTACAAATCAACGTCCTTCCCACTGGCAGGGTCGGAGAGATGGGCAATGCTACGAGTGGGCTTTAGCCCTGAAAGTTTTCATGCACGACCGTTTCTGTCACTAATAAAATCATTCAGAGCTGCAATCTGGTCTATAAATCATCTGTAGAGAAACAAGCCAAACTTTTGACTTTTGGTATATTCTGCAACAAAGTGAAAGCTCATTTAAATGATTGTGCGCACTTTCAGTTCTGCAGACAACCTTTTGACTTTTTGGTCAGATCCATCTAGATGAAGTACTGAATATTTCAAAGGCATAACTCTGATAACAAAGTGGAATGTACAATTGCACTTGAAGAGTTTGCAAATTCAAGACACAAGACTGACCACTTGAGGTTCTTGCAAGTCTTTTATTAAGACACAATGCCATGAACCTTGCGATATGTGACAAATCCAGAGAATAACCGACATACATTACACTTCAAAACTTTGTCAGTTTAAAAAAAAGAAAGAAATGAATACATTTATTCAGTAATAATGCATTAAATTGATCAGAAAGTGACAGTAAAAACTGTCTTATGTTACAAAACATTTTTATTTCAAATAAATTGCTGTTCTTTTGAACTTTTCCTGAAAAAAGTATCAATACTGTATTTAACAGCACAACTGTTTTCAACATTAATTGATTATTAATAATAATAAATGTTTCTTGAGCATCAAATCAGCATATTAGAATGATTTCTGAAGGATCATGTGACACTGAAGACAGAAGTAATGATGCTGAAAATTCAGCTTTGGCATCACAGGAATAAATTAAAAATATATATTAAAATAGAAAACAGATTTTTACAATTGTGATAATATTTCACAATATTACTGCTTTTATATATTTTTATCAAATAAATGCAGCCTTGGTGAGCATAAGAGACTTCTTTCACAAACATTTAAAAATTGTACCGACTCTAAACGGTAGTTTACTGTAGGCTATATACACAATGTGCGTTGGACTACGGAAAGCTAAATGGGACAGAGTTTTTCTATTTTTTAACAACCATATTTTGAAGTAAACACTTTGAGAGTGTCTGAGACTGAGATTGAAAAGGTGAGTGGGACTTTTTAATTGTAGCCCCACTTATATTTCCAGTATTATCATAAAAATTACAGCTAAGTAGATTTCAATATTTATTTTAAAGTATACAGGTGTTTCAAAAACTACAGCATTTTGTCTCTGAGAAAAATTACTTTTATACCTACACTCATTCTTACATATATAATTATCTATGTCTAATGTCTAACAATATATATACACATACATCACAGTATTCAATAGCATTCTGTGATGGAAATGGCATTTTAAACATTTTTGGAAAATAATGGCTGACTCTCTTGTTAAGTCTATTTTCATAGCTAACATTTAAGGCTCCTAAATAACCACAATGAAATAATATTTTCACACAAAATTGATGAAAAATAATAAAATCTATACAAAAAAGACATTTAAAAAGTAGGAAAAAGTAAATGATGTTTTAATGTTACCTTAACATAACAAAATACAGTTGAAATATGTTATTTTTAAGAAAAAAATTAATAAAATCAACCCTTGTGACATTAAAGTGGCTAAAGTTGAAGAAACGGCCCAAATATAAAGCATACATTGATGGATACCTTTCTTTAAGTATTACAGACATACGCATCCACAGAGGTCCGGCTTTTGAGACGTACCCAAGATCCACCTGCTAGAGCTGAAGCGCAGACAGACCAGAGAGCAGAGACCGTCCTGCCGAAAGCGAGCGAGCGCATGGCAGGGTGACTGGCCTGTCCGTCTGCACCTCTCACCCTCTCTGTCCCGTCCTTGCATTGACACCAGCAGACACAAACAGCTCCTTAATATTCCCCCACGGTCCTCTTGTCTCATCCCGTCAGTGTCCCGCTGTCCTCCTGGCCGCGTGGACAAAAGGGACGGGACGTTCCGGGTGGAGGACATGAATCATTATGCTTCCTCTTTCCGGGACCGCTCGCATGCCCATTGATTCTACCGACTTAATTGGCTTTATTAGCCAAGACGGGAAGCCGGTGAGGGGCTTCTGCGGCGTCTCCGTCTGCACCCCCCTCTCCTCCTCCATCCTTCCACCCAGTCCTCCTCAGGAGAAACCCAGCGTAATTGTTTTCCCTCTATCTTCTGTGTCATTGTCGGATGGGTCCAGGGGGATTATTAGTAACCCTGGGTCCCTCAATAATTCATCCTAAGCTATTTATACACAAATGGAGAGTCCTTTAAACTCTCCCTCAGTGAGCTTATCTACTGTTCAGATGGAAAGAGAGAGCGAGAGGGAGGGAGAGAATCCAAAGAGATTGTAAAGGGTGCAGAGAGCGAGTGAGAAAGCGAGGGAGAGCGATGTGTACCTTTTTTCAGCAGAGACACAATGACCTGTTTCTCCAGTGTTTTCGAGTTTCAAGGTGACGCTGGCATACTCTCTCCCTTTTCGCCTGCCAACCTCAACAAAAGTGCCATCTCGGGAATACGCTCGCTCACACAACGCTCATTAATGGCTTCTAATCTGCCAGCTTTTCTACCCATTTAACGCAATTAAGACGTTTACTAAAGCTAACATGGACCGGCAATCAACTCCAAGGACACAGCAAACGTGCATAATAGGATTTGTAAACAGACAATGTTTTATCAAACGCACGCTCGATAACGTTTCCAATGTGAGCGCGGCCCAGACAGGAAGTCAAGCTGACTCTCTGCAGGAAACAGAGCATTATGGCTGCTCTCCTAAAATCCTGCACATGCACACAGACGAAGGCCCTCGCGGCTGCTTCACGCTGATACCCATGTTCCTCACTCTTTTAAAAAGAGGACAGCTAAGCTGCTCAGGGTGAGGAGGCCCACGGTTTCTACAATCCTCAAAACTCGTCATATTTATCCGTTTGGCAGAGCAACCCTATGCTATCTTTCTCTCCTTGAATAAGTAGGACTGCAGAGCTTCAATTTCAAGTCTTTTTCTGTGAATTTAATGCCCTCGGGCAGGGCATCCGAGGTAGTGTAGCAGCGTGCAACTACACGTGGGTATGACATGGGAATTAAAAGAGAGAATACTTTGCACAGACTATAATTTGCCTACTAAAAGGAGCATTGTTAGCCAGTCATCGTTATCAGTGTCATCAAAGCCTGGGACAATATGGTTCTCTACAGAACATTATGGCTTTGTAATAATGTAGTCTGCTACCTCCAGACAGGTCTAAATATGTCTGCATCGACTGGAGGTCTCCAGGGAATTGTCATAGTCATAGATTGAAACTAACGAAAGACTCTTTCTTAAAAAAGAAAACAAAACAAAAAAACAAATCAAAAGTACACTGTGTTTATTTCTTAAAGATGAAGAGTCTAATATTTATACCAGTAGAATTGCAAAAATAATTTTTTCCAAACAGAATCAAGTATGATTGTAATTTAAAGAAATTCATATAACTGTAACTAGAAAGCCACAGAACGATAGATAGAACGAACGAATAAACAAACGATAGATGGATAGATAGAGCAAATGATAGTTAAATGGATAGAACAAACAAACGACAGATAGATAGATAGATAGATAGATAGATAGAACATCCTATAGATAAATGGATAGAACAAACAAATGACAGATAGATGGATAGAACAAACTAATGATAGATAGATAGATAGATAGAACTAACAAACAACAGTAGATGGATGGATAGAACAAACAAACGATAAGATAGATGGATAGAACAAACAAATGAATGATAGATAGAACAATATGTAAATAAAATAATAGAACAATATATAGATAAACAACAGATAGAACAATAGAATGATAGGGTGTGGCCAGTTCAAATTCCAACATAAACAAAGACATGTAAGTCACAAATATTTCATTATATTATAGTAGATGTTTTACCGGTAGCAAATTATTTTAAGAACGCTCTTAAAAAAAAAAGTCACAGGTGAACTTAATTAACTGAATTAATATTTTATTCTTTTAGATGAATAGGTATTATAGACATCTCTTGGTTCAATCTGAACCCTGCCAAAATAAACGAATGAGCTCTTTTTTTGTGCCACCCTGGTGGACCCCACTGACCGGGCATCTCGAAAGGGGGGGATAGCGCAGTAGATTCACTGGAGATTATTATTATTTAAAACCTCTGCTAATAAGCTTTGCCATGCTGGGAATGGGCTGGTGGGGTGAGGAAAGGGTGATCTCTGGGGCCATTAAATTGCAAATGAGTGATGATGTGCTAGAGAGCCCAGCCCCCCCACCGATCACGAGCCACTGCTGCAGACATAAGGGCCTCTCATACACCTCATCCAACAACAGACCCAGCTGGGTCCACTGGATACACAGCCAAAAGCTGCACAGGGTGTCTAGTCCCCCTACACTTCCCCTTTCCAGTCCTCTATGTTTCAAGCTGAAAGTTATTACCCTGAATGTCATCCACACTCACACTGTATATTTAAAATAAAATCCACATCCTTAAAACAAACAGTGTTTTTAATTAATCAGGCTGGCCTGCGAGAATTCAACAACAAATTCATGTATTCAGTACTGCACTGTCAGATCTGCATGGGTGCGAGTAGGCTCATTTTTAGCTCCCGACCGACTGCGACCCTGCATTAGAAGGTCGTTCTCTGTCCGAGGCCACAAAATAGTGCTTAAATCTTTAAAACCGTCACCTATAAATTACTGCAAAGGACAGCGGGGTCAAAGCTCGGCGTGGAAACCGGCCAAGAGCCATCAATCTGCGGTGAGGGTGACATCTGTCTCAGGGACTCCCCTGTTCTCTCTTTCTGCCCGATTCCTTTCTCTTTTATCCAACCCCCTCCCTCCCTCGCAATCCATCTTTATCGCGTTCTTTCATGCTTTCTTGCAAATGAAGACCCCCCCCCCAATAAACCCAAACATATTAAAATTCATGAGCAAATGTTATGTCGCACATATTTCAACGGAGGGGCTTCTCAAGCACCCAGGCTTTTCGTGGCATCACTTTCAGTGCAGGTTTAATGCCCATTTTGGGCATGAAATACAGATTTTCTGCCTCAGAAAGTGGGCTCTGCACATTTTAAACTGCCACAGAGACTTTCACAGCACGGTTGAAATCCAAGCTGCAACTTTCAGACTTCCATTCTGGAAGAATCTGAAGATTCTTGAGTTTATTCCCAGCAGCATTCTGCAGTCTGACCTCCCCTATTTCTCTCTCTCTCGCATTCTTATAACTTATTCATATATTCTCCTAATTCCCAAAACAAACCTTAAAAGATGCCTGCAATTGCTCCAGCTTTCTCACATCCAATTGAAATGCAAACTTAAAAAAATCATCCCATGAATTAAAAGTGCATTGACAGCCACTCCAATGGCAGTGGATTAATGAAAAGGTTTGAACTGGACCCTGACCCTCATAACACTGAATTTATTTTTTGGTTTTCTGATAGAGTGAAAAGACAAGCAAAACAACTTTTTTAGTTCTGAACAGTTCTGAACAAAGCTTTTGTAAGGTTTTAATCTTAAGATAACAGCTTTTGGGTTCCGTAGCTCTAAGCTGTAAGAAAACACAGACAAAAAGGTTATTGATGCGCAAGCAGTCCGGTTGGTCTTTAAACGTCTTATGCCGAATGAATTTCAGTCCAATAAATATCATGACATTAAAATCCTATTTACATGCAATAACACTGAGTGGGAAAATCACTAATGAGGATTTATTTATTAACAATGCCTCAATAAAAAAAATCGTATTCCCCCATGAATAACAAATAGACTGTTTCAGTAGACGTCAAGCTAATTATAATCTCATAATGGTTTAATAGGGGGTTGTTCCAGAATCATTACGTGTTTTTCTTGGGGTACATGAGCGCCGTCAAATCACTTTTGTATCAAAGGATGCTGAGAATCAACAACAAAAAGATAAGTAGATACACACAGCTTCCTTTGAATGCTATACATATACACTCACGCATATACTGCCGCATACATAAACATTGCAATCTCCACGCGCTGGAGTCGGCCGGTATCATATCACCATCTTGATCTGCTCCGACTGCAGGCAAAGCATATCCTCCACCCTCATGTATCCCACAATGCCCTCCTGCTTCTCTGAAAACAACTAGTTTCCATACATCCTCTGTTTTATATCAAACCCTGCATGATAAATCTCAAGACAGCTCAGCAAAAGATGGTACATTAGCATAGGTACGAGAACACCTTTTGTCTGTATATACATACTCTGGTAAGTCCTCCAAATAATAAAAATAAAGATCGATGGCTGTTCTGACATGTAGCTCACAAAACAGCAGTTCTTAATGCACTGTTGCTTCTGTCATAAAGAAAAGACAAGTTATGCTTAATATAGCTAATCTATTTGACTATTCAATATGACATAAACAAATGTTGGTTCAGTCATGTATAATAAGATGAGAAAATATAATATATGCAAGCCAAAACATCAAGTACCAGGATGTTTTTAGCTACCACATACGCTTAATACACACGCAGGCTGTTGTTTACAAGGAAATGGTGAGTGAGTGTTGTATAAAGCAAAGACCCATTAAGGGCCCGTAACTCTGCCACACTGTGTGCACTCATGCTATCACTGACCCATGGAAAATTGTTTCATTTGTTCATTGCAGGATTTTAAATACTACTGCTTCCTGCAATGCATGCATGGAAACTCAAGTTCTACACTTTGGATCCGTAAGTTTAACGGCTGTTTATTTGTGTAAAATGCGCTCAGTAGTACACCTCACAGCCAGGTACACACATCTGTGAAAGAGATTTTCACAGAATTGGGACAAACACCATTCACAAAGTTTGTCTACACATCTACTATCCCTTACATAGAAGCTTTTTTGACACTGAGGCTGGATTTTGAAATGTCAAAGCTACTCTTTGTTTGTTTTTTATGCATAATTACAAGTAACTAACCCTAAACTAAACCCTAACCATAACTCTATAGTAAGTACATGTAGTTAATTAATATTACTCAGTACTTTTGTTTAAATTTGTCTTCCATCTGAAAAGATGTGAACCAGGACTGTAACTGGTGTACACCTCAAAAACAAAACAAAATAAAACAAATAAATAATTTGTGTTAAACATCTGGCTAAAGTTCTCATTTGCCAATAAGAGTGTGGTATTCTCAGCTCCATTTATCATATTTCAACAGATTTTTCTTAAAACAATCAATGCATATACTGCAAAAAGGCTTTCTAAACCTGCTCATAGTCAAACAACCAACAGTTAGTCTAACAACCAGGTTCATTGTAATTGTACATCTTCAGTGTAGCCCTATTTACAATCCGCTATAAAAAGACACAATGATGATTAACAGTACACAGCCTCTTCATTCCTTTCCAAATAGTTTGCTCTCTTTTTCTCCTTCTTATTGCTCGTTTACATCAAAAAGTAATTAAAATGTTGCTTGCTTAAATCAGTCCATACAGTGAAAATGATCTAAGCTATTACCTAGGCTTTTAGTTCTCTACCTCACCATTCTCTGCACACTAATTAATGGAGTTTGAAAACAGCATCATTAGACTAACAAATAGGTAACGCTTCACATAATGAGAAAAAAAGAATTTAAAATAAAGGGCTTCGAAAAAAAGAGCACACGGGTGTATTTTTAACAAGACGGATGCTATGTAGATTCTCAGATCGCATCAGGAACGCTTAATTAAAAAAATCATGTTAAATTACAATGACAATGGTTGGTGTTATTTTTGTATTTTTTTTAATGGAGTAAAAAAGTTTCTGAGGAGAATATAAGCAATCATTGGTCTAAATAGGTTATAGCTTATAAAAACATTGTAATACCTGGAGAAAGTTTACATTCCCCCCAGAATTACGCAACCTGCATTCTTCCTTCTTTGCTCATGGGCAAACACAGAATTTGAACCAATCACATAAGACATAATGTTATGTGACAAATCGCTCTGGAACCATAGGGAATCTAGCAGGGATTAGCTACTGACGTAGTGATGTGAAATGAAGCAAATGAGAAAAAAAGGTAGTAAATTCACAATTTATTGTTTGCAAAATTGTCTATTAATGGAAATATACTGAATATAAAATCAACTGCTCTTACACATAGATCCATTTTTCATTAGTTGAATCATTAGTGTTAGATTACAGCTAGAAAAATGGAAATACAGTATACTAGATGATAGCCTGCATTTCGAGGCAAAAAAGCTTCTCCAGACGAAACTGAGGCAATTTGACTGACAGCTCTGTTTTCTTTCTGTATTGTGGGCACTTTGACACCTTTTCTTAGTCTTGCCTAGACAGCAGTGCACATATCACTCCTAAACCCTTTAAATATTTAACACACACACACCACAATAACACTTAGATGATGCAACTAGTTTGAAAACAGAAACTATTAATTTTGCTAGAGTTGTTTCAGAAACTGCAAGGCTTCGGAGGTTCTTAAATCAAAATTGTGATTTTACAGGCAGGGCGAGATGTGTGCCGCAGAGGGGGGTGTGGCCTCGGGCTTTTCATCCGCACAGTTTATATGAAATTACAGCTAAACCTTATAAAACTTTTAAGGCTGAACCCAGTTTAGCCCTGCCTTGCTCTTCGAGTCCCGCTATTTAAATATATGAAAACACAACAAGGCCATTACGCCGGACATAAATCTTGCAGGATAAAATTTTAGGAAGCCTGCAAAAGCTGCGCAGCGTAGCATATTTGCATAGTTTTCAATTTAGAAAGTAAATCGCCTCCGCCAAGCGGCATTACTTCCAGTTTAAAAGTTCACACAGCTATCTGACAGAGAGTTATGGTATATAACAGATGAAATTCATGAGATGAGTGTTTTGGGATTAGCTGTTGCGCATAAACACGTCTCCATTCTGTCCGTGCGACTGAAAGAACTGAGACGAGTATTAAAGTGCCCTGAGGTATGAGAAAATGGCTACGTTTTGGCCCAATTCAGACAACAGGGTCACACTAGCTAATAACGACCACCGCAAGGTTAGGACTGCTAGACAGGTCCTCTATCCTGTAGAACTCCAAACCTGTGGCCAACACATGCAGCGTATCCTTTTCCCTCTCTTTCATCAGCAAGCCATTGCTCACCTTGAGTAACTATCTTTTCTTTTGATGGCCGACCTCTGTTGCATGGCCTCAAATTACACTGGACAAAAACAGTTTTGCCACCCTCTTGACTGTCTGCCTGAAAAATGGGCCTGCTCTCATGGATGCGTATTTACATGCATGTTCGTGCCACCAGTGCTACTTGTATTCAATGCTGCATTTTGAGAAGGCGACCTACGGACAGCGGCGACCTATGCAGTGACACGTCGACTCACTCATAAACAAAACAGGCGCATCGATCACGCGCCGCAGATACCGCACTCGAAGCGGGAGCTTGTCTGCGATTTCTCGGCAGGGATGAGCAATCGGAGACTAGAGGCTTGAGAGGATTTGGGATGGGCCGAGGCTAGGAACATCTGCAGATCCAAACGAGCTAGAGAGGGGGAAAAAAAGAGAAACGCTGTGTGTGCAGATGATGCAACAGCAATGCAATGGTGAGTCCAGGACGCGAGCTGAATTAACACCAAGCCGCAGGAGGAAAAACCCAGCATTTCTCTTTCTCCGGCAAGGACATCCAATTGTCTTTTGGAAAAATCCTGCCCAGAAACTCGGGTTTAAGTTGCCCAGAAACAGAATTTTCCTCCCCGTTAACACAGTCTCTCGATAACACGTCAACCCAACGGAAAAAAAAACACATTCGTACTTGTACATTTTTCAAAGAGAGCTTGTTTGGACCTTCGAAACACAACTGTCTAGAAAATAAAAAGCACCTTACACATTAATTTAGGGTGCAATTCTCACTATTAACTAGTTGCTTACTAGCATGCATATTACTAGGATATTGGCTGTTAGTACTTATAAAGCACACATTAATACCTTATTCTGCATGACCATATTTTACATCCCTTACTCCTACCCAATACCTAAACTTAACAACTACCTTACTAACCATTAATAAGCAGCATTTAGGAGTTTATTGAGGCAAAAGCCATAGTTAATAGAGAGAACTGGACCCTAATCTAAAGTGTGACCAAAATCATTATATTTTTTTTTTTTACATCTTCACCCCTCAAACATGGAAGCTAGCTGTGAGCTACAGCTAAACAAGACAATGCAAACGATCTCAATCTCAGACTTTGCAAGCTGGGAGTGATAGTCATTCGGTGCATGGCGGCAATCTCCCCTACGCTAAAAGGCGTGCAAGGAGAAGATGTTAAAGTCCGCAGCATGTTTCCTGTAGCTGCTGGTGACCAGTACAAATGGCCTCTATTAGCTGTGCTGAGTCACGCAGAGCAGCCAAATGAAAGTGCTGGTGAACGGAGGACTCAAGAACCCCCCCAGCTCAGGCCTGCATGCCCCAAGTACCCGGTTTTCTCCATCTAAATCTCTTACACTGTCAACTTCTCTTACTCAGTTTAAAACAGAAGCCCGTTCCTGTGCTAAACTCTCTTTTAGTCTGTTTTCATCCATCTTTTTTTGTTTTGTTTCTCCTCTTCTGCTCTCTTTTTCAATCCATCACTCTCCCAATCTCCATCCTTTAGCCAGTGTTGTAGCATTCGGCTCTTTCTCACTTTCTCCCGAGAGACAGGAGTCTAAAGACTAGATAACTGATGTACAGAATCATTACTTTGGCTGCTCAGGCATGAGGATGAATGAAGCACCCTCCACTCAGTGTCTCATTAGAGTCTACACGTAAAACGCATCAGGCTTTATTCAGTCATCTCTCCAGATGCGTATCAAGCATGGCGAAATCAAATGTATGCCCACACGCCACGTCTGCATATCAAAAACAAAGCTCAAAAAGTAGACCATATGCATGAGAATAATGACTATCAAAAATAGAATTCAGCAGCATAGTACGAAAATCCAGCGTCTCCTCCTACGTGCTTCTTTATAGCATCAAACGCGTTCCCTCTCCACCTACACTCATCACAACTTCAAACGCTCACGCTTCTCAACGATGTTTGCTTCTGGTGTTTACTTGCACAACGCGGGATCGTTTTCTTGACGATTTTAGATTCTGCTGAAAATGCACAGCTAGCAATTAAAGGCGTAGTTCCACCAAAAAGGAAAATTCTGTCATCACTTACTCAACTTCATGTCGTTCCAAACCTGTATGACTTTTTTTCTTCATTGGAATACAGAAGAAGATATTTTGAAAAACATTGGGATCCAAACAACATTGGACCCCATTGACTTTAAGTGTATGGACATTTTTCACAACATTCACAAGAAAGAAAGTCAGACAGGTTTAGAACAACAAGAAGGTGAGTAAATAATGACAATTTTCAGTTTGTGTTTGGATGTGATCTCAACCATGCCGCTCTCTCAGTCTGTCATGTGAATATCTAACCAATTACCTGCAAGAAGCAGAAACTGTCTTTAAGTGACACCGATATTTGCACTGAAAAGCTTGAGGTTCTGGTTCCGTTATCCTAAGACCCCAACTGAGAGCATTCAGGACCTCATCTCAGCATGGAGTGTAATGGTAAATCTTGAACGATGTGTGTAGGAGGGTAAGTGAGTGAATAAATGGATGACAAAACCCCTTCTAGCCTGTGAATGGAAAGAAAAATCGCATGATTGGAAGAGCAGAGACGGCAGAGACATGCAGCAGGCTGGAGGAGGTGATAACGTGTGAAGAGAGGAAGTGGGTGGAGGTGGTGATGGATGAAGGGCCAAGATGGAGAACTTCCTATAATGATGGAAAACAAAACAATGCGATCATGTTAATGATCAAGGAGGGCAGACTACTGTAGGAATAGAATATTTATGGAGCTTTAAAAAATAGTAATTTGTTTGAAAGGCACTCTCAGAAAAATAAAGTACTTTTAGTTGTTGCTTGGAAGCTTTTAGTTTGTAACCGAGGCAGATCCTTTAACGTCCCCATGAAACCAAAATTGACAAATCTTATTTTGTAGTGTTTAATTTAAATTATTTATCTGTGCATATCATTATTGGCCACACTTTAGATTAGGGTCCCATTAACACTATTAACTATGACTTTTGCCTCAAACTCCCAGTTACTGCTTATTAATGGTTAGTAAGGTAGTTGTTAAGTTTAGGTATTGGATAGGATTAAGGGATGTAGAATATGATCATGCAGAGTAAGGCATTACTGTGTGCTTTATAAGTACTTATAAACAGCCAATATCTTAATATGCATGCCATTAAGCTGATGGTTTATAGTGAGAATTGGACCCTAAACTAAAGTTTTACCTCATTATTTTTTAAATGCATGTGCCCTTGCAATCTTTAATCAAAAACATTAACGTTCCTTCCTCCTAGCAAAGACATTTCTTCTCTGATGACATGTTCACCAATGATCCCTCCACTCCAGGAACCTGTCACTCACATGAGATCGCAGCAATTAGCAAGCAATGACCCAATCAAGTCCCGCCCTACATTTTTTGTTTTGTTTGAGAAGCCGTTTCACTATGTCACAACAGGGGAGAAAAGACGACTGCAACTTCTGACTAAAGGGAAAGTTCGCCCAAAAATTTGAATTGTTTCACCATTTATTCACCTCATTTCATTCCAAATCTTTTAGACTTTCTTTCTTCTGTGGAACTCAAAAGAAAATATTTGTAAAAACTTTTGGGTCCAAAGTGACCTTCATTTTATGGAGTCAAAATATCTGCTCAACAGAGGAAATAAATGCATACAGGTTTAGAACCTCATGAGGGTGAGTAAATGATGGCAGAATTTTTTATTTAAGGTGAACTTTAAGGGTACATATTAGCACTTTTTAAGGGTGCTGCCCTAGTGACAAGGTATTACTGTTCCTGAAAGTGAAGGGAAAGGTCAGTTATAAAAAAAACAGCATATTAAGTTCTTGAAGCAAAGAGAGCTCCAAAGCGGACAGGCTCCAGCGTACTGCAGGGTACGGAGAGAACGGCACTGCTGCCAAAGGGAAATAGATTTTGAGAGACACTGACGCCAGTGCTTATGTTGTGGAGAGGGAGTGAACGAGTAACTAAACTCAGTCGTAACATGGAGCCAAGCAGGCCTGACGACCACACTAGTGAATACGGGCCCTGCAGTGGGGGATGGGTACAAAGGACCATATATTGCAAAAAGGAGACAGTTCCTAGAATCAGCCAGCATGACTCCCCATAGTTCACAAGCAACATGATTAACCACTGGATGGGGAGTACTCCAGCGGTGCTATTAATAAAAGATAACCTCCTACCCTCCCCAGATCCGCTTCTCAAAGCCACATTTTTGCTAGGCACATACAGAGGACAGCTTTGTTTACTACAACGGCGGGACTTCATCCCTGGGGCTTGGGTAAGCAGCTTCTTCCCTCGACTCCCAGGGTTGGGTGGGTAAATTAGCCACTGATGTGACCCTAAAGCCAAACAAGGTCCTCTGGGTTGGGGATCAATTAGACAAGCCTGTGAAATAATGACACCCCTGGGAAGATCTTCCTAGGGAGACCCCCTTTGGACTCTTGGCTGAGGGCTTCAGGAATTGATCATTCTGAACACACCACAGGTACAATACTTCAGCAGTTATTACCACACTGCAGGAGCAAGCGAGCGCACAAACAAGGCACAGTTTTGGCTGAACCTAACCGGAGACGCGAGTTGCTGCATATGACACCAACTGGCAAAGAGAAGATAAGCATGCCGGAGGTAATTATAGTTCGGCTTCTGTTACTTCTAGAACACACCACACTGAAATGCTATTGTGTGAACTGTCACCATAAATTAATATTTTATTGTGAAGCAATAGAACAGGAACAATCATGGCTACACGACCCCAATTAAGAGGTTACTGGACAGACCCTTTCAGTACAGATCCCATCCTTGCTCATAATGTTCTCTTTCATTGTCTTGACGGCTGCCATTTACTTTTACTTCTCGCACAATCATATTTAGACAAAAGACACAAGATAATAGGCTACTTGTCTCAGATAGTATACCAGGGAGTTTTTGTTGTGCACACAACACGATCTCTAAAGAAAACTAATTGGCGGAAATGTTTATAGAGGCTCACACACGCACGAGTAAACACACGCATTCTTTTTTTTTTATTGTGGTGGGATTCTTTCCATTGGCTCCTATTTTTTTTAAACTGAGCTAATAATACTTAATACATCTCAAAGTTTCTTTTCATACATTTTCATTAAAATATTATTTAGTATGTTAAATAATTAGGACCATTTGCTGGAGCCCGCAATGTAAATTTTTAGGCTTTTCTTTCCTTGTATATCTAGTCACCACAATGTAGGTACCCCCCCCACACCACACCACACACACACACAGAGAGAGAGAGGAGAGAGAGAGAGAGAGAGAGAGAGAGAGAGAGAGAGAGAGAGAGAGAGAGAGAGATAGAGAGATGGAACAAGTTAAATGGATTTATTTATTTATTTTGATGATTAACAAAGTGATGGACTTGTAAGCGAGCTGGACCTCAAGACAGCTTCTACAGAACTCTACAGGGCTTTTAACCCTGGGTTAATGTCTTTTTCAACACTGTGTAAAGACCAGTTTTAACCCTGGGATAAGCACACATTCCACATTTGCCATTTTGGAAGGGGACCCGCTTCACTTTTATCCCTGGGTTATGCTAGCACCGCTTTATCGACACAGTACGACGCTACAACGTTATGTCGAGATGTTTATCAACAGACACCAATCACAAACTGCCTCAGTGCATAACCTCATTAAATATTCATGCCCTTTGTACAGTCGCTGAAACTTTCACGCGCCGTGTTTAGTCTCCTCGTCTGAGGGGAAACAGTTAAAAATGTCGAACAGCGAGGGCAGACGCGTTAAATGGAGAGATGGAGATTAATTTTGCTCTATAGTGACTTCTCACACAGAATAAGCAGTTATTAAACATGTCGCGGCAATATTTGTAAGGCGTTATTCACCTTAAAAATATTCAAGAACGTTAAGGTTTACAAATGCACAACGTGGAATCTTAAAACTTGACAACCCAGCATTAACAACTAACTCAGAAAGTATGAACATTGTGAAATAGAATAAGATACGTCAATTTCAAGAGTAAAAAGCCCATACCCATCTATCCCTCCCCCGCCACCCCATCCTCAAAATAGGATCGCGTAAAAACCGCTAAGTAGCCTACCATTTGCCTTCTGTTGCTATTTATCAAAATTCGCTTCGTGTTGGATACGGAGCAATTCTAAATCAATACTTAACTTTCGTAGTAAACCAATTAATGAATTATTACCCAACATATTTCATGTTAAATTTATGTATGCATAAAACAGCCAGTACATCCAAGCCTGTTGTTCATAGAATTCGATTTTATGATGGAAACGGAGGCAAAGCAAATCAAGACATAGTGACAGGAATAAAATGTGAAACTGCTATCGCGAGCGAAACGTACCTTTGTGCATGCCAGTAAAGCGGTCTTTCAGGACTGTGAGCTCGTAGATCTTGCCAAATTCCTCGAAGAGCGGCCGGAGGTCCTTCTCGTCCAGGTTGCGGGGTATCTGTCCGATGAATAGTTTGATGGCATCGTGGTCCTTCATGGGAATGGTGGCGCAGCTCGCGGGACTGTGAGTGTGGCTTATTCCGTTCACGAGCCCGTTCGTACTGGCCGCTCCTCCATGCACCGCGGCGTCCACCTGTCCGTTCGTTAAAGTTGCCATGTTCACCGCGAGGACTTTCAGCTGCTACGCCTTCTGAAGTGTTTCAAATGACGGGATGAGACGTCCTACTGTGGTTTTCGCCGAAAATGTACAGATGCAAACACCTACCATTGAACACAAGTCAAATATCAAACGCGTTTGGTCGTCCAGGCGGAGGCGTGTTTCCTTGTATTTGTCCCTTACTACTCAATTCATTCATTCATGTAATAAAAACGAGAGAAAGAGAGAGAGAAAGAGAGAGAGAAAGAGAGAGAGAGACAGACCGTGAGCGTTCGCTTTACCTCCGTTCCCCTCGCCCCTGCTTCTAGCTACCCTTTTATTTTTTGCATTGAGAAGTCGGTATGGGTGTCCTCCCGGTTTAAACCGACAGGGCTGTCTCAAACGCGCTCAGTGAAGTGGGGAGGAAGAGGAGAAAAAGCAGCTCCCTTTATGTCACACGACGCTCTCTCTCCCCCTCTCGTCGTTGTATAGTAACATGGTATGTTCCGCCGAAGGAGAGGGACTATAAATAAAGAAAATATCACATTTACACGGCTCTTTGTGCGCTGCCTTGTGAATGACGCACCTTCTGAATGACCAATCTGTTTATATAAATAAAAAAAAAAACGTGTATGCAATGGTTTTCATACGCACTCCAATGCATAATGTTCCCCTGTGTGCATTTTTCGGGAAAGCATCAAAGGATTCACCCAAATTCGCTGTAAAGCGCAGAGGGAGCTAATGGACAGCGACAGTGCTGAAACGCTCGGAAAGTGCAAGGACAAAAACAGCCTTATGCATGCAACCTTTGATAAATCCTTTGAATGTTGTTATTATTATAGTTATTATTAGTAGTAGTACTTATTCGTAAAAAATGTATTTCGCTGAATGAGAAGCAATGCTTCTTTTCAAATGCACGAGCCAGAAAGAGGGCTGTGAGCTCCTCCGCGCGGTGTGTACGGGCAGGGAGGCGACACGTGTGTGTGTGTGTGTGTTCAGGAATGGGGGTTATAAAAATACAAATCTGTATCATAGTTGGTTCTCAATGAGGAACCTTTAACCCATTCAGACCCAGTGTACATTCCAGTGAGCATGTTTTGTAAGATTTTGGCTCAATGCATTTTTAGATTGTGCTACATAATATTTTTTTTTCTTGCTCAAAAAACGTATTTTGAAATAAGGTAGAAAATATGGCATGATCTGAACAAGTATAATATCACACACGCACACACGTTGTGTTTTCATGTTATATGGGGACTTTCCATAGACAATGATTTTTATACTGTAAAAACGGTATATTCTATCCCTTACAATAACCCTACCCCATCACTGAATTTTTACAATTTCAAGAAACATCACTTAGTATGATATATAAGCTGTTTTCCTCATGGGGACCAAAAAGGTCCCCACAAGGACAAGGATATTGCCATGTTTGTGGGAACATTTTGTCCCCAATGTCTATTGTAATCGACATTACAAACAGCAATTGAAATCTTATCATAAAACATTTTTTTTTTTTATTGATTCTCACTTATGGCTACTGGCTACATTTAGAGTAGAACTCAAGCATAGTCATATTTTTTTTGTCCCTGGAACATAATTCAAGAGCAACGGGTCAATAGCTGACATTGGAAATTCAAAGTACTCTTTAGAGAGATTATGTATAGTTACATCTTTTCACTTAGACCTTACTTTCATTGGATTTCATCAGTTAAAAATGCTGTTGAGAATGACTAATACAGAGCATTTGCTTCAACAATAAACTCTCCCTTCTTTTATCTCACAAAAAACAAAGTGTCTCTTCAATTTAAACATAAACTCCATCAATGAGTCTACAGAGATCTGCTGTTCTTTCTGATCAGGAAAAACAACCTTGATGTAATGAAGACTGCTTGGAGGTTTGAGTGATGTCTCCAAACATCTAACCCGAACCCTGAACACCTCTAAAATCCCACTTATCCACGATATGAACCGCTGTTGACAGTCAAAGCGTGTATGCACAAGTGCAAACGTTGCATGCAAGCTTCCAATTTCCACACCAGAGCACACAACCACAGTGTTTTTCATGCTGACAATGACACACCACTGTCGAGACCAAAGCACCTGCTCATAATGATGGGAAATTGTAGGCTGCCTCAGAGTTCCTGCTGAGCACGAGGCCCACGGAGAACAACAGGCGTACATGTGTTCGGCACCGGCACAACGGCAGGTAGGAGCACTCAAGCGAACTCAAAATGGAGGAAAACAACAAGCCACTTTAGATGAGGCCTTCTGAAGGCACTGAAAAGCCGATGACGTAGCTGTTTAGAACAGTTGTTCTCAATTGGTTTCGCTTCAGAATTCAGATTTAGCACTTGAAGTTGCGATCCAACACAATACTAAACGTAACCTGACCCATGAAGAACCTTTAAAATTCATAGAACCTTTCCACTGCACAAACGGTTATTTGAAAGAAAAGAAAAGGATCTTAAAAATGCGATTTTTCTTAGTGTGAAAAATCGTATAGTCTAAAGAATATTTTTCATTTCATAGTATTTTTTTTTGCGCAACTGAAAGATTTCATGGATGTAAAAAGTTCTCCACCGAGCCATTCATGCTAATTATGCACAAACATATGATTGTTGTATTTCATTATTTGCATTTAGCATTGTTTTTGACCATGGTCTACAATCACACACACAGTCACGCAATCTATTTTTGGGTCATTGGTTGAGGTTCTTCAGTGATCCTTTAAAAATGACTAAGAATCATTTTTCACTGTATAAGGTTGTTGAAAAGGAGTTGAAAATATGGATCTTGGGAGATAAAAAAAAAAAAAAAGTCTATAAGATCAGTGGTAGATCAGTTTTTTCAAAAAAAAAAAAAAAAAAATCATTCATGAAAATGAAAATACATAAAAAAAAAAAGTTAATATATATTTATTTATTAATATTTATTTTACTTATTTTATTCTCTTTATATATATATATATATAATATATATATATATAAGTTCTTTGACTATTAATACTAAGTAAAATAAGTTCTTTGAATATTAAAGGTTCTCCATGACATGTGATTGCAAAATCCTTTTTGGTTCTAATTGGAACATTAATTTTTAAGAGTTCATGATAACACAATAAATGCAATGAATTACATCATGCTACGCTTCCTAGAAGAGCGACTTTTCTTAATTGCATTCTTCCAAATAAGTAATTTAGAGCTGAGAAGCACTGGTATCTACACTGCATCTCTTAACAGTTCCATGTGCTCTTACCAAAGGTCAACTGGTCAAATATTAAAACACAGTATAACTTCGAATGTGTTTGGCCTTAACGATGCGATTTTAAATATTTGGATGTGGTCCAAAGCAGCATTAAAAAGGAAACAAAATACACTCCGTGGCCCTCTCACCTACCGCACTCAGAGGCTGTAATGGCCCGTTAATGTCATTTCGGACTGTCAGTATAACCCAGCCCAGCTGAGTCAGTCCGCTTTCTTTGGCAGGGCACTGCTCTCGGTTCTGCAAGCATACCCTTGGGGCCACGCTGCCCGAGATCACGCCCGACTTGCCTTGAGCCATATTTATACAAGGACGAAATGTGTTAGCACAAATCATTATAATTATGTTCTGTGCGTAGTATCGCAGCGATTATATAAGTTATGTTGCCATTACTGTTCCCTATAGTCTTTCTCTTCACCCCTCTCTCAACTCTTTTGCGGATTTCAATGTGCCGTAAGCTGACTCAAATGAAAAGCATCTGATGAGCACGTCCATCGTCGTGATAATAATAATAATCATATGCAATTAACAGGTAATTTATGGAGCGATTGGTCTGCAGAAGGTGCCCCGTAGGTCACTGGGAGCGTGGTTTGATGCAGCTCAAATGAACCTGGAGTGGAACCGAAAAGCTCCAATCTAAATTTCAGCAGAGGAGTGGTCTCAAGAGGAGAGTGTCACATCTTCATCCTAAAATTTGATCTCAGCGGTATGTCTATGCGAATGAGCCTTACAATCAAATAACAATCATACTGTTTTTTTCTGTCAGGAAATAAATAACAAACCCACATGTTATTTTCTTCGACAGCAGGCCTGCTGCTAAAAATAAGCACTGGTGTTCCACGCTTCTGCATGGCTGCTGGAAATGACATGGCGCCGCTGTCCATGGTGCTGAAATAATATCACCAAGACACAGAAAGTCAAAACGCAAAGGTTTCATCATTATATATCGACTAACCCTCTCTAAAAACAGGTTTACTTGAGAGATACTTCTGAAAGTAACAAAAGCCTTTTCTTAACACCTCTCACTTTTTGACAATAGAGTGCACTGAAATAACTTGTGCCCTTGGAACACTACTTTGAATCAAATCCTGTTCCGGCGGGTTTAATTGTTGAGGAAGGCAAATAAACGAGTAGCAAATGAAATTCTTGCAGGGCAGCTTGCACAAATAGATTGATAATGTGCGCCAGCCGGCGTAAAGTACGTTGAGGATTCAATATTACCTGTTCTGCATATTAATGTCTCTCCTAACCTGTCCTTCATCCAGGACAAAGTTCTAAATCTCAGGGAGCCTTGAGCCTCGGAGGCGGTTCATCATCTCAATGTAATTTAGGAGGACGAGCAGGGAAAGGGCAGAGAACTCCAAAAAAACTTTGACAGAGCAGTGCTATGAAAAAGACGCAGAGGTGAGCGAATTGGAACCTATAAATGTGAGGAAGAAGAAAGAAAATCAGACATGTGACTCTAATCAAATGCAGATTAGCAAATCAACAACAACAACTAAATAAGCAAGCATACTAAAGGTGATATTCTCAGATCCACTGAGATTACTGCATGTGCAAGTATGAGAAAGCCTCTCTTGAATCTAAAATTAACAGCTACACTGCTAAAAAGGATCTGATGTTTCTGACAATAAAATAACTATTTGGATTAACACGAAGGGACACATATATGGAAGTTTTCCCTTTAATTATTGTTTACTCTAAAGGAGCTGCTTATCGGGTGAGCGGTGAGAGTTTTTTTTGCATCAGAGGGTGCCGTTGGTTGTTAGTGCAGTATTGAAAACAGATTAGCGCTTTACCACTTGTCACAGTTGGGCATTTTTTTCAAAATTAAATCCTGATTACAACTCTCAGATGACTCTCAAATTTTCCACCCCATTGTAGAAGATAACACAGCACTGAAACAACATTATCCCAATTCAGAACACAAGATGAACTCTCTCAGGGGAAAAGGCCAAAATGGCAGTGACCTAAGATACACCCCCATGTCAAGCAGAGTTTATAATATAATATAATATAATATAATATAATATAATATAATATAATATAATAAAAAAGTATCACAGTTTCCACAAACATATTAAGCAGAAAAAAAGTTTTCAACATTGATAATAATAAAAAAGTTTCTGGAGGATCATGTGAAACTGAAGACTGGAGTAATGATTTTTACATTATACAATTCTAATGAGCTTAATATTTTGTATGAGCAACAGTGTGCTGACTTTTGCATTTATGTACTTTTTTGGTCATGCACCTGGATTTATTTATTTTTTTTGCTGGGACTTCAAGTTTCTTTGAAAATTCAGCTTTTCCATCACATGAATAAATTGCATTTATAAAGTATATTAAAATTGAAAACAGTTATATATATATTGCATATATTTATATATATATATTGTTATATTGCAATAATATTTCACAATTTTACTGTTTTTACTGTATTATTGATCAAATAAATGCAGTCTAGATGAACATAAAAAATCTTACCAACCCCAAAAATTTGAACGATAATGATTTTACTTAGTGTAATGTTAAAAATGACTGTAATGTTAAATTATTTTGTACATATTATTTACATGCGAAATTTGAAAATAAAAAGTTGACATTTTGCTTTGATAAAAAAATATGTAAATAACATTTGAACCTAAAGCTTGAATGTCAATGCCTTTAGCATCAGCAAAACTCTGTGTATATGCGTATTAAATATATTAATATGAACATAATTTTATTTAATAAATATTTATATAAATGTATATAAATCGTCAAATAAAAGGATTGTAGTTAAAAATTACTAAATTTATTTTTTGGGTATCCTATCCCTTTAAGAAAATGAATAAGGATTTGATTGCCTTCTTTTGACTAACAACTCCCTCCTCCACACACATACTTTTTTTTAATATTTTAACAGCACACATAAATGCTTCCCATGATGCATACTAATGAATTGCACAACACGTGAATTCCTTGTTACTTTATCCCCACCAGGACTAATCCGAGATAGAGAGAGAGAAAGGTTCTCACCTGTATGTGGCTTCTAACTTCTCTTGATGTCAGTCCCATCTCTTTAATCAGTGGTTTGGAATCCTGTGACCTCTGACCCCTCCCCTGTCTCACAGCACCTGTGCCACAGCCAGACGTGTCACCTCGCTGTCATGTCAGCTCTTGTACAGTGACTGTGGTGTCTAGGTGTCTGGCCCCACAGAGCCCCTGATTGCTCCCCCGGGAGGGTGTTCGAGAAGGTGGGCGAAGCCACCTGCCACTGCCCTGCAGCGATGGAGGAGAGCGGAGGGCCTGGGGCTCATCTTGACTGCTGGAAATACAACACATCGTGCTACCAAAGACCATTCCAATAGGGGGGAAAGAGAAAGAGAAAGGGAAAGCAAGATGAAAAGACTGCATGGTTGCGACATGTGACAATGTTGGCTCCTTCGAAGTGAAAAACTGTGCCTATGGAGACAGCAAAGTCACTCAGGACCAATTTTCCTTCTGCTAAACCAGGTGCAAGCAATTACATGAAATGATTGGACAATCAGTCAGTCTCAAATACTCAGAAGACACCATAAACTTCCTATCATGTGTTTATGTTTCAGGTGCGGTTTCTGGGCAGCAACCACTCCAAAGGGAGAGAAAGGTGACAATGGAAAAAAAGCTCCGACATGCTTTATGAGGTATTTTCTGTGGAAATAGCCAGCCTGTCAGCCGCTACAAGAAGGCATAAACAACCTGTTGTACCTTTTAACTGTTGTATCCTTTAAAAAGACCCAGGGGGAATTTTAAAATACTGCCGCTGAGCTAAATTACTTGGGGCCCTTTGGGGACCCTTTGCAAGAACCATATACAATTGTTCTGTGTAAATTATGCAACAGAATACCCGGTTAAAAGGAATTTTGTGGATAGAGATGGGACAATATTATCTGTATAGGAGACAATTAAGTGCAGATGAGTGTCAGCTATGTTATTGGCCCCGCCAAGAAACAAATAACACATGCCATATGTCTTAGTGTGCTTTTCACTATAACTACTATAGCTATGGCCTGCTTTCAATAGCAACAAAAACACTGCAATCTACCTTTTACATTAACTTTAACATGCATGCCACTTCAATCTGTATGGGGATACATCAGCTACACAACTGATTGTGTTAATGTAAATACATCGAATTAAAACATGATTCCATTTGCTTCAACATGAACACACAAAATAACCTACTCAACAGTATTTTTATTTTACTAAAAAAATATATATATATATATATATACACTCACCTAAAGGATTAGTATGAACACCTGTTCAATTTCTCATTAATGCAATTATCTAATCAACCAATCACATGGCAGTTGCTTCAATGCATTTAGGGGTGTGGTCCTGGTCAAGACAATCTCCTGAACTCCAAACTGAATGTCAGAATGGGAAAGAAAGGTGATTTAAGCAATTTTGAGCATGGCTGTTGGTGCCAGACGGGCCGGTCTGAGTATTTCACAATCTGCTCAGTTACTGGGATTTTCACGCACAACCATTTCTAGGGTTTACAAAGAATGGTGTGAAAAGGGAAAAACACCCAGTATGCGGCAGTCCTGTGGGCGAAAATGCCTTGTTGATGCTAGAGGTCAGAGGAGAATGGGCCGACTGATTCAAGCTGATAGAAGAGCAACTTTGACTGAAATAACCACTCGTTACAACCGAGGTATGCAGCAAAGCATTTGTGAAGCCACAACACGCACAACCTTGAGGCGGATGGGCTACAACAGCAGAAGACCCCACTGGGTACCACTCATCTCCACTACAAATAGGAAAAAGAGGCTACAATTTGCACAAGCTCACCAAAATTGGACAGTTGAAGAGTGGAAAAATGTTGCCTGGTCTGATGAGTCTCGATTTCTGTTGAGACATTCAGATGGTAGAGTCAGAATTTGGCGTAAACAGAATGAGAACATGGATCCATCATGCATTGTTACCACTGTGCAGGCTGGTGGTGGTGGTGTAATGGTGTGGGGGATGTTTTCTTGGCACACTTTAGGCCCCTTAGTGCCAATTGGTCATCGTTTAAATGCCACGGCCTACCTGAGCATTGTTTCTGACCATGTCCATCCCTTTATGACCACCATGTACCCATCCTCTGATGGCTACTTCCAGCAGGATAATGCACCATGTCACAAAGCTCGAATCATTTCAAATTGGTTTCTTGAACATGACAATGAGTTCACTGTACTAAAATGGCCCCCACAGTCACCAGATCTCAACCCAATAGAGCATCTTTGGGATGTGGTGGAACGGGAGCTTCGTGCCCTGGATGTGCATCCCACAAATCTCCATCAACTGCAAGATGCTATCCTATCAATATGGGCCAACATTTCTAAAGAATGGTTTCAGCACCTTGTTGAATCAATGCCACGTAGAATTAAGGCAGTTCTGAAGGCGAAAGGGGGTCAAACAGTATTAGTATGGTGTTCCTAATAATCCTTTAGGTGAGTGTATATATATATATTTTTTAATTTTTTTATTTATTTTTTTATTTTATTTATATATATTTTTATTTTATTTAAATGTACATTAGCATTCAAACGTTTGAGGTCAGTACAATTTTTTCATTCAATTCATCAAATGTTACAGTAAAAGTCTTTTGTAATGTTACAAAAGATTTATATTTCAAATGATTTTCTTTTTTTTTCTATTAATCAAAGAATCCTATAACGAGCATCACAAAATGATTAAGCAGCACAACTGTTTAACACTGTGATGATGATAATAATAATATGAAATGTTTATTCAAATAGAAAACATTTGCAATATCGCTACTACTGCTTTTCCTGTATTTTTAATCAAATAAATGTAGCCTTGGTGAGCTTAAAAAACTTTTTCAAAACCATTTAAAAAATCTTACCGACCCAGACCCTATACTTTTGAACAGTATAATTTCAATTAAATTTCAATTTGATTCTAAGGAACCAAGCAAGCTTAAAAATAAAAACTTTATTGTGAAATTGAATTACACATGTGCTTACCCTGAGGCTTGACAACCACAACTAAAACATATCACAACAATATACGAAGGCTTAATTGCTGTGCAAGAATGACAGTTTGTGAGAAGTTATTAATGTAACCCACACTGAGCTTATATTAAATTTTACAGCAACTAGTCAGCAGGCTGTCTGCATTATCTGGAACACCTTTAACAAATGAGAACAGCTCAAGAATGCTGATTATGCTGATAGGACATGCTATTATTCCAGCAAAATAGAATAAATATATTTGAGCCTTCAGTGTTTTTAGGCTACTAAATATGCATTCAGAAACTAGATTCTTTATATACACTGTGGTTGGACAAGCTCATTGAAAGCATGTCAAGTCTGTGCAAGTCTTTTCAGAAGCCACTGCAATTGTGCAACGTCTCTTGCCAAATTAATGTGGCACAAACCAGAGGAAATGGGTTCAATTAGATGTCCGACCTCGCCAGGCTTCCCACACTTACACGTAAGGCACTTAAGCAGAATTACAAAGACCTCTACTGGATTACAAGAGCAAATGTTTGTGTCTGCGGACATCCAACCCATCGTCTCTGACATCTGACATGGGCCATGTCCTCGGTTTTGGCACGGTCTGATCACGCTCCGCTCCTGGGAGAACGCGGAGTAACTGTAACGCTATTATCTAATGACGGGCTTGAGATGCTGTGCTCACATGCTGTATATTTAGAACAGGCCCCAGGGTGCTCTTTGGGAGGTTAACATCCACTGACCCTGACGCGACCTTCTCTCTGGCACCCTGCCCGACCCATTAGACTTGGCTTTGCTTCTTAAAAGCATTGTTAGAAAGAGCCAGACATCAAGCAAACATACCTGAATGAGTCGGTGGGGGTGGGGGGCAGATAGACTGTCACATTTCCATCCATATCTCCATTTTAGAGAGCCTGTAAGCTGCACAGACAGAACATATAATGTTACTTAACATCAGTGTGCAGTGGCGCCAAAATAGCCCTTTTAAAATTGTGGGCATGATGGATTTTTTATAACATGATGGCTTGTCTCATGAATATTAATTTTAATAGGAGGACAAGCTGACATAAACTTTCTCCAAACACATATGCTAATTAATATTCATAAGCCTTTTCCATAGTAGGATCTGTGAACTTGTGAAGATATGCAGAGTTGTTTGGTCTTGTTGATGCTGATGTCTCTCCAGCATCTTGGACAGTCAATATCGGACTTTAGGGACAAATGTTTTGTTTGTTTATCGAAACAAAATGTCAACAATTTAAATATCAAATTATTTATCGATTATAAATAAAATGTACAAAATCATTTAACATTATAATAAATATGAACATCCAGGTAAAAACGAATTGTTTTCATGCTTTTCAAAGAAGTCTAATTTTCTCACACAAAAGCTGCATGTATTAACAGAAATATTGTGAAATATTATTACAATTTAAAACAACTATTTTTTTATTTTAAAATATTTTGTAAAATGCAGTTTTTACCTCTGAATGCATGGTAACATTTTCAGCATCATTGCTGCAGTCGTCAGTGTCACATGATCCTTCAAAAATCATTACATTATGCTGATTTGGTGCTCAAAAAACATTTCTTATAACTATCAAACAATTATGTTATTAAATCATATTTTTGTGGAAACTGATACATTTGTTAAGGATTCTTTGATGAATAGAAATTTCAAAAGAACTGGTTTACACAATGCCATTTGTCCACACATGGCAACCATCTGACCATATGACTAAACCAAACCTGAGACATTTTAACCAACCAATCAGCCAACAACAATTAAGCCATTTGTGAGAGTGGACTGACCCTAAATGTCCGACTAAGTTCAGTTGAGTTCATTGGCCCTTTCAGTTATGGTGCTCTTTGTGATGGGTGTATATATGTGTGTGTGTCAGGATAGTGACACCGAACAGCGCGCTCCCACAGCCTCTTCCCACTCCACCCGTCCATCCGTCACAGCCATGATCTTTAGCTTCATTAGCATGAGAATGGGGAATGATGAGATAGCTTGCATCAAATGCCAGCCGCCCGGGAGACGGCAGCGAAGAGCTGCCTGCCCCTGATACACACACACACACACACACACACACACACACACACACACACACACACACACACACAGTACCGTAACCCAGAGACTCATTTTAAAGAAATAGTTGCACATTTGCCACACACACACAGTACAGCAGAAAGAGCTCTTTCATCACATCTCCTCAAGGAGCATCTGCTAGATATCTTTAAACTGGTTTGCACTCTGTCGTCTGAAGTCACTGCAACTAGTTCAAAGAGTCGCGCAGCTAACGTTCACTTCTGTTAGAGGATCTGCTGACTTTTTACAATGTATGCTAAGCGGATACTGGATGTTTAAAATGGGATGGGTTTTTTTTATATATAAAAAAAATACGCAAATATAAATATTATTAATTTAAATGTTATATAATTAATTAAAATATTATTATAAATGTATTTAATTTAAATATTATTATAAATGTATTTAATTTAAATATATTTTTAATTTTTAAATATTTGTAATATTTGTATATTTTTAAAAATAATTATTATTTTAAATAATTAAGGTTTTCTCAAATTATATATGAAATATATAAAAATATATTATATATATATATATATATATATATATATACACACACACACACACATTTAATAATTTCAATATATTTTTTATATAAAATCAATTTTAATGGATAGTTTAAAAAAACAAAATTAATAATATAACCATTTTCATCATTTACTCACCTTCATAAGTTCCATATCTACGGTATATGACTATTTCGTAAATGGAACACAAAATAACCTAGCATTATATACAATATTATAATGTATAATAATTTATAAGTATTTCATAAAGTTTAATGAAAGTGAAAGGTTACCATATATATATATATATATATAAAGCAATTCGGACAGTGAAATATCTCCTTTTGTGTTCGGCAGAATGAAAGTCATATATCTTTAAAATAAAATGAGGATGAGTAAATAATCATAGTAGTTTCATTTATGGGTGAACATAAGTTGCTGAACTAAAGTGGAGCTGATTATAATGTGCTCACAATATACACGGAAATGTTCGGTGACTGAATTTAACACTGCTCTTGCATCATCTTTTGCAACAAATGCGAAATGTGCTCTGCATGAATGTGTGTGTGTCTGAGTCATGCACAGATGACATTAACATTTATATATGGACTGTAGACAAGATAACACAACAATCTCCCTTCAGTATTATCATACAATAAGTGCAATACGCCGGCAGAATACAGAATGAGAGAAGGAGAGAGATGAAGAGAGACGGTAAGAGAGGAAGGGAGGGAGGCAAATTAATCATTTCATGACTTTCACAGGATGTAGAGATTGCTCACTGTTTTCTTGAAAACACCCTCATTAGTATCTTTCCTCCAAATTAAGCAGCAGACATAAGCTAAAACGGTGTAATCTAGTCGTCTGTTGAATTATGGGTAATAAGGTTATGCCATTCTTTGTTAAGGATTTTTTGTTAAAGATTGTGTTGTCTTTCTTCTAATAGTACAGTACTGTATGTACATTGACAGACAAATACTAGTAACAAATTAGAGGGTTATTTATGTTCCTTCATGTTGCTCCAAAGCTGTATGACTATTTCCTTCCTACAAAAACACACAAAATATTTTAAAATATACATGTCACAACAGCTCAGACATCACTGAAAGTCATATGGGACTGGCGTGACATGAAGCTGAGTGAATACAATTTTTATTTTGGGGTGAACTATTACTTTTATGCTTTTAGGTTTTCAGTCGTATCTCTATGGACACGATCTAAAATTAATTTGCACAGAGTAGATTCAAATTCAAGCAGATAAATGCTGAAAAAACCTTTACTAACAGTCATTTTAATAATTTTCATATTTTGCGAGGCCTAATTGCAGCTCTAGTAATAATTAAGTTTCAAATATCATTTAAAGTCCACATTTAGATTTCTGTTTTTCATTTGGCGAATGCTAGAGTATGCAAATAAGGTCTGCAAACAAACCCTTAAGATGAAAGGACAAATCTTTTATAAAGGACTGTTATTCTTTTTCATATCCTTCCACCTCCTCTATCTGTAATTAGTAAGGCAGAGGAAGATGATATTTACTGTAATTGGCTTCTCAAACATCTTAATTAGCAGAAATCCAGTAAAATGCAACTCATTAAGAAATTCTTTGCCATGTGATACATCAGTAGGTTATTTCCTTGGTAACTTGATGGAAAGCGAGAAAAGTTGCACTTCCCCCTTACATAAGAGCCCTCACACACAAACACGCATACACACACTCCGTTTAGATCACACTGAGTTTTCCCTCTGAAACAGATGTATGTAATGTGGACACAGCTGTTGAGGTCCATCTCCAGTTGTGCTTCCTCCTCCTAATGACCTCCATATATCTATCACACTCACACACACACACGTATCAAAATAGCATGGATCGTCAACTACGGCACCCTGACGAGCACAGTCTCATGGGGACAGAGGCTCGCTCACGCACACACACACACACGCACACACACACGCACACACACACACACACACACACACACACACACACACACACACAGGTGTCTGAAAGTGCCTGCGGTGGTGACTCAGATGCTCTTATTCTATCAGATCTCCTCCTGTGCCATATGGGAGTTGTACGTGAATGTACCTAATTACCATATAAAAGCAGGTCAAGTGTCCAGTATCCCAGAACATTGACCCCTTTTAGTGTCGCCTTGATGTCTCAACTCACAGGCTGCCTTGAAAGCACGCTGACTGCTGTTGAACTTGATATTTTTCACTCATAACAACCACTGCAAGAGTGGTCGTAGCCTGAACGTGCTGTGTAAGTTGTTGTTGAGGGGCAATATTAATTAGAGATGAAGTTTGGGGACAAGCCCATGGGCTCCCAGAGCTCCTTAAATTGCACATACACACATCTTCACTCTAATGCGTCAGTAATTTGTTCAACGCTTAGGGGGGTGGGGGGTGGGGCTGTTTCCAATGCTGCAGGACCGCCACATAAACTCAACAACAAGACTCACATGGCATCATCTCCAGAGAGATACAATACCGAAATCTCAGTGCAACACTTTTCCAGTGTGATTCATTGCAGTCAATATAATTTTATTCTGACACAGTCCACCTCATTTTACAAAATAGTGTAAACAACTGAACAAATTCTGATGTATTTCTAGCTCATTTAACCCCTAAAAAACACTTGTAGAGTAACCAGTCAAGTTTAACCAGTAATGTGGTAAATTAGGGTTTAGTCACATGCAGCCTAACTTACTTGTAGCTCAATTGAAAAAAAAAAAAAAAACACCATGGAAAGAAAAATTGATCCCATTGAGCTTGATTCGAATTAATAGACTGAAAGAGGTGGAGCAGATATCTTAAACAACATTTAATAGAGCAGAAAATAGCGGTAAACCTGATTAAATCTGAAATATAAGCCACTTTCCACTTTCGAGGCCGAATGGTTCAAAGAACGGTAAGGAATAGCTCCAGTTAAATTTCCAGGTGGTACGGCACAGCACCATTACAAACTGTTCTCGGCCTGGAATTCTCAGCACGGTTGGTTAAATGTGTGGAACCATGCTGATAGAATACGTGTAGTGACGTCGCCACTCAGAATTTTGTAATTTGACTGTTGCTTGCCTGCCAGTTTCTCTGTAGCTGGCTAAGGACGCTATTTGAGCGACCTAGACACAAATTAATAATAGAATTAAAAGAAATATCTGATCATCCCATTTACATCTCATATCTGTAAGCTCTTGCGTTTCCAAGGCAATGACTGACGCATTTGTATTACATTCAAAAGAGCTCCGTTATCTAGGGCTGGGTATTGTTCAAAAAATTTCGATACCAATACCGATACCAATACCTTGATTTCGATACCAGTTCCTGAACGATACTTTTTTCGATACCAATTTTATGAAATCCATTTTAACAAGAATACATAACACATTACCTCAGAAAAACTTTGGTTTTATTTTTTCAGTTTGACTCATGCTCCTTAGCCAGTGCACAAAGGAACAAAATATTCCTTATACATATACATAAGGTACAAAATATTTTTTTATAAAGAGCTCATGCTCACCAAAGCTGAATTTGTTTGATCAAAAATACAGTAAAACTTGTAATATTGTGGAATAGTATTACAATTTAAAATCTTATTTGAATATATTTCAAAATGTCATTTATTCCTGTGTTGTCAAAGCTGAATTTTCAAAATCATTACTTCAGTGTCACATGATCCTTCAGAAATATGAAAACAGTTTTTGGAAACTATGATACATTTTTTCATGATTCTTTGATGAATAAAAAATTCAAAAGAACAGCATTTATTTGAAACAGAAATATTTTGTAACATTACACATGTTTTAAGGTCATTTTTGTGCATCACTTTAATGCATCCTTAGTTCCTTACTGAAAAAAAATTCTGACCAACACATTTTTGAACGGCAGTGTACATTCAGTAGGTCATTATTGCAATATAAACACTGTCAGAGTGATCAACAAGGTATCTCTTCATTTACCAGTCAAAGACGGAGCAACTTTCTGCTCTTATGTTTACTCCGTGCACTGTCAAGGGCTTCATCATATTTGTCGTGGTACCGATCTTTGCAGCAATTATTTTACCGCAAATAGGCTACTGCATCGCGCGCTGTTGGCATCGAGCCTGGAGAAATGTAGCCACACTTTTGATCGACTTTTCCACATCTTTAGGGTATTGTGAGTGTGTGTACTCGCGTCTCATTGAGTATGTGCGCGAGTTTGTGTGTGTGTGCTCGCGTCTCATATGAGAATGTGCGTGGGTAGTTTGTGTGTGTGCGCGCGTCTCATGTGTGTAGAGTTTGCGTGTATCATGTGCGTGAGTGACTTTAGGCGTGTCGTTGTGCATTTCATATGTATTTGTTTGAGCACTGACGTTGACGAGTTAACCCCTTAGGTATCGAAATCTGGTACCGAAAAACAAGTCATTTTTCGATACTCGATAGTATCGAGGCAATTCGGTCGGTACCTAAAAAGTATCGAACTCGGTACCCATCCCTACCGTTATCAGCCCCACAGTGGAAAATGAAATCATACCCGTACCGGCTGGGCCGGATCGGCATGGAATGGAACGGTTAAGCAATGAAAATGGTTTGGGCGGACAGTGGAAAAGTGGCTATTAAATCTGAAACACACTACCATTCAAAAGTTTGTGATCAAGATTTTTTTTAAAGAAATAAATACTTTTATTTGGCTTGGATGCATTCAACTGATCAAAAGTTACAGTAAAGATTTATAATGTTAAAAAGGTTTCTGTTTCATATAAATGCGTTACGTTCATCAAAGAATCCTGAAACATGTTTCACAGTTTCCATAAAACAAAAAAACACAACCATTTTAAATATTGATAATAATAAAAACATACGTGGCCTGATCCATCAATTCACTTTGACCCAGAAAAATATTTCAAGTTTTATGCACTAAAAAGAAAAATCTTGGTGTACATAGAAATACAACAATTATCATTGGAAAGAAAAAACTTTCCTTTTTACTTCAGTGCACAGAACACAAATATCTTTCTGGGTCAGAGTGACTCAAAATGAAGGAGCAGGTCACATATAAATGCACAAGAACATTTTCACAATGCTTGACATAAAAATGCAGTTAACTAACTGACATATCAAGTGATTTATCAATCTTCAATCTTCCTGCCTCTCGCTTGAAACCAACACAGAAGTAAACGGACTTAAACTGCAATTCATCGACTGGCCGCTAGAGACTGGATGCAAAAGAGAGTCAATCCCATATAGCCCCCATGTTAAAATGCCCAACTTTACAGCAGAAAAAAATGTGTTTTGGTCTATATAGCTAATTCTACCCTTCATGACAACTGTGAGGGGGGTGAATTTTTTATAACTCATTCATTTAAATAATATTAAGCCTTAAAGTTCTGCATAATTAAGGGCGTGGCCACTTGAGTGACAGGTGGATTGCCGCTGCTGTCACTACTAGCCTTTTGTCTGCTGTCTGTTAGTTGTCACTTCACCTCAGCTAATCCCGCCTCATTGCCCATTTTCGTTTATCTGGGAGTGACGCGCGGTGACGCGCTACTAAAATGGCGACGGCCGGCTCCGCCCACTTTGGGCTTCAAAAATGCTCTTCAGAAACCTACGGGTGATCTCACGGACACTACGTCCATATTTTTTTACAGTCTATGGATTTATCATGAAATCACACACCCTTGATGAAATCCAATCACAAGTGGTCACTAGAGATGCATCTGAGATGCACGTTTATACCATGTGTAAACAGCGATTGGTTTTGATGACCAAACATGATTGGATCACGCTAGACAGATGCTAATACAGGTCTAAACAGTGATAAAGTCCATGCGGTTCACAGTGCCTTATAATGTGTGAATCTCTGCCATCCTAACATCTAGGTTTATGTTTTTTTTCTAGAAAATTTTATAATTATACATTTTATCAGTATGCATGTTCCCAGTTAATATAAAGCATGACCTTGGCATTGCTAGCACCAAACTCCACAAGTTGAGCTACAGGAGCTCCTTAGCAGTTAAGCAGAATAAGCAATTTCAGCAATAGGCCGAACAGACCCAAACAAACACAACAAGCAATTAGCCATTGACAATCTGCTGTTTCTGTTCTGATTTTTTTCGTGTAATCTGTCAGAATCATCATAGGGACAAGACAGGAATGATTAAAAGGAAGGCTTTGTACAGTTAGGCTCCCAAAAACCCATTTTCCTAAACTCACACAGCTGCAGTCTGTGTCTTTTGGCTCGGATTCCCCTGCCTTGTCAAGACACAGTTTAGAAGGAAAGCGAGATGTCAATACGCATTTCGGGAGAGTAGGGAAGCAGGCAGGAGTCACCTGGCTCACAGCATGACAGATGCCCCACCGAACCGTCGAGAGAAAAAGTGCCACTGAGAAACTCACAGCTGTCATGCACATGCAAAGATTTCAACATGAACATGACATCTATCTATCTATCTATCTATCTATCTATCTATCTATCTATCTATCTATCTCAGAGCTGCACAATTCAAATTGAGGATACATTTTATTTTATTTTTTTTTAAATGATAACAATTTTGAATAGACAACTAACCAAAATAGCATGTAATTTACTAGAGGTTCTGACAAAATGGTAATCAGTCTATTAATTTTTTTATTTTATTAATTTGAATAATTTGAACGTTTTTTAAAACAATCGGTTACTGGATTGTGTCATCACTGGATGAATTAGTGTTTTTGAACAAATCTCTTGAATTAACGATTCAATGACAAATACATAGTTCTGTCATGAAACTCTAGATGGTGCAGGCTGATGGGTCCTTAACACAAGCTGATGATATTAACAACATTAATTACTGGTACAAGCTGATTGGTTCATGTTGCATCTGCAGCCAATGAGCTTGCTGCTCAACATGTACAGTAAATGGCTGGTTACAATTTACTATAGCAGTTTGCTATAGCATACAAAGCTTTGTCTTTTTCTCAGTATCAAAGTTTGTCTTTTTGTGGCTAAAAATATATATGAATTTGTCAATTCATCTTAATTGTAATTCCAGTTGCAATTCTGCACCCTAAAACTGCTACGGAATTGAAATTGTATTCTCAATTCAATTCTGAATTGCACACAAAACTGGAATATCAGTTCTGTATACTGTTGGTTTGCTGATTGTGGTAGAGCTTTGTTTTTGTCTCTTTGACCAAGCAATTTGGTAATGGTAATTTGGACCAAGCAATACCATCTGCAAACCTGTATATTTGTGTGGTGAGTGACCAAGTCCCAGGGTCTAATGGGGTTTCAGGCAGCAGCACAGGCTGCAGGAAAGATAAGATTCCTGGGTGGGTTGTCTGCAGGCAAGGGCCTCTGCGCCCTCCTCCACAGGCCTGCGGCGAGGAGAGGAGGGGAGTGTTATCAGGGCAGCACAAGGCAGCCTGGGTATACACTCCCCTCCCCCTGCTTTTTTTACTTTCCCTCTCAGTTTTACTTTCTCTCACCTGGCAGAACTGTGTTAACGAACGTGCACCCCTGCTGTGCCTTCCTGCCCACAGGAGCAATCTCCCCATTCGCCAAGCTAAACATCTGCATGTTTCTGTTTGTATGTTTCAGCGAGAGTGAATTCAGAAGAGTGGAACTGCAGGTGGGAAACAATTGTCTCTCTCCAGAGCTAAATATCAGTGCTGGGAGAATTGAGGAAAGAGGAAATGTGTCTAAGTGAGAGTATACTGTGGTGTGAACAGCAGCAGCAATACCATTTAAACTGATCCCAGTGGTGCTACTGGTAACGGAAGTAGATGAATAGAGGGAAAATCGAACAATGCATGCCAACTGACAGAAAGAAATCCAAGCAATCACTCCCCCATCGCAATTTCCTATTGATGAAAAATGAACGCACGTTCTCCAACAGCCTGCTAATAACAAATTAGCCTGTTTGTTAGGGAAAAATGTAATCAGCATGAGGAGGTGAGGAGACACTTGAAGGTTAATTGGAAGCAGCCCTTCTGTAAATGTCAACGGAAATTTAGGATCTGCTCTCAGTCGTTGACAATACACTCAGACACCCTTACTTGGGTTAAGCTTCCTCAGACCGTGACATCGCTGGTTGTAAAAGCCCTCTTCTCTTGCTTCCTCTCAGAACAAAGAGTAGGGTGACTAAAAACATGGCAAATAAACAAATATACTTCCTTTGTGTGGGAGAAGCTCTGCTCCAAAACCTAATGCAGAGAACCAAGACAAGACAGAAATTTGTTTCAAAAGGAACTATTTGTGGAAGATGACATCTTTTGAACAAATTTTAAAGCAGCATTATTATATGAAAAGTGAGAAGAAAAAGATTAAGTACCATTTCAGTTCAAACTTTCACTGCTGGACAAAAACAGAAAGCTGGGGTGGTTAAGAAGTAATTTACGTGGAGCAATACTTATTGGTTGGAAAAAGATGGAGAACAAAGGAACTGGATGTTCAGACCTATCTAAACGTGAAGTAAAAGTAATCCAGACTTGCTTGATGAGCAAGGTTTACTGTGAAATATATGGCTAAATTTACCGCAGGGAACAAACAGACAAAAGAGATAGACTAGGCCAGTAAAAACATTAAGCGCTGGAGGATATTCTGAGAAGACAAAGACCATTTTAATCTAAAAGCGAGCACTCGCACAAATGTTGGCAAAGCGAGTGTTCGTGCTGCCATCGAAATAACCTGCCCAGAATGCTGTTGGTATTAAGACAGCGTGGAAAAACACACAACCAATCGAAGCCAAGCCATCAGCCTTATGTGCCAGAGCTCTGCACATCACTAAAGCCGCCCAAGTGACAGCGGCTGTCAATATATCGATGGGATGTCAGGAATTCTGTTAGGCTTCTGCCGCATGCAGACAATGAACTGCCAGCCCTGCATCTATCTGCCCCCTCCTGACGCTTTTCCGTTCCTCCAACTGCCCGAACCTCAGACACAGGCCGTGATGAAACGGAAAACACCTGTCCTGTTCGATCTGCCGTATCAGCCGCACACACGAAGCCAAGTCGCACGGCCAGATGAACATGTAATGAAGAGAGAGGAAGTGGGGGATGGCGCGAGAGTGAGTGCAAGAAGAGGTTAACAAGGTAGAAAGAGAGCAACTCCAGCTGCGCTAATGTCTGCCATCTAATATTTCTCATTAATTTAGCCCACAAACAATAGCGTTTCCCAGGCAACCACAGTTACCTAGATTAGACCGACCTGATACATGCACATGCAGATCTCAAAACACTCCAGGCTCCTGGAAATCTGCTGAACACACTGCAGCATCTCTGCAACACACTGAACAGGAAACATGAACAAAAGCTGGATTTATTTGAATTGAACTGTGACAGCGAAGTGATGGATTCAGTTCTTGGTGTTAATGATCTCTTAAAATATCTAAATAATGTGATACCTGTATGCTGCATCTATAAGGACAGCAGTATCTGATATCCAGGAGATTTTATTGCTGCTTAATTGGTTGGGCACCAAGCATAGTCCAATGAAACACACACTTGATCCTTTTCAGGAAGTCACAACACTTCTGGTCTTTAGAGAACTGCAGTTTTGCAAGATAAGGAGAAAGGAAATCAGAAGAAACAGATAAAAAGGAACAAAGTCCATAAGCCATTTTTGGAGGAAAATTGACTGAATAAACCAATAAAGCGCCATGTCACAAAAGAGACAATAAAATAACAATTTTTTTTACAAACAGAAAAACAAAAAAAGTTATACCTGTACCCTTGAAACTTTTTGTTTGTATGCATCCGTTTGTGCTCATACTGAAGCTCAATGTTTACGCTGCGTAATTGATTTAGAACTTCGTACCTCCAAAATCCGAATAAGTTCAAAAACAAGCATCTCTTAATCATCACAGAGGTTTCTAGACACAAATGGAAAACACATATTTTCATTTGGCTTCTTTGTGATGTTGTGCAACTGGGCTGTGATCCGTGTACGTGCCAGCAACATCTCAGAGCCTCTGCCAGGTAGATTAGCTCAGAGAAGCGAAGCAGAACCGCGCTTCTGATGCGCCGTGGACGTATGCAAATGCGCGGGGAACGCACAAACAATTCAATCACTTTCTTTCCTGTCTGGGATGCATGCACAGACATGATATCTGAAGTTTCAACAAGCTTACAGAAGCTAAGAACCAGTTTTAGACCCACAGAACCTTCCCCTGTAAGTTGTGTTTACAAAGTGCGCCTGTATCAGGCCCTCCAGAGTGGGAACGGATAAGAAAATTGCTCCTCAGTCTAACGACTAAGCAGGTTTACAGCAAATATTAGACTTTTTACTCAAAACACCATGATGAGCTGGTGCTTTAATCCCCGGGAGATCTTTTCAGATTAAAAGCTCATCATTTAGTGACATCGTTTAGTGATATTCTCCAGGATCCCATCAGCCGACTCACTGTCAGCCTATTACGGCAACAGCAACACTCCAAGCAAACTATATAGCGCTACCTTTATCATCACATCGGTGTTTGTTAAGAGTAAGCCAGTCCGTCTCAAGCTAATATGCGATTAACGACGCCCTGTCATCTGAACGTGCCGCTCGCATAATTGTGCCACTCTGATACAAGCTAATGATTTGATGAACAAATTATTGATCTAATGGTCTGGGCAGACGCACCACAGGTAGGCCGGTAAATAAATAAGAACGCTCCAGTTCTCCCGGATGGTGGACTCGTCAATCTTGGGAATTGCCTCTGGAGTGCTTCAGTCAGTTAACATTTTAGAAAACCGTCACCCCATTAATAATAAAGCCATATTAACATAAGTGAATTCCTCCACCGTGTAGGATTCACTGAGGCAGTTATTAAAGTCCAATTTGGCCCCATTAATAATGCATACACCTTTGACTCTCCAGTATCAAGATTATGTGGAATTACTGAGGGCATACATTATTTATCAGCGACATTCAATTGGGGACCTTGATGAGCCTTAATTGGTGGTTGGGGGTGTCATTAGGCTGTCTCTGATGAGACCTGTCAATCACCCCTCTTGTTCCTCTGATGCGGCCATACCTGCCCGTATCCTCAATGCCACCTGTGCCACCTGTGCCATGGCGGATGACAGCAGCGACACCCCGCTATTGCCAGGTTGCGCCCTGCCCTCTCGCTCTTGTCCGTCAGACCCGTTTGAAGGGGTTTTGGGAGGGATTGGTATGCCACAGAGCAGCAGTATGGACACTGGCCCCTGTGTGTGTCTGACCCCTCTCCGTCGCTCTCGCTCAGTCTACCTGCTTTAAAAGTTAATGACTCCCAGCTCTTGCAGGGCGTTCCAGAAGGTTGTGGGGCGGTTAGACATTCAATGCATCATTCTCCCTGCGTCTGTCCTCTCTGTCAGTCAGTCACACGTGTCAGGATGGGGACTTTGGGCTGTTCGAGGCACCTGCAGCGCGTGGGTCACACACACACAGTGGGAACTGCAGACGGAAAATCAAAAATGAGCATGGTTATTCACACAAGTAGAAGCAGATGTAGAGTGTGATATGTAAAAGAACAATAAAACTTCATTATTTGAATGTATTACTGTTTGATCTACAAAATTAATTTACTTTCTTAACAAATGTTCCCGGACTTATTTGGCAGATATTTTTTTAAAATCTAAAACAGCTTACAGTGCATTCAATATAAATGCTTTTACAGTAGTTCCCTGGCAATTGAACCCACAACCTTGGTCTACAAAAAAATGGATATAATCAAGTGTTGCACTATATTATTTACCGCTGAATATTTAGTTTTACTTAAAAATAAGTAAAATCGCAGCCATGTATTGTGTGAATTGTGTTTCATGTCTGAATGAGATTCATGAAAATATCATATGCAATGCAAACAAATACAAATGCAAATAATGATAAACATACTCAAATTATCATTCAAATTTATTTGACAATTTTTTTGTGCTCACCGAGTCTGCATTTATTCGATCAAAAATACATTAAAAATAATACCGTGAAATAATATTCCAATGTAAAATAACCGTTTTCTATTACTATATATTTTAAAATATATTGTTTATATTCCTGCCAATGTTGAAAACAGTTGTGCTGCTCAAATTATTTGTTTTTCAGGATTCTAATATTAACTTAAATAATACTTTCATTTAAAAAAAAATTAAAAAATAAAAATCTCACTGACACCAAACTTTTGAATGTTGTACATGTAGAATGTACAGTATGAGATTTTTTTTTAGGTCAAGATCTGACCCATACTCTGCATGTTTCGTAAGATTTGACCTTATAATATTAGTATTTTAGGAGAATCTCACATGTGTCAGCATAACAGTCTAAATTAAAGTGAAATTAATGTCAGAAATGGATGTAACAAAGTTGATTTCTATGTTCAAACAGGATGTACCAGACATAAATCCGCCGTGCTAACTCAAAGAATATGAACAGTGTGAGAATGAGAACAGGTAAAAAGTGAGGAATGGCGAAAAATGGAACATGTGAAAAATTATACTGGCATTTGGTGATGTACTTAAATAAGTTGGAATGAAACACGGTTGATCCTGCTTATTAGCTGAGTTTCATTCACACAGCTGCACCCTGGGTGAACAGAGGTGGGAGGAATAGTTTCTCTCTCACTGCCAAAAAATAAATCACTGATGAAACTGATGTGCAGAAATATTGTTATGGAAACTGAGATCATTGGATGATGAGCACATACTCATAAGTTCTAAAAAATGTGCTAGAGTTCAGTTTACAGCTGGACTCTTGAGTGAGCAAGATTTGAAATACACACACACACACACACACAAAACGGCCTTACAAACACAAAGATGCCAAATCCCTACTTTGGATAACTTACAAAGATGTAAGTTATAAAGAGCGTTGTAGAGCTTATAAAAAGAAAAGAAAAACGAAAGCCTTCTTCCTCTTCTACACCATCTTGAAAACACAAACAACAGGGAGAGCCTGATTTCAACTTATGTTGAAAAAATAATAAAATTGGAACTTCAAAATTGATTTACCTATGACAGCAACCATATGATTCAATGAATGTCTGTTTAAAGCTGTTGTTTGTTCACTGTTTATTTCACATTCCCAAATTAACTTGCTCACCAGACTCACAATGTGAGGAAATTTTAGCCATTTCTGAATAAAAAAGGCATCCACTAAAGATCCTCACTGTCTCTATCCATCACTTTAAATGTTACCTACTCTCCAATGGGATGCCATCGAATATAATTGGCAATTCATTTTAGGCCCTGACAATATAGTGGAGTAATTTTGCCCACATTCAAACAATACCAGAGCAGGATAAAGCCCATGTGTCAACCGTCCTCTCCATTATAGCGTGCACCGATTGCCTCATCTCCGTGGCCACCTCGTGCACATAATTGTTTTCTGCCGCTCTTCCCGCAGCCAAATTACACACGGTCCCTCCTCCCTTTGGCAGAGAGCAGTCGCGATGGCATACAAACACAGACACACATGCATACATACACAAAATCCTCACACTTCACTTATCTTCACTGTCTACATCTTAACGAAAAATGGCGGCCAGAATATATCCCTGTTTTAGGCCTGCGAGCCTGGACTGATTTATTCCGGAAACCGTTTTAAAAAAAAAGATGTCAAATAGATGAGAACAGTGAAAAGGGGAGATAATATAATGTATTTTTAAAAGTTAAATCCTAATTCACCTGCCACTTGTAATCAAATATTTTGATAAGTGATCTGAGAAATAATAAAAAATGGGATGTAATAGTTTTTTGGTGTTTACACATATGCAGGAGTACTATAATGCAAAACTGTCTTTAAAATCATCCAGTTCAACAAAATTGTTCTAGCACATTTCTAAAATTAACTTTTAATTTGCTTCTAATCTAGTATCTGTCAAATTACCATATATCATATTCATAAGGTATCATAAGGTAATGGGTAATGTTCTATACCATATGAGACAAAACACAATTCAAGACCTTTGTAATGCGGGATGGTGAATTGATGCAACACTAAAACAGTTGATGAATCTCTGAATTATGAAACTATGAGAGAGTGCAGCAGTCCCTGTGCAGTCTGATCATTTCTAATCCATTTTCAAACCTACTCTGGATCAGTTAGGTGTTATAGGCATAGTTCTTAATAGCATACAAGTACTGCATACATTGGCTGGCTCTAAAAAAGTGCAACCCAAAAGGAGTTCATATGAAGGCATGTGGAGATTTATTTAAGGTGATATATATACATACATATATACATATACATATATATATATATATAACCCCAAACTGATTCAGAGAAGGTTTGAAAATGGATTGGATATATACACACACACAAATGTTTGGTTTTCATGTTTTATGGCGACATAATGATTTTTATACAGTACAAACTGTGTTCTATCAAAAAACATAATTTATGTTTTCCTCATGGGGACCAAAAAATGTCCCATAAGGACAAGGATTGCGGATATTGCCATCTTTGTGGGAATATTTGGTCCCCCCATAACGTAGGGTATACCTGAACCCCCCAAACACACACAGAAAGTTGTTTTTATATCTTCACGTAGACTCTCCATAGACGTAATGGTTTTATACTGTACAAACTGTATATTCTATCCCTCTAAACCTAAAGCATCACTTTGTATGATTTATATTCCTCATGGGTCCAAACCAAATGGCCCCATAATGTCTAATTTTTCACTGTACTATTTTGAAGGGACATTTGGTCCTCTCAATGAAGGTTAAACAAGAACAAACACACACACACACACACACACACACACACGTATATACAGTATATACACAGTATATACATTCACACTTGAATGCTGCATGAATTTACATTTTCAGTGAAAGTGAATTAAGGCATCATAAATAAATAACAAATACAGAAAATTAGAATGCAAAATTTAATATTAAATACTGTCCGATACTAATAAATGAGTAAAATAAACTGTAATTTGACTGTTAACCATTATATTGTGCTTTCTTAATAGATGTGTTTGAGACAGACAGACAAATAGATAGATGGATAGATAGATAGTGTGATCTGCGCACACACACACACACACACACACACACACACACACACACACACATTTCATTCAATGATCAGCACGAGCTTAACCTTTCTGGTCAAAGTTGTTCTGTAAGTAGTCTGCTCGGCAACTGCATGCAAATCTACTCTCACAACGTGATGTGCTGTTAAGCAATTTATAGTTTTATCACAACAATGATATGCATCACAAAATAGCATCAAAGGGGGTTGAAGGGGCCCATAAAGCAAGGGGGATCTTCCCAAAGAATTCTACAAGAGTCCTCTGCCATTTCAGTTCAGCTGTTGAACAGATCTAGAGTTCTGTCCCGTCATTGCTGTCATTTATGCAATGCATAATTCATGTGTTTGCATCGCACATACATAACACGCAATGAGAGTGGTTTTCACCATCCGAGCTTCCAACAGGGGATTTCGACTTCCTCTCCCCTCTACATTAAAGCTGCTTGGTGTATATTCCATATTCTGAGTTTTGCACAAGATTACCGTATTACTGACCTTTGCTGACTACATTCATTTTCACAGAAGAGTCTTGAATCTCGGTGGTTCTGAAAAGTGGAAATACTCTGGTGTGATGCTCAGTGCTGTTTCTCAGGGCATCTCACCCGCCCAATGAGAGGTGAGTCATTTTGTGGCCTTGTTAGAGGAGACTGAGGAGAAAGAGAGAGAGAAAGAGAATTTGACAGGGCTATGCTGTTAATTGCTTCTTTGCAGGAGGCTTCGTCTTCACAAGGTCCCTCTCCCCCCTCCTCGCTTTTTCATTGTACAAAGACGTACAGTAGGAGAAAGCATATCGAAAGGATTGGAGCCTGCCACGCACCTGCCCCCTGAAGCCAGCCAAACACAGACAGACGCTTCAGTCCTTCTCAACGGGAGTACTGCTCTGTGGTCACAAAACCTCACAGATCCATTTCTCTCATCTTTGCTATCAAATCTTGTTGTTTTTTGAGGATGTCAGTTTGTTTGCTGTTCAAATTTCAAACATCCTATCGTTTCTCAGAGGAAAGGTTTATTGCTCTTTTCACAGATCAAGAGACTTAATGAAATTCTCAGGTGTTTCATTTAACTATCAACTCTGCTTCAGATGTTTTTCCTAAACATTCTTTAGGAGAAATAAATAAAGACACAAGAGACAATTACTGACATGTATATATGTGGATAGAATAGCTCAGAAGGTGGAGTTCATATTGAGGCCAAATCAAATCATATATGTACAGTATGTGTGTATATATATATATATATATATATATATATATATATATATATACAGACCCTTTCCAAAAAATTAGAATATCATGGAAAAGTTTATTTATTTCCATAATTCCATTCAAAACGTTAAACTTCCATAGATTATAGATTCAGGGCCCACAACTTAAACGATTTCAAGTATTTAGTTGTTTATTTGTACATAATTTGGGCTTCCAGCTCATAAAACCCACGAAAACAGGATTTCAAAAAATTAGAATATTACATGAAATCACACAGTAATTACACAGTGATACCATGGTCATTGAACCAGGTTTTGGTTCTTTTGGCAGTGTGGGCAGGTGCAAATCCTGCTGGAAAATGAAGGAAGCATGAAGTGCTCTGAAAATGTCCTGGTAGACGGCTGCGTTGACTCTGGATTTAATAAAGCACAGTGGACCAAAGTCCTCTTTTCTGATGAGAGCAAATTTTGCATCTCATTTGGAAACCAAGGTCCCAGAGTCTGGAGGAGGAATGGAGAGGCACACAATCCAAGATGCTTGAAGTCCAGTGTGAAGTTTCCACAGTCTGTGTTGGTTTGGGGAGCCATGTCATTGGCTGGTGTTGGTCCACTGTGCTGTCCACTCAACGCAGCCGTCTACCAGGACATTTTCAGAGCACTTCATGCTTCCTTCAGCAGACAAGCTTTATGGAGATGCTGACTTCATTTTCCAGCAGGATTTGCACCTGCCCGAACTGCCAAAATAACCAAAACCTGGTTCAATGACCATGGTATCACTGTGTAATTACTGTGTGATTTCATGTAATATTCTAATTTTTTTGAAATCCTGTTTCCGTGGGTTTTATGAGCTGGAAGCCCAAATTATGTACAAATAAACAACTAAATACTTGAAATCGTTTAAGTTGTGGGCCCTGAATCTATAATCTATGGAAGTTTAACGTTTTGAATGGAATTATGGAAATAAATAAACTTTTCCATGATATTCTAATTTTTTGGAAAGGGTCTGTATATACAGTGGGTACAAAAATGGCTGTAAAAAATTAATCGTTCATTCAAATTTTTTTATCTTTCATTCAAAAATTTTTGGAGAAAAACATTTATTTCATAATGTGATTTCCCCCCCAATTTGAATTCTTTTACTTCAATGAAAGGTTAGGATTTTGCCAATTTTTTGAACGAAAGATCAAATTTTTTGAATGAAAGATTTATTTTTTACAGCCATTTTTGATCATATTTACTGGGGGTATGAATACTTTCCGTACCCACTGTATATATATATTTGAAATCTTTTGTAACAGCAAGAAGTCTAAAGGACTGTTCACACCAAGGAGGAGAACTATAGCAATGACGAAAAATATGTAATTTTTACATTCTAAATATAAAAGAATAGCAGAGCCCACACCACAACTATAACGATAACGGCACAGAGAAATGATATTGTTGGGATTGTTGGATATTTTTTTCCATCTAAAATAACTAACATTTGACAGCCAATCAGAATCCATCCCGATTTAAAGAAGTTGAGCATTTAAAGTGAATGCTTAAAATAAACAGAACGATATTGTCTGCTGGTGTGGACGCTAAAATAGATAGATATCATTATTGTTATTGGTGAGAACGAGCCTTTAATTGACACTTTTGATCAATTTAATGCATTCTTAGGGGAAAAAAAATATTAATTTATTTTTGGACATTGCATTTAAATTCACTTGGCTCAAAACTCTAAAGAGGAACATGCCATTCAGTTTGTGCCTGCGTGAACATTCTGATCTGGATGCTCTGTACTAATAAAAAAATTATCTGAAGCAACCTCCAAACACACATCAAGTAAATCAATTCACCTCTCTGGCCACTGTTCCTCAAAGGAACACAACAAAACCAGTTTAAGGGAAGGAGTAGGCACCTATAAAGAATGCGAATCACTGTGACTTAGTAACAGGGAAATAAATCAGTTTATCTAACATAAATAGTACAGGTCACAAGCTCACAACTCAACATGTGCTCTGGGCCAAACCTTCTAATGCTGCTTTTAAAATTTGGATCCTTTTCTGCTGCCATAAACACCTCTCAGAGCCAGTGCTGCATCATGCCACGTGAAGCCCACTCAAACCAATAATAACCTGTAACCTTGGAAACGAGGCACAGGCACCAATAATTCTCGGCACACACTTTCAACACGTGTGCGGCTGGTGCGACATGCTCCCTGAGTGTGAAATACAACAGGGACTCCAGCATTTTGAGGACAATTTCTTTTTAAGAGCCCTCCATTTGTATTTAAATAGAGATAGGGAGCTGAGGGATAGAGAGGAAAAGAGCGTGAGGGAAAAAAAGGGAAAGAAAGTGGATCCATCTGAGCGAGCTGTGGTTAAAGCAGTGGCATAAAAAACTGTCAGGAATAAAAATAGATCTGCACATATCTGCAGACACATACGGGCAGACAGATCAAATACTGTATTGGTTCTTTATGGTCACTTAAAGTAAACAGACCTCGTCTCATGGCGGTGTGTCCTAAAGGCCTTATTCCAGCTGTCCACCATATGTTGACATTCAAAACGTGTCCTGAGGACCCCATGGGGGTCACTTTGAAATCACAGTAGGTTATGCTCTGGAAAAAGAGGGAAATGATGTATATATATGTTTGTGTATGTGCACTGGTTGTGCAGGGCAGCCTTAATCCTGCATTTTACTTTTATAACCCCTGTAAAGGAGATTTATTTGCCTCTCATCCCCTTAAAAGTGAGTCTTTTATGAGTGGGGCACCGCAGTGGGCTTGGGTAAGTGATGCGCTATTGCTTGGAGGCAGAGGGATGTCCGCAGGGAGCACAAGCCCTCTGAACTTGCGTCACATCTGCATTCGGCCCCATGCTTCACCTGCCTGCCTCTCTCTCTCTCTCTCTCTCTCTCTCTCTCTCCCTTTTCCTCTAGGGAGATTTAAAATAAGGATCAGGATGGATATTCAGCCTGATTCTTACTGCACGCCAGGCAGGCACCACAGTGGTTCTCAACTAGTTTGGCTTCATATTGGATATTTGGTACAACGGTACTAAAATTGTTAATCATGCAAAAAAAAAAAGAAAGAATAGAAACAATATATATATAAAAAAATAATAACATTACAAAGATCCTTTCCAAATGTCCCTTGAACTGTGATGGCTTCATGCTTTCAGCAACAAATCATTCACTGCCTTGTGTGCAGCACTACGACATATACAGTATTGTTCAAATGTTTGTGTTTAGTAAGATTATTTTAAAGGGAACTTATCATGCAAAATTCACATGAGCATAAATGTGTCTCGGCAGTGTGTGTACACAACCACCCTATAATGATAAAAATCCACCCACTCCTTTTTTTTAATCCCCATAAATAATAAGCAGTGACTTCACATTGCACAGTCCCTGCCCACCACTGCTGACAGACTCTGCCCTATTAGCATAGACCCACCCTCAGTGAGCAGTACACAATCCATCATGTTTATCTCCTTTCCAGAGCATTTAACAGCAGCATTCAAGAAATGTATTCTTATTAAAGCTTCTAAAGTTATTCAATCAAGAGCAGTGAGTGATTTTCTGTTTTTCTTTTGGTGTTTGATTCATATTAACAGCATATAGCAGTAGGTACTGTATATTACAGTGCTTTAACTTTTTAAAACAAAGATCTAATATACATATGCCATTTCTTTACTTGCTGCTTATGTTCACAGACATAACCGACTGCGCTTATGTGAATTTGGTGAGTTTTTGACATAACTGCAATGTCACGTGAGCGTGACCGCGATAGAGATGATAATCAAAACCAAACAGATGTTTTAGTTTCCCAGGCATGAGCTGTAAAGGCCCCGCCCTCTTCTGGAAAGCAGGGTGGGGAGCAGCAGCTCATTTGCATTTAAAGATACAGGCACGAAAACAGCATGTTTTTCCTTCCACTAAAATAATATGGGCATTTACAACATGGTATAATAAATGATCTGGGGCATTTTGAGCTGAAACTTCACAGACACATTCTGGGGACACCTGAGACTTATATTACATTTTGTAAAAATGAGCATAATAGTCCCCTTTAAAGAAATTAATTCTTTTATTCAGAGAGAATGCATTAAATTGATCAAAAGTGACAGTAGACATTTATAAATACGTTTGAACTTTCTATTCATGGCCACGTACACACTGCAACTAAATTCGGTTGTCAATTTGGGTAAAATGCATCAGAGATGTTTCTCTCTTCTTTATGTGCAAGAAATCATAGGGAAAGCAGTACGAGCTCTGAATCATACGTGTTTCCAGATCTTGCAAGAAAAACAGAACAAGAACAAGCTCACAATAAACTGAAATAAATCCAAATGCTTTATGCTGAAACTAAGATCAAAATATCATGACTTGCACTTGCTCACATTAATAACTCCATAAATTATCGCTTTATGAGCAAAGCTTAAACAACAAGCCCAAAAAGGCTTATAATTAGTGAACATGGCAACACTGCGTGAAGGTGCCTTTCCAAGCATAAGCAAAACAAGACGCCTCCGTTGACTATGCTTTAGTTAAAAATGCTGAACACAACAAGTCTTTTGTGGCTGTAATATTTCTTTGGTCAGAATAGCAGATAGCAAACACGCAAGATGCCAAAAACGTTGCTAGGGTTACCACAGTGTCAATCATCTCAGTTTTGGAAGCGAGTCGTATTCCTTACACACACGGAACAATAATTTAGGGGGCGCACTCCTGCATTTAAATGTGGTTGTCACTCCTGAAACTTTTACAGTGTGCGTGGCCATTTGAATACTGGAAAGAAAAAAATCACGGTTTCCACAAAAACATTAAAGGCCCACTGAACTGCCTTGAAACGTGCAGCATTATTCAATGTGTTGATGTCATTTCCACTGAAACAGGAAGACAGGGCGGGACATATTGAAAAGCTCCTCCCATTTTTAAAAATAGCCAATAGCATTCCGTTTATATCACAGACAGCTCGGCCAGAGAAGTTGAACTTGATAAAGCCGCAGTATCCTCCGTTAGTGTGCCTAGAAACCTGAAACCAGACTTCCCCACCAGCATGGATGTTGTTTTGCACGGCTTGGTGAAGAGAGCTGACTTTTTAAGTGACGATGAGCTCCAGGGAAGAGATAGCCTGCGGGCGTCACTTCGGACTGGGGCATCATCGTATAACCACACGCCCTTGCTCCCACGATAGTCGAATAAGTTGAAGTCAAGGGCACAAAGACACGCGAAGAATAAGGTTTTCCCCATGAATGAATTGACGTCATGGAGACCCTCAAAAGTGTTCCCACTTAAGGGCAGCATTAAGTGTAGGGAACAGTAAGGCTAACATATTCATACTAAAAGCCAAAAACATGGGGACTTTAAGCAGCACAACTGTTTTCAACATTGATCATAATAAAAAAAATGCCACAGGAATTAATTACATTTTAAAATGTATTAACTAAGAAAAGTTATTTTAAATAGTCAGAATATTTCATTTTGATCAAATTATTGTAGTCATGGTAAGCATAAGAGACTTATTTCAAAAACATTAAAAGCCTTACTGTACTGTATTGTAGTACAACTGTCCTGTAGCACAACCTGACTTTGAGTACCATCTCGTGGTCATTTCCTGATCTCGTTCCCCTCTCTTCTCTCCCATCTCTTCCTGTCTTTCTTTGAAAAGTCCTGCCAAAATAAAAGGCAAAAGCCCAAAAATATAACTTTAAAAAACACAAAACACATTGTGGATGGCACAAATTATGCTGAAACCCATATTTAATGTAATCATGACTTTGTCTTACCTTGCGCAGTTTTGTTCATGGTTTCAAAGAGAAGCCCATGGTGCGCAAACAGTGTTGGTGTCTCGGACTAATATGGTAATGGTCCTGTAATGGAATTATGTGGCAAAGCATGAAACTATAAACGTCATGGTCATGCGTTCAACACAGAGAAGAGTCAGATTGAACTCACAGGCTTTTAAGCAAAAGATAAAGATGTTTCTTCCTCATTTTGAAAAATGTATATTTATTTTGACATTTTAAAAGTGAATGATTATATGGTCCCTGTGAGTTTTAGTTCAGTTCGCAACTTTTTTGAAACCCCACGGAGGAATTACAAGTAGGACTACAGAGGTGCTTCTGCAAAGAGGGGCTTCTACATATAAAAATAATAAATAAAAACCATGAATAAAAAAACATGTATGATAAAATAATGGGTTACAACCCACCAGCTGAGAAACCTTCCTGCCACATACAGTAGAGGCCATTAAATCAGCAGCACTAGCTTGGAGATTATAAGCGGAGGACAATCCTGGCGGTAATGGTAAAGGTGGGCCGGTATAGTCACAGCCCTGCATGCTGTTGTTTGTGCCTGCTGTGTTTGAGTTGGGTGATCTTTCCACGCTGCTGACTGCTGAGTGATTGATGATTAGACGCTTTCCTTCCAATGTCTAACACAATTAGAGTGAAGGTCATACTTAATTCTTCAACAACAACCACAACTATCATCGGCAGTGTGTGTGATGGTTTCCACAGAGCACTCTGTCAAACACAGCGCTCAGACTGATCCGGCTAGCACGACAGCTTTCCAAAATGGCTTTTTGCCTCTCCATTCCTCCATCCTTCTCTCATTTTTCCTATTTCCATGGCCTTTTCTCTTCATCTCCAGAGAATATGATTTGTCATGGTGACTGAGAGAGAGAAAGAAAGAAAAAATGTTTACTCCGGGAGAAAAAAAAAAGTCTCTAACGCCCCTTAATGAATTCTTTTAAAAGAATCGACGCAGTGGCACAGAAAAAGATTAATTTATCACGCCATCAAGCACAAGAACTACTGTTGAGAGGAATGGGTGTAAATTGCAAGGCGATGACAATGCCTGTGTTACAGATGGATTTCTCTGTCTGCGTCTCATATTGAGAAGGGGGGGGGGGGGGGGGGAGGGGAAGAAAAGCAATTTCGTCAGCGTTCGTCAAAACTTTCAGACGGGGGTAATTTTGATCCATTAGCTCACCTCTGTTCGCCTCCACCAATTCTACACGTTTCACTTTTCTCTGCTTAAGATCTTGCTGCGAGAGTGCGAGAGAGAGAGAGAGAGAGAGAGAGAGAGAGAGAGAGAGAGAGAGAGAGAGAGAGAGAGAGAGAGAGAGAGAGACTCCCTGTGGCCATAAATGCATCTGTTTTCCATAACAACCTACAGGTCCCATCCAGCACAGATGTGGTTTCACTCCATAAATGCTGATTAAGTCATTGTTATATGCCTGAAATTACAAGAGACACCAAACAGCATTAACCTGACAGATTTCTCACTTACACTTTTCTTGTAGTGAGGTTAGTCAGCCAATCAGCGAAGGGACCTATAAGAAAAGAGACAGAGTTATGCGTTCATGAATATTTATGTCGGGTTATCAGGGAATAGGTACAAAGGAGGTTTACTGATCACACAAATCCAAAAGCTTCTCATTAGAAGAGCATCGCTTTAAGTGCATCCCGAATGCTTGAATGTTAATAGCAGGTCTAGGTTTGAATATTAGCCGAACCGGGATAAATCACCAGGTTCATTACGCCAAAAGCATATGCCATTAGTGCGAAAAGCAGGGCCCAAAAAAGGCATAACCCCTTTTATGTTCTGAAAATTAATTCCCATTTCTTGTCTAATTCTTCCAGACCTTTAGTTTTGGGTCGCCTGATTATCATCCCTAATAAAAATAATCTCACGAATTAGCCTGTTTTCATTTCTCGTCTCCCCCGCACACCATAGCAACCACCGCATGGGATTTAAGCAAGAAATCTCCCATCAGGCAAAGCGCACACCAGGTAATGCCGCAGCAGCGCCGGATTGATAAGGACTAGAGAGAGTGCCGCCATTATCTGCGAGGAGCGGCGTGTGTGAAGGATTAGCACGGATCAAGCTTATCCTGGGCTCCGCTGGCCAGCCGGAGAAGCTCTTCCCCTCTTACCTCAGCGCTGCCCAGGGAAAAAGGCCTGGCTCCTTATCCCGACAGAGGGAAGCTTACAGGCTATCACACTTCCTAGAGTCAGCACAATCCAGCACCAAGAGGATGGCGGGGGTGAAAGAATTACTCAGCAGGGCCTGATATGTTTCCGGCTGGCCCGGAATATGCCACAGCAAGGATTATGTTGGGATTTCTGGGAATCCAAGGGATGAGTGTGAATAGTGGTACTATAGACGTAATATATGATGCTTTGGATGGGGTGACGGACGGATGTATAGAAAGACCCTGAATCCCAATGTGCATACTATCCATCCTAAATAGCATGTAAGATTAGAATAAGTGTGTCCCAAAGCACTGTATGTTGAAAAGGTAATGCCGGATGGTCTATTTTTTCAGGAAATGTGGATCCATGCACACTGTAATGGGTAATATTGCCCAAAACCCATTGTGCTTTGGAGGATTCGTTTTAGAACTACAAACACAAATAAAAAACTTCTAAATGTGAGTGAGGGGCTTGATATATTAAGTCAATATCTAACCTGATATCTTTTATAAAGATACAAATTGCACAATAGCTAAACACGTTTGCAAAAAACATAAGCTGAATGTTCTACCTGTTTCTCTCCAATATGGTTGAAAGACATTTTTTTTTTTTTTATAGTTTGAGTAGTGTACATTTAATTAAATAAAATGTAGAGTGCTTATATAAGGGTTTTATATGAGGAGTGCTTATATGTTCACTGTGACAGGATGATTGATAAGCCGGTTGACAGTGACAGCTTGCACTAAACTATGTGAAAAAGCGCAATTTTATAATGTGGAAGTATGTCCCAAAGCTTGACTACTCTACTATACACCCAAAAGTATTTACTTTCCCTTCTCAAAAAGAGAATACTTTCATTGGGACACAGCAAAAGAATCCCTGCCGCAGTTGAAAATACTGTTATCGTTTATTAATTAAAACATTTCAGGCCTATCGGATTCGTTTTAATAGCATTCAGGACCGCATTTCCACCTACTGTATGAAATGGAAAATGACTTTCTCTTGACTCATAAGATTATTAATGTTAAATTAGCGAAGTGTAAAAAAGAACGATAAAAAACTAAATTGCATGGAAATTTTGTCAGGTGTTCCCAGGAAAGAAATGAAACGGAGAGGAGGGGAGTTAATAAAGAAAACATGTTGTCAGTTTGCAATCTCTCCCACTTCAAACATAATTCAATTTCAGCTATGAAAGGAGATACAGCTTTTAATTAAATTTGTTTTAGTTTTTTACCAAGGTGCAATAGGTGAGAGACCTCAATTATAACATTGTAATTAAAAAAAACACACGCACAAAAATAAATAAATAATTTACAAAATGGAGAAGGAAACTTGAGAAGCGTATGAAGTCGCCACTATCACATTGCTCATATAAGTGGAGGAGAGAATCTAAAATTGAAAGTGACAGTGGAGCCTTTGGAAGGCAGCATTTGATTTCCAAATTATCATATTTTCTCAGTCAATAATGAAAAGCTTATGATAGCTCCTCAGTAGCTGCACCGACAGCCTTTAATAAGATAGGACCAGTGAAGCAGGGGATAGTGCTGAACACAGCTCTGTCTGTACACGCGCACACGTGTGTGTGTGTGTGTGTGTGTGTATATACGCTCTTATAGCTCAGGTTATGTTCCTTGCAGGTCTAAGATTACAGAGTCTCGGATTTTAATATCTAAGGTATGAAATGGAGATGGCATTTGGTTCTTGATTGAAATTTTAGCAGCTTGAGTATGGAGAATAATTTGATTTTAAAAGGACAAATGCATTTACAGCCGACGGCTGGTTTACGCTAACCTCGTCTGGGGTCACGGCCGCCTCTAAAACAGCTAACGAAAACCATCTCCCATCCCCCAAAACATTGCGCAGGCGATGCTTGTCAACACAAAGGGCTGAAGATAAGCTATAACCCGCGGCACGCAAATGAATTGTAGCGTTTTTAGGACGAGGCACCCCTCATTGATTTGTGAATGTAATCTCCGGTGATGAGCCGTAGAAGGTGAACGTTTGCATACTGCAGTGATTACGGGCCTAGCCACCGCTGCACACTTCATTAAACAGGGCCGACGGTGAAGCTCGATGGCAGTCTCTGGGATAATTGTCTGAGAGGGGGTCAGAAGAAAAGTTGCAGGTCCCGGGCAGGCGGTCTCAGCGAAGGCCTGCAGGTACGCCAGAGGGGCCAAAGAGCAGCAGGGAGAGATTTATCAGGGGAGGCTTCATCCCTGATGAAGGAAGAACTGAATGTGACTTGTAGCATCGACAACATGAAATGCATTAGCTTCCAGGAAAAGGTCTTTTTCTAATCTTAAAGTTTGTCACACACTTCAAGGCTGAGATGTGACTCATTGATGCTGCTCTTAAAAAAAACAGAGATGAATTATTCATAGATTACCTCACAAGTCTGTGGGCATGTGTACTCAGAAATATGCTAATATTAACTGACTAGTCAATTTCACTGACTTGATGTATAGTAATCATAAAAAATGGACAATCCAAGCGCATTATCGCTAAACAGGTGAGCGTCAGGAAATTACACGATAAAAGTTTACCGTAAACTCTATCACAGGGTGGTGGTGATAAAAGAGAGGATTTTGATGTCAAAGTGAATATATATTTAATATACAGAAATAAAGTAGTGCACTCAACTTGTACACTATATTCCAAGTCTTCTATGGTCATACTATAGTACAAAATGTAAAAAGATAAGTTACAAACTACAAAGTCAACTCCAAAGGGGGTTATTCTCTATATCAATAAACACTGTTTCTGAACTCACTGAAACACCTCGATTGTAGTCTTGAGTTTTCCTCCAAGATTGTACACTTCACAATATTCCTCATTTAAATAATTCCCACTCAAGACATATGCAAAAAAGGGGCGAGACCTGGTTCAGTAACAGTAGGCCTACTGTATGTTGAAACTTGCGGTTATGGTAAGGACATTTCCGAAGTTGACCAATCACAACACACTGGTCCACCTGACCAATCAGAGTACATTGTGCTTTTCAGAGGGAGGGGCTTCATAGAGATAGGAACTGATTGGGAAGGGAGGTGCTGCATCAATGTAAAATAAGTGAAAAATAAGCTGTTTTTTTGAACATTCAAGCATGAAAACCTATTCTAGTAGACCCCAAAATCAAGACTTTAAAGTTTAAACTTAGAGGCAGTATTATGTAAGTATTCAGTAATGATTTAACATTTTTGGTCTGTTTCAATCCAAAACTTTAGACTACTTGTAATTTAATGCATGAGCCATGTTTACCACTTTAATTATATTTTATGGAGCTTTTGCACCCTTTCTGAGATTGAAATCTCCAATCCCCATTCATTGCATAGAAAAGAGCTGAGAATATAATGATGTATTCACATGTGAATATGACTACAGAGTTTACTAAGAAGTACTTTGAAAAACTATTTCTCGAAATAAACGTGGCTTGAGTTCAGTAATCACAACAGGACTTGGTGAACACTGCCAAACACCAAACATGTCACAGCAGCACAACTAGCCCCTCTGTAAAGAGATTACTGCCCTCTTTTGAAAGAGCAATCCACCTTGACCATCTCAGCAGCCTGACAAGGACATCAAACAATCAGTGCAAGACCAACTGTTAATGGCCACATAAACATTATTGATGCCTCCAACAGCTCGTGATTTATGAGGCCAAAACTATATTACATGTATAAGAGAAAGCCTCATTAGAATTTGCCTTCTACTCGCTGACAGAAACTACCCATTTATGAAAAGCAGGCAGTGCCCTGTCCTTCCTACTAACCTTTTTCTCGAACAGAGAGACAAAAGAACAGAGGGAGTGATAGGGAGAGAACGAGAGAGGGATAGACTCAGAGAGGATCTAACATTTAAAGACAGCCCGGCAGTGGGAGGCTGCGTCTTATCGCACGCATAGACTGTCAGGGCATCTCTGACCCTCTCATTAGATATGCAAGCGCATTAGCCAGGACGGCTGTCTGCTAAAGGTCAGGCAGGGAGGATGTTGGGACGCATGGAAGGAGAGGCACAATCTTCAGCCTCACCCCTTTGAACTTCAATCACTCCGGCCAGCGCTTAATAGGCCTCTGGGGAGGTTCAAAGCGAGCAAGATGGTGGAGGGAGGCAAAGAAATGTAAAGGGACATCACGCTACCTTGACATTTTAATTAAGAATCTGCCATTAACATGCATGGAATTGTGGGGGAAAAAGACACCTAATGTAAATTCATGAAATACTAGAAACAGTGTAGATGGGCTTCCATTTTTTGTAAACATGAACCATGACCTGAGAAGAAAAAACAGGGAGAGAAGCGATAAGAAAATGTTTTGAAAGGGTAAAGTAAGGAAAGCAGACAGCATACAATTTGGAGACAGAAGCTATGATTTTCCCAACCATTTATGTGCATTATTTGTGCATAGATTTTCAAGACATCTTCAAAATCACTGCCAACACAGGCACACTCACTGACCTCAGCAGTGAAATGATTAGTCATGCTTCTACTTTTATAATAGTGCTTGAGCAATTACATTAGAACAGGGGTTTTCAACTAGGGTCTGGGGACCCCCAATGGAAAAATAAATAAATAAAAATAAAATAAATGAAATGAAATGAAAATTATTAAATAAATAAATGAAAAATGAATAAAATAAAATAAAATCCATTCTGCTTTCAAAAGATTGTTGAAAATCATGACATTAATCATCATTATTTTATTCCACTGACATTCATAGTTTGAGTTTCAATACTTAATAGAGGCTAAATATTTTTCAGCTATTTAAAAAAATATATTATTACATACACATATTCTGCTGCATTACAGGACTGGAATTAACAGCCAAAAACAATGACACACTTCACTTAACACCACATAGCCACACAAACTCATGTGCATGTACAACACTTAAATACAGGCATATCTTCCAATCGCCTTCAACTTTTCTAGAAATTACGGTCGCACCTTAGACACTGAACTCAATAGACTTTCCTTTAGTTCCTATTTTGACAAATCCCATCTTGAGCTATGAAGAAAGAAGCAGGTATTGATCCAGGGGGCACCTAATTTATCACACTGCCTGAAATCCTGAAAAAAAATATTTGACCAAGGGGGTTATTCAATACCATTTTCTCCATCTATCCGCAGAATTAAACCAGTCTTTTTTTCTAGCAAAAAGTGAGTGATGACAGCTGTCAGACAGATGAGATTTGTGACAGAAATTCTCTCTCTCTTTCTTTCCTTTCCTCTCCACTGGCTTCATTTTCAACATGAATAGACTTTCAGGCACCAAGCTATTGACACAGAGATATGCGCACGGTGTCGTTCAAACGTACAAGAAATCCCACACATGGAACAGTATCAAAGCAATTACCTTTACTATAGAGCACTACATGAAAGCATGGGCTAAAGTGCTCTCATACAAACACATTTCACAGAGACACAATGGGACAAACTGCTTGAATAAAAGTATTAAGCAATAGAACAATTTTCATATCAATACATAGACTTTAGATTAGAACAACGCCAAAACCTTGCTCTGCATTTGCTTGGGGTGATCTAGGTGGTTGCTAAGACAATGATAAGTGGTTACTAGGGTGTTTTGGGTGGTTACTTGCTGGTCCAAGTCAAAAGATACCACCATCAAGTCTCTAAAATATTCAGAAGATACGGCTTGGGTTTCTTCTTCAATGCAAGTCTAATGGATTTTTTTCCATTTGTTCTTAGAAATTCAAATCACAAAAAAAGGCCAAGAATCCTCAAATATTTCTATTGTGAGGTACAATTTTAAAACATAAAGGTAAGAGGCATTAGCAAATACACACAAATGATATATATATATATATATATACACACACACACATTTTTTTTTTTTAAAGCATAGGCTACTTTAAGATTTCTGTTTTGGTTTTCTAAAAGAAATATTATTAAATTCATAAATTAATATCAATGTATTTAAATTATATGATATGATACTATTAATATAATATACAAATTAAGCTAAATTTGATAATAAACAACAATATCAAATTTGGCAAAAGTAAGTAAATAAATAAATAAATAAATAAAGGCCACCCTTTACATTAGGGTCCAATTCTCACTATTAACAAACTATAAACTACGACTTTTCCCTCAATAAACTCCTAAATACTGCTTATTAATGGTTAGTAAAGTAGTTTAGGTTTAAGTTTAGGTATTGTGTAGGATTAAGGGATGTAGAATATGGTCACGCAGAATAAGGCATTAATGTGTGCTTTATAAGTACTAATAAACAGCCAATATCCGACTAATATGCATGCTAATAAGCAACTAGTTAATAGTGAGAATTGGACCCTAAACTAAAGTGTGACCAAAATATTTTTCTCTCAACTTTTGCACCCACTTTCAGACCCCCAGTTTAAAAATTGTTTAAAAAAATAAACAAAAAAAATTACATACTAACCCCAGAAAAGCCCTTTCACTCTTATTGTCCCCCTGTGGTGAAAATCAAGCTTTTAATGTCTATGTGGTGTTTTTAACATGCATAAGTCAGCAACATTGCTGAGTATTTTAAAACAGTATCAAAAACGCGGTTTGAAATCGCTGGTGTTTCTGACGTCACAAACTACCTTGTAACCAATCACGTCAACGTGTGATCATCAACGAGTGGATCTATGAGCTGGTGTGAGTGAGTGGAGGCGGGGCTAAATTTCATATTCATAGAACCGTGTATGCTAAATGAGGCAAGGGGTGTAGAGTTACATTCAAGCAATTATAAGGCATGAATCCTTCTTTTTTTCAAGGAAATATGTCATTTTGGTGATCAAAGATGAGTTTTAAAGGATAAAATGATTGACTACAGGGGGACTTTACAACTTTCATTCACACCTGTGATGTCATTGTTAATATAGTGCCTATCCTTGCAATGCAAATGAGCCTAGAGTTATGAGAATGGAGCGAACTATTACAGCATCAGTATAATCATGTGTACGTATTGTCAGGGAGGGAATCTATTAGAGCAACCTTGTAGGGCAAACCTTGCATCCCAGGTCCCAATACATTACGATGAACTACCGTAACTGTCCTGCCCGTGGCTGCAAACTGTGGCTTCTGTTGCAGGCTCATCATTAAAGAGATAGCAAAGCGCTATAGGGAAACAAAGAAGCCCCTGCAGCGAAGATCACTTGGATCTTGTAAAGGGGAAGAGAACAAGCAGAAAGAAGCTACACAAAATCAGAGCAGATGTAAATAAAATGCAATTTGATTTGAAGTGTTTTTCAATCACAGGACATTTTGTTCAATCCCTTTTATTGCTGTCGCTACACCTGTGTGAGGAACACAAAGGCTTTTTTCTCGGGTGTCGCTGGTAAAGGCAAACGCTAGTTCTATTCTCCGTGTGAGGCTGTGTACAAATAAACTGCACGATGATCGGCTGTCAAAACGGCAAATCGTGCAAACTAAGCATGCGAATTTGAATTTGTTTGTGTCACGGCGCGTGCGGGGGCATTCCTGGAAACAATAGCAGGCACGGCGAAGAAACAATCAGAGCCCGAGTCGCGTCTCCAGTCAAGAGATTGTTCTATTGTTTTCTATCAAGCTCGCATTGTATTTTCCAGCATGGAGACAACTTTCTTTGATTTTTTCTTTTCTTTTTTCAATATTTCAAGAGAAGTGAAGGAACTGTTTCCTGTCCTGCTCCATTAGACACGAATTGTTTCGGGGGGGGAAATTGGTTTGAAAATTGTGTTGTTTATTGTTCAAAGAAAAACACGCATACCGTAGAGAGAGGACCGGGTCTCGAGATGTCCTCTGGGCGCAGGTTCGACTGGAATCTGTTATGAAATGTTCAGCCCTGGGAAACATTCAGAAAATTGATTGGTAATTGAACAAAGCATTTTCAAGACAAATGTTCTGGTGAATGACCATACGTATAATGTGTTCGGAGGTAAGAAACTGACTGAGGCGTAACGGAACAGCATTCATGGAGGCCCTAACATAATAGCAACACTGTTCCTCATACTGTATGAATCTGCAAGCCATATGAGTCTCTCTCTGGGTTTTGGCAAAATACTCTGCAGTATCTGAAAGCAAGATAATTACGGACACAGTTACCAGACCAAGAACCTCAGCATAAGGTGAGATCTGATAAGCAGCATATTATGTGTTTTTTTTTTTTCTAAAGAATTGTGATGAACCTATTGTTGAACAGCAGTAAAGAGGGTGAGGCAACCAAGGCCATTCATGTGCATTTGATAATAGATTCTAATTACATAAAAGCCACGTGTCACACTTTTGTCTCATAATTGCGCCTATTGTGCCATATCTGAGTAAAATGTACTCAGTCGCACACTCATAGTCTGTTATTGTGACCATCTCTTTTCATGTCATCATAACAGGTCACCAGACAAAGGAGAACATTATCGAGCAGAGGAAGAAAGCATGCATAGGCATGCAATATTATGAAATGTTTTTTTAGTCTTTACCAATATAATAATAATAATTATTATTATTACCTGACAAAAGAGAGCAATAATAATAATAATATCAATATTGATAAGAAAAATTATGATACTATTTATTAGTTGTTAGTTTTTAGTCTTTACAAATATGATAATATAATAATAACAAATGTATTATTATTATTACCTATCAAAAAATAGAGCAATATAAGTAATAATAATAATAATTAATAATAACAATAATTATTATTATTAACACCTGACAAAAGAGAGCAACAACAACAATAATACAAATAATAATTTTATTTTTATCATCATTATTTTGTTGTTTTTTAGTCTGTAAAAATATAATAATAACAACAACAATAATAATAATAATACGGTTTAATAATAATTGTTGTAATCAATATTGTTATCAATATTATCATTATTATTAATATTATACATGCCACCTGACAAAAGAGAGCATTACAGAGTAAAAGAAGAAAGCCTCCACAGGCATACAATATTATGAAATGTTCTACACAGATGATCATGGACACGGCTGTCAATCTTTTTAAAAAAACATTTATTAAATCAATGATATGCATGATTATTATGTACCCAATGATGTATTCACTGAATCACTGATTTTTATTTATTTTATTTATTTTCTCCTGAAATATTATCCTGAAAACTCTTCTCATAATGTACTGCCTATGAATGACAGAATTATACTTATGCATGTTATGGATCCTTATTGCTATCAAATATAATCGTTCAAAGTAGGATATTCAATATTGTAGCGCAGAGACGCAAACTAATTACAGAACACATCTCCTGTAAAATGACTAATCTCACAGATAGCCCGCAGTGCAGCCACATTTTTTGCTATTTTACTTGATCCCAAAAGTAATTACATTTCCCTCTAGATAGAGAGAGTGGGGGAGAAGAGAGAGAGAAAGATAGAGAGAGCTAAAGTTACAGTGGGAACTACTAAGCCACTCCTCTAACCAGATATGACCTTCATTTGAAAAATGACATCTGAAGACTCAATTACGCCGATAAGCATTATTAGCCTTGTTTGGATGGTGGATATGTTTGATAAGTTAAAACCTTCATATAGGTATTTAATATACTGAGCAATACCATTATGAAACTACACGTTAAAGTGTCATACAGTATCTTTCTTTTTTACAATGATTTGTACATCAAATGACAAAGCTCGATTCATGCAGTAATAAGCATAGGTATGTTTGAAAGGACTTGTTCTTCCTGTTTTTTTTACAAAAAAACAAAAAAAACAAAAAAAAAACCTTTTGATATCATAATGGCTCTGCTTGACACTCAGACAAATAATAAGCTTTCCTAAGAAATAATATAATGTTATAAAGTATGTAAACCATGTAATTTATGTAATATAAAGCAAACCATCTGAATTTACCTGTTAAAACCACGTCCTGGATAAGAGTATAAGGCACTTTCACACTGGTTCTCCACTGGTCACACAGGTCAACCTGCAACAATAGACATTTTAACCAGTTTGTGCAAGTAACAAATTAATGTTGCCGATCTAAAACCAGTTAAGACCATCTTAATATGGTCCAAACTGGTTTAAGCTGTATTTTCAGCAGTGAGCTATAAAAATATAAACAAATATATAGATGAATATATTATATATATATATATATATATATATATATATATATATATATATATATATATATATATATATATATATATATATATATTTAAATGTATTAATTACAAACATTCGTATGGTAAAGTTATATTCAAGTCAAAATATTATTTAAAAACATTGACAATTTGACAATTTCCATGTTTGTGTGAACTATTCCTTTAAGTTGCATGTGTAACATGGATTCATTCTCAAAATCTGATCAATCTTGAAGAACATTATTATTGTGGTAGAAATTACCAAATATGTTCATATCCACTTACATTTTTATCATTATTATCCTTGTTTGGATGGTGGATATGTAAATATAGATTAATATGTATTTTTATCATATTCATTTCATTTTTTTAAATATATATATTTTTTAGCATTACCATAATTGTTAGAGACTAATTAAGGTTTCTTGGTATTGGAAAGGACATAATGTCCACCCTTAAATCTACACCAACACTTTCTACATCTCATGAAACACACACACACACACACACACACACACACACACACACACACACACACACACACACACACACACACACACCAACTAATTTGTGGTATCCAGACGGAAATACAAGTATATCTGTTGTTCTAACATGTTTGGACTGTCAAGAGCGCTTGTTTCTCCCCCAGCACCTTCCCTTCCTGGGTCTGGGCTAGTGAGAGTCTCCTGCTGGGGCAGAGACTGTCAGAGCTAGAGGTCTTCACATGGGTGGATGTGATTGACCTTGACAGGCTGTTTGTTCATCTTCCACCTGGGTACGCTCACCCAGCCCCTGGCCCCACAGGCATGTGAACTCTGCTTGGCTCTGACCATCTCCCTTACTGAGAAAACCTTAAACTTTAAAGTCTACAAAAATATTTCAACTGTTGTTGCCAAGGAAAATCTCGACTGAAAAATTTAAAACACATTGACCTTTTGTATCTTTTGAAAACAAGTTGGAACCAGCCATTAAACAGCTGATATAATCTTTTATAATAAATTCTGCAAGCAGCCTATAAACAGCTGATTAATTATTTATCATAAATGATTTATCTGTGCATATCATTATTTTTTTAAGACTCATGTGCCCTCATAGTCTTAATCAAAACCCCTTCATCTCGCAGCGACCCTTCTCTGATGACGTGTTTACTGGCGCGAGGGCGGGACAACCTCTGTCACACACATGAGATCGACCAATAGCAGACCTCAACCATATAACATCAAATCAATTCCCAATGGACAAAATCCAGTTCGGCATTTTACTTGTCTGAGAAAACATTTCAATTGGATACATTTCAGAATATATGGAAGATGAGACAATCGCAACTTCTGTTTCACTGACACTTTAACGATAATGATAAAATTGAACTGAAATATAAAAGGTAACATACAAAAAATATAAAGTGGTAGGTTTTGACCAATAAATATTTACTCAAAATTCAGATATTTAATTATTTACAATAAATATAAACACTCATTAAATACACGATTGCATACATTTGTAGCGTTTATAATACATGTGACAATCTGCCAATAAAAAGTGTCATTTGACCTGACCTGATATGAAACATATCTATGTCCTGAGAACAATTCAGACTTTCAACAATAACTTGTCTAAGGCTACATCTACATTAATCCGGATACGTTTGAAAACAGCGTTTTCATTTCAAAACGCTCCCTGTCCACACTAGCGTTTTCAAGTGTTTTCCAAATATTTGCTCATCCACATTGAAATGGCTTAAATCACCTTACTGCGCATGCCTAAACATACTAAAAGTTCACAAGATGATACCAAGAGAGCAGACATAATAAAGTTCTCACGCTATTCTTTTGGCACGATCCTTTTATTAGCAAAATATCCCACCACTCAGTGTTGAATCGAGGTCACATGGTCTAAAAAACAATCGTCATCATGTTTTGCCTCAGAACAGCAACTGCTAGAACATTTTCAGTCATCTTTGCAGGAATGCAATATGAAGACTGTACAAAGGAACATTTATATTTAGCAACACTATGAGAGTATATAGCAGAAACAACAATGCTGGTATAACCATAGATATCTATGGGTACAGAATGCTTTACTTGACTAAACGTGTACCTCCGTTTTCACAGTCCACACTACAACGCAAAATCAGCGTTTTCAAATATCTCCGTCTTTATTGACAAAAAAACCCGTCTTAATCTCAATGTGTACGGAAGGCCAAATAGGAGAGAAAAAAGTGTATTTTCAAACTAAAACATATTAGAGTGGACAAGGCCTAAATGTATGCTGTTTCAATTTATTCACTTCTTTATATAACAGCTAAAGCAAAAATTATGATATATTTTTTGTTAGTAGGTATTTGATAAGAAAGAAAAAAAAAAAAAACATTTGTGTAACCATAATTCTGACAATGTCCCTGTGTGACAACTAGCCCTGGTCTCTCCTATATTTGTGTGAATAGAGTCACAAAGCCACTAGCTCTCCGAGAACCACTCCTTTGTCTTTTTACTAAAACTCTTGATGTAATAGGTTTTTCATGAAAGCACACCAATTCTTGCACTTCATAGAAATAAATTGTTAGTGTGACTCAATCATTGCACAAAAAAAAGGTCTTAAATTGGTGGTTTCATGTGTGACTGGTGTAACAGGGATGTCATTGCGCCTGGAGAGACCGTGATGGAGTGTCATACAGTGGTAACACAGCACAGCTGCATTAAAGACCAGCCCTAATGAGAATAAATGTTCCTCAGCACATGTCAAGGTTCATTGTATTGCCACACAGGCCACATCATTTAGCTAGGGGAACGCAAACACACAGGAGGGGGCACAACAGGACCTATGCCTTATTAGTGGTGCTTGCTAAGGGAAGCATCACTACTATTGCTCATACTAAAGGTTTGGGTTTCAGGAAACTCTTAATGCCAAGTATTAAACTTCACCGCGTTTCTACTTTCGGAAAAAAAAATGGTACCTTTTTTAAATGATCAGACAGTTATTACTATATTATATACTATATTAAAATATTTAAAATATTTTAATCAAAACTTAAATAAAACGTTTAAACTTTTTCCGTTTTTTAATAATAAAAAATAATTTTATTATAATTTTCATATAATATTTTTAATGTTTTTTTTTTTTTAACACCACAAACCACTAGAAAGACTTTTTGTCTTTCTTTCTGACCCTTAAATTTAGCCTACCTTTGAGCAATTTAATGTAGAGTCTTATAATTGCACTTATGTTAGCCCCTCCTAACTTTACTTTTATGAGTGTCAGCAGAGCGGGTAGGAGAGTTGGGGGTGTAGCTGCTCTATTTAAAGATGTCTATCAATGTAAGCAAGTATCATTTGGTAATTAACCGTCTTTCGAATATCTGGGCATTGTGTTAAAAGGTGCTCCACGCATTTTACTTATCATTATTTACAGGCCTCCAAAATACTCTCAAAATACCTTTGCTGAGGACTTTACAGAACTGTTATCAACAATTTCCTCAGAGTTTGACTGTTTTGCTATTGCTGGGGATTTTAATATTCACATAGATAATGCAGAATCCAATGCGACAAAAAAAGCATAACTGTTTTAAATACTTTTGATCCGACTCAACATATTCACGGACCCACACACAATCATGGACACACTCTAGATTTACTTATCAGTAAGGGTCTAAACATTTCATCGATTGTTATTAAGACGTAGCACTGTCTGATCATTTCTGTGTTTTCTTTGATATATTGATCTCTCCTACTATTGAAGCTAGATCTGTGTCTGTCAAGAAGAAAGGCTTAAATGAGAACACTAGTGTGCCATTTATGAAGGCCATATCTTTAACACCAAGCATATCTGCGGACTCTGTTGATTCTCTCCTGTTGAGTCCTTTAATGGCATTTTTTTCCTTACATCATTTTTACTTTTAGCCTATACTTTAAGTAGTTTTGAAACCAATACTTTTACACTTTTACTTGAGTAAAAAGCTTGAGTTGATACTTCGACTTCTACAGAAGTCCTTTTAAACCCTTGTATCTATACTTCTACCTGAGTAATGAATGTGAATACTTTTGACCCGCTATTGAAGATCATCAAAAATATTATGAGACATATAGATATTTTATATCTATGTCATCCAGCAACTCTAGTTACCCTTCCTTCTCAAGCTCGCTTTAACTCGTTCTCTCTCTCTCTCCATCTCTTTCCTGTCTTTTTTGCTCGGACAGTCTCCTGTTTTCAGCTGGAGGCAGAGTTCTGTCTGTAAACCTCTGGAGACGCGCTCTATCTCTCTCACTCGTTTCTCTCGCTCTGTCTCTCTGACAACTGCTGCAGGGGTAAAGGCCCGTTGTGTTTCTTGGTGTTTGTTTTAGGAGGCTGCATGTTAAGTGACTTGTCCATCCAAAACACTCTCTCCATCTGATCTCTCTTTACATCTCAGTCAAACGCTCAGCTTGGACAGCGGTATTTATTAATATAGTAACAACCTATACGGCACACTCGCATAACCCCAAACCTAGCACGCGCGCACACACACATGCACGCAGACCAGCAGCAATGAAACAGAACACCTCCGGAAAGCAGTGTGTGTCACACTCTCTGTACACCCTAAGGGAGTTCATAGTACAGTGGAGAGATAGAGACGTTCACTACACTGTAAACAGCAGACTAGATGTGTGAAGAAAATGTAAGTGGTGTTTGTGCAAGAACTTGTTACCTAGGTGTGTTGCTTGCTGATGGTTATAGTGTGTTAGGTGGTTCACTATAAAATAAATAAAGAAATAAAAAAAAACTTTTTTATATATATTTATTTCAGGTAACTTGTGTGTTCCATGTGGTAAATTAACTGTTTTTATTCAAATAAAAATATTATTTCATATGACAAAATCAACCTGACTATATTACGACTTTTATTTTTCCCAAATTCCGTTCCGGCAAGGCAAGGCAAGTTTATTTATATAGCACATTTCATATACACTATGGCAATTCAAAGTGCTTTACAGAAAGGAATTAAAATAATCACAAAATAAAAGCAAGGAAAATTAAAACCGTTATAAAATAAATTAAAAGAGATATATGATACAGTTATAAAATTAATTAAAAGGGTAAAAAGTTGATGCATAGATAAACTTCTCTTCTGGCAAAACACAGGTATGTCATATTTTTCACAACTCCCAGTTTTACTCTGAGATTTTCCCATGGTGATTACACTGAGTCTGCTTCCATTTGTTCAGAAGCTCTAGGAATGGAATCAATCCAGTCCGCACCCCACAGAACCTCGAGTTTAGTCACGTCAAACTCACTACTCCAACACAGACCCAGGCCATCAGCATGGTTTTATCTCTCTTACCCAATTCTCAGTGCCATTTGAGTTCAGTTTAGAATAAAAAAGGAGGATGCAAAATAAAATACAGTGTAATCAGTCGGACGTACAGTAGCACAGTACTCATTCAGTAAATGCATAGCTAAACAGATGTGTTTTGAGTCTGGATTTGAATGTGACTACAATAGGAGCACATCTGATCTCTTCTGGAAGGTGGTTCCAGCTGCGGCTGGCATAGTAGCTAAAAGCGGACTCACCATGCTTAGAGTGAACCCTTGGTATTTCTAGCTGATATATCATATCATAGCTGAGTTCATATTTTCTGGTTCTGCTCAGAATCCTGGCAGCAGTGCTCTGTATGAGCTGCAACTGTCTTATGACTCCAGAATTCCTGACTTGATTTTTACTTGTTTGACCCCTAGCGTCAAGGTATGCGTTCACCTTGAGAACTTCATCTTTGTTTCCAAACGCAATGACTTCAGTTTTGTCTTTGTTTAGCTGAAGAAAGTTTTGCCACATCCAACTGTTGACTTCATCAATGCTTTGGCACAGGGAGTCAACGGGGCTGTAATCGTTAGGCGATAGGGCTAAGTAAATCTGTGTGTTGTTGTCTGCATAGCTGTGGTAAGCAATTATGAATGTTTCTTTCTCATTATTTGGCTCAGTGGGAGCATGTACAGGTTGAACAGGAGTGGCGCAAGAATCGAGCCTTGAGGGACTCTGCATGTCATGGGTGTCCACTCAGACTTTTGGTCTCCTATACTCACATAATAACCTCTCCCTCCTAAGTATGACCTGAACCATTTTAGGACTATCCCAGAAAGCCAGACCCAGTTTTCCAGCCTGTAAAGAAGTATGTTATGATCGACAGTGTCAAATGCAGCACTGAGGTCGAGTAGTACCAGAATTGATGTTTTGCCTGTATCAGTATTTAAGCGAATATCGTTTATTATCTTTATGAGCGCTGTCTCTGTGCCGATGTCTCTGTCGGAAACCCGATTGAAAATTGTCAAAGTATCCATTTGAGATTAGGAATTTGTTTAGCTGATTGAAGACAACTTTTTCAATGATCTTGCCTTTGAAATGAAGATTTGAGAGTGGTCTGTAATTGCTCAATATGTTGCTATCCAGATTGCTCTTTTTCAGGAGGGGCTTGACAACTGCAGTTTTAAGGGGACTTTGGAAAGGTCCCAGAGAGAAGTGAGGAGTTTACCACTTCTAGGAGATCTGCTTCTAAACAGTTTAGCACACTTTTGAAAAAGGAGGTGGGGAGTGTCGGCGCAAGTTGATGTTTTAAGGTGCTGTACTGTTTCTTCCAAAATTTTACCATTAATTTCTTCAAAATCAGACATAGTAACTTTCTGAGGATGTGGTCTGATCTGTCTTACCTCAGTGCCACACGAGGATATGCTGATCGCCTTTCTGATATTATTGATTTTCTCAGAGAAAAGGAAGCAAACTCACTGCATTTTCTGTTGAGAGCATTTCACTAGGAATCTGGCTTGGGGGTTTGTTAGACTCTCTACAGTAGCAAAAAGAGTGCGTGTGTTATTTATGTTTCTGTTTATAATATTTGAGAAGAAAGTCTGTCTAGCTTTGCCTAGTTCCTCATTGAAAGCATGAAGGCTGTCTTTATACATGTTATAATGGACTACAAGTTTTGTCATCCGCCACATGCGCTCAGCTTTTCTACATTATCTTTTCATATTTTGCACTGTTGCACTGTTGAGTTTCTCCAAGGTGCTTTTTGTCTGCCACTCTTCTTCCTGACTTTTACAGGAGCAAAATCATCAATTACACTCTGTACTTTTGAGTTAAATGCTCAAGCTCGATTGACTGTCAATGATTTTAACGTTCATCAGCTCGTTCTGAAAGCGATTCTACAGTTATCATTCCTTTGTGCTGTTATTGTTATAGTTATGTCATAGACTTTGCTATTCTCAGAGAATTAGAAACTTTAATTATTAATACCGGGTTTTGTTATAGTTTGTAGATCGTCCTTGGTGTTCAGGAAACATGTTTGAAAGCAACCATTATTTGTGCAATTCCGCTTAGTGCCAGTTTAGCGCAGTTAAACAAATGTCTAAAAACGCTAAGCGTGAGAGAAAAAAGGATTGTAAAACTACATAATTATTGTATACCTAATGGTCGAATAAAAAAAACATTACAATTATTGTATTAGTCACATTATCGCTTAATTTTATTTTACAAATATTAAACATACCCAATCCAGAGTGACATAGTAATGAAGGGAACCATAATTATATTTAATACAGTATAAAGGAGATGCTACATTTACTGCCTATTAAAGTCAATTTACAGGGTGTTTTAATGATAAGGGACTTTTATATTATAAATCACTGAACCTGTCAGTTATAGCATACCATACTCTATAAAACTCCAGGGCAAATTAGATGAACTTTCTGCTCATATTCCCTAATCAATATACAGTGAGCGGATCATGGACACCTGGAGAAAAAGACGCTTGCTGATTCAGAAATTCTGGGTTTGTAACAGAGGTGAAAAAGTAGTTCAAGGGCTACTTTCATGTTTGTATTACCATTTTCTCTTTCGACTGTAGGAAGCTCTGAGCTTCCCTCCTCCCACTTCCCCCCAAAGCTTTCTGTTCCATCTCTCCTCACACACATTCACAAAGCATATCATTACACACAATGGGGTTTTTATCACAAGCTGTCATGAAATACTGCTGGATTTGAATAGGAATTTAATTAGGCGTTCTGTGGGTTCATAGACACTCTAAAAATCTCTCCTGTCTTTTTTTTTTATAGACACACACACACACACACACACACACACACACACACACACAAACACGTACTCACAAACAATTAAGCGACTTAACAGCGCACACACATATTCTGACTAAAATGAATAGAATACGAGGACAGATTTATGAATAAATATTATATGCATTATATGGACCACACCAACGCTGTGCTAACTTTTGCAACTGGAGGTTGCAGCATCACAGATGAAGAAAGAAATGAAGGCAGACGTGCAACGTCAATGCAGAAGAAAAATCTTGAAGAGGCGGGAGTCTTGCATTACGCTCTACATTAAAATTGTGTTTTTCTTTGGACCCTGCAGTTTTAGTAGCCCCAAATCCTCAAATAATCAATCAAACTCTTGAATAACTGTCACAGACAAATGATATTACTGACAGTTGCTGCATAACTAGTCAGCTGGGAATAACAGGTTCAAAAGTGAAACGTTATTTTTCGCTGACTGGGCCAAAATTTGATGCCTTAGATTGTAAAGTACATATTTGAAAATGTTACATTTTTACAACAAATATTACCTTTTATAGGACTTGTGATATTAAATATTAAAGATGAAAAAATAGCATACTCATAAAATATTTTATGAGTATGCTAAGCCATGGTCAGCACTGTAAAAAATCCAGCACTGCACATTTCAAACCCCCATAAAGGACAGACAATCATGGGTGGATGTTTCAAATGGCTGTAGTACATTTATTAATATAAAATGTTGAGTTCTTTAAATGATCGGGTCATGAGGAGGTAAGGCCAGAAACATAAATGTTTGCCTAACACATCGCAAGAAAGGTCTGTTAAACATGTGAGCTCTTGCGTTGCTGTGGATGTGATAAACCTAAGTACTGAAGGGATCGACAGATTTAGCATCAAATGTCTGCACGATTAAACCAGATATGTCATTGTTCAGGTAGCTAGCTAAAATTCATCAAGGTTCTCTAGTAATTTCTTCCATGGCAGCTGTTGACCTGGAAGAGAAGGGGTTGTGAGGGGTTGTCGCCCCCTAACCTGGACTATCTTGCCCCCTCAGTCAAGATGAATGTAAAAATAGATTTTAATGATGAAATAGAAAATCACAACTGTAATATTAGGCTACTACAGAGGGTATGCACTGAGTGGCAACAGAGCCAGCTGCATTACTGGATTTAATAGGGGAAACCATGAAAACGCGAGTTAAACAAACGATTATCAGTTTAAACTAAACGTTGGACTTGATAGTGTTCCTTACCAAAGATCCAGTGATCCATGGATATTGACATGTAGCCAGGAATCGTTTTTCCTGACATTTATATGTGCCTGATTTCAACACGGGGAAATACATAATGCAAATTTACCAGTGAACGCTTTTTATAAATACAATATAGGTATGTCTAAATCTGGGTGATTACTTATATCAATGTTATATAGTAGTAGTAGTAGTAGTAGTAGTAGTAGTAGTAGTAGTAGTACTTTATTGTTCAGCCTTAGCTGAAAATTGGTCTTTGGTCTCGCCATACAATCACAAAAACAAATAACAATACACAACATCCACCCGATACATCTAACAATACACAACATCCACAATATCAAAGATTAAAATATTCACATTTCCTACCTCTTATTCAAAAGACTTATTGCATTTGGTACAAAAGTTTGTTTATATATTGTTTTAATTGCTTTTGGTGTTCTGTAACGACGACGTGATGGTAATAATTCAAAAACATGATTCAAGGGGTGTGTTGTGTCTCTTGTTAAAGTCAAAGCTTTTCTCTGAACAGCAATTTGATATAACTGAGCGACTGACTTTTGCTTAGATCCTATAATTTTACCTGCTACTCTTGTAATTCTGTCTACTTTTACTTTATTCACAGATAACTTTATTCATAGATTAACTCGTCTGAACCACACAGTTATATTATACCCTAAAACACTCTCAATTAAACTATAAACTCTTTGCAGAACAACCTGACTTACAGAAAATTCTCTCAGTTTCCTTAGCAAGAATAGCCTTTGATTTGCTTTCTTACAAATAAGATCCACATTATCAGGGAAATTCAATTTACAGTCAATCATGGTTCCCAAATACTTAAAAGTCTTCACAATTTCAACAGTTTGATCACATAACATTATTTCTGTTAGAGGCTCCGACTAATTTAAAATCGACTCTTTTGTTTTACTTACATTTATCAATAAAGAACTTGCCACCATTTTTCTATTTTCTAATCTACAGTCTTTCCATAAAAGTGCCACAAGTGCCATATCATCTGCATATTTGTATAATTTATAATTCTCATGCTGCACTCTTATACCACTTGTATAAACAGAAAACAACAGAGGTGACAGGACACATCCGTGTTTAAAAACATAATATCTGATTTAAACAACAGAGCACAAATTCACTGTGGTCTGTTTGTTAAAAAATTCTTTATCCAATGAACTATTCCTCCATTTACACCTAGAACCAGGAGACGTTCCAAGAGTAAATGTACCTGCATAGTATTAAAGGCAGAGGTAAAATCAATAAAAAGAACATAAGCCTTTGCTTGTTGTAAATGGCTGGCAATTGTATCAACCATAGTGAGCGTGGCATCTTCTGTCCCTCTTTGCGATTTATATGCAAATTGCAGTACATCTAGTTGCTCTGATATGCATGGTTTAAGGTGATAACTAACTACTCTTTCCATGCATTTAGCGAGTATTGATGTAAAAGCCACAGGACGAAAGTCCTCTAGATTTTTTTGCTCTCACTTTTTTAGGAAGGGGTCGTATAAATGATAACTTCCATGTATTTGGAACGATCTGTAAGTCTAATAAAAACAGAAATAATTTTGTTAAGGGGTCAGTTAGTTAATTTGCACATATATTTAAAACTCTGCCCTTAAGGCCATCTGGACCCAGTGCTTTATAGGGCCTAATACAGTTAAGGCACCTTCTGATCTGGTCACCTGTCAACCAAATCGGCGGCCCCACTGGAATCCTATCACTGATCTTATTCCAATTGTCAGCTGCATCATATCTTCCATAAAACAGATTCAAATCATTAACTCATTTAAAAATATCTGTCCCTAATAATTGTCTCCTAATAATAATAATATCATTATTTACATCTCTCGAGTCACGCCCCATCATCTTATTCAAGCCTTGCCAAGCACTCCTTACATTTAAAATCATTTTTTGCTTTGTGTATCATGGCTCTCAGTTCCTTCCTTTTAATCTTAAAACCCTCATGATTATTTTCACAAAATGCCCAATTCTTTTCATTAAGGAGTTTCTTTAATCTTTAAAGAGAGAGATATAGCCTATCGTCATATCGTTCAGCTTTAAAACTTGTATAGTTTTTGTCCAATTTTTCCAATTATGCAAAATATAAGATGGTAAATATTTAATTGAGGAGTTGTCAATGCAATATATAACAATACGATTATACAAATTTATAGTGTAGATTTCACCCCAAAATTCAACATATTGACACAAAATGATAACTGCACATCCACATTTCGTTGCCTGGAGTCCAGTGGTTTCTATGAATTGCAGCACTTCAGTTGCTTCTCTTTTTCTGTAGCTTTCAGCAGTCTGTAAAATACAGACCAATTTATTGTCAAATCTATTTGTACAGTCAATCTCAAAGCTCTTTCCCTTTTTAGGTGTGTTTTTCGCTGCATTCACGCTGAAAACCAATGCTGCCACTCAGTCTTAGCCACTCAGTGGGCGTAACCGCAGTCACTCCGGCCGGTGGTGACATCACATGCATTCCATCTATAGCAACATTTTAGTTAGTGTCCAAAAAGGAAAATCATCATTTAATCACCCTCATGTTGTTCATTCAATCAACCCTCATTCAATGTTCTGCCATCTGCATTTGCTTTTTTTTTTTTTTTTACAAATATAAGCATCAATATGTTTTCCTAAAAAAAATTGCTACACTGTAAAAAAAAAAAAAAACTATTTTATAGGGAAAAACTGTTGTTTCAGTATGTTGCAATAAAAACCTGTTAATTGGTTAACTTAGTTTACCATATTTGGTGAAAGGCTATGGTTATAAGGTAAGTACAGGCCACAATATGCCAATCCGTAATACATGAAATGAACGGATTTGAGCCTCAGTGAATTTCTGGCAAGTATAGCTGTGTTTTTTACCCTAAATTTAACAGGATATTTTTCACTGTGTAGCTAAATTAGGCTTAGCAACACAAAGGAGTCGGGCATTTTGTTCCAAAAAATCTGTGTAGCTGGTGAGTACACCAAGAGTAATTTTTACCACAAAATGCTATCAAACACTTAAAGAAGTTGACATGTGGTGAAAATAACATTGTAATATAAAAATGCCAGAATTCTCCTGTTACTGTATATGCACCATACGTGGTCTGCCACATTTTGCAACTCAACGACACATACGTATTTGCATATTTGCGTACACATATTTAAATAGCGAATGTTTCGGGCCTATGCATAGTTCCTTAGCTTCTTTCTCTCTCTCTCTCTCCTTCTCCTGAACTGCTCCTGACTGCATTTCATAGACAAAATATCCTCTATAGCAGCTGTCAAAGTGGTTAGCCAGTGGCTTGAATCTTTATCTGCAGTTTGACGTCTAATATATATAAAAAAACTGCCCTACAGGTTCGATATCTTTTCCCTTTCCACACTGTGCAGGAGGAAGAAACATAAAGCTTCTCTCAGGTTCTAAACGAGCACATTTAGAAGGTTATTCAGCTCTCTCCACTGCGGCCAGAGGAACTCACAGAGATAACGGAGAACAAACACACACTCAAAAGTGGTGCTTTTAATTAGTCCAGTCACTCTAATGAATGTTAGGAAGGATGGGGGGTGTATAAGATGAGAATGGCCCACAATGACTTTTAGTAAACAAATCGTTATTGAACCATTTTCCCTCCTCTTGCATAGAGCATTAGCATGGCCACACGCATTTTCAAAGCATACAAACATTAACAAAAATTACTGGCTCATAAATGCATTACACTAATAAGCGGTGGCAGAGGAACATTTAGTAGAATTTCAAAAGTCACATCCAAATAAAGCCATTAGAAATTACCAGTAAATGAGCTATTCGCCATGAATAATGAATTCTGTTACAAACTGAATCACTCAGGGCACGTTCGATTACTCATTCAGACAGAATAAACCGCCGATGCCGCATAAAACACTTTAGTCAGCCTCCAGTTTACGCCGTCGGCAGGCAAAGTAAGATTTAAGTTTTCAAACTTGCCTATTGTGCGTTTACACACTTGTGCACTAATAGAAGCTCTCCGTCTTCATACAGCGACTTGTTTTTCTGCAAACCCATCTTGGATGAGAACAGCATAAAGAGTTGTACATAATTACACTTTACTGGTCAACGAGTGCCCACAGTGGGCTCACAGACAGCTTTTTATTTTCACACTTCAATTTGTCGTTATTTCCGCTAACTGCACCACACTGCAGTGCTTGGGTGTTGTACAATAACACCCATATCCACACAATGTTACGAAACCAGTGAACTGCCACAGTGGACAAGTTCAACCTATAAACAGAATAATTAATGAAATTAGTACAGAGTCGATCAAATATCTGCATTTTTATCATGAATTTTCCTATCTATTTGAAACAAACATGTTTTGACTTGATTGTGTCCAAGGCAAACTCTAATGTGAAAATAGCTCAAAGCCTTTTTTTATTCAAACAATTGATTCATAGTAGAAATATGAATTTAAAAACATAAAATGGCTGCAAATCAGTGTTGTTATTGGGGGGGTGGTGGTAATTAAATTTAATTAATTTTTAATTAATTAAAAATTAGAAATGTTGCATTGACAACCAGTTATTATAAATTAAGTTGAAGTTGAAGTACTACAATGACTAAAAACTAAAACTGAAATATTTTAAATAATTAAAAATAAATACTATAATAATAAATAATTAATACTAAAATAACACTGCTGCAAACCCACATGTGTTTTAAAGTGCCTCTATTATGCTATTTTAAAGGTTCCTAATTTTGTTTTGGGGGTCTCTTACAAAAGATATACATGCATCAAAGGTCAAAAAACACTTCAATGTTCTCATAATATACATTCCACATTACCTAATTACTCATAGAGTCTGAAAACGGTTCGTTCGAAGATTCAATCTCTCTAAACCCCTCCTTTCCGAGAACCTTCTCTGCTCTGATTGGTCAGATGGCCCAGTTCATTGTGATTGGTCTGCCGCTTACACAGCATGTCGGAAACAAAATGTCCATTACCATATTTGAATTAAGCCTTAAATTTCTGCATAATTAAGGGCGTGGCCACTTGAGTGACAGGTGGATTGCCGCTGCTGTCACTACTAGCCGTTTGTCTGCTGTCTGTCAGTAGGGCTGTCGCGATAACCGCAATATTGTAGTACCGCGCTACTGACAAGCCAACTGCAGAGGAATGCAAATAACCGCAGCAACCGCGATATTCGCGTTTTCTTTTTTCATAAGGCCCTTCAACCCTTCTTGTTTTGAACTTTGTGCATGTGTATTGAATGTTAAATAAGTTAATAATGATAACAAAACAGTTTATCATGGTGATTTGTACAGAGGCTTTGTGGATTTGCACTTAAGCCTAAACAGACAGTGAAAGAGAGGGATCGACTGAGGGCGTGCGATTACCTGCGTCTGTCTTTGAGGTCAAGTCATACAGTATATATTCGTGAAAAGGTTGGCATCAGCGACAGCGCTGGTCAGCATTCCACAGCACGAGGAAGCCGCGGGAAAAAAAAGATTAGCAAGTCACGCATTGAATCAATACCATTGGTCTCTATTAAGTGAAGCATCAGCTTCAGCGTTACTCATGCAACGCATTGCTGGTCAGCTGAGCCTTGAAAAGTGGAGCTCAAAGTTAAAAAATAATCTTGTTTCATTACATCTATCTTTTAATGAATCAGCGTTTTTGAACGTGTTCGTTGAATGAACGGTTTAATGACTGAGTGGCACTGAGTGACAGCCTTTCAATGCGCAGAGACGCTGTTTAGTTTCGGTTACACTGGTAACGGAAAATGTCCTCGTTTTTGTGCATGCTGACCACATCGTAACACTTATTTATATAGCAACAAATAAATATAAATAAATAAATAAATGGCGATAATACCGCATATCACGCTATTGAGCCACTCAAAATACCGCAAGGGAAATTCCTTCACCGCGACAGCCCGACACCTTGGTTAATCCATTTTCGTTTATCCGGGAGTAACACACAGTGACGCGCTGCCAATATGGCGATGGCCGGCTCCGCCCACTTTGGGCTTCAAAAATGCTCTTCAGAAACCTACGGGTGACATCATGGACACTACATCCATGTTTTTTTACAGTTTATGGTTGCTATGTAGGTATGCAACAGGAAGTGAGACTGGAATTTGCTGAGCACTTCAGAATCAATTCATTCTTTTGCATGAAAGGTAATATTTGAAAAAGCATAATAGGGGCACTTAAATAAATCTTTTAACTATTTTAATACCGAAGTCTGATTTAAACCCATTTTTCTAATTTCTCTTAAGTATCCACAATGAGCACTCCATGACATTGTCTTTTTGACATGTTCTTTTGGTGTTCAAGCTTGGCTGAAATGGCATATGGCCTAAAATGATTTTCTTATACATTCAGTTATTCACTTTTCTATCAGCTTCAAATGAAATCTTATACTAAGCTGCTATGCCGCTACCATATATCTTGCATACCTGATGCTCCTCAGTTCATGAAATCACCGCATATTTTACAAGCAGATCACTGCGGTGGTGTTTTACAGGCCCTGTGTCCTCCAGCCTCTGCTCTGAATCTATCAGAGGTGATAGATCTCAGTCCTTGGAGTCTAGTTTGTGGTAATGACCGAACTGGAGTTTAAATACAGGATGAATTCTAAATGTACAGGGGATCTCTTGACCTTTGATTTACATGGTGAGTAAAAGATTAATTTGGAATAAAAAGTTCAGATTCATCGTAATCCCACCAGACACAGCAAGGTTGTTGTTTTTTTCTTATAGAGTAGCAAAAAACAAACTAGCAATGATGGACTGGGACTAAATAAATCAGCTCAAGACCAACACTGGCCCATCATAACCCACAAAACTCACAAAAGAGGCGTTTACTAGCAAGTTAATCCCTAGTTTTAAATACACTTTCATATTCTATCAACTGATATATTCTATTCATATTCTACTCTTTCATATTCTATCATAATGTGATAGAATGTTACTGAACGTTTCTTTAAATACTATTGCCTTCAACTGCGTTCACTCCCCATGAACATTCCTCCTCTGAAGTTATTAAGTTTCAGCAATTATCAACTGTTTGGATATTTGCTAAATCGTTCTTACGCTGTACACATCACATAAGTTTCAGTGAGTGAACACCATAAACAAATTTCCTTAAAACAAACCGTATAGCTATTTATGCTAAATTGCAGTTTTCTAAGGTTACTTCTTAGCATCTTTTGGCCATTTTGTAAATGACTGCTCTACGCTGCTCAGTGAGCCGAATGTTAAGTGACTGGAAATCTGCTTTGCGGCGACTGTGAGAGAATTGAGAGAAGTCTTGTGGAGAAAGGCTAAGTTACTTAACTCTCCCAATGCGAACAATAGATCAACAGACTCAAATGCTCTTAGAGGCCTCAGTTGAGTAAACAAAACAGAGTGACCTTAACATAAATGCCATTTAGACTTCTGTCATCTCATATGGCGGCATAATGAGGACATGTCAGCCGTCCTTTAAGTAAATAAACTGTAAATGGGCATCAATCTGTGCAGCTAGTGAGTCCACTAGTGTATTCATTTAATACATTTCTTAAAGTGCATTCTAAACCAATGAAATCAGGGGGTGGGGAAAGGAATAAATCATGATAAATCAAGGTAATTATCACTTGTGAACAAAATATATTTCCAAAAAAAGTTGCAAAAAGTGATCAAATGTAATTTAATTGTATGTATTTAGAATAAATAAAATGCTAACTATTAAGAAAGACAATTTCCATGGCCATCATACCAATATGTCAATGTATTATTTCAGTTCATATATTGTATATGCTATAAATGCTGAAGTGACAAATAGACAGCACCACTCGAAAACAAATGGGTTTCGGTAACCTACCTACAAAATCCTTTCTATGGACCAAATTCTTAAAACTGTGGGCAAGAAAGAAATTGTAAAAGGCCTGTGTCAGTTGGCCAGATGTTTCTGGAATGGAGTGTTTTACCAAGTACGTAAATAAGACTTGCTAACAGCCCCTGTCTGTGTGTCTCTTTCAGTTACTCTCATAGAGACGAGGGCTCAGGTCGGCAGAGAGCCCAAGGTTGAGGGGGTTTCTGCTGATTGTCGAGGACATTTCTTCTGGTCTCAAGCCTCTCTCTGGCCAGGATAAAGCACCGGGATATATGTGGCGAGCCGATGTATGCAACGGCAGTGAACCACCTCATCTGAATCCGCTGGGGCCTCTTGTCTTACAAGGACACAGCCTGGATATTCCCACCTGGCGTAAACACTATTGGACAGGCGTGGAATTGAAGCGCACTCTCTTTCCCTACACTCACTCAAATCAGCAGAGGAGGCGCACGGTGTTCATTCACTCGACCCAAATGTTCTCTTTCTATATCTTTCTTTCTTTATCACACTTTTTCCTCCCTCATTCACTCTCCCCCCCGAGATGAAGGACGAATCCCTGAGTGGGAGAGAGAGAGAGAGAGAGAGAGAGAGAGATAGAGAGAGAGAGAGAGAGAGAGAGAGAGAGAGCCTGTTGAAAGTTCTCATGGTGAGCCTGCCTAAAGCTGCTCTCTATAGCATGATCAATATTTGACCTTCCACAGTATTATCATTCTTCTCTCCCTCTTTTTTTCCCTTATTCCCCCGTTGGAGCCTGAAATTACATTCTCTGCTAAAGGCCGCCATGCACAGTAGCTTCTCAAAATGGCCCTGCCAACTACAGAGAGAAAGAAAGAACACCGGACGGGCTTCAGAATGAGAGCGCCAGCCGCCTCCGAGGAACCTGGGGAATAGAACAGTCTGTCACAGAAGCATCGCTGATGCAATAGAGTACAGCTCGAGTCAGCCTGGGCTAATAGTTCCTGCTCATGCCTAGACACTATTCAGGTCTCAAATGATAGCTAAAAAAAAAATAAAAGTCAATGCCTCATAATGTGACTGCTTTACTTTTTGTATTACATGGTACGGATAGATTTAGCAGTACATGGCGTAGCAACCATTGTAATTTTGTCCTACCAATTTATATAATAATAATTTAATAATAAACTAATAGTAAAATATCAAATAATACAGTAGCAATATCTTGGAGAAGTCCTGGGAAATTCCATCCAAAACATTCTACAGGTCATAGACAGAGACAGTAAGTAAGAAGGAACATGCTTTCAGGCTTTCCCCTCATTACTTGGATTAATCTGGCAAATTAATTTAGTGTTGACATTGAAGAACGTGTTGCAATTTTCTTTCGATTAAAAGCTGCAGTGTTTTTTTGAATAATCGCCTTTTATGTTTGGAATACATTTATTTTACACACACACAAAAAAAGATACTAAAATAAAATATGAAGTGAAAATAAAAGAAAGCGCCTCTGATGATTACAGAAATAAATTAAAGTGAAATCATTTGAACAAAGGGAACATAATAAAACCCACTGATGTGAAAGAGTTTGTGTGTGCACGTCTGTTTGATAATAAAATATTAAATTCCTCAGGGATTTAGATCATGCTGGGTTTAATTCTGTTGGAATAGTAATCAAAAGAAACATGAATTAAAATAAGAAGATGAAAAAAAAATGTATTAGCTTTTTTGGGGGAATACAACATTAATCAAATAGAACTAAATTACTGTACATTCTTATTTAAATTCCTGCTTAACCTTCGAGTTCTCGTTCACCAGAAGAAGCCGAAGTCCAGCGTCAACCACTCAAACCTATTAAAAAATACAAATTACATGCTTCTCAAATCTTAGTGTGATTTAATTCAGTCTATTTAGATGACGCCCCTCTGGGCTTTACTAAAACAGAAGGTACCGAAGGACAGCTTACAAGTGTAACCAGAAACAACCTAAAGTACGACCATTCTGAATATTATTACAATAACATATGACTCAATAAAGGTAAATGTAATTCCGTCAGCTATAAATGGCTTTTTGTTGTTAGATAAAATAATTCACTCCGCATGAGGTCTACACTTGAAACGAACAAAGCATTTTTCACTTTTTTTCTATGCATCCATCCAAGTATCAATCTATCTACTAAAAGGGACACATCTGTCATAGAAAAACACAAAATGGAGGCCATTTGTTTGAAAATGTGCGTGTATGTATTATGCATCTATAGTTACCCCCATTTCCATTGAAATCAAAAGCTGATAGAAGTTTACTCATCCCCCTGTTTTGACTCCATTCAATCAAGTGTGAGTATAATTACCCAACTGCCGTATGCTAATCTATGGGGACCCAAATATTGCGGTTTGACAAATCCTTCATTTGTATTCACATGCCACACAAAGCATCAATCGTGCTTTGCGTACAGGCGCCCCCCCTAAACTTACCCGCACACCCCCCAATTCCCAGGAAAACAGAGCTGCGGAGCAAGCGCCGCCTGATTAGAACTGGGATGCATGCTGGGATCTGTGTGTGTCATTAATATCTTCCCATCCAGATGGCTCTTTCTAGGTATTTGAATTCATAAAAAGCGCTAAGGCTGGGTCCTGCCCTGGAAGAGTTTGGCGATGCGGGCTGTCAGCGGGAACAGAAACTGGGAATAAACAGAGTGTGCATTCCAAAGTTGGCCACCCGCTGGGGCTAATAAACGGCCCTCTTTCTTTGGTCACCCAGCCTCGGAGAGGAAACAGAGGCTGTAATTGCCATGGTGATGTGCTGAATCCGCAGACACAGGTAAGCGCACGTTCGCCGGTGCGTTGTGTTCTAAATGGGGACATTTTTTGCTCATCACCGGCGTTCATTACGCACACCATTGATTTGTGCAAAGTGTGTCTCTGTCATGTGTGGGCGTCTTTTTTAACAAGTTTCTGCAAGAAACAGCAAAAAAAAAAAACTGAGCGTGTGACTAATATGTATATAAATATATATCGAAAAAGCCTTGCGGTGCCTCTGTTATGTTTTGGACCTGAAACAAATGACAGTGGTGTGTTGATAGATGGATGAAAAGGTGAAAAGCCTGTCAGGCCGAGAGTGTTCCATCACACAGTCACAGCAGCTCTCGTCTTTTGTCTGTGTGTAATTATGACGGCCGCTGCAATCTCCTCACAAAAGGGTGAGTGGAGAGAGGGCAGTGTTTCTGTCAGCTTGTCTCCTCCCCTTTAAATACAGACTGCACAGCTGCCTCAATGAAAGAGTGGATCTCCCCCCGCCAGCGCTCTGTGACACCACTCTCAGCTCATCTATCTGTCTGTCTCTGTCCGTCTATCTGTCGGTCTTAAAAACTATCTATCTATCTATCTATCTATCTATCTATCTATCTATCTATCTATCTATCTATCTATCTATCTATCTATCTATCTATCTATCTATCTATCTATCTATCTATCTATCCAGTCATCTATTTGTCGGTCCATCTATCTGTTGGACCATCCATCTATCAGTCCATCCATCCATCTTTTTGTGCTTATTTACAACAGAATATAGATATCTATACATCTGTCTATATATCTTTATTTACAATCAAAATAAGCATCCATCCATCCATCAGAATATCCATCGTTCTATCCATTCATCAATTCATCTATCTAGTAGCCATCTATCTATCATTCTACTATATCTGGCCGTCGTCTGTCTATATCTATAATATCTATCAATATATTCACATATCTATCCATTTGTCTATCTTTATTTACAAAAAATAACAATAAAATAACAACAACAAAAAAACATGGATCGGTCTGTCTTGTCTATCTATCTGTCTGTCTATATCTATATTTACCCATATATACTCATAGATAATTATGAGTAGATATGGTCAGATGGATGGATTGATGGATCTATCTATCTATCAATCTAAAGGTACATGTATTCGTACCAAACGTCACGGAATGGGTGTCACGGTTCGGTGCACACAGTCAGATGCCGAATACAGTCAGTCAAAGGCGATCCACACTCCAATCCAGAAGGGGGTGCGTGCGGTAATGCAGTGCTGTTTGCTAACCACCACCATAGATATCATATAATAAAGGCTAGATGTCTCGTCCGCGCTGCTGGCCAATGGAGGTCGACGTCCGCACACGGCTGCCATCTTGCCACAGGGAGCTCGCTCACTCGTAACATGGTGCATGTACTTTTAAATAACCATAACTTGCTCAATTTTCTACCGATTTTCAAACGGTTTGGTTTGTTATAAACGTCAGAGATGTAGTTATGACACTGCATACATATGAATAATTATAACAATGGACTTCCATATGAAAGAATTATAGCCACGTTAATAACGTTTGTAAGAAACCAAACCGTTTGTAAATCCGTCAAGATTTCAGCGAGATAAGAGGATTTGTGTGCGTGCTGATCACTCACTTCCCTGTGGCAAGATGGCCGCCGGTGATGCTGGAAGTGACTCCGCCTTAAGACATCTAGCCTTATATGGATATCTATGACCACCACAACAAGAAAAAGAGCAGAGGAAGAAGAGACAATATACCCCAAACCAAGGCTGCGTTCCAGTCCACTTTTAGACACGCACTTGTGAACTTCCTTAAGCACTTCCCCTCGGGGGAATCCCTGCCACCATTTTGAAGTGCATTCCACTTCGTGAAGTTTATATGGACAGACCCTCGTTCCCTCGATTCTGAGCGAGTCTACTTCATATGTACACTTCAGGCAGCTCCATATACCACAATGCAACATGATTGTGACGTCAACGCATATTGCGTTTAATTTACCCCACCACAAACAACTCTATGATATATTAATTATTTAAAAAAAATAATTTCAACTCAAACAGACCTATATACATGTAGAATGCTGCATTAAACCATTTCGTGAAGGAAAAAAAAAAAAAATAAATCAACCCCATAGTGGATTCTGATCAAGGGCTTAGCACGGTCCAATTCAGCCTATTGCAAAGGTTCCGCCAGTAGTGGGCACTCATGCAACGTAAGCAATGACGTACATCCAAGTGAACGAGACGGAGGGAGGTTAGCGAGTGAAGGTCATGACAAATTTGGACTGGAACGCAGCCCAAAACAAGAGTTCAGATGCTTGCTAGTAGCCTATAAGCGGAGTTTCGATTATTTTTTGTGAGGAAACCAGGACAGGAGAAAGCGGTCTATCTATCTATCTATCTATCTATCTATCTATCTATCTATCTATCTATCTATCTATCTGTCACGATCGCACACACAAAGACAAAAGTAGATCCAATAATGCAGCTTTTATTTAAGGGTAATCCGTATTCGTACATCCAGTCCAGGCAATAGGTCAATATCCATATAAGTAATCCAAAAACAAGAAACAAACAGGAACACACAAAACTAACCTCAGGAAGTGGTGTGAACTAAACAAGGACTCCGTAACAAACACTAACACAGACAGGGTTTTTATACACACAGAAACTAACAATGATAATGGGGAACAGCTGGGTGCAATGAACAGTGATGAGTACAGACAGGATTGTGGGAATTGCAGTTCATGAGTGAGTGACACCGTGAGGGAAGGGGACCTCTAGTGTTTACCCAGGGAACACAAACCAGACACTGTGACATATCTATCTATCTATCTATCTATCTATCTATATATCTGTCTGTCTGTCTATATGTCTCTCTGTACACTCATCCTCTCTTTTTCTACCTCCTTCCTTTTTGTTTGTTTGTTTGCTTCTTAATTCCTCACTCCAGCCTCTCTTCTCCTTCTCTCTCTCTGTTCTGCCACCAGTGGAGATTTGGAGGACGGAGGGTACAACAGCAAACATGGAGATTAGTAGTAGCTAATAATCCTCTTTTTTCACACATACTCTCATATTTCTAAATTAAAGAGAAGTGCAGGGGGGCTTATAAAACATAAAAGGCCGCTCCATCTGAGCAGTCGCGCCCTCCGCCCACCCGGGGGGCTGCAATGCACCCTGGGATTTGCGGAGAGTAAACCGAAGCCATACATCATTGAGCGGCGGGGCCACAGGAGATAAGTGCGGGCCAATAATTCTGAGGTTAAACAATGTAATTTGGATCTTGTACATGCAATTTATTTCAGACGTCAGAAGAAGTTCAAATTTTTCTCTTTCTCTTTTATTTAAAGGCAAATGAAAGCAAGTGGCAAATGGTGAAAATGGTATCTAACAAAATAAGATGTTTATTGTTTTAGCATCCTGATTAGCTAAACTTCAAACGATTTACAGAAGTGTGTGTTTGTTTATGTACTTTGTGTCCTTAACCATGTAATTATTTTAATCCTTTTTTATTGCAATCACAAAGCAACTGATCAGACTCTATTATCATACAAAGGGATGTTCAACCCTCATTTAACATGCATCATTAATGAACAGTTTGAACCATGCAATTCTTTCTTAGGGTGCTGTCCACATTCACCGACACTGAAACAAACCAAGTTTTCTGCTTTAAGAAAACCTGCCGGCCTGTAAATGACACACTGATATTTAAAACCACAATTAATTTTGTACTTAATTTTCATGTGGGTCCCGTCTTGAAAGGTGTCAGGGTGGTGGTTCGGAAACGGGGAGGAAATCTCCCACAGTTTAGAGGATTAACGGCTACAAAGTGCCCGCCAGAAATAAAAGAAGGCCAGCCGGTGGAGTGATACAAGTGAATTAAAAGATTAAGGTGGTTTATAAAGACTGATTACAAAGCCATAGGGGTTTCTGAATGGGAAGACAAACCTTGCGATGGGATAATTCCCTTGTTCTTTCTCCTCATGGATGAGCTATTATTTCACATTGCACTCTCTACTTTAAATCGATTAGTAATGGACACCCAGATCAAGATTTTGGCTTATAACAGGGTCGAGAGTGAATGAGACCTAAAAAGCAGAAAGAGCAGAGGAAAAGAGACAGACTGAAAAAGAAAGCAAGATAACACTGTTTACACAAAAAATCTATGAATGAAAGAAAATCATTTTCGATCATAGGAACGTGTTTTGTCCAACCTTGATGTCACAGTAAGTTGTTTGCTAGAAAAAGAGACTTTAAAGTAAAACAAAATGGAACAGGCCACATCATAATTTTAGTACAGAACAGATCAGTCTTTATAAATAAACTTGCAATATCAGTGATAAAGTCTCAGCCTCAGACGGAACACCTACGGACCGCCTACAGCCCTTTCACTGACTGCCTGATGCATATTGCACAATAAACTGGTAAGCACTTGTGAAAATTGAGAGCTTCAATCAAAAAAGCAACTTCCTGGAGACTAGGGACTACACATACAGTAAAAACATTAATACTGCAAAATATTATTACAATTTGAAATAACCATTTTCTATTTTTATATATTTTAAAATGTAATTTATTCCTGTAATGGCAAAGCTGAATTTTCAGCAGCCATGATTCCAGTCTTTAGTGTCACATGATCCTTCAGAAATAATTTGAACATGCTCATTTGGTGCTCAAGAAACAATTCTTGTTGTTATTATCAATATTAAAAACAGTTGTGGTGCTTAATGTTTTTTTCGTGGAAACTGTGATACATTTTTTTTTTTTTCAGTATTCTTTGATGAAAGTTCAAATCAAGTCACATTTATTTATACAGCGCTTTTTACAATACAGATTGTTTCAAGTTTACAGAGGTAACAGGAAAATAATGCAGAAAAGTTTGTTTTCAGAAGAAAATAGCATCACAGTCCAGCTTAAGTAAGTTCAGTGATGTTTCATTTTTGTTTTAAAAAAGTTAATTTAGTTCATATATATATATATATATATATATATATATATATATATATATATATATATATACTGTATATATATATATATATATATACTGTATATATATATATATATATATACTGTATATATATATATATATATATATATATATATTGTATATATATATATATATATATATATATATATATATATATATACTGTATATATATATACTGTATATATATATATATATATATAGCCGCTCTGGAGTAAACTGTGATGTTATCGTCCAGCTCAGTTCAGTTCTTGTATAATAGTGTCAATGCAGGCAGATCAATATTATTGTTGAATATTAAATTAATGTTACATTTAATGTCCCCAACTAAGCAAGCCAAGCCAATGGCAACAAAGGTGGAATAAGGCGACAGTGCCAAGGAACCAAAACTCCATCAGGTGGCAGAATGGAGGGGAAAAAAACTTAGGATAACCTATTCAAAAGCAAAAGCATTTATTTAAAATAGAAATCTTTTGTAAAATTATAGATTGCTTTACTGTCACTTTTGATCGATTTAATACATCCTTGCTGAATAAAGAAAAAAAATTCTTTATAAAAAAAAAAAAAAATCTTACTGACAGTTTTGAACGTTTGTGCATAACCATGGCTGTTAGGAAACCAATACAGAAACATATGACTCGAGTAATACTTCAAGGGTAATGTTAATGTTAGTCAAGGTTTCTTGCACCAAAACAGCCTAAATATACTTTTGCATGAACACTTTCTGCCCTTGCTGACATTTAATTAAGTTTTGCTACTATACCTTTAAGACTTCTACATGTAAATGACCTGGGTTATGATTGTCTTCCATCACTGGCGGCCAAATTGATGAATATTGATTAGGCGTTGATATGTAAACGTGGGAGGTCATATGTTAATGTCCTCCTGGCCGTTTTTACATCCTAGTTTTAACAAAAGGCCATGGGCAAATTGAGGAGAGAGGTTTTCTATGTGCACATTAGAGCATCTCCACAGAGCACATACTCTTTTAGAGCAAATCAAATCCTGTTTCCATGATATGTCCTAAAAATGGGCCAGAAAATATAAAGGTTTAAAGAAACGATGGAAAGAAAAAAGAAATGGAACAGACTTTACTGTGACACCATTGCAAGTGAGCAGAGAGGCAAGAGAGTGAAAGGAATAAATAAGAAAATGAAAATGAGAGCAGATAGGAGGAGAAGATAGAAAATGCTGGCCGCTGCAAAGTCTTCAGACAAAAGCGCGAAGCGAGGGAAGAGTTCCTCAAGCCCTTCTTCGTTCCAGCGAGCCAGTAAGCACTTTTTTTCTGAGCTGAAAAGCTCACTGGAACACCACCCATCAGCACTTTTCCACCACAGGAATAGTAGATCCAGGTAAAGAGTGACAAGTGTAGAGGATTTCTCCAGCGACGGTCTCTCTCGTTCCTTTCCTTCCTCTCGCTTTCATCTTTTCGTCCTTCAGCCTCCCTCTTTTTCTCCTTACACTTTTTCTTTTTCTAGCCCTTAACCAATCCCCCTCCCAATTTTCTCTCTTTCTCTGAGAGCCTAAACCCCTGCTCTCCTCTGAACTCCCATAATGCCTTGCTGTCACAGCCTATTAGATGATAACCAGCTAAGATCATGGCATCTCTTTTAAAACTAAGCCACGTATTGCGTTTCACACCAGTCCCGCACAATGCAATTCCCCTTCCATCCCATCCCGGCCCTCTTTCCACTGTATTTTCCTGCCAACAAGGGACTGATTGCGGCACACGTGACATTTGTTATAAAAATCCAGTTACTCATTGTGCTGTCGTTTTCAACAAAAAAATGACATTAGATCCAATCTATTATCTTCTCACAATGTCTGCAATTATGAATTACGAAAGAAGTAACAATTCAGCTAATAATTGCTATGCTTTTTAGTGTGGCTAGCAGCGAATCTCGCTCAGTGTGATTTTTAAAGAGGTGGCGTGGCAACGTATGGTGAACGTGCACTGGTTTAGCTGCATGAAATTTCATGTATTAAAAAAGGAAAGCTCAATCTCACTGTTAAGGAGCAAACAGGACAAACAAATTGTCTGAACGATTCCTGGTGATTCCTGGAAATATCATATGTATTGAGAGCTTCTCGAACAAAAAAAAATATATAGGGCAGGACTTGATTTTGTCCATTTGGAATTGATTGGATGGTTGAATCGTTGTGGTTTGTTATTGCTGCGATCTCATGTGACTGACAGGTTGTCGTGGCAACGTGCAGTGAACATGCACTGGTTTACACAAGGACACTGCGCGCACACACACTCATGCACGTCGAACCCGCCTACTCCCACCACCTGACCCCTGGATGGTTGAATGGCAGAGCTATTCATGTGACTGGAGTCTCCCACAGTGAACAGCGCTCTCCGAGGGAACTTGAACTGAGACACAAATTACATTTTCTGCACAATTAAAGCAGTAGCGGGGCTAAGTGCGTAGAGAGAGACGGGCGCCCCTCTAGGCCCTGCCTCTCACTATAATGGCCATGTGATGAAGACGGCCCCCAGTTAATTAGCCTCTGAAAATACTCATTCTCGCCTCAGCACCGCTGATGGAAAAGCGTGCAGAAAGGCCACTCTATCTTATAACCTGGCGCAGACAGACATCTCTCAACAGAGCTCTAATACAATGATTATGAGGGGCGCTAGGCAGCCTAAAAACAAAAGCTCGCTGGGATTTGCGATCTTGCTCTGCCATTTTAAGGGCAATTAGCTATATGCTTTATCGATGTTCATTTAGGACGATTAACACACCAGTTACTTTGAATTTTACCGCTCATAAGGTTTTATGGCACCACCGAATGACACTTGTCTCATTGTGCTTATGACTGAACATGACCGTGTTATTTCAAATATATCGACTGTTATGATGACTGAAATTTCACCCTTTTAGCTGCATGGAGAGTTTTGTGTATTGAGACGCAAAGCTCAAGCTCTCCGTCATTGTCTAAGTGTTGCCTGGAGATTCCTAAAAATACTAGATGTGTGTATGGAGAGCTGCCATAAAAATTGGATACCATGTAAAGATTAATTGTACCTGTACTTCATTAGGGTGTGTTCACACTTGGCAGGTTTGGTTCAATTAAAATGAACTCTGGTGTGATTGCTCTGTTAGTGCAGTTTATTTGAGTGCAGCAAGTGTGAACGCTGCCATCCAAATGCTGGTATACACCAAACAAGTTCCAAACGAACTCTGAAATATGAATTCAACCTAAAGGCATAGGGTTATGTTCACAACTTGATCGGTCGGTGTTTAGTATGTATATTTCGCGACGGAACTTACCGAACATCCAAAACAATGCTGTGTGCTGGGATAAATGTGCTCGTTGCATGTGCGTAGCCTACATATGACGGTATATTGACCATGAAGCTGAGAACTCATGAAGAGCTTATAAAATGTGTAAAAGAGTAAAAACTGCAGCAGGAATCCCTCCGTCATACACACAAACTAAGATCTGCTGCAAGGAAACACATAAATGATCTGTACTTTTGCCTCTTTTGCAGATGTAACAGAAGCAGAAAAAATGGGTAAATCTGAGTTATGATCTATATGTGGCCAGAGAGAGAGAGAGAGAGAGAGAGAGAGAGAGAGAGAGAGAGAGAGAGAGAGAGAGAGAGAGAGAGAGAGAGAGAGAGAGAGAGAGAGAGAGAGAGATGAGAAGAGAGAGAGAGAGAGAGAGAGAGAGAGAGAGAGTGAGAGAGAGAGAGAGAGAGAGAGAGAGTGTGTTTGTGTCTGTGTGAAGGTCCTGCAAGCTGTCATTAGGAATAAACTTCATTTACTGCCCTCTGGCTAACACACATGCATTCAAATGCAGAGATGGTACAGACAAGGGCCCAGACCACAATAAAACTCAGTAAAAAAACAACAACAAAAAACAGTGAAGATTTTTGCTCCGCAGTACGCTTTTAAAAATAGTCCTGAATGTAGAAGTATGTTTAACGTGGCTCAGGGTCTCATTCCTCAGGTTTCAGCTACAGAAGTACTTTCTACATCTTTGGATTTTGCATTTTGTACTCAAGAAGTATTTCATCCAAATGAAAATTCTGTCATCATTTACTTACCCTGATTTTGAGATGTTAGGCAGCTCTTTTACATGCAATGAAAGCAACTTTACATCCAAAAAGCACTGTAAAATAAGATTATAGGACTCATTATACACTATATTCAGATATCATATGATAGCTTTGTATGAGGAACATACTGAAATTAAAATAAATTTTCACTGAATATTCCCCTCCACCACAATTCTACCCGGATACAAAAACGTCAATGACACCAAACAACAGTGGAGGTATTTTCAGTGAACATCTTGATTTCTGTCAGTTCATCACAAAAATGTATTATTTGATTTCAGAATACAGTGTCTAAGACATGAGGTCAACATTTATGGCATTTTAATTTTGAGATTTTGAGCTATTTGGCTTTTCATAAGATGTTTATTCAGACTAGTGGAAGGAAAATATGCAAAACACACTTTTAAATGTTATATGCACATATTTTATTACACTTATCTATTTGTGTCAGTAAATTTCAATAAAATACATATCTTTAAAGGGTGTTTCTCAAAATTAGATTTTTTCTCATTTTCATAATTAAACATAATTCATAAAACCTGCAATACAAAAAAGTTAGCAATTCTTAATGTAATCATTCATATAGGGGCGTATGGCGAGATATTTTTTACCCTATTATTAACCTAGGGTTTGTTGCCTTAAAGAGCTGCCCAACTTCTTTTGTCATAGGTTTGGAACAACATGAGGGTGAGGAAATGGTGTCAAAATGTATTTCTGAGAGGGCTATTCCTAAAACTCTAATCTAAAATTAGAAGACAGACATTCGCATGTTTTCATCACTCTTCATTTGAGACAAGTCAGCTGTATTAACAGAAAATCTGCCATGACCATTATGGCACTGCATCAAGGCTGTTCTCTCTTCTCTCCTTTCACTATGGAGAGAATGAGTGCACATGGTCCTGCTACACATGATAATACCCCCGACAAAAACACGTACCAGCTGCCCTCATCAGGACACATATTTGCAACAGGCAGACGCTGAAGATCCTGCAATCTGGACTCACGGTTCACGAACACCATTCATCTTTATTCACCCCTAGAAGAACCAGCGACGGCACCTCCTTTGTCTTATTCTAATTCCCGTTTACAGCAGCTTGTCCGTTTTTTCCCTCACCTTTTGTCTCCTGTCGAGGTCAGAAACAATCCAGTCATATACAGCATCTAATAAACACAACCTTGCAATGATGCATGGCTCATAATGTTACGGGAGATTTAGTCAGGCCCGTCCACCAAGGGAATGAGAGCAAATGTGACTCCCAAACAGAGAGCCGTCGCCTCAGGCTCTATACTTTCTACAGTTGTTATTACTGCATCTCATTGGATTTTTCCCATGAGGAAAATCACAATGACTGAGATGGAGACCAGATTATTATTTTGCAAAAGGATATACAGTATAAACGTGAGGTTTATGAGATCAGATGTCCACAGGGCATCTACACACGCTTGTAGAACTGAAAAATAAAGGCAACACTTTGCAATGCTTTTTCATTAAACACATTTGAAAGGTACAGGAATGTCAGATTAATTAGCTTGTTGTTAATGTTAATGTTTTGAGTGAACTTAGTGTTACATGTTCTTCTGTGTTTCTTTTGTTCAGTTTACCGCCACTCCTTGTTTCCATCATCACCATCATCATTAGTTCATTTGGTTCAGCTGTGTGTAGTCAATTATCTTGTTTAGGTCCTTTGTCTGTCCCATGTATATATTCCCTGTGTTCTCCCTCAGTCTTTGTCGGTTTTCGTTAATGTTTGGTTGTGTTTCTCCTGCGTTTTTCCTTGGTCCCATGTGTTTGATGATTAAACTCTTCCTTCCAACGTTCTTCCTCGTCGTGAGCATTTCTCAGCACCACCAACCGTAACACTTAGGGTGTTTTCAGACCTGTAGATTGTTTGCTTTGTTCCGAAACAGGGACTTAATTTGTTACAATGTTGCATTTTCTTCTTGGTTCAGTTAGTTTTCACAAGGCAACATTTCAAAGGGTACCAAAATGTGTTTATGCAAGTCACCTTTCCTTAGACATTTGTCATTTATAATGCAGTTAGAGCGGGAATTAAGGCTTCGTCGGGACAGAACAATGCACAGAGAAGAGCAATTACACAACATTTTAAGATGAAGAGACGATCTTTGGTTTTTAACTGCAATAACTAACGTTATAACTAATGTCAGAATCAAACACTGCTGCTTTTTACATAACACATTTCCCGTTATGAATTATGATACCACTTTGTTGGTCTATTGGGTCGGATTACTTTCTCGCCTCAACCGAACCACCCCAGAGTTCATTTTCTCTGAGCGATAGTTTTGGTGTGGATCCAAACGCGATTGCCGTGATCATATATGCCTAAACAAACCGAACTATGGGAGAAAACGCACCAGGTTCGGAAACAAACACTCCGAACGAGCCAGGTGTCGAAACACACTTAAAATGTCAAGTTACCACCAAGTGAAAGTAGAGCTTGGTGTTAGCAACACCAATGTCTTCGGTTCTATTTTCCAGATTATTAACAATTACTTACACACTGTAAAACCGAACAGTAAAATTAACTAAATGAAATTAGTTCTACATGATAGAAAAAAGTTATGTGAACTTAAACTGAATGAGTTGCAGCAGATTTTGAGTTTGCAACATGCTTTACATCAGAAAGTGTAAGGGGTTAGCAGGAATTTGCAGCATTGCCAAAAAGAAAGCTGCTTGGTTTAAAAATTAGTTCTGTACAAGTGGTGCATCATGCATTGCTACATAATTGACAATAGTCAATGGTATTTTCTGTCAGGTATTTTTAAATTAAATTTTGCTAATGTGGCCGCACCTTAAGAAGGCTTAAAAAGAGTCTATGTAATGTGATAAGTAAAAATTTTATTTCATTGAGAACGAAGTGCTCGTTGTCTTCAAATACTGAAAACTATCACAAGAGACAAAAAATAATAATAATAATGGTTGATGCATATGATTTTCTCAATAATCGATGCTGATATTTATATCTAGAATGCACAGTGGCCGATGGCAGATAACACGCTGATAAATACCTCATTCAAAGCATAGCAAACACAAATAATGTAACGAACAACATTTACTCAAAATTTTAAAAAAATACGATATTTGGAACTGACAAAGTGGGTGGATAAACACCTCGGGTAATTGGCCAAATAGACATGGTAATCAGCCAATAACAATAATCTCAAAATAGCTATCACTACAAAAACTCATGAAATGCCTTACAATGCCAAACAGGGACCTCAACAGTGTGTACGCGAAACACAAAAAGGGTAACAATCCACTGATCATTTTGAGAAGAGAAATAAACATATCCTGAAATCACAAGATAATAAATCACTAAACATTACCACAAAATCAAATTATTCATGCCCCAAAGCCAGTAAAAGTGCAAATACCTCCTATGCTTGTTGGTTTGACTTCAATAAACAGAGTAAATCAAAATTGAAAAGCTGCACCCAGATGCATTAGCATTGTGTTCCTGAATATAGCTAGAACACATTAAGTAAACCAAAAAATGACATTATTTTTCAGTTTTTTTCAGTGCAGATTATTTCCTTACGACAGGATGGTATAAACAAGCAAGGTTTGAGATTAGATGATCAGAGCACACCTACATGCAGCAGTGGAGGTTCCTGGTACACAGGACTAAATTACCAGCACACCACCAGCCTTGGTTGGGATATAACTATCCAATGTTACTACACTGCAATGAGACAAGAACAATCTCCTGACAGGTACTGTAACAAGAATGGAGAAAGAGTGAGAGAGGGAAGGAAAGGTTACGAGACAAGCGCAGTAAGGAGGAAGAAATATCTGTGAAGTATGGATTCGGGAAATTGGAATGGCGTTCACACACTGCCGGGGCAAAATGGCTCGACGGCAGGGGGAGGAAATTGTTTATGAAGCTTTCTGTCGCCGAATCTAAACTCTGCACTCAGAGAAAAGAGACGGAAAGGAGAAAATTGGATAGGAAAGCTTCCTGTAGAGTTGGGCGAAGAGCAAAACGGGGGAGATTGGAGAGAGAGCAACAGAGAGAAAAAAAGGAGAAAGCGAGAGATGAGCTCTGATCCAGGATCAGAGACAGAACGTCGCTCTCTACATGAATGAGGTCTCGGCTCCAAGAATAGAGCTTCTTTCACTGATAACAAATTCAAATTTTGTTCTGCCATCTCTAGCGATACACATTACACACAGCGATGTAATGATGATTATGACAATAATTCAAACACTTAAGCATTCACCCAGAGTTTATGACTCCATCATTTACGGTCATAACATTACATAAAAAGCCAATTCTGTGCTATTGAGCTGTTTTGCAATTCGGTTCAAGCACATTAGAGCTGAGACAATGAAAATGTTTCTGTTCAACATGTGGAAAGTATTGACAGATCTCAGCACCCCTCACTCATATAAACGACTGGATAAGAAGTGCTGCTAAAAGGTTATGTGACTAACTATAAATCATATATGTAATCAACTATAAATATGTATATTAGCAACATCATTCTTGGAGTTATTGTTCTTGTGTAAAACAAATAGCACATACTGTAGCAATATCAAATATCTTAACATGATGAAATATCGTATTATGACTTAGACCACACGACAAATAAACATTGTAAGACCCTCCAACAGGTCTAGATTATTAATAATATGGTGCAATAACTTCCCATTCATAGTTTTCTTGCATTATTTTGTGCATTTGCATATCATAGAGTCTGTTTCAGCTATTATTACTGGGATTGATGTGTGTTGCTTTGACGTGTTCTCATAAACCCACAGGCAGCATAATTTCATATAAGCATATACATAAAGACCCGACAATCAGGCAGCTTTTGCCTCTACCAGTTTGCTGATTTATTATTCTGTGCATTATTTGGATAGAACTATTTTATGGATGAGTTATCAAATCAAAAGGAGCAAAAAATGTAATGTTCCTTTTTTACTCCAAAACAAGAGTATTTATTCCCATACAAGTACATTCGCACACACCTTTTTATACAGAAGTATGACATGATTTTTGTTGACATTGCTCTTTGCCAGAAATAGCCTTAAGTTGAATTGAACTTGAAGAAGCTGTGTCAGCAAATATATACTGTAAATAATCGAAAACTGCTGCAACTGACTAGTTTGGACCCCTATATCACTATTTATTCAATGTTTGATTAATCATTTTTTTGCTGATCCATCAGCTTTATAAACCTTTGACACTGCAAGTGGCCTCTGTGTAACCTGAACCAAGTGTTGCGAAGTGAGCAAGAACAGATAAAGTTGGTTTTATCCAAAAGCTGCTTGAGTTACAGGTACTAAAAATGTGAATTACTTTGAATCTACTTAAAAAAAGCATGTTTGGTAACACCCCCCAGCAAGCAATAGCCGTCATTGCACCTCGGTTAACTATAGACCCGATAGTCCGGCTATGAGTAACCCACTTCTAGCCAAAATAACCTTGAATTTGGTTACATGTCGTTTTTGCCAGAATAACTTGCAGATGTATGATATTCCATCATGTAAGTAAAGTCAACAGTAATTACAAGGTGTTTGGTTTCATTTCTTTGACATGTTATCTAATTGATGACTAGTCTATTCTTGTGATATGGTTAGACGTCTATTTTCAATGAAAGCCCACATTTGAACTTGTTTTAGCCTAGACGTCAGGGCTGTGTTTGGACGGCTATTAGACGTCTTTTAAACGTAAAATTGCTTGCTGTTCTGGGGTGCGTTTCCCGAACATCGACGTAACTCGCTGCTTAACTACCATAGTACGATGCATCGTTGAAGAAATCAACTAGCTAGTCACGACTGTTTCCCGAAACTGTATTGTTGCAAAGTGGCCGTTCAACCACGTTGGTTTATGACGTCACGCACGTGGTGGAGTAATAACTTATTTTAATGAATCTGTTTGAGATCGAATTAACGCTAGATGTTTTGCTATAAATTACAGACATGACATCTGAGGACTTTTCTCATTTTGCTTTATTTCCAGATTCAATCATAGGCTCCTTCTTACATAGTAGAGCACGTTCGCACATGCGCACTCTTCAAAAATGGTGCTTTAAATCTCTTGACAAACTAAAAGACGTAAATGACATTTGTATGTATTCTAAATAAAAGACACAGGTTGTACTGAACGTCAGCTTGCTTATTTTGCTCAAGATAAGGATTTATTAAGTCCACATGTTATGCAAACTAGAAACTATGCTTCTAACCACAGGTAGAGAGCTGTCGTTCCAACTACACAACTTTGCGATGCTGTTTGCAAATGTTCGTTAGAACGATGGTTTCAGGAAACACTGACTCGTTGAACTATGCTGATAACGACGGAACTTGCGAACATAGTTGGCTAACGATGCTTTCGGGAAACGCACCCCAGATCAATCAAAAACCTTAAGTCTTCATTGTGTAACACATCATGATGCGTCTAAAATCTCATGAGGGCACATATTCTCGTTCAACATAAAATGTATGGCTCTGCAAAAGCACATTACTTCCAAACTTAAACTGCTCACTTGTATTGGTGTTAAAAGATCTGAATAATCTCTAAGCTTTTCTGGAAATCATACACAATGCAAGTCAGTCCCATTAAGAATCTTTTGGCGTAGATGATCTGAAGGTGTTTTGGCCAATCACCGGAGTAATTATTTAGCCGAGTCCATATTTAGCCTCAGCCATTGGCCCCTGCCACTCAGGGCTCCACTTTTAATTTCCCTTCGTCTGTAGCATCTCCAGTTACCGTGATGGATCTGGACTCAAGTGAATGTGTCACCACACATCCATCAGACCCTCGCACAAAACACATTGGGTCACATTCCCTTCTGTCTCTCACACACATTTACTCCCTTACACATAGAACGGCACTATGTTGTAGCAGGACAGGCCTTGGCGTAAGTCAGGTGAACAAGCAGAGACATATGCAGGAGAGAGAGAGAAAAATGTGACAGGAATTCACACAGTAACTACACAATAAAAAACTACTGGAAGTGTCTAACTCTTTCCCCGCCATTGACAAGTTATCTCGTCTTTTATGAGAAAGAATAAAAGCTTAAAGGTTTAACGCTTCCCTGCCATTGACGAGATTTTCTGGCTTTCCGTGTTATCATTGTTATAAGGTAGGGGGCGCTATTACGCATCTCCTGAACGAGTACAGTATCTCCAGATTAAAACAAAGATGAAGAAAAAAACGAGTGATCATGTAAGCAGATGCGTAAGAAAAATAATGCAATTATCAACAATAAACAGCATATAAATCAAAACGGCCTAATGTTACTGAATGAAATGTCGACCCAGGAAGTGCTTAGGACTGTGCAAGCTTTGGGGGTGTTGATGGACTCGAATAGGGACCATCTATGTTTTGATCATCGTTCTGAATCTGATCCAGATGTAGTCTTTGACAAAAATTAGATTTTCTCAGCTTTGGACGCATGTAGCTTTTTTGTTTGTTTGTTTAAAAGCAGAGGGTCTGTTCTTTCTTTTGATATATTGCATGTTCAGATATTCATACAACAAAAAGGGGGCAATTAATTTTTTGGTGAAAATTACCAAAAAATGCTGGCGGTGTCTGGCAACTTAAAAAAAAAAAAACTGTCAGGGAAAGAGATAAGCTAGTATTTGAAGACAGATAATCAACACATAATCGTATAATCAAATTTTGCATTTCAATTATATAATTATGTACTTGAAACAGAACACTGTTTCAAGGGCATTTAAATTCTGTCTACACTGCATTTACTTTAACTTAGAGAGATATTGTTATTGTTTACTCAGCCTCATGTCAACTTTTCCCTCTTTTGTTCAAAGGATAAAGTCAGAATAATGTTCATGCTGTACTTTTTCCATATAATGAAAGTATACAATGATCAGGGGCTGTCAATATCTAAAAGGCATAATTTAAAGAACCATAAAGTAGTCCATATTACTATATTCCAAGTCTTCCAAAGCCATTCAATATTGTGTGAGAAACAGAACAAAATGTAGGCTACCAATAAATGCAACGTTTTATTAGTGAATCTAAATATTTAAACTTGGGGGGGGGGGGGAGATAATAAGTAAAGTATGACGTAAATGTTCTCCTTGTGTATTCTACACTGAAAAAAAAAAGTGTTAAAAAAACCACAATAAGATTAATAACATGCATTTAGAAAAGAGGGTCTAGAAGGGTGTCATGCATTGTTCTAAATGTCTACTATATATATTAATCGTAGAGCTTTGAAAGAATCATTCAGCGAGTTAACGATGCCTCAGGCTTTACATTGGTTAAAGGAAATCTCCACACGCACGCTCCCTCTTCCTCATGCCTAACATGCTCTTGATCATTGTGGAAGAAATAATTAACTCTTTTTAATTGTCATTAGATCTCCCGCCAAAGGAATATTAATTGTCCTGGTGAGAAGCAAAGCAACATCTTGCAATTCGTGCACGTTTGTATGTCAGGCCATGGGATTTGAAAGTCATGCCAACAGCTTAAAATATGCTCAGAACTACAGGTTGCTGATAGTGAGAACCCAACTGACAAGATGGAGGGATCATGGGAAATACAAAAAACATGGCGGGCAGAAAGGGGTTAACGGCAGGCGTCTCTGTATCGAAAATCATTGATCTTTTAACACTAATTAAAGCACAGCTGGGTCTGTTCAATTAATCTAGGGAAAGCCAAGAGCCTCGGCACAGGAAAAAGTGCATCTTAGCACACTCTCCTAGACTGATGAGAAAGAGTGGGAGATAGAGGGAGAGATGGAGGGAGTGTAAAAAGAGAGAGAAACGGACACCTTGAGTCTGATTAGTCCTCTTTTACAGATCTCCTTTAAAACTTTTTACTTCCTTTTTACATGCACACACTTTATGGGACAGAAATGATAACTTTTAAAAGATTGTTTTGAGCTCCTCATAACTTTCTACACTAGTTAAAATCCAAGGTTGCTCGATAGTACCTGGAGCTTTTAAACTATTTTGGAGTTTTTGTCTCTCCACTGGCAGCACAGAATCATTGTTTTGTTTTTTGTTTGTTTTTTCCGTACAGAATTAAAAAATGATCATATCTGAAATCTAGGTTTAACTTGTACTTTTTATCCCATAGGAAAGAATGCGATATCTCAATTTCTCCTTAACAGCAGTTGGACAAAATGGAGACCAAATATTGAGTGCAAATCTTTTTTTAATCTTTTTTCTGAGATGTTTCACTTAAAAAATAGACTCCAGTAATCCCACGTGTGCCACTTACACAGTCTAAAAGAGATCTCAACATTCAACAATATCTGAAACTGTCCTCGGATTTTACCAAGACACTGTTAAATTATACCTTTATTTTAGAGCTCTACACTTTTAATTCTTGTTCACAATTATCTAATTGTATTTCTATTAAAGCATTTAGGAGAAACATCTTTAAAAAAGTTGATGGTTTGTTAGATTTTTTTTTTTTATGTTTTTGAGAAGTCTCATATGTTCACCAAGGCTGCATTTATTAGATAAAAATACAATAAAAACAGTAATATTGCACAATATTTCACATGAAAAACTGTTTTTGATTTGAATATACTTAAAAATGTAATTTATTCTTGTGATGACAAAGCGGAAGTTTCAGTAGCTATTATGCTGCATTCACTATGCTGCTGAATAAAAGTATTAATTACTTAAAAAAAGTTACATTGTACTTAAATAAGTACTGAGTATTAACTAAATACATGTATTTACAACAAAGTTACGGTTTGGGGCTAGGGTTTAGTTTAGGTTTAGTTGCTTGTAATTATGCATATTTACTGTTATTACTATAGTAAGTACATCACCTTAAAAAAAAAAAAAAGTGTTACTCAAAAATCTAACTGACTCCAACTTTTAATTTGAAATTTTAAATCTCCTGAGCTATGATTCAAGCAACCACCATACAATATAATTTCCTTCTGGGATGACAATCATTTTTAAAAACATAATCGAATTTCGCTCACATTTACAAAACTCCAGAATTTGGACACAGATCACACATTGGACACAGATCAAATTCCACGTGCACTTTTAACGGACGAGTGCAGGTAATAACATCAAATGCCTATGATAGTTCAAGCAGGTCTCCATCCTTCTGCACATCCCCACAAGCAGAGGGGCAGAGCCCGTATGGGAGAACCCCTGAGCTACCGGTAGTCTTGATCAATAATGCATCTGCTGAGATGTGAGGGTAGGCCTTCTCTTATCGTCTCTGCCAGGCCATGGCCCGCATCCCCTCTTTCCCACATAAAGCTTTAATCTAGGGATCCATCCCATTGCCGCGTGAGGAAATGGACCCACACGTTTACTCATTCCACCCATCGCTACTTTCATTTCCCTCCCCGCCACAAGTTCATTTCAGCCAAATCCTTGCATCCTGCCATGTGCCATCTATATTGAATCTCACCCCATGCGTCCACATATATACGTATGTTGTCATAGTTACACTCTCTTCTCGTTTCCTAGCGCCTCCCTGAGTTATTGTGACAGTAAATTGGATGTTTAGGGCTACGCTTGATTTGAAATGTCATTGAATATTCCAGAGTTTTTATGAAGATGCCTGTGTAAATACCAGCACACAAATGCAATGCTGGCTCTTATAAATTCTTCAGATTGCAGTGTTTTGCCTTTTGAGAATTGGACATGGGGAACACATCACACCAGAGTTGTTCAGAGAGAGAAAAGAAGAAAAAAAGTGCGGGCACACTTCGCTCTTTATATAATCAAACTAAATATATCTCAAAATCCTCTTTTTATTCCTCATTTGAGATTCAGAAAGAGCGCTAAGTTTATTTGTGGTTGCTGAATGAAATGACCCACGGGACATGAGCCGGAGGCTGACGCTGTACATCCGCACAGATCTTTATGATGGAGTGGGCGTGCTGGAAACAACTTAATATAGGAACACAATGGGAAAACTCAAGAATCTGACTCAGGATCATTTACTGTTTTGAATTATACATTTACTTTGTATATCTTAAAGGGGTCATATCATAATTCCCTTCCTAGGGACCAGTTATTAGGTTAGTCAGAGTTTATTGCACTAGTTTATTGGTCACCATTAGGTCACTTGATGGAGTTTTTCGGTTCCTTGCCACTGTTGCCTTTGGCTTGCTCAGTTGGGGATATTTTGGGGATATTTTAGGGATATTTAATTTAATTTTATCAATCAATAAATTCCACTAGAAACAAACATTGTTGTATCATTTTAATTTAATACTGTGAAGCTGCTTTGATACAATCTGTATTGTGAAAAGCGCTATACAAATATACTTGACTAAAAACGATATTTAGTTTTACATATCACTTTCCACCCATCTATCCGTCCGTCCATCCATCCGTCCGTCCATCCATCCATACATCCATCCATCCTATGGATCGATTCATCCATTCTATGGATCTATATATCCATCTATCTATCTGACTTAATGTATATGTAAATGTCTTCTGTTAAGATTAAATTTAATGCATGTAGAAAGTAACAAAGTCAGCCAAAAACTATAATTTTCATATTTAACTTACAGTGGCCCCAAAAAGGTATGGGATACTTTTAGCCAAGTCACACTTAAAATGTCTAAATTAAACTGCATTATAGAATGTGTTTTACTGCCATTTCATATCAGACAGCGTGCCGTGTGAGTATTAAGCCAAGTTCTCTTTCATGTCTTATTGCACTTAAACTGTCAAATACACACAAGGTTATGTCAAAAACACACAAAGTTCACACAAACACAGTCGGTTTTGTCTGTGAATGTAAACAGCAAGTAAAGAACTCGTGTATTAGTGACGATTTAAAGTGACAGCAGCTTAATATACAGAACCCACTGCTATATATGCTGTTAATATGAATCAAACAACAAAAGAAAAACAGAAAATCACTCACTGCTCTTGATTGAATAAACTTTAGTAGCGTCAATAAGAATACATTTCTTACTTGAAAAACTATTTCAATGAATGATTTAAAGACTCGCTCATTAAGATTTCACTTGTTTCATTACTGGATGAATCAGCATTTTTGAATGAATGATTAAATGACAAATACATTTTTGAACAGTAAATTGTCAACACCTGGTTCGCCAGGTTACTTTCAAAATAGAGCAAATCACCTTTTGATCTCTTCCGTAGACATCAGTAGGGGCTTTCGCACTTGGTTATAGGAACACAGTTATAGGAACTAGCCAGCAGGGTGGTTCCCCGAGAACTAAATGTTGCCCTTGGGTAGGCCTGTCACGATTGTGAAATTTGGCTGATGATTAATTGTCTAAAAAATAATTGCGGTTATTCCGATTAATTGCCAATTTAGGGCTTTGGCGATTAATTGTCTGTTTTAGGGCTTTGTCATACATTTTTTTGTGAGCTTCATTCATTAAATAATTGTGATGAATTTAATCCTTTGTAAGTTATCATTTTGCAGCGTAAGATCACAGTTAACACCTTTAAATATTAAATAAATGTATTCAATAGCTATGACAATTTTTTTAGTGAGTGTTAAAACTTAAGGGTGTTAAGTTTGAGAGGTACCTCTATCACTGTTTTCCATATTTGTAGTTAGTTTGTAGAGTAAATATATAGGCTATAATCTCTGTGTACATTAGGGCTGAACGATTAATCGCACTTTCCATGTAATCACACTTAAATCGAGATGGCTTATCGCAATTTTAAAATCGCAAAGGCTGCGATTATTTTTTATGCGCAGCTTGTCATTGATGTACGGCTATGTAAACGCTGCTCCCTCTGAAAGCACTGCGAGTTTGAGTCACTTATAACGTGCATTTGATAAAACAACGCGTCAAACATCTTTCCAAAACATGAGAAGCATTTATGAACCTCTTGTCCAACAACAGACAACATTTAATAACATGCATTTACTCCAAACTCACTTCATAACGACAGTTGAGCATCCTTCTGTGAGATGATGTGCCTTCTTACACAGAATAAGGCAGTCATGTATTTATAAGTCATGTATAATCAAAGCGTTTCAATCTTCTGTTTATTCAGCTACAGCGATAGGGATTTCCTGGAATGATGCCATTATTGTACTTCTGCGGCGGGGCATATTTATCATGTTTGCATGAGAGCGCCCTCTGGCGTTCAAATGGGGCAGTATTTACTACCAATCAGCCGCACTCCACTGACAAGCTGCGCATAAAATAATCGCAGCCTTTCCCAAATCGCGTGCAGTTTAATTGCGATTAATCGTTCAGCCCTAGTGTACATGGCTTTTTTTTTTATATGACGGGTGTTGATGTTTCCTGTCCGTTCGGCCAATCAGCGTACACTTACGTCACTGGTAGGTAGTTCCTATTGTGCGGGATTAGACCCTACTCTGAAGTAGGAGCTAATTTAGTTCCCCCAAAGGCGTTCCTAGAACTAAAATCCTTCCCAGTTCCTGCGGTGCGAACAGGCCAAAAAGTGGGTACTTCCACCATTAGTTCTAGGAACTATGAAAAGGTTCCTCTGGTGCGAAAACCCCTAGTGTTTACATTGAAACTATAAACTTTTATCCCAGTACTTCTGTGATAATATGAATATCTGTAACACAGAAATAATGATACTGTGTGGTTGAAAAGACGGTTTGTGAAGCTGTTTCATACCTAAACATGACAACTGCTCCCTTTGGGACAGCAGCAGCACAAAATGATATTGTATTAACAAAGTTCGGTAGGAGCACGTTCAGATAATCTACCCAATCAGCGCGAGAGGAGGCTTATATATAGAGCCGACTCACCTCTGTTCCATGACAGTTTTTCCAGCATCTCACTTCCAGCCCAACTCCTCACTCTCGATTATTCCTATCCTAGCCAGGGATGGGGGAGTGTTTTGGTTTCCGAGCTCTGAGCCCTCTCCTCGAAAAGCACATCAAATACGCATATTTGATACTATATCAGATATGTAAGTGTGAACTCATGAACGCAGATTTGAATGTCTGGTGTGATTTTGTCAAAGGTTTAATAGACATGAGATCGCACGGGTATTTGAATCGAGATTGCGATCATTTTACGATTAATCGCACATCGACTTTTTATCCGCCAAAGGCCACACTTCTCTCCAAGCATCAACGTCAGCATCAGTTTGATATTTTGATATACTACTTTGTTTGATATTTTATAACTGTCCAAATAGCTTTTGGGGCCACTTTAGCTATATTAAATATCTAAAAAGGCTTAAAGGACCCTTTTACACAAGACAATATCTTGGTTGAGCAATGAGTATGGGCAGTACAGGTATAACATCATCTGTGTAAAAAACAGTATATGTACTCGAGTCTAATGTATATCGAGCGACACAAATAAAAGCATTCAACCTTTCAATTCGCTTTATGATTGTGGGATAGCATCCGTCGCGCTCGCAGGGTGAAATCACACAGCGATCAGCGGCCTGGCGCTCTCCAGTCAGCCCGATGTCTTATCTGCGCTTGTGCGTGCAGTCAGTCTGTTCCCGTTGAAGGTGGATGGGCTGCTGTATCCTCCACACTCTGCAATTCCTTTCTCTTAATCTACTGTCTACCCACTGTCAGAGCAACAGGAACATTTGCAGCTTGCATGAAAAGAAATTACCGGGCGGACAGCCAGCGAGAGGGAGAGAGGTGCCGCCTCTGCGCTGTGACAGCGGGAGAAATTGCTGCCACGACGGTTGTGTGGGGAGAGGAAGAGAACGAGGGAGGATGACGATGATGCTGGCAGTGTCTCTAACCGGGGAAAATAAACCATGACAACATCCAAATCACACATGCACTCACTCTCAGCGCGCTTGTTTACAGCGATTATGTGTTTGGGGAGGAGGCAAAGAGAGAGAGAGAGAGAAAGAGAGAGAGGGAGAGAACGCATCTCAATTTATGAAGCTTTTTCCACCGCTGAGAGTCAACAAAATGCAGGCAGTGTTCGCTTGCAGAGAGCCAATTCTGCCATCAGTAGAGGCGAACTCACAGGGAGAGCAGCTGATTAGAGAACAGTATGCTCTGTGCTGCAGGGAGAGCATGGAAAAATAGTGGCATGTCTCTCTCAATCCCTCTGCTGTGTCGTGGAAATGATTTTTGAAGCGCTGTGCATGTCGCTGAATGCTTTTTAAACAGAAAAAAAGAGAAAGATTTCAAATGGTAAAGCATGTTTTCTCTTGCTCTTAAGCGACACTCCATATTATCAAAAATACACCAAGTGTACTAATTATGCTTTGCAAGTATGCAACCAAAATACAATGCTCTCATTACAACCAACATAACATGACTAAATTCTCCTTATAATCAACAATGTTTTCTACACTGCAAGTGAGCAATTCACCATGACAAACAATCTCCATTATAAAGGGTATGATGTGACAAAATAAGACCAAATTCTGTGCAAAAACGAGAGATATTCAGTGAGCTTTAGTTCCCATAACAAGCGGTGAGAGACATGATGCAACAAAATTAGATTGAACTTTGACACGTCTACACTGCAAGCAAGCACTAGAACATACCCATTATGATCAATTGGTGTACACTGCAAGTGAGCAACACAATGAGACAACAACCTACAATGGTTCCATTATAATAAATTAAGTCAGCTACACTTCAAATCTGAGTGATGCAACACTCACAAACACAAAAATTTGACCTAAGTTTGTGTTAAAACTACAAGCATTAAACATGGCACAAGAAAACTAGAATCCTCCCTATTAATCAACGAATCTGCAAGGTCAATTTTTCATGTATACTTTTGGATTTGCATAAAGTTTGTAATGGATGAAAATATGTATTTATTCATTTTTGAATGAAAAAAAAAATACATTAAAAAACTTGTTTTGCACATATGTGCGCAGACTGCGCACACACTCCATACTTTCTTAACGTCTTCAGGTTGGGTTCTAAAACAAAACTCAGAAACATGACGGAACTAGAACTCTCTCAATACATAATCAAGAAAGTTGTACATTCGGGGCCAGGTTTAATAACAGCTTGTGCCAGCGCAAGCCCTCTTTTGGCTCTTTTGGACAAAAATGTATGGACAGGGTTATTTTTGCAGCTGACCTTATTTCATATGCATTTGTAGGAGTTTCGCTTTCAAACGCAAAATTTATGGGAGGAGAGTATTTATATGAATCATGCAAGGTGATTTACTAAGGTTTCGCGCCATTGTTTACCGGCAACAAAAAAAAAAGCATGTCTTAAACCAGACGCTAATTCGTGCTGCTCTTGGTAGATTGCGTTGTTCATTATGGAAATGCTCCGGCTGCGTCTGTGTTCTTTAATTTGCGCGTCATCAGAAGGCCATATCTGCTGTCAAATCCATTTTTCTAGAGAGTGTTTTGTAAAAGTTGAACTTCTTTTAACCGTGAGCGGCGCGTGTTTATAAAAGACGAAACAGCGGTCAAACACGTCCATCTAGGGCACATTTACATAAAAACAATGAAAATACTATGGAATGGCTAGGCTATATAAAAAAACAGTGCCATGGAATGCAAAAAGGTGTTCTCTGTGAATGGCCCCTACATCTGTGATATTGTGCCATTTTGCGCTGTCACATTTACATTTGCACTGGAACAGTGGATTGCGACTTTGAAACCGGGTCCATTTGGACTGTCTGTAGTTGTCAGAAAAACACTATAACGTCTCGAGTAACGCCTTTTCTTCAACTGTCGGTGTCCGCATAGTGTCATGTCCATATATCGTGCGATAAGTCGATATATAGTAGGCTAATTATCGCGACAGGCATTATAGGAGTCAGTATAACTAAGATTTATTTGCTAGTTACACCTTAACTTAAGGCTGCAAATAGGATAGAAAAGAGTGGAAAGTGTGTTTGTGTTCAGGAAACATGGTGTTGCTCGTTCAGATAACTAACCTTGTCTTTGACCGAACATGTCCTTTCTCACTCGTTGTCATCTAAACCCCAGCGTTTGCATCTCTGTTACAAACTCTTATGATTTGCAAGGTCAAAAGAGGAAACATTGAAGTCGTGACACTATTTGGTGTGGTTAAGGTGGCAAAAGACACATGGCAACAAAATAAGGCGGAAAAAGATAATTTATTATACATAATAAGTGAAATAACTATACAAAAGTAAAAGATAATAATAATAGTAATAATATTGAACTAATATAAACAATGAAACAAACAACAAGCGGCTTATAAATCAAAAAGATACTAGAAAGATAAATAAACCGAGAGTAATGAGAGGACGCTAGTAGTGAAGCCAAAGAAATGAAAGTAACAAAACAAAACTCATTCTAACTCGTAGTTAAACCTCTTACCTAACTAATAAACAAAAGAAAAGAAAAGACAACAACTCTTCGGCGTCACACGCCCTAACTTCCTTACTCTGTCTCACAAACAAAACATACAGAGGTCGGCGTTCACTTCCTTACCTGATGTTCTATACAGATCGAGTTACCTATGTGTTTGTAATGTAGGTCACGTGACGTATAAACTGTCCTCTTAACTCTATACTCTTTCCGTAACACGCCAAACAAAAATCAAACCTGAACGAAAAGGGAAAATACAAGGCAACAACAAAACCAAACGGCAGAAAACAAGTTGCGTCCATGCTCTCTCTCAGCGTCCTTTTAACTGCTGCCGAGGAACTCGATTGGCTGCGGTGGAGGTGACGTCACGCCACTGATAGCAAACGATAGCCCTCCAGCAAACAGGAGGTGGAGCAAACCTAAGAGCGCGACAGAGAGAGAGAAAGAAAGAGACACACACACAGGCACGCACAACCACTCAGGGACGTAACACTCCCACCCTTAAGAACAAACCTGTTTGTAAAAAATAAATAAAATAAAAATGAAGTAATTAAACAAAGAACATTTTACACTCTCGAAAGAGCATCCGCCAAAACATTTTCAACACCCTTTTTATGTTTTATCTCTAAATTATAATTTTGGAGCACTAGCGCCCAGCGCATTAAACGCTGATTTTGATTGTACATTCGAGATAAAAACACAAGAGGATTGTGGTCTGTGAACACTATGACGGGAAGATTGCTAGAACCTAGATAAACTTCAAAGTGCTGTAGCGCAAGCAAGAGAGCTAGTGCTTCTTTCTCAATCGTAGAATAATTAAGCTGATGCTTATTAAACTTACGAGAATAATAACTAACAGGATGATCTATACCATTTCTATCTTCTTGAAGAAGAACAGCTCCAGCACCAACGGCACTTGCATCGACTTCAAGCTTAAACGTGTGTGTACAGTCAGGGGCAACAAGAACAGGTGCATTACATAAAAGAGTCTTCACACAGTCAAAAGCATACTGACACTCCACAGACCACTCAAAAGGTTTAGACGGGCTGAGCAACGCAGTGAGAGGATTAACAACTGTTGAGAAATTTTTGCAGAAACTGCGATAATAGCCAGCCATACCCAAGAACCTTCGTAACTCTCGTCGAGTGGTAGGAGCTGGAAATTCCGCAATAGCCATGACTTTAGCCTCCACTGGTCGCACTTGGCCCTGTCCAACCTCTTTACCGAGATAAGTGACCGTCCCCCGACCAAACTCACATTTTGCTAAGTTGAGGGTTAAATTAGCTTTACGAAGCCGTTCAAAAACTGTTCTCAACACACACACATGTTCCTCCCAATCCACGGAATAAATAACCAGATCATCAAGATATGCACTGCAATTCGGTACATCAGCCAGGACAATATTTACAAGACGTTGAAAAGTGGCTGGAGCGTTTCTGAGACCGAAGGCCATCGATGTGTACTGAAGGAAAGTATCTGGAGTTACAAATGCTGAAATTTCTGATGCTTGTGGAGTCAGTGGTACTTGCCAGTACCCTTTAAGCATATCCAGCTTACTAACAAAACGTGCCGAGCCAACATTATCGACACAGTCCTCCATTCGCGGCAAAGGATAACTGTCTGGGACTGTTACAGCATTCACCTTACGAAAATCGGTGCAAAATCTAAACGTGCCATCAGGTTTAGGAACGAGAAGACACGGAGAGCTCCAGGGACTACAACTAGGCTTGGCCAGATCATTCTCCAGTAAATAACTTACTTCCTGACGCATAATATCTCTTTTAACTGCATTTACACGGTAAGCATGCTGCTTAATAGGACGAGCACCATTTATAGCAATATCATGCTGCAAAACATTTGTTTGTTTAGGAACATCACTAAACAGACAGTGAAAATCAGATATTACATTAACAATGTCAGTTTCCTGGTCCATAGTTAAATGATTAAGATAAGAGTGCAGATCATTTAAAATCTCTGAGTTGGGTAACCTTGCGCTCTGCTGAGGAGGATTGCGAAGCACGACACCATCTTCGTCAGCCCCCGAAGTACCAGAAGGTGGTAACAGTTCCACAGCGACTGCGACAGAAGAGACAGCGGGCCCTGCAGTCTTCTCTGAAGCTTTGACCGCAGAACTCTCCCTGGCATGATAAGCTTTCAACATGTTTATGTGACAAACACGGGTTTGACGTTTCCTATCAGGTGTGTAAAGCATGTAATCAGTTTCACTCATTTTCTGTTTCACCACATAAGGACCAAAGAAACGAGCCGACAAAGATGATCCAGGAACAGGCAAAAGCACCATCACTTCATCACCAGACATAAAAGAACGCGCAACTGCTTTCTGATCATACTTACGTTTCATACCTTTCTGAGCATTTGCTAGAGAATCTTTAGCTAGCGACCAAGCAGTATGCAAACGATCTCGAAATGTACTTACGTAATCCAGTACATTAGTGTTTGGAGTTGATTCAGTGTTCAAAATGTGTTCTTTAAGAACTTTCAAGGGTCCTCTCATTTGATGTCCGAATACGAGTTCGGCTGGGCTGAAACTAAGAGATTCTTGTACAGTCTCTCTTACTGCAAATAAAACCAAGGGAACTCCCTCATCCCAGTCTCTAGCAGTGTCCATACAATACTTCTTAAGCATTGACTTAAGTGTCTGGTGAAAACGTTCAAGTGCGCCCTGGGTCTGCGGATGGTACGCACTTGAAACTCTGTGAGAAATTGCCAAAGACTCCAGTACTTGCTTAAAAAGTCTTGACAAAAAATTCGTGCCTTGATCACTTTGTATGATTTTAGGGAGTCCGAAAGTGGAAAAGAATTTTATCAATGCTTTGATAATCACAGGTGCAGTGATTTTTCTTAATGGAACTGCTTCCGGAAATCTAGTAGCCGCACACATTATGGTTAACAAGAACTGGTTACCAGATTTAGTTTTAGGCAACGGTCCAACGCAGTCTATAATCACATGTTCAAACGGCTCAGCAATCACGGGTATGGGAACGAGTGGAGCAGGACGAATCACCTGATTCGGCTTCCCAACAGTTTGACAAGTATGACAAGTACGACAGTACTGAACAATGTCTTTTTTTAATCCTGGCCAAAAGAAATGTTGCAATATCCTATTATATGTCTTAGTAATTCCTAGATGACCAGCAAGCTGGTGATCATGCGCTAGACATAACACATGTTGACGATAAGGAGAAGGAACAACCACTTGATATACAACATTCCACTCCAAATCGTTAGTGTTCGCGCACCACTTTCTCATCAACAAATCATTTTCCACAAAATAAGCAACTTTCTCATCCTTAGCCACATCAAGAGAGATAACAGAATTAAAAGAAGTGATAAGAGACTTGTCGTTTTTCTGTGCAGCACTAATTTTCTCTCGTGACACAGATAATGTTAAGGTATCCGCGTCAGACACATTTACACCGTTGTTCTCTGACTGTGATTTCTTTTTCTTTGAAGTAGCACCAGTACACAGTGGTTCGTCACCAACAAAGAGAGGAAGAAACAGAGTGTCAGACAAATCCACCATATTACCCACTTTGCGCGACTGAGCACGAGTGACCGCACATGCGGGAAAAACGTCAGGGTAATTGTCAGACAAATCTTCAGAGTGGCTAAACGTGTCTGGTTTATCCACAACCTCTAACACAGGCAATATTTTCCCTCCAGCCAGGTCATTTCCAAGAATAAAATCAACGCCCTGAACAGGCAGAGAAGGACGTACCGCCACTCTCACGAATCCCGTACATAACTCACTCTGCAAATGTAAACGATGTAATGGTACATTTATGCAACTCATTTCAATGCCTTGTATGATTACACTCGAACCACAAAAGGTATCGTCAGACAACGGTAACCTATCTGCCACAATAAACGACTGCATTGCACCTGTGTCTCGGAGCATCCTTATCTCTTTCTGATCCTGATGATTACCAGTTAAAGAAACTAACCCTTTCAAAATAAAAGGTCGGTAACTGTCATCAATTTTCTCCTCACTAGGTACAACATCAGATGGCTTAACAGCTTTCAGAAATCCTACAGTTTTAGTTTGTGACTGTTGTTTGCGTTTTAACGTCAAACAGTCCGCTATCACATGGCCCTGTTTATGACAATAAAAACATTCACGGTCCTCTCTAGTACGAGGTGGGCTATGTCTGGAACGTGACATTTGGTTTTGCAAAGGAACAGGCTGTGACTTTTCTGGGCGTACGAATGCAAAGACATTTTTGTGAGTTAAAACAAACTCATCCGCTAACACGGCTGCATGGGACAATGAAGTTACTTTCTGTTCATTAAGGTAAACCACAACACGATCAGGCAAGCATCCCTTAAACTCTTCAAGAAGTACAAGCTCTCGCAACTCGTTAAAGTCACTCACTCTACTGGCTGTGCACCATTTATCAAATAAAATCCCCTTGTCCCTTGCAAACTCCACGAAAGTCTGGGTAGCATTTTTTTTATGTCCTCTAAATTTCTGCCTATATGCTTCTGGGACTAGTTCATAAGCGCGAAGAATAGCAGACTTCATAGTCTCATATTTTAAACCTTCCTCTAACGATAAAGTAGAGCAAACCTCCTGAGCTTTACCAATCAATTTACACTGTAACAATAAAGACCAGATTTCCTTAGGCCAGCGAAGCGAAGTAGCGATGCGTTCAAACGCATTGAAATACGAATCTACTTCTGATTCTCTAAATTGAGGTACTAACACAATGTGCTTACTTATGTCAAACGTTACCTGGGATGAATCAGAGCGCGGAGGAACTTGAGAGGGCTGCCCTGGACTCGACTGCGCAGCTGAACCGTCAGCAACCCTCCTTGCTTCCAAATCAAGCTGTCGCAGCTTCACCTGAGTCTCAGCCTCAATTTCGAGCCTGCGTACCTCCAGCCGCAGATTCTGCTCAGCCTGACGTGCTTGGGCTTTCTCCTGTGCCTCATATTGCAAACGGGCTAGACGGACTCTCAGCCGCGCGCCGTCTCTGGAATCAACAGAACTTGGAGAGAATGGATCAAACGGGGACAAGCCGGCCTTAGCATCGGCGCTCACCTCCGCCCCAGCACTAGCTCTACCACTCCGCTTATCCTCATCATCCATAAAGTTGAGATTTGCCACTGCAACGTCACCAATAACGACATTTCCTCCCGCCTCATCATCACCCACAACATTTGCCATAGGAAGAACACTGAGCTCTCTTAAACGCTGTATCAGCTTACTCTTGATGTCACTCTTACGAGCCTGTCTACTCACAACAAACTGATAGTGGTCAGCTATCAGCAATAAATCTTGTTTCCTGCATAAACTAATCTGTTCCAAAGACGGACTGGCAATAAACTTTTGCAAGTTAAACATCCCCATAATGCACAACCAGCAAACGAACGCAACAATACCAGTCCGCATAAGTACGCCGCAAAAAATAACATAACATCAGTTGCCACCAACACACACACAAACCATCACTACTATAATTTTATTTGGGATTTAACGATCCCGGACGAGCCCCCATTAAATGTTACAAACTCTTATGATTTGCAAGGTCAAAAGAGGAAACATTGAAGTCGTGACACTATTTGGTGTGGTTAAGGTGGCAAAAGACACATGGCAACAAAATAAGGCGGAAAAAGATAATTTATTATACATAATAAGTGAAATAACTATACAAAAGTAAAAGATAATAATAATAGTAATAATATTGAACTAATATAAACAATGAAACAAACAACAAGCGGCTTATAAATCAAAAAGATACTAGAAAGATAAATAAACCGAGAGTAATGAGAGGACGCTAGTAGTGAAGCCAAAGAAATGAAAGTAACAAAACAAAACTCATTCTAACTCGTAGTTAAACCTCTTACCTAACTAATAAACAAAAGAAAAGAAAAGACAACAACTCTTCGGCGTCACACGCCCTAACTTCCTTACTCTGTCTCACAAACAAAACATACAGAGGTCGGCGTTCACTTCCTTACCTGATGTTCTATACAGATCGAGTTACCTATGTGTTTGTAATGTAGGTCACGTGACGTATAAACTGTCCTCTTAACTCTATACTCTTTCCGTAACACGCCAAACAAAAATCAAACCTGAACGAAAAGGGAAAATACAAGGCAACAACAAAACCAAACGGCAGAAAACAAGTTGCGTCCATGCTCTCTCTCAGCGTCCTTTTAACTGCTGCCGAGGAACTCGATTGGCTGCGGTGGAGGTGACGTCACGCCACTGATAGCAAACGATAGCCCTCCAGCAAACAGGAGGTGGAGCAAACCTAAGAGCGCGACAGAGAGAGAGAAAGAAAGAGACACACACACAGGCACGCACAACCACTCAGGGACGTAACAATCTCTCAGGGTCAGAAGTAGTTCAGGAATGATTCATCAGGGCTGTTCAGATTTATCAGAGAAGGCAGGAGAGGCAGAAACATTTGGTTGAGACAATAATCAACAGTAAAAGAGATAAATATGACAAAACCTGACAAAGTAGTGTGTAAAGCGCTCATTTATTATTTGTTGGACAGTTCTGTCCTCGATGGCAAAAAGTAGATGAAAGTTGACGGGGTGTGAGTGCCTGATTATCTTGTCAATGCTCACTAAATGTAGAATATATATAAATATATTTACATGTTTCATAAATTAAACTATAATGCTACCATTATCATCAATGAAGATGTGATACAATGAATATGTAACGCCTTTGTATTTCTAACCCAAACCTGTCAATGAATCAGTGATTTGTGGCCATTCATACCAATGACCAAAACTACAACTATAAAGTTTCAATTCAATTCAATGAGAATAGGGAAGTCCAAACTATAATGATAATGACAGAGAGTAACGATATTGTTGAATACACTTAATTTCAGCTGATAAATGACAAAACATTGACACTATAATGATAATAATGATGATAATAATAAGTAGGCTATTTAAATTGTAAATTGTTTGGCTTCCTAAACACACCGATGTGAATGTGATGTGAACTGAGGCACCAATTAAAGGGTTAGTTCACCCAAAAAGTGAAAATTCTGTCATCATTTACTCACCCTGATGTTGTTCCAAACCAAAGACTTTCGTTCATCTTAAAACACAAAAATCTTTTTGATGAAATCTGAGAGATTTCTGTCCCTCCAATGGCAGCTACACAACTACCACTTTGGCGCTTCAAAAAGTTCATAACATAAAGTGATCATACATCTAATCCATTTGAATTGAGCGGTTTAGTAATAATTTTCTGAAGAGACTCAATCGCTTTATATGATGAACAGATTGAATTTAGGTTTCTATTCACATATAAACATTCATCAACTGACACATCAGTCGGCAAACGGAAGCTCAAGCATGTTCGCTTGACGTGCGAGAACCAATGAGGTTCATTCTTGTGTTACGCAGCACTTTTGAGCTTCTGCAAGAACCAATGAGGTTTGATCTCGCGCGCCAGGTTATGTTCGCTGATCAATGTTTAAATGTGAATACAATCTTTCAGACCAATTTTGTAAACCAGATTCAATGAGAAGATCACGCTCAAAAGAACAATTTGTTCAAGATAATATCATTACCAAAGAAAAGAGGACACTTTGAAGTCTGCCACCAATGCACCTCATACACACAAATTCACACTTATGGACAAACTACCACGAACATAAGTCAGACACAAGCTGCCATCCTAGAGAAGGATGACTCCAATGTAATGCCAATCACAGCCCACACACCAATGCGAGCAGGCAGCCAGACAAACCGCCTCAATCACTCCAGTTTAACTTTAAACATTTAGCTCTCCTTTCACCCTAGCCTATCCACGACTGTCAAACTAGTTCCTCTGAGAGACGGCAGTCCGGAGGGAGAGGGGGTATATGGGGATGTCTAAACGTCCATTGATCATTGTGGATTCCAGCACATTCTCTCCTGTGTTTTCGCCGCTCTCTGCCTCTCTGTGGTGTCAGCCCAGACCCGAATCACTCAGACAACACCTTTGAAATGCACAATGGCTTTCCTGTGAATCAGCCGGGCCCTTTCACGGCTGTCTGCAGCCGATAACAGCCTCTACTGTGCCCTGGAGTTAACAATCTCAGCTAATAGACTTCTCCCCTGTCAATCACACTTCAAATTCCCAATAAGCCGCGCACACACACACACACCAACCAACCTCCCACCTCAATTCTATGGTCCATCTCCTGATCAAAGCTCATCTGGTGAACAGTAAATATGGACACACACACAAACACACACACACACACGGACACGCAGTCACCAGGTGTCATACCGCACATGAACAGAAGCATACACCCTGGTGAAAGTATGCTGCTGGGAAACAAACCACTCTGAGCCAATAGATAAGCTCTCAATAAACCCAGAGCAGTGGTACACCTCAACTCACCCTCGCTGATTCACCAACACCAGCGAGGCAATACATTCTTAGTCAATCCCCCCTAAATGCATTGGATTAAGAAGGATTTATATTCGCCTCCCAAATAAATGTCATATAATTTAAGGTTCTGGGATTTATGCATGTGTTGACATGAACTAAATTTGGAATCGAAAGAACCAATGAAATAAGAGCGTGACTTATGCATAGACACAGATTTAGTATCCATGAGTTGTCACTAAGTTCTGACTATGGGTTGTGTTTGCATGTGTGCACAAAATGAGCTGTTAAAATAATGCGTATAATAATATGTAATAAAATAATATGTAAAATATAACATGTTCTACATAATATTACATTTTTATTTTTTTTCTTTAAATACACCTTTTCAATATATTTAAAATGTGTGTGTGTGTGTGTGTGTGTGTGTGTACAAACAAAAACAAAAACAAATGTCCTATCAGGGCATTTCTGTGTCTTATGGATTAGATTATCTCTAATAAAACGAGGAAATACATGCAGTTATAAACACGGATGGCCTGCCCCGGGCTTTATCGCTCTTTATTTTTCTGGACAGATTGTAAACTCAGATTTCTGGCCGCATTTTAACAGTTTAGAGATACCCAGGGAGATTGAAACTTCTGTTCAAAAGTTCAATCTTTCCAGCCAAAAATGCAAATATGAATCTTTAATATTTTTCCTCCACACAAGGAATGCAATTTGGCTGTACATACTAGAATTTGTTAGCTACTGAATGTTTTGCACAGAGGGTGAAATGTAATATTTAGCTTTCCTGTACCATATGGGACCGTGGTTGGTGCAGTACTCATTGAATGATGTTGCAAAAACGCATTCATTAATAAATGTGCAAATAAATGTAAGGCTCATACCCCCATAAATAACAACAGCCATTCTTTATACCGCAATAATGGTTAGCACAGCAATTTGAGCATTTGTGTTTGCCTATGTGTATGCATTGGGAAAAGTGTATAGTGAAGAAAGCATATTTGACTCAGACCTAATCATCATTTGATAGGCTTCTCTCATATGTAGAATATATTTCATATATTATTTTTTTATATTAATATAGGGTCTTGTTAGTCTTGCAGAAACAGACTTTTGACAGACGTTGACAATCTGGATTGGCTCAGTTATGCTCAGACTGACTCAAATATAAATTCAAATTTTAATCAAAAAACTTGACTGCAACAGCTGCGGCCAGCAGGGGAATTTTTGAGGGGAGGCTGATATGCAAATCAATATTAATCAAACAAATAAACGGTTGTAGATGGCTTATTTTTATACAGTTGTTGATATGCTAACATAAACATATAATATCCCTAACGTTACTGACATTCCGAAATAGTCCTGATAATGAATGACGACATGTTATTAATGTCTCTCCAAAGACCTGTGAATATCACGCAGCGTCATATACAGAATATAATCATAATAAACATTTTTACGTGAATGAAAAGCCCCATTCCATCTTATCTACTCACCTATTCGAAGATGAACTTCATAATCTATTATGGAAAATGTATATGTCCCTGTCGTTCGGTTTTACTTGTTTTCAGATACTTTAATTTGTATTTAATCGATACTGTGGCTAAATTCAAAAGTTTCTTTCAACAGGCGGATTTGAGGTTTGACGACGTCGTGATAGGCCTACTGAAAGCTGATTGGCTTACATGGTCAGCTCTGACAAATGATTGGTTATAAGGTATGCGTAAAGGATGCGCATGCATGCGTTCACGTGCTATCGGGAATTTCCCGCTTCCCACTTCTGAAGTCGTAAAAAATAATAATTTAATAGTAAATAGTGTTTACTAGCTCATCGCATTCAAATTTACATATATATAAAAGATTATATATATACAGATAATATATATATATTAATAGATTATCTGTAGGCTATCACTTCCATTTCCAGGGATCATGAATCTTATTAATTTACAGCTGTACTGTTTTGCACTGCACAAATGAAGATATGGCAGGCAGCACATATGGCAGATATACTTGTAAAACTTGTTAATTGTTTACTGTGGTTCATCCAGAACTGTAGATGATATACCTCAGATGATTTTATAGACCATTTTTGTTGTTTATCTGTTCTGAGTGTCACAATCTGAGTGTGGTTTATTCAAAATGCCACCGATCCAGATGTTACAAACTTGCCACATATGTGAACTGTAGCCTATTGAGATTTGTGAGATTTTTACTGTTTGCTTAATGCAATTTGCTATTTTCTGCTATTAACTATTTGTTCTCTAAATTTGTAATAATAATATGTTAAAAGTCTTTATAAAGACATAATCTCTTCCTGTAACAGGCATTATATAAAGGCAGCAAACAGACCCCTGCTGATGGCAGAGTACTTTAGACCATTGGGCTGCTAATGTATTGCTTTTGGGAACAATGTTCGAGATTCAGCCTGTCAAACAGGTGTTCCATGCAACTCTCTTTCCCAAAGGACTGATTATGTATGAGCAACAGATATCAAACTAATGAGTAGGCCTACTGGGTGTACGAAAGAGGGGCGGTGTGTATTGGCGACGGGTTCATGCTTGTTTCAAGCACATGCACAGATTATCTCATCCTGTTCAAGGCCACACTCAATGAGTGGAAGAGGAGAAATTGAGGCGGATGATATATGACAAGTCATGTTTTTAGCGAAGGAGAAGGACAGAGAGAACCTCCAGGGAGTGCTTGATGATCTCGTCCTAAAGACTGTGGCCCATTCGCTCGCTTTTCCCTCTATTTCACATCGTAGCTCCATGCATCTGCTCTCTGCAAGAATAATGAGTGAAGAGAGGAAAAAGATACCATGCTGGAAAGAAGACTGTGTGTGTGTTCCTCTGACAAACTGTTGTCCGTAAACAACCTCAAAGATAAACGTCTTCCATCTCATCTCCAAACACACTTGCACACAAAGATTTTCCCTGCCTTCTTGTTTGAAGAGAGCACTGCTTCATCCCCAAGTCTTCCAGCGGGACCTACTGGGGTGAGTTGGAGGCAACAGAAGAGGCTTTGAAACCATTCCAGAAAAATCATCCCAGACCTGCAGCAGAGCTTAAGAGGACACACACAGAAATGTCTCAGAGCTTTGTGGATGATGTGCAGTTTTCATTCCTTTTTTGACTATAGAAATCAGTGTTTGAAGTGTGAGTTTGAACCTCGTCTGAATAATGCCACAGTAAATGTGCATAGAGGACTGGTTAAATATGTGTAATTTTGCTCAAATATGTTAAAGGAAGTAGTAAATGTGCCTCAGAGGTTTTATGACTGACAATATCAAAAGAATGTTGAAAAATAATGGTGAATTATAGATGAAGTCACACTGCCTCAGACCTGTCCATAAGACCCAAGTCTCAGCCTCTGATAAAGGCAAAACAATGTCGCTATACAGTGACTTTGCTTTTAATCACTGCATACTGTAAATGTTGGAGGAGAGCAAAGGCTCCTCTCATTAACAAACAGACCAATCAGAATAGATATTTAAATGATGTAATGTAATTTAAAGCATCCAATATGGAGAATCGTGTAATTCCATATCAATGTGTAATGTTGCCTCCACGAGCTATATTATCGTTAATACTAGTTTCCTAGACTTTAAAACTTCACAACAGAGGAAAAAGAGAGAACTGATCAAATTGTTATGTAAGTAAAAGAGTTTCATCGCTGATTAAAAGACCATAACCTGCAAGGCACAGATAGAGTAAAATACTTTTAAACAATGGGTACAGAATATTTCATAGTAAGGAAATGTTCAAATTAAAAGCTTAAGGCAATGTTTTTTTACACAACTGTGTTCAACTTTGCAGTTTCAATCTCATTACGACGTGGGAAGCTCTGGTTTGGCCCGCTTTTATGTAGGCTACTGGGGTATAATTATTTTGGAAGCAAATCATATTGTGCATTAAAATCATAGAGAATATGATGCACTGTTTGCCAGAACACACGCTCACGACGATTTACCTTTTTTATTTATTTTTTCTAGAAATTTTGACAAACAACAAGCTGTGACCTTTAAGTTCGTAGAGGCAGCATGGCTCTGATCACAGGGACTGGAAACATAGCCAGACTGAAATGTCAACCGTCCCTGCGGTTCCAGCACTGACGCAAAACTGCCAGAGAGCTACAGGGAAAGCCAGAGGAGAGAGACGGAGTGAGAGAGAGAGAGAGAGAGAGAGAGAGTGTGTGTGTGTGTACGTTGGCATGCATTCCCCTGGCATGTGTGTTTGTGTGCGTGCGTACGGATGGCTAACAGAGACTTACCTGAGCTGCAGGCTCGTTCTTTGAGGCCCTGGCATGTCAGACAGCATTAAAGCAGGTATATGGTTGGGAGATTTCGACATCCCTTTAGAGAGCTGCAGGCTAAGTCATCCAATAGAGCACAAACTAGCCTCCATGCTTGCTGACCCCTCACAACCAAACACAGATCCAAAAACATCTTCATGTCTTCTCTTTTCACTAAACACGGGTGTCACTTTATGATGTACGGGGCTGAGAGCGTTTGAGAAATGGATTTTATGGACCTGTTGATAACATGGCAAATAATAAAACAAGCAATATAATAAAAGACAATGTTCAATAACGTTAATACAAATTTCGATTTAATGTACAATAAAAAATTCTAATGATTACAGCATGAAGTTGAACTTTTCACAGTGAACAATTCATCCATGCATGTTTCATTTAAAATAAAAAATGTATTGACTGAAATTTGTAATCAAAATGTCATGACATGATCTTCCAGTGAATCAACAGACTTCTGTCTGATGACATATGGCGGACTTCTCCAATCATTTCGTCCACAAAAAACCCCACCGGCTTTTCTTTTTTTTTTTTAATCCATCCAATCACTGGCTGACGTACTGAACCAAGTTACATTGTGACTTTAATATAAATAAAATACATAATAAAAGTCCCATTTTGAAAAGTTTTTAATGATGTGTACTATATATACTAAGAATAAAATATCAAATATAGTGCAAATTAGCATACAATAAAATTGTGTTCACTTAAAATTTACCTAGTAAACTGACGCACACCCAAGCCCTCTTCTTATAGCAGTAAAATATTATTTTATTGGTTGTGAAGATTGGATCAACATCGCTGCTACGTGAGGAAAAATTTAATATTTTTATCTTGAGAAAATATTAAATATTTTAGCTTTTGCTGTGTGAGCCACAATTGGTCACTTCCTGCATGTGTTCTGTGTAAAATGGCCAAAATGTTGTTTTGGATCCACTGACTTTCATTGTAGATGCTGTTCAAAATAGCTCCTTTTGTGTTCCACAGACCAAAAAGTTATACAGGTTTAGAATGACCAAATTTTTATTTTAACATTGAAGTAAAGTATTCTTTCGCAAAAGAACATATATCTTTACAAATACTTTACAGGCTATTTACAGTTGCTGAGCAACTATCCAACTCTGTGATTTGATGTAGAATGTGCAGTCACAGGTGTGCATTTATCCGCATCATAACGGCCTCAAACACGGTTCATCCAATCAGAATGTAGAGTCAGAACTGTCCTTTATAAACCTAAATATTCCATTTCACAAATTCACGGTGTGTGAGTCTGTGATTTGCACTGATTCATCCTCTATTACTATAGTCTATGTTCAAACAGCGTGTGTGTGTGTGCGTGTGTCTGTGTCTAGAAAGCTTTTGAAAATGGGACGAGCAATCAATTATGGGCATCGCTTGGCAGCCGCTCAGAATGACAGGCCATTGTTAGTTTTCCTCCCTCCCTTTTTTTCTCTCTCTCTCTCTCTTCATCTGTCACATGTCTGCTAACCTCTCATGGGTTCTCTCTCTCATTCTACTGCCTTTCTACTCAACAGCTGCACGTCTAATGAAGCAGGGTCTAGCAGACCTGCAGAGAGAGCAAGAGAGAGAGAGAAAAAGTCCCCTGTTTGTCTTTGTATTGCAGGTGTGAGATGATGGGAACATTTAGTGTACCTGGCTGTAATTTGCTTGGGGGGGGGGAGGCTTCTGTCAGTTCTCGGGTCCTCTGCGGTGAATGATAAGTCCCGCCGCCTCAGGGTCGGCTCCGATTGGCTTAATCAGAGCCAATGTAAACAGCGGGTTGCAAAAGCCGTGCTCAACTTTAGATTATAGACTTTCTTGCCATGATCTTGTCAAGGGCACGACATCAGGGGACGCCTGTTGCTTCCAGATGGTGGCGCATTTATCCCTCAATCTGTAAATAACAAAAAAGGAATGAACGGATAAATGATTGAAAGGGTCATTTTACAAATAAACGACACATTCTCGCATAAATCCAGGTGATGCTGTGAACGTTAGCGGTGCAGCGGAGTGTCTGGGAGCGTAATTAACGCTTCCAGCATGGTGTGCTTTACTTAGTGTTTGCATTGGTAATGTAACTTTGTCTTTTTAGGAGATCTCCCACTGTGCATTTAGCCTGAGTTGCCTGTGGCCATCAGGAACAGAGTCAGCACATGCAGCGGAAACACTATGAGAATCCTAGCATGCAGCTTTACCTTTACTAAACTGCTGATGTTGTAACCGAGCTGCCCCTTTAAGTGTCATTCAAAGTGCAAAAACAAATTTTACTCTAGTTTTTCCAAATGTTTTTCTTTTTTGTCACTTATATTGATAGAGGCAGTAGAGAAGTGAGATACAGTACTCACAAACTTGCAAAGTCCATGTTGCAACAGGTACTGTAGTTCACAGCTGTTTTAAGGAGAGGAGCAAATTATTTGGGCTGTATAATCAACATTGATTTGATAAAATACACAAATCATACAATGCTAATCAGTATTTGATCAATTTAATGCATCCTTGCTGAATAAAAGTGTTCATTTCTTTTTTTAAAGTCTTATTAACAAAATATATTTATAGTGTTAACAAATTTATTTATTTATAATTTATTTATTTGTTGCTTGGAATATATATATATATATATATATATATATAAAATTATATAAGTCTTAATATGTGTTGTGAATGGTTTAAGTCAATTTGTTTTGCTTTAGGAATTTAGATTTAGAAAATAAAGACAAAACTGATACTGATAATTACATGTATATATATATATATATATATATATATATATATATACCCAGTGTAGCTCCATTCTAAGTGTACCAAAATTGTTTTATTTATGTATATTTATATTTATTTTAAGACAAAGTTGCCACTGAAAACTCTTGAGAACAACCTGCAAGAAATCCACTGGGTCATCTTCCACTGGTTTGTCTGGAGATAAGAGCGAGTGGACCTGTTAAAATGGATTCAAGTTTAGCATGAAGGGGGGAAAACATGCAGTGGGACTGAATTAATTTGTCCTACTGTTGCATTTGCAAAAGCAATATTTAATAGTCCTTTGCAATTCAAATGCCTTGGCTCTTGAATAGATGCATTGGAGTGCAAAGAAAAACCAAATGTGTTGTTTTTACTTATTTGTATTTTCAGCCGCAGCGTTCATTTCCATTTCTCTTCTTGTTCTCTCTCGATTCTCTATTGTTGAGTTCATTAGTATGCTTGTAAGCATGCACAATCAAAATGGAGAGAGAAAGAGAAGACACAATGTGGAGGACCTTTGCGTCCACCCCTTGCAGCGCTGGAGGTGAAACAGGGTTCAAGGATGCTGGTGGGCGCAGCAGGTGAGGATGAGACCCCACCCATCCAAATCATTCACCACTCTTTTCAGCCATCCCTTGTCCATCTCCCTCTCTTTCCGTCTATCTTTTTCTCTCTTGCATGTCTGCGTCCATCAGCGAAGCGTCCGCTGGGACCGACGTGTTTTGACAGATGCTCATTCTGTCTTGGCACATCTCACAGGATGGTATGGCACTTGTCATCCTGATAAGAGAGAGAGAGAGAGAGAGAGAGAGAGAGAGAGAGAGAGAGAGAGAGAGAGGGCAAAGAAATATGTGATTTAGAAAACAAAAGCCTTTCCTAACCAAGGCCATATCTTTTTCTCCTTTTCCCTCTCTTGCATCCTCAGGGTTTATTAAATGCTAGCATAATGGGAGAGATAATAAAACCATGGTGCTAAAGAAACGGACAGTCGTACTTTGTGATTCAACACTCTTTGTAGTGATAATGCACTCATGTGCTCTTGCTTTCACTTTGCGTTAAGAGGTTATTACACTATCAAGGCGGCTGGAAATGGTCTTATTCGAAGATGCTGGGATTTAAAGGGACAGTTCATCCAAAAATGAAATTGTAGTCATCATTTACTGACTGTCATGTTATATATTGTTAAATATTGTCAAACCCATATGACTTAAAAATAAATAAAAAAAGAACATTCTGAAAACTGGGGCTGCCAAGAAAAAACAAATACAAAATTGTCATAAAAGTAGTCCATATAACCTGTGCATTATACATAAACACTACTGTTCAAAAATTTGGGGTCAGAAGTCATTAGAAATTTGCATTTTCAGTTGAATTTGGGGAAACCATTTGAAACATTTGTTGTGTTGAGCTATTTCAATTACTTTTGTTTGATTTGTTCACTGCAAACAGCTGAAAGTCTGTAAAGTTTGCCAATAAACCTGATTTGCAATGGGGGTTGAATAATTATGATTATGCATGTGACTTTCATTGCATTTGCAGTAGACAATTGGTAATTTTATGCATTCTCATAGTGTTAAACCCATGGCTTTCCCTTTGTTAGCGCTTTGAGCTACAGGAAACTCATTTTGACACCATTGAAGCTAGACACCACTTGAAATTGATTTCAAACTAAAGCGTATCAAACACATTTAGGTTATCACTCTATTTTTCCACACAAAACTGCCACCATACATGATAAGTAAATAATTGAAAAAAATAATTTTTGGGTGAACTATGCCAGTCGATACACTTTTTCACTTTCTGTCTTGCATGTCTTTTTCTACACTCTGCTGTTATGCATATGTATGTGTATGTGCGTATGAACGCGTGTATATGTGACCTCCCCCCGGGTCAGAGCTGTCTGTGCTCTACCTGTTTGCATGCACCCTCTCTTCTAGCCCGAGGCCGATTCACACTCCCCGGGACCATGTGACAGCCTGGGTATACCCGCCTCGGCCAATCAGAGTTCTTCACCCGAAGGGCAATACAGGATGTGACAATAGAGTGAGCTGCAGGTCATGCAAGAAGTCTGCTGCATGCAGCCTGCTGACAGATCTAGTATACTGATGTACCTTGGCAGAATTGGGCTCCATCTCACTGAACACTTCCACCAGAATTTGATGAGTAGGCCTCTTATGCATGCAGAAAGCAGAAAGAGCTCTCTGGGCGATCAACCATGGACCTTTTTTTTTTTTTAAATGTTCTTTAGAATGTTTGTACCGGCTTGTAGTGGCTTTCTTTGCTGTCTTGCGAAAACAAATACTTGCGTTCCACTTCACCTCAGGTGAAATTACAGTGTACGCAAGGCAGTGCTGTATTAAAATCACTCATACTTTCTTATTCTCTTTCTTCTCCCACGGTTTTCTTCAATGAATTCACCTTGAACCGCTAAGATGTTGTTTTGGAGATAATTTCAATCTTATGTGTGCATTGTGTGCTTTACGGATGAGAACTGAACTGAGCTGGACAATGGCATCACTGTTTTCTACAGAGCTTCTTTATAGCTAAATTGAACTCATTTCATATTTTATGATCTTGTTATTGATTGGAACTGAATCAACACTGAACTGACCTCAGCTGAACAATGACACTGTTTTCTTTCTTGCAGAAGAATTAAACTCTGTTTGCATCGATGAATCATTATTTTTCTGTTTATCCCTGTAAAGCTGTATTGTATAAAGCGCTATATAAATAAAGGTGACTTGACTTGACTGTGTAAACAAATATAAGGAAGAAAAGACCAACCACAATTTAATATGCAAATATTACAATATCATCGCTGTCATATAGATTGAAATTGTTGAATTTTATAAGTCTTATACACAAAATATATAATTTGATATTCTTAGATTCTTGACTAAGATAATTAAATGTTCAGCATTCAAGACAGACAGTGATGATGTCATATATTAAATAGAGAATAGTCTTTTCTTCCTTACATTCATTTATCCATCTACAATACCAGTCAAAAGTTTGGGGTCAGTAAGATTTTTTATATTTTGATAGAAGTCTCTTATGCTCATTATTTGATCAAAAATATAGTAAAAACAGCAATATTGTGAAATATTATGAATTTTTTTTTATTTTATTTTTTTTTATTCTTACATAAACTGTATTTCAGCATCACTAATCCAGTCTTCAGTGTCACATTATCCTTCAGAAATCATTCTAATATGCTGATTTGGTGCTAAAAAAACCCATTTCTTATTAACATCTACATTGAAAACTGTTGTGCTGCTTTATTTTTTTGTGAAAAACTTGACTTTTTTGTCATAATTCTTTAATGAATATGAAGTTCATAAGAACAGCATTGATTTGAAATAGAAATATTTTGTAACAAAGTGAAAGTCTTTACAGTTGCTTTTAATCAAAGTAATGCATTTCTGCTGACCCAAAACTTTTGACTTTTGCTGTTGACCCCAAAGCACTGCATCCAAACTACCTTTTTCCTGCTGCAAATGTATCTTTCAAATAAAACTAATGCTAATTCAATATTTGGCCTAATATGTTAGGCTGGTTACAGTTCATTATTGTTACACATTATTGCCCATGCATTCACAAAATAATGTACAAAATAGAATAAAATTTTATATACAGCTTACTGGGTCATCCAGTCAGCAATTGATATCTGAGACTGTGAAGCAAAACCAACTGAGAACCACATCCTTATGGAATTCTCCAAAATGAGGTCTGGGGATAACTGAGAGTTAAAGAAACATGTGAAAGGAGGTAAAAACGATATGAGAGAGCCTTTTTCATGATGTGCAGTATATGTCGTAACCTGTTTAGTCAGGACCTTTGCCATTGTTTAAGGGTTTTATAAAAAATATAAGAATGGAAACACATGCACTCTATTACATCATACTACATGCACACCCCCACACACTCTCTCATGTGCAATAGTGTCTCAAGGCGACATGGTCTTGGCTATGAATCAGGGAATCTGACTCACTCTGAATGGTTGACTTCGTACAGCGTCAGTCCAGGGGCACAGAGGGCCCTTTATGCATCATCTCTCACACACACACACACACACACACACACACACACACACACACACACACACACACACACACACACACACACACACACACGGTTTTCAAGTTTTATGGGGACATTCCATAGACATAATGATTTTTATACTGTACAAACTGTATATTCTATTCCCTATCCCTAAACCTACCCATCACAGAAAACTTTCAGCATTTTTACATTTTCAAAAAATATCTCTTGGTGTGATTTATAAGCTGTTTTCCTCATGGGGACCAAAAAATGTCAAATAAAGAAGTGTGAAGTCCGCACACTGAAAATTACTGCTCGTGGTTCAAGCAACGTTTCGACCCTCAGGTCTTCATCAGGCACAGTGTCAATGTAAAGTGAAGTCAACTTTCTTAGGCACACCCAAGAAATCATGTGACAAATACAAGTCATGTGACAAATACAAGTCATGTATGTCATGTGACAAATACAACTCATGTGACAAATACAAGTTACAAAAAAAATTTGAATCACTATAAAAATGGCTTAATATCAAAATCCTCATTCAACCCTAAAGGTGACAAAGTATTTAAGGTATAAATCCAAAAACATTCCCTCTGTAATAATTTCTTCTCATAATCTCCTCCTCTTGAGGGTTTTGTTACCTTTTCTATACCAATATACTGCAAAAAGCTGACGTTATGGCCTACTTGTCTAAAATGAGACGATATAGGACTGCGCATATCTCCAGTTCGAATGTTACTGCGATGTTCACTAATACGAGTGCGTAATTGTCTGAATGTTTTACCCACGTATGCAAGACCACAAGGACAACGAATTAGATAAATCACATGAGTGGAAGCACAGGTAATGGTACCCCGTATCGGAATATCACGACCAGTGCGTGGATGACTAAACGATTTACATTTGTGTGTAAAAGCACACTGGGCGCACTTACCACACCTATAATTACCTGGAGGAAGAGTTGGAATACCTTGTTTTATACGTGAAGGATATTCAGATTTAACAAGCAAGTCACGAAGATTCTTTTGACGTTTAAAGACTAATTTCGGACCATTTTTAAAGACACCTGATAATTTAGGATCACTTGAAATAATATGCCAATGTTTATTTAGGACTCTACAAAACTCCGCACCCTATGCTGAGTACTTCGTCGTGCAAATGGGAACATTAAGAACTTGCATTTTATTATTATGTTTTGTTCGCAAACACTGCATTTGAGATGTCTCGTTGAATTTCTTTTTGGCATTTTCGATCCATTCTATACGGTAACCACAATTCAAGAATCTTTTAGTTAAATCATTGGATTAATGAGTGTAAGATTCATCCGTGCTACAAACTCTGCGCACACGCTTAAATTGACTGATAGGTAAACTCTTAACTAAAGGTCTAGGATGGAAACTATCGCCTCTTAAAATAGTATTGCGATCCGTTGGTTTTCGGTACAGATCGGTATGGAGTTTCCCGTCACATATGTATACTCGAACATCAAGAAAACTAATGCTTACTGGATCACATTCCATAGTGAAATTCACATGCTCAGTCCTTGAGTTAAGATAATTCAAAAACGTCAACATCTCTGCAGTTGTGACCTTATAATCATAAAAATGTCATCAGCAAAATCTTAGGGAAAAGAATTTGACTCATTTAGAATAAAGTTATTTTCAAAAACTCCCATATACAAGCAAGCATAATTAGGTGCCATTTTACTACCCATTGCAGTACCTTTAACTTGTAAATAAAAATCGTCCTGAAAACGAAAAAAGTTGTTAGTTAAGACAATACTTGCTAAATCCAATAAGCATGCTGTACTAGGTTTTACATCCACAGATCTTTGTGTTAAAAATCGTTCTAAAGCAAGTAAACCTTCAGTATGAGGGATGTTGGTATATAAACTCTGAACATCAAAAGTAGCAAGAAGCACATCATCAACAGCAAAGTCAACACCATATAATGATTCAATAAAATCCATAGAATCTCTTACATAAAATGACAACATGGGTACAAATTGTTTGATATAAAAATCCACATAAGAAGAAAGGTTCTCAGTGAGACTACCAATACCGCTCACAATAGGATGACCTTTCAAAGGGGTATCTAGTCCGTTGTGAACATAGGCAAAGTGTATATAATAGGTGTAATTGGAAAATCTACTTTAAGAAATTCATATTAATTTTTACTAAACTCACCGTTTTCAAAAGTCGACCAAAAAATGTCCCCACAAGCACAAGGATTTTGGATATTGACATTTTTTGGGGGGACATTTTTGTCCCCATAGGGTTTACCATGACCACACAGACAGTGAGAAAGAAACAGCGAGAGAGAGAGAGAGAGAGAGAGAGAGAGAGAGAGAGAGAGAGAGAGAGAGAGAGAGAGAGAGAGAGAGAGAGAGAGAGAGAGAGAGAGAAAGCAGAGAGAGACAGAGGATAAAAAGACATATAGATGTAAAAAGACTAACTCTCAGGCTCAATGTTAAAAGTACATTTGCGGTGGCGGGACAAAAGGAAGTGCCGTCGAGATGGGAGGGATAAAAAGGTCAAGGTCAACCTCATCTCCACCTCATCCTCTAAAACCCATCTCACTTCAATCTCACCAATTCAAGCCGCGGGTCCAACACTTCCATTCAAATTCCAAAACCAATCTCCAATAGAGGATTCCATCTCCGCAGGTCCGACCGCCCACAAACTGGATTCTGCCTCACGTTGAGGCACATGTTAAAGGTGGCCTTGAGGAGACGGGGTGAATCTTCAGTTTGATGCCACACCTCTGCCGAACAGGTGTGCAAAACGCAAGGGAAAATGAAAGGAAAATGAAAGAAAATGCATCTGAAATGAGGATGTGTGAAGGATGAATGAAGGTCTGAGTGGCAGAACACTATTAAAATTATGTTATCCGGCCTTCGAACGATATAGACAATTCCATGCGCTTCAGTTTATTAATATGTGGGCAAGAAATATTTTTGAAGTGTGGAGGTTGGGGACATGCTGATTTCATGAAATGGCTAGTGAATATTAATTAGATTAAGGTCAAATATTAGAGTTCAGCTTCTGTTAGAGTACAGCAACTCTTCAATTAGAGTAGCTGAGGTAGCAAACGGAATGTAGAGCTCATTTAAAAATTCTCATTTAAAAGTATTTTTTTCTTTTCTTAGTAGGCCTATGAATTACACATAATCATTTAAAAGATCATAATACTTTATTGAATATATTAAATGATAAATAATTCAAATTTGGATGTCAATGTTTATAATTTTAACATCTGAATACAACGTGGCAGACGTTTTGTGGTGCTATATGTCAGAATTAAAATATGTCTATGGTAATTGTTTTGACAGAACTGAGATTAGTTTAAAAGAAAATGTTTCTAATTAGCAGAGAAAGAATGTATTCTACATATCATGGAATGAATAGCCATAGTTAAGTCTAAATTAAGGATGGAATTATTGCCCCGCTCCACTTATATATGTAATATATAAGTAATATATATGTTATTAAATAATAAACATTTTAATTACAATATAGTAAACACCTTTTCTGATATTACCATTGAAATTCAAATTCAACATTCTCTTGGGTGTGGCCAATTCAAATAAAATAATATTGGCAATGCAAGCAAGCAAGCAATCAAACAAACTAAATTCATTCATTCATTAATTCACTCACTCTCACTCACTCACTCACTCACTCACTCACTCACTCACTCACTCACTCACTCACTCACTCACTCATCAATAGTACCTTGACTGTAGTTTACCTACTTTAAATCATGTTTGGCAAGTAGCTTCCCCAACATTGCTCACATGCACAGGACCTTTAGGTCACACAAACCCTGAAAATGCAAAGATAGCACACAAACTAAACATATAAAATGTGTGGCATGAACATCCACACACATTCGAACACCGATATGAATATTTGATACTCTAATGTATTCAGTACACTGTGCATATGATGCATAGCATGCAAAGAATATTGGCAGCATAACATGAATAGACATCAAAACAATAGGACTGAATATTTTTCCATATTGAATCATGGAGCTGCATTCAGTCACTCACCATCCAGAGACAGACAAGATGGGCAGCACAAGGGTGTGCTTCTGAATGTTTTTATTACCTTGTCTTTCCCAGTAACATTTCGTGCCCTTTTTTTTTTTTTTTTTTTGGCCACTATAAAACAATTCAGAGCTGCTACATACCTCATATCCAATCTCGCAAGACAGACTCCTGACTATTGGCATAAAATCTGGCACATAGCTTATTCTGAAGAAGAAGAAAAAGCCGGCAGGACATTTAAATAAACAACTTAACAAAACAAAACAAATGTTTTTTTTTACTTTTTTTCAACTGTGCATATGTTTAAGCACTAAATATTTCACAGATTTAATTCTGAAAACAAAAAGGTATTTTGTGCCTTCACTACCTGCGCTTGTACTCAAGAATTAATTTTTTCTTTTTGGCAAACTCTAAAACACAAGCCTGGCCATTTGTGGTTCTTGCAAAACTCTTTTATGAAGGCATGGTGCCATAAGCCTTGCAAAGTTTGGCAAAGCCATACTATTTATTTTTTTCTCAAAGACGTACTTGCTGTAACAGCCAGCTAACTTTTAAATAGAACTGCAAAAAAAAAAAAAACCTGACAATCCAATTATATTATAAAGCTGTGTCCAATGTGTTTTGGTCAAAAAAGGCCAAAAGGATCTTCAAAACCACTTGAAATAACAGCCCAGATATTCAGTGTGGTCTCAAACTTCTGAACCCCACTACACACGGTGAAAAAAATACACAACTTTTGACCTTCGGGTGGTTTTGAGGCTGAGATGGTTAGACAAATCTTTTTGCTCCAGTAATACTGAAAGATTTACTTCATAAAAAATGAAAAAGAAAGTGTATCATATTCCAGAAATTCAAAGAATGACCCCATATGCACTCACAGATGTCTGGACTGAACCCTGAATACCCCCTCAGCCTAGAACCGTCCTGCTGCTGAGCACTTTATATACTTAGTCAATCAAACTTTTATGCATAAACTTGTCAAGAGAGAAAACAATCTTTCCTTCTTTTTCTTTCGTGCAGTGGACAGAGTGAGAGAGCAGTCAGATAGGTGGACAGACAATGGTTGAAGGCAATCTGAAAGCACTTGAGGACAAAATGAGGCTTGGTGAGGGCTGCAATCATGGTCAGTGCTGAGCGTGTTCTGCTGTCCGTGGTGCTGAAACGCACAGTGAGGGAAAAAAAACTCACTGTGCACAACTGCAGAGTTCAGCATGTGTCATTTTCCTGGTGGTTATAGAGTGATGTGAAGATAGGAACAAGCACACAGACTCATACATATAGTCATAGTCTACCTTCTGGAGCTGAGACCCCCTTAAATAGTGCCTAAGAGGACTGTTAAGGGATAGTTCACCCAAAAATAAATTCTGTCCTCATTTAATCACCCTCATGTTGTTGCAAACCTGTATGAGTTTCTTTCTTGATGTCGAAAACAAAAGGAAATTTGGACAAATATTCTCTTTATATATACCCCCACCCCACCCCCACCCCCACCCCACAATTTAAATAATTATGGAGATTTCAAAATCCCCCCCCCCAAAAAAAAAGACAGAAATGCACCAGAAAAATTCTGTCATAAGAAAGCTCAAAATCATTTACTTAAAATTTCATTTTCAACAAATGACTGTAAAAAAAAAGCATACATTTTGGTCTGTTTCTTTCACTATGACTTCTTAAGATGTTCAATACCTTGCACTGCCAATGATACTTTTAAGGGGATTTTGTAAAAATATTTTTTAGGTCCAAGCGTCAATTGTTCACTGTAATTGCATGGAAAAAGAAGTCTTTAAATGTTGTTCTTTTGTGCTCCAAGCATCACATGCTTTATGGAAGATAGAAAATCTGACCCTTTGTACAAAGAAGTTCACATACTCAATGTCACAAATTAGCTTGTTTGATTCATTTTACATAACATTTTTATGTTACAATTTTTTTCTCTTATTAACTCTTAAGTCGACTACTTTCATGGTGATTTTGCATCCTTTTTAAAGCTTGAAAGCTTCAGTCCCCATTCATTGTAATTGCGTGGATAAGAGCATGGAAAATGGTCTCCTTTTGTGCTGCTCGGAAGACAGAAAGTCATACGATTTTGGAAACTCTGGACGGTTCCGTTTCCTGTTTCTTTTCTGTTTGGAGAAAATATCGTATCTAATGTATCATCTATCTGTAATGCATCTGCCTATGTGTGTATGTGTTGTTAAATAAACTGTTGCTGTGCCAACAGCATTGTTGCTTTTGATGAACTGTTGACACACATACAAAAACCTCATTCTGTTTCTCTCCCCGAGAGCTTCTGCTCCACTGATAACATGTGCTAGTCTCTCTCTCTCTCTCTCTCTCTCTCTCTCTCTCTCTCTCTCTCTCTCTCTCTCTCTCTCTCTCTCTTCTTTTATCTCCTTCTTCTCCCTCTCTCTCCTTCACTAGCATCGTGTGGGTGGCTGGTCTATGGTGCAGAGCTTAAAATAGATGTTCCCTCTTTGTAAATGGGGGCTGACAAACAGTTGTGGGTTCAAACAAGAACGCATATGCATTTAAAGGCGAATATTTTAGGGAAATAAGTGAAAGTGTGTAGTCGCAGCGCGAATGGAAGCAACAAGACGTCCATGTTGACAGAATGATGCAGTATGGATGAGATCAGAAGCAGCTCCCTTAAGGGAAGCTCTCAGTTGAATCGTCGTGCAAACAGAGGAGAGGAGGGCTTTACGTTAGACTGAACGCAATCACGAAAATGAAAATGAGTATGACTGTTGCTATTGTTGAAGTCATTACCTATAATGCTCTCATCAACATTATCAAGAGATTGCGCGTGCTCCCTAAGCCTCAGTGGAAGGGAGGAAGTGCACGTTATAATCCAGAATTCATTAAAAAAAACAACTGTGCACTTTGTACATGTTCAATCACTATGAAAATTGAAAATTAATACTCTGAAGTGAGAAAGTTAAGTAAGAACCTAAAGTTAAAATGGGAAGTAATAAATAATTAAATGTAATTAGTCGGAGCTGGGAGCACAATACTTTGAGTGCAATTTGTCAAGCGCTCCAAATTCGCAAATGAAGAGTTGCAAGTGTTGAGGCAGCAAATCAAGAACTTGGCACAAAGCTCAGTTTTCACTTCCCAAACTTTTACAGAACTTGAAAGGCATTTATGTTGTGATTCTAGATGTTTGGTCCCTGGCGATCGTTCATGAATCCACGCAGTCAGCATTTTTCAGTCAGACTCGGTGTTATCATCTCCTGACACATCTCTGCACTGCTTAAGATAAGTGACATGACATCCCATCCAACGGTTCGTGGTGTAGGAGAGCATCGCGTGCGCGCACACTCCTTTGTGTGCGCATGTAGGTCAAATTTCTCACCGGGTGACATCATCATGTCAGACTTCCCATCCACTTCCGACCCCAAGAAGTAAGTATTAATAAGTAGGCTACACTGGTTTCAACCTAAGCTGTATTTTACCATGTTAACTCTTATTTTCTCTCAGTCACTGCCACTCTGTCTTCAACATGCACTTAGATTTTGAAAAAGAAAAGTGCTTAGTCATCAACCTCTGACCAACTACTTCATCCTCAAAGCATAACATATAATAGCCTATTCTCTCTTACGCTCGCTCATGCTCATGTAATGCACATATTTATTGAAGAGGGAATCAGAGGCAGTCCTGGACCATGTTTTGCCATTCATTAGATACGATTAAATAAAATAAAGAAAAGAAAATCTTTATGACTGAGTGAGTGATTCACTCATTCACTTAAATGATTCATTCAAAACACTGATTCATCCTGGAATGAACAAGTGACTCGCTGCGTGCGAATATGCCTACTGAATGTGAGCCAAGTAGTTTGTCCAAATTCATAGTATTCGTAAAGCTGTGGGCGAAAAGTACCCGTATGATCTACTACTTCCGGTGAGATTCTGAAATGTGCAATCAATGGACATATTACTATCCCATGAAGCCACAGGACAGGATTTGTGAATGGAAGTGAAGCAAAACCATATGTCACATGACAATGACAACATGGTGTACATCCGAATTTCATTCACACTACACACATCCATACTATAATATAGAACATCCTTTTTAACGATCGCAGCAACTCTTCATGAATGAGTCATTGAATCATTTCCTCAACTGATTCATTCTGTGTTGCTTGGAGATGCGCTACACTTAATTCTGCTTTGACTTCATGGTTTTGAAAATAGGCAAAATAACTGGCAATCTTATGTCTAAAATGCGAAGTGCTGTCAAATGTACCATTGTTCTACAAATTTCGCCCTTCAAAATGTAACCTTAATTATTAATGTCTTGTTAATTGAATAAAAAGAAATACCACACAAGCAATCGTGTTGTTTGTTTTTAGCTCATGTGAGATTGCTTAAAATATTGAATTCTAAAGCAACTGTTTATTTGATGCTTTTGTCTGCCACAATATTTATGTATGAATTTTCCTCATTTTGGGATCATATAGCAATATACAATTAATTTGGTTTAATTAATCTCCATAAATTGTAATTCATTCCAGTACAGATTTTTAATCCATTGACAATATAAATAACTATAAATATGAGTTTGGACAGTACAAAAAGTATACACACACTGTTATAAGACTATGATCTCCGACTCCATCAATAAAATCATTATGCCTGCATTTGGGAGAAAGAAAGACCATGATATACAAGACTAAATTATAGCTAACTTCATCATTAAGAGCAGCGGCGTCTCCCCAGTGCAGCGTAAAGTGGCTCTTAATGGACATGTATTCTCGGCCCTCATAATGGGAGCTTGAAGCTTGGCTGGTCTGACTTAATTATGAATCAGTTTTTACTGTGTCATCAGCGATGCTCCCGTACTGGGCTCTGCTCCGCAACAATGCTGAACTGAACTGAAAAAGCCGTTACTCAGACCTGGGTGAGTTTTTTTTCACTTGTTGTTTTTTTTCTTTAAGGTGTCATCATGGTTGTGATGTGCAGCATTCCCTTGTCTCTCGCAAAACTGCTGTGCTCGAGTTTTTTTCTTTTCCTCGCTTTGCCTTGTCCATTATTCTCTATTGCAAATGTTACCTAATAAAAAACATTTTCATTTGAATTATATAATCCATGACTAATGCTCCTCTTTCATGTGGAATATTAATACAGCATTTGCATTTTTCACAAATAGTGTTTGGGATTTTAAAAATTTAAATGGAAATGCCAATGTTGCACTTTGGTGGGAGGCCTTGCATCACAGAATAGATTTTTTTTTTCCATATTTTATGCATGCCTTTAACAAATACCCCGAAACAAATAACTGAATGCATTTTCATGGGGGGATGAGGGGGGTCTCTTTGGGCCCTGCTTGAAATTAAAATGTTAAAGAGGGGAGGAAAGAATCGCTGTGTGAGTTTCGCATTAAAATTCAACTGGTGAATTCACACGAGAGCTGGATGTGAGATCGCAGTTCTGACGTATCACACGCCTTCCCTTTGATCCGTGTGACTGTATTGGGTCATGAAAGTTCTTTATAAATGACAAAGAGAATGAAGTGAATCGTGTGTACTCTAAATATATCTTTCACTGGAGGATCTGTGTCATACATTACTTCAACAAATGAAGCTGGAAACATGTTCATTACATTTATTTACAGACATTTCAGTAGTGCTGACAGATTTTTTAACTTGAATCAATTTAAAGGAAAGTTTTGAGTTAAAATAAGTCCAGTACAAAAACTTTTTACAACAATGAACTTACTGTATAATTGAAGTCTAAAGGGCATTAAACCTGGAAAATGCTTTCGAAAGTATAGCCAAAAAACCTAAACATTTAAAATTAATAACAGTATTAAAAAAATACAAGCTGCACATTTCTGCTTAAACCATCTTGAATGCTTTGCCCAGTAGACTTTCATTGAAATTGCATTTCAGTAAATATGAATTATTTAAAATGATTAAAGCAACACCAAGTAACTTTTGCTCTCGGTTCCCCCTACAGTTTGGAAACAGTATTGTCTTCTACTACTGTCGTAAAATCTGTCATGGTTACACCAGGGGATACACGTGCATTTGTTGACAAGCCAATACCCCGAACTCTGCAGAAGGAGTTCTCACGTCTTGGGCAGACTGCCTGCGTTGCGTGTGAAATGTCTTCATCCCAGGTACAGTGGCATATATTTCAGCATGTCATATGAATATAATTTCATGGGTTTTATTTTTTCATCGAAAACTAGCATGTTAGCGTTTACTAGCTACCAGATTGATTGGGGGAAGTGAGGTATGCCGTAAAGCAGTCGAATTTTGTAGTTCTTTTTGTGCTCGGGTTACTACCCAAACCCCGAAGTTCCGTAGTGCCAGTAAAAGCGATACAGACCCCGTCAGGCTATGGCAGACGTGTCATTCAACGTATTGTAAGTCGATGTACCATCACAAGGGTCTTGGAAATATATTATGAAGGTTAAAAAACGACATGGTGTTGCTTTAAGTAATAATAATTATTTGGCTATCATGTAGCATCACAGCCCGTTCTCATCCCAAGGCGTCATATACTGACGCTTTTGAAATTTCGTCTACATTCAACGCACATGGCACCCTTTAGCGTCAATATGAGACGCAGATAAATATGGGCCAGAAGGCGCCTCCTAGCGGTCTAACCCTAACCCTACCCCAGACCTAAACCTACCCATAATCTACGTCACATATTGACGCTAAAGGGTGCCATGTGCGTCGAATGTAGACGGAATTTCAAAAGCGTCAGTATATGACGCCTTGGGATGAGAATGCGTTGAGCATCATGTTATTATATTTATTAATATGTATATCTAGTTCAGTCATGAAACTCTAGAGGGCGCAGGCTGATAAGTCCTTTTCATCATTACCACATGGCACAAGCTAATTGGCCTCTGCTGAACTTGCAGTCAATGAGATTGTTTGTTCAACATTTAAATAGACTGGTTCATTATTTGCTGTAACCTAGTCTTGCAGCGTGCTATTAGAGTTCCTCTGAAACCCTCCACCTCCCCCAGCTCCACCTGCCTAGATCTGCCATGGGATTTATGTATGTCTATTTAGTGTTGCCAAAAATACAGACTTCAATACCAAGTCGGTACTGAAATTTAAAAAATGTGATGCTTTGAGTGCTGTTGAGCGGAATCGTAAACACTTCTGATTGGCCATTGTGTTCCCCTCTGGCTACAATGATCAACGCACGGAAGTGTTTAAAAGAGTTTTGAAAGTGGGAGCGGAAGCGTTTGAAAGCACAAGCACAATGGGCAATCAGAGGTGTTTACGATTCCGCTCAACAACGTTCAAAGCTCAGTGGCACCAAATGTAACCAGTCCTACTCGACCCGCACCGAGCGGGGTTCGAACAGAGTTCTCTGGCATGGGAAGCAGGTGCGCTAACAAGGACGCTAAAGACCGCAGCAACTAGAGACAGTCTAGCGCGCCTCTTAAGGCAAGGGGAGTTTACACGCACAGCTCTTACTTTTCTGTTAAAACGGTGTCTAAGTTAATAACTAATGATCGATGCGACGGAAGAGAATCAATCAAAACTAACTTAAGCTGGACATTAACTTTATTTTAGAACTGCTATAAAGCCAAAACAATCTCTGTCACTTTAATTTCCTATTACCACTCTAAAGCCGCTTTGGAACAATCTATATTGTTAAAAGCGCTATATAAATGAAGATGACTTGACTTGACTTGATAAATATTACATTTTGAAAGTTCAAAAAAACTCTTGGCACAAAACAGATTCTGTCCTTAGAGTTTACCTCAGAACAATCCTTTAGATATATATTGATTTACAAAATGCAAAACCTAAATTCAAACCTAAATTTAAACTGAGGATATGACCTGCATGTTTGGTTAATGAAAAAATCCAGCTGGAAATGCCTCTGAAATTGGATTCAAGTCAACGCTTTATTATTGAGGAAAATCAGTGACGTCTTCAAAAGCTTTAAAAATGGCTTAACAAATAGTTGGGCAATTTCCCCCGCCACCAAAACAAGCTATGGCAAAATTGTCCATCCTACTTCTGAAAAATTGATAAGGGAAAAGGAGGAAGGGGAAAAGACAGCGAGAAAGAGATGGCGACCCAGAATGTGAGACAAAAGCACCATGGTGATGGGGAAGAGACAGCAATTGACAGCACACCGGAACATTTCTCTATCCTTCAGATAATGACATCGCACCCTGTCAGACAAAGAGCGACTCAGAAAAGAGTGAGGGTGGGGGGGTAATGAAGAGACAGGACGGAAGCGGGTGATATACAGGGGGAAAATTGAAGCTGAAATTGCTATTTTGTAGGTTATATTCTGCAAATGATGTGTGTACACGTGCACATGCAACTCTTTGTCGTCACAACATTGTTGTACATATTATCGTCAATGTTATGTGCAGCGCTAATAGGAACTAAAGTACAGAATAAAGATGTTACTAATTTAGCCACATTTTCAGTTGTGTGACAATTTTCAAAACAAAGTAGCTTTTCCAGTAACTTTGTCCAATGAGTAGTGCAAAGAAACTCTACATCACTATTTTTTCTACTTTATAGCCATACGAACTGAGGATGTAATTAAAAGAGTTTGCATAAAATGTCCATTTCCACTGGGAAATCTGGTAATTTAAATTAATCAGACTGGTCCAAAAATCAATTCACTGATTCATTTGCAGTCCCCTGCACTTGTATTGATAAAAAAAAAAATGTTTTTTTTTTATAATTAAATTATATAATATTCAGTTAACTGATTAACACTTTAAAATGGAGTTCAATTGATCAATCTTTAGTTGAAATAACTTGAAATACAAGTAACAGTGTTGCTAAGGTCATTTAAATACACAATTGTTATAAAAAATAACACTATGCAGATACATGTTTAACATTTCTATGTATGGATTAACATGAACCAAGATTAATAAATGCTGTATTGTTCATTGCTAGTTTATGCTAGCAATCGTATAATTAACTAATATTAAAATAATTAATAATTGTAATATGAGTAATATTAATATATATAGCCTCCTACCTATTGAAATGCAGTTAGATACTCAGTTATACTTTATCATAGCATGTGTAGTTTCACTAATTACTTTTTCAAAAGGGCTTGACTGTAACTTTAAAACTTTTGTGAAGTGATACTGGCAGGATTTTAGAACATAAAAAGCACATCGAGTTATGAACACTGTCGTCACTGTGTGTGTGAGAGTCTGTGTAAGTGTATGCGTATGCAATTGTCTGGCCTTGTGTGTGTTATGCAATAGCTGACCTCCTGTGTGTGCATTACTCATGTCGACCTGCTGTGTGCAGTCTGGTCAGGTTGGAGATTTGGCCCCAGTCTGAGGAGAAGTACAGCAGATGTTCCTGTGTCTGGAGTTCTGTCCAGTAAAACTGCATGATCCTGCTCAAGGGAGGCGCGTCTGTGTTTATAAGTGGGCAGTTGAGTTACATGTAAGCATGTCGTAGGGCATAGTAATGCATCATGTTTGACTGCTCATTTCTTCAGTCCAGACCTATTATGCTTACATTTTCAACTTTCTTTACTGTGTAATGTTGCTGTTTAAGGATGAAAAAGGTCTGCAAAGTTACAGTCACTCCAAAGGGAGCAATTCTCTATATCAGTAAGCACTGTTTCTGAACTCCCTGAATTGTAGTCTTGAGTTTTCTTCCGATAATGTGCACATCACAGTTTTTCTCTTTTAAAGTGCACCTATAATGGTTTTTCGAATATTACCTATCATGCAGTGTGTAATATAGCTATTTGTGAATGTAAAAGGCCTGCAATGTTTTAAAGATCAAAGTGCACAACAAATAAAGTTGTCTCCCTAAACGAAATAATCGACCGAAATAAGTCATCAGCAATTCCAGCCTAACTTCCTCTTACATACCTACCTGTACGTAACAACAAAACAAATTTGCATAATACCAGCCTATGGTCTTCATTGGCTGCCTGCAAACAACGTCAACTTTGACACGCCCTCAAACACTGTAGTTGTAGCTGAGACTGGAAGAGTTTGGTTTGTGTTGTTGACATTGCAGCATTACCTATAGGTTGGATGCATGTAAACCTATAGGTAAACCTCTATAACTAAATTAGGCACCTTTAAAAAAGCATACTAGGGGCACTTTAAATAATTCCCCCACAATGCATATGCAAAATAAAGGGGCGAGCTTGAGTTGCGTTAGTATTGTGTTGAACCTTGCAGTTATGGTAAGGGGCGTGGGATACCCAAAAACATGCTTGAAGCGATTGACCAATCACAACACACTGGTCCAGCCGACCAATCGGAAGGTTGGGCTTCATAGAGACAGGACCCATCTATCTTTTTTAAATTCTTAAAATAGGCTTAATTTTCTTTATGCAAAATCTAATTATGGGGTAACCTACAGCAGACAGGTTTTGTGAGATTCACTCTCAATACATTCTCTAAACATCTGTGTGTAATGTAGAAGTGTATAAATTCATTATGACACTCCAGTCGTTCATCAACAGCTCACGAATACTTGATGTAGGAGTGCGGGTGTGCCAGCGCAAACTGAGTGAACTCGGTTAAACCCTGAGTCAGGCGTAAAGGTCTGCAATCCCGCAGAGGTAAAAACTCAATCAACACAGAACCTTCTTATCAAGGAACATTCAGACTATGTAGGAGGCAAACTGAAAAGCCACTAGAGAATAAGTTATTGAGCTGCAGATGGCGTGAACTGTAATAATGTTTGTTTTTAAGGCACATCGAAAGTGCAGATTACTCTTGAAATACGAAAAACTTCAGATGTTGATGTACACTTCAAACACGTAGGCCTTAAGAACAAAAAAAATATATATCGCAGTGAAGCATTGTATCGGAACATGATCTATGACTTTAAAAATAAACAATTGAATAAAATTAATGGATATTTGTCCGGTTAAAATGCTCTTCTAATGATCATTTGATGATCTTTTGATTAAAGGTAGGGTAGGCAATTTCAGAGAGGCTAATAGCAAGCTAGCTTTGAAAGCATAAGATCCCACCATCCCTTCAAAGCGCTCTTCAAAGCCACGCCTCCTCTAAAACACATGAACGCGCACAGCAAAGCGCCATGAGAGATGGCGTTAAATTACCTCATGTCTCTCAAACCACATAACATTACAATAATAATGAATGTAAACAACTGACAGAGCTATTACTTGTACCACTTGACTGCTGCAGATTCATTTCAGCGTTGCAAATGTTGACATAGAAACACAAAAATCAGACTCAGAGGACGTGAACAGTAAAGGTAGAAAGGCACGGGTTGCCATCTCGTAATTACGGTTAGCATAAACTCGTTTTTTATTTTATTCAGGAGGAACTGTAAAAGGTGGCTGCTGTTTGTTTATGGCGCCCAGTGACTGTCTGTCTACAACTTTGTCTGTAACTGTCTGTAACTTTGTTTAAGAGTATACTTTCTCAATGCCATTAACCAGGGTTATTATTAGCTAAAACTAAAACCATAAAAAAGAAACAAAATATAAAAAAACTTTTATTTCAGCTATTTCCCAAGTTTCATTTAGTTTAATTTGAAATATTAAAATAACTAGATTTTTTTTCAAAAAACTATAAAAACCTAGATATATTTTAAAAAAAAATCTACAACTAATAAAAATGACAAGCACAACAAAATTACTAAAAGTTTAACCAAAATTAAAATGAAAACTCATAACACAAATAATATAAAAACGATATTAGTATGTCAATGATATTAAAATAACACTGCCATTAACTTAATCAGGCAAATAGTGCTTACTTTTGTAAATATATATATACGCCTTATATATAAAAATGTATATAGCATGTTTGCACAAAAAAAATCCGGCACATTGTGAGCATCACACTGATTACTTCATACAACAGGTTTTTGCACAAAAATACTTCATGGAAAAGTGGCACAACTGTTAAGTGAATTTGCCTCTTGGTGGGAAAACAATGCAAAATCCCGATGACTAGATGCAGATATATGAAAACATCACAGAACAAAACCTCAGTATATCGATGGATGTGAATCAAAGTAAATATGCTTAGAAGAAAAGAGAAATGCAGTTTAAGAGATGGTCCATAAATATCACAGACAATATAAGGTTGTTATGGAGACAGTTAGATCTTTATACTGAGAGGGTGGTCCACGTCACCAAGACAACTAGCGCTGCACCCCCAGATCCCAGCTGAACTGCAGACTGCTTCATCTCGCTTTCTCTCTCTCTGCTGCGTTGTGAGTTCATTCCAAAGTGCTTAGCCTCTCGTTATAACGCTGTCATTAGGAGGGGCATTAGAGAATGCCTGCCAGGCATCTCTCTATAGAGGAATTGTACCCAAATAGTCAGAGTGCTTAGACTCACTCATGATCTAATGCTCCACTAGCACCGAAGATATTGTTATCTGAGAGGTCCCACAGAGTAGAGCGAGCATAATGGTTTTAGCTCTTTGGGTTGCAAACATCAGTTATCTTTATTAGGGACAGACAGGGAACTAAACTGCAGAGATGTTTATCATTTAATTGTCGTGTAGAAGGAAGAAGCCCGTTAAAAATCTTCAAAGTGGCTTCTTTGGGAGAAAAGAAGTAGTATTGTTGTCTCGTGTTGTGTTTGAAATGTTTTCTCCTCTGAGCGTATGCAATAATATGAGATGCCAATATCAGGAGTATTGAATGCCTTTAGAATAAATGCATCACTTGTGACCGGCTTAAATATTTTATAGCCAATCACTAAAAAACAAAAAAAAATTATGATTGGAGTTATTAGTCTGAAATTAAACTACTCATTACAGATAATTGGTTAGGAATGAGTAGCAAATGTCTAATTAAAAAGCCTTCGCTTTTGTTAGAAAGACAAAAACGCGTGTGTGACCTACATGCTCCAGTAACTCAAAAGCATGATGCTCACAAAACTGGAAAGCATCTGGGAAGCTATAATCTGATTGGCTGACTTTATGCAATTTCCGGGAGTACGTCTGGAAACAAAGACAAGGTACTGGATTGATACAACGAGCACTTTTAAAGAACAACAATCACTAGATTTGCCAAAATTTAACCTAAAATGACCTAAAATCATAAAAGACAGTAAAGAAACTATTGCTATGTTTCCATCTACCTATTTTTATGCACATTTAAGGGATATCGCATAAAAAAAACATTTGATGGAAACACCAAGATGCACATAAATTCTAAAAATATGCGCAAAAAAAAAATTGCCTCAACAGTATAGATGTGACTGGATAACTAGACTAACCAGCGGACCAGTTCTTTCAGGACCACTACCGTCAAATACGATTGACAATTTGCATACAGTTTGGATTGGCGGTATGGTTCCGTTCTGGGCGAGAACTCCCTGCGCATCCATGCAGCCGAACATGGATAAGAGCAGGGAGAGCAGCAATAACCCCCCTTGGGCTAAACAGAACAGAACCAACATGAATGTTTGCAAATATATTTAATTCAAGATTTTAAAGTACAACATAATTCGAGAATTTATTCTGATTCAAGGGGAATCAGAATGCCAAATCCTGACTGGGCGAGAGGAGGAGCTGGGGATGGAGGAGGGTAATTAGCTCCTGAGAAACGCGATAGCTGCTGATAATACTGAAGGAGCTTATATACTGTAAGTATACAGTGATAGGCGTCGTATTCCTATAGGTAGATGTGGATCAGCTGAGAGTCAGCTGATGCGAGCTTGATTAACGTGACCTGCCAGAACTAACGCTACGCTTGATTTTCATTGCACAACATCTCAAATGTTGGTTTGGTCATTCTGAAATGCCTGCCTGTTTATCATTTGTCTGTCATCAACATGGTTGGGTATAATTAAGCTGTTTTTTTATTATTCTATCTATAAATGTATTCCAAAATGCATAAATCCAATTAAAATAAAGTATGACTTCAATATAAATATTTATATACATTTTTCTGAATTAATATATCTATATTTATTAAAAATATATATATTCATTTTTTTTTCTTAAAATTTCAGTCAAAATGGTCTCTTTTTCTCTCTTTTCAATCAAAATCAGAACATTTAGATGTTAAGTCAAAGGTCAGGCTACACAATACTATGTGCCATCAAACTCAAAGTGTCCAGTGAAAACATTCCAGAAAGATTCATCAAACCATGTGACACTTTCAGTTGACAAAGACAGCATTTACCATGAGGCGGTGTTAAAGTACAATCCATAAAAACAGCCCTAAAAGGCTTCGGTGGCAAAGGTAGGAATGGCGCCCTCCGCTCAGTCGATAAAATCATCTTTTGCCTCCAGTCACTTTGTCAAATGGCAGCCATAAAGAGGGAGCCTGCTCCGCTTTTTATTGTTTTTGAATTGTGGGCACTTTGCAAGCCCCCTGAACCCCCCTGAACCCCATGTGTCCTGGCTAATGTAAATATTTCAGAGATAGGTGCATAAAAACAGATATATAATTCTAATAAATAGGCATAAATGTTTTGCGTGGCCCCACCGAGACCCCATTTCTGCCAATGGGAGAAAAGCACTGAAATCAGATGTGTATTACTCTAGCAGGAATGCAGGGAGGCATTTTATCCTTGTTTTTGCAATCTTCGGGTAGAGGGACAGCCTGTTTTCGCTATTGATAAAGAGACTATTGACTCAATCTAAATGTAAAATTGAAACCGAGAAAATCAACAGCGTAATTGACCTTTGAAACCACCATCTGTTTATTTTCCGTTGGGTAGATGAAATGGATTTGTCTTGTTCAATATTAACATTTCATAGCGCCTCATAAGCCAAGGATTTACCTTGTTTATCATTAGCACCGGTGGTTATACATTATTATCGCCATTTCTTAAGGTCATCGAGAGGCTAAAGCAAATAATAAACCCAGAGAAAAGTTTGAAATCTGAAATAAAAGGTGACCGTGTGTAAGACCAAAGCAATTTCTGATTATGAAAAAAAAAAACCTTGAAATAAAAAAAGTAATTTATAACTTCATTTAGTTCAAATAAATATAATTAATTTAATACAAATTTTATTCATGTTTTTTTTTTTTGCATAGCTCACCCAAGAATGATAATTCTGTCTTTACTTACCCATATATCATTCCAAACCTCTACGCTGCAAAAGAAAATTTAAATAGATTTTAAAATAGAAGCATACAAGTTTGGAATGACACCGCTGATGTAGGTGAATGATTCCTTCCTTGAATAATTGCATTATGCAACTACTACCAAGCTTTAATTAATCTGTCCCCACCTCAAGTTCGCCATAAAATATCTATTTTCCTTTCACTGATTCGTCATGATTCATGTTGGGAGTGTCCTTGAGGTGAGGGTCAGGGTGATTTCAGAGCCTTGCTGGGGTCGAGTGCCTCACATTTTATCTGCAAACCGTCATTATAGGACACCCTGTGAGAGAATTACAGATGATTCTCAATGGTCCTTTCTGTCGCTCCTGAAACAGCATCAGTCAAAGGCCTAAACATACAAAAGGTTGGAAAAGTAGCTTGTTACTGGAAAAGGTGCATTATTTTGAAAAGAACAACTGAAGTAGATAGTAGCATCATTAGTTAGTTACTCCCCAATACTGGAACCGTCCAGAAGTCTGGAGCACAATGACAAATAACAGATATCAATGTCTATTACATTAGTTGCCTTCAGTTTTCAGCTGATGAAAGGACAAATGTGGATATTATGAGAATGATGATTGATTAAAGGATTATTATGAAAGATTGAAATGTCTAAACAAACATAATGAAAGGGAAAAACAAGACTAGGTTACAACACTTTTCCTCATTGTCTTTGTTTTTTTTTGTGTTTTTTTTGGGCAAAGTGTCCCATTCTGCTTGTTCTCCTTTGAGCAAACTGAATAAATTATGTACACTCTGACATCTATTACATCAGCTACATTAGAGGAAGAAAATGAAAGCAAGCAGATGCAAAAACTGCATTTTTGATTGTTCACTGAGGCTTAATTTTTCAGCACTTCCTGAAATTGAAACAAATGGGGCAAAATCTTTCATTGAGATTGATCGACCGTAAACATTTTTAACGATGAGTTGAATTCATCTATCCAAATCTGTCAGCAACTGGCAAAAAAAGAAAAACAGAGAGTGTAATTCAAGTAAAATTCAACCAAATTTAACAATAAAGGGCACAAATTCTTCACAATATATATATATACATAAATCATAAAAATCATCATATTCTCTCACCACCCATAATCTAACTTACAATTAAAAGTGCACATAGGGGCTCAACGACTTTTTAAGTCGACATTTATGTGATTAAAGTCGACGTCGACTAGCTCTACTAATGGTGAAGCTGTGGGTTTTAGTTACTAAGAAATATTTGCTAAAACCTTTCAGTTTCTACGATATTTTATTGATAAATCAGAACAGTGTTGACAATACATTTCTTCGCAACTGAATATTTCTGTGTGTGCGCGATCTGCTCATGATGTGCAAGCTTTTTTCTGTATGTGTGTGTGGTTCAATGCAGCAGCGCATTAGTTTAGAATGCCGATTAACTTACATGTACAATAAGCTGTTCAAAACTTGCATTCAACCGATCAATTTTAAGCATCCAGATGGTAGCCTATAATAAAACATATCTTGTGGAGCTCTCTCAGAGTATGTATTTATTTGTCATTTGAACTGTTGGAAACTGTAATGCAGTTCGTTGTTATGGGAACCGGCGAACATTTAAAGACTTTATGACATAAAATAAATCAACAACAAAATGAAAGTAAAAGACATCAGCCCATCACGGACGACTGCTGTCACATAATAAAACATAAAAACCACAACAAGGCCTGTCCTCTCTCGCTTTTCACTGTCGTCGCTCCTCCTTTATGCTTCCGCTCCTCCGTGAGAGATACGAGACTGACGTGTTGCGCAGGTGTCGCTCATCAGTAATCACGCCACTGGCCTCGTGCCGCTGTCTCACGGCCCTCGGCCTCGTCCTGCTCGCCACAGAAACGAACTGTAAAATGATCAGGGACTAGTTGACGTCAAGAAAGCTTAATGGCAGAGCATTAAAGGAGAACTCCGGTCAATTTTAACATTGAGATAATTTTTTTGTACATTTGGAGTGCTGTCAGTACAGAGAACAACGACAAAAATCGGTGTTGCCTACACCGTGTTATCCTCTTTTTAAAATTTGCACCCTGTTGACTTCAATGGGGCAAGTTTTAAACCTGCTTTTAGCCTCTTAACATCCTTGATGTGTCATTACAAGTGCACAGGTCATGTGAGTGATTCCTTCGGAGTGAACGCGGGTGAATCTGACTGCAGTAGATGTGAAAGATATATGAATAAAAATTATGTTTATTTAGCGAGCGCACATACCTGTATTTACATCCTGTTTTCGGTCGAAGTCCATAGTAATCGATTGTCGAGTTCACGCGCATTGGTTTAGTACCTATGATCACGCGCGTGAACTCGACAATCGATTACTATGGACTTCGACCGAAAACAGGATGTAAATACAGGTATGTGCGCTCGCTGAATAAACATAATTTTTATTCATCTTAAATATTTTGACCGGCCAGTGATGGTTCTGAAAGAGAACACGCAGGTTTGATCCGGAGATGGCGCCGGTGTACGTGGCATGCCGTCTGATGTCTCTGCTACTTTGTGCTATTTTTGTGCTTCTATCTGCATCAAACTGCTACTCGCTTCTGGTTTATGATCGCCAGTTACTTCTGGATATTCGAGACTCTTTTGTGGCCACATATAACCCAGAGTTAAAAAGCTCTGCGGCTGGTTCACAATCCTGCTCTCCAAACTCTACCTGGGATATTCCAGAGTATCTGTGGCCTCATGGTGTTCCCCGCAGAAAGCGCCGCAGGAGACGCGGCAAGCGCGGAGGGGTTGCTGTCAAACTGAAAATGGCGCTACACGCCGGCCGCGCCGCCCGCGCGTCCAGCTTCATCTCCATGACGACGTGGAATCTAGGCGTTGGACGATGCGCTGGTTGGCGTTTGCTCGATCCACCTGTTCGCTGGCTTCGGACCATTCTCCAGGACTCTCATTCGACGATCCCCTGCTACCCTCCGATCCGTATTCGCCGCGGTGGAGCTAATCTACAGAATCTTCGATCTTTGAATAGAGTCTTCTCTCCCGCGATCTCTGACTCGGTACCTTCCAGGATGGCTCTGATTAATGCTCGATCGCTAGTCAATAAGACGTTCATTTTAAATGACTTTTTTACTACCCACGCATTGGATTTTATGTGCATCACAGAAACTTGGACGAAGGTTGGTGATTTAAGTCCTTTTGCTGAGCTGATTCCGGCAGGCTGCACATTCTTTAACTCTCCGCGCTCTTCTGGCCGCGGGGGTGGTCTAGCGGTGATTTTAAAAAACAGTTTTAGTAGTTACTGTCGCTCTGTTCCGTCTTCAGTCTACAGTAGCTTTGAAGTACAGCTGTTGCGACTGGAATTTGACGATCCTGTTTTGTTAGCGCTGTTGTATCGCCCCCCTCACCTAGTGAAAGATTTTATAAGTGAATTTACTGCTTTTATAGGTGAATGTGTAACTAATTACAGCAATATTCTTCTGCTTGGGGACTTTAATATTCATGTGTGCTGTCAGTCAAAACCTCTAACAATGGAGTTTTTAAATCTCATCAATTCATTTAACATGGTTCAGTGGGTGAAAGATCCCACTCATACTCATGGTCACACTCTGGACCTGGTACTCTCACATGGTGTTTCCATTACTGATGTTCAGGTTTTTGACACTCTGATCTCTGATCATATGCCTGTACTGTTTTCTATGTCCTTTCCTCCTTCAAGATTGCACATTACTCCTACTGCACAATGGACTCGCTCCTTTTCTCCCTGTTTCCGTGATGAATTCACTAACACCTTTAACGAGGTGTGTCTGTCTCTGTCCCTGGAGTCACCCTTACCCGACTTGGATGCTGAAGAACATCTTAGTCTGTTCAATACTATATGCTCCGAGGTTTTAAATACCATTGCTCCTTTAAAAACGAAGAAGCCAAAACCTAAGACTGAACCATGGCTCAATGATACCATCCGCTCTCTGAGGCGAGCATGTATAAGAGCAGAACGTAAATGGAAAAGTGATAAGCTACAAGTTTCTTATGAAATGCTGAAAAACTCCCTCAGTGCTTTTCAGAAAGCCATGATGTCTGCTAAGTCTAAGTATTTTTCTAATTTAATTTTAAAAAACCATCATAGTTCAAAAGCCTTATTTTCTGTGTTAAATTCTGCTCTAAATCCTCCTGTAAATGTGATTTCAAATCCCTCAGTATCATTATGTGAAGGTTTCTCAAGGTTTTTCTGTGAGAAGATCACCTCTCTAAGATCGCAGTTACAACCTTCTGCTATTGTCTCACCTGAACTGGGTTGTTCTTCAGCCATATGGAGCGTCTTTGACGCAGTTTCTCTTCTGTCTCTCAGAGAAATTGTTGATCACTTGAAACCTTCCTTCTGCTCTCTTGATGTTCTTTCTCCCCGTATTTTGAAACAAATTTTTGATTCAGTTGGAACAAGTTTGGTGTCTTTTGTGAATAAATGCTTGAGCACAGGAACTATCCCTGATAGCCTAAAACAAGCTACCGTTACACCTCTTCTCAAGAAACTTTCACTTGATGATAGGGATTTTAATAATTTTCGACCTATCTCGACACTACCTTTTATTGCAAAAGCATTGGAGAAAACGGTTCTTAATCAACTCCAGTCTTTTCTTAGCTCAAATCAAATTCTTGAAACTTTCCAGTCTGGTTTTAAGCCTCTGCACAGCACCGAGTCTGCTTTATTAAGGGTCTCTAATGATATACTATTAGCGACTGACGCTGGTGACTCGGTGATCCTAATAATGTTAGACTTAACCTCGGCTTTTGATACAGTTGATCATAAAACTCTTTTATCCCGACTAGAATATTCTGTGGGCATCCAGGGAACTGTCCTCAGTTGGTTTAAATCATATCTAACAAATAGAAGTTTCTCTGTTAAACTTGGTAATTTTTCTTCCTTGCCTGCCAAACTCTCCTGTGGAGTGCCGCAGGGGTCTATTCTCGCACCCATTCTTTTTTCCCTGTATTTTCTTCCTCTGGGCTCCATTTTCAGAAAGCATGGTGTATCATTTCACTGCTATGCAGATGATACACAAATTTATTTGCCTCTGAAACGCAACAAAGATACTGCACTGAAATCTCTTTTTGCATGCCTAGAAGAAGTAAAAATGTGGTTTTCTCAAAATTTCTTATTTCTGAATGATTCCAAAACCGAGGTTATAGTCTTTGGCCCCCATGACAACTTTAATAGCAGTAACATTGATCTGGATCACCTCTCTCCAACTTCCTCTTGCATTAAAAACTTAGGTGTTTTCTGGGATCAGAACTTCAAATTTGAAAAACAAATAAATGCGGTGATTAGTTCTTGTTTTTTCCAGTTACGTCTTCTCTCTAAGATCAGATCCTCTCTTTCTGAGAAAACCTTAGAGATTGCTGTCCATGCGCTCATTACATCACGGTTGGATTATTGCAACTCCCTCTACTATGGCATACCCAAACACTCTATTGCTCGTCTCCAATTAGTACAGAATGCTGCTGCAAAGTTTCTCAAAAGAAAACGCAAATTTGATCATGTTTCACCTATTTTAAAATCGCTGCATTGGCTACCAGTGCATTTTAGAATTTAATTTAAAATTCTTCTCTTTGTTTTTAAATCCGTAAATAATCTGGCACCAAGCTATTTGTCCGAGCTTCTCTGTCCACATAATCCAACACGAAACCTGAGGTCTGGTGATCAGAAACTTTTGTCTGTCCCCAGATCACGGTTAAAGAATAGAGGAGACAGAGCCTTTGCGATTGCTGGCCCTAGGCTGTGGAACAGCCTTCCATTTTACATCAGAGCGGCTCAATCTCTAACTGTTTTTAAATCCTCTCTTAAAACCTACTTTTTTTCTTTAGCTTTTAATACATTGTGAGCTTTTGTCATGAATGTGTGATTATGTTTTGTATCTTGTGTATTGTTCAGCACTTTGGTCAGCCCTGTTTGCTGTTTTTAAATGTGCTATATAAATAAATACAAACTTGAAACTTGAAACTTGAAAAGCAGGTTTAAAACTTGCCCCACTGAAGTCAACAGGGTGCAAATTTTAAAAAGAGGATAACACGGTGTAGGCAACACCGATGTTTGTCGTTGCTCTCTGTACTGACAGCACTCCAAATTTACCAAAAAATGAGCTCAGTGTTAAAATTGACCGGAGTTCTCCTTTAAAGTTGACTGGTCGACTAGTCTGAGCAGATTTCTAAGGGGAAAATACATAGCCTCTGCTATGTCAGGCATTTCTCACCAGCATTTGACAAGGCTCTTAGGGAGCAACCAATCACAGGGAAGCTTCTACTCCATTTTAATGACCCTAGTGATTAGGGGAGAATAACTCAACTTGAGTAAAGGAACTTCTCCAGGACTTGTTATATTAATGGCTAAACTATAGAATGCTACAATGATAAGGAGAGACGCCATCAGCAATCCACCTCCCAAGGGGTAGCATAGATTCTAACACTTACTCAAGAAAGGGATGCAAACGAGAGCAGGACATGATGCAGTTTTCCCAAGAACTCACATCACCCAGTCTTTAAATCTCAATGAAGGCGCAGGGGAGCCTAGGCTCTGCTTAAAGACCCCATTGTTATTGGCGGAGAGCAGCTCATACCCTTCCTTGAGTCAAGAGACTCTACCTAAGACCCACTATTGCATAGCACCTTGTCTTTTTCTTTTAGCACTAGATCATAGTATGATAACAAGATAACAAGGAGGGACGCCCCTCAGCAAACTTCCTCTACTTATTAGCATTGTCGAACCAGGGCTAGAGCACCCATCTAAAGGGGAGCATACATCCCTACTTCAAAACCCAACAGTAGTTGGGGAGGGAGGTAAACAAAGTAGAGGGAATCTATACTGCCCTACATAACTCCACTCACCTTGCATCAACCCTAAAGGGGTAAGCTTCAGGGATATAGCTCCTGAAAGCTGCTGACTGAGACCCCAGTTCTGTAAACTTCTCGACGATCACTTCATCGGAGAAGCCCAAAAGGAAAACTGCCAGGCTCCTCCCGATCTAAACTATGCTACAATGATAAGGAGCCAAGCAGCGGGGTGGAAATGCTCGACTCTCGTCCCTCAAGAGAGATTCAAGCATGGGTGGACCTTCTCATAGTGAATATATCAAAATGAATGCATTCAGCTCCCTCGAGAGCCGAACACACTCCGTGCAAACGCTAGATTTATGTCTCTCTAGATAGAATCAAGTAATAACAAACTTGTGTGTGCTCCAACAGACTCTTATCTTACACGTGCATACAAACAAGCAGCTCCTGAAGACAAAACAGCTGATGATGTAACTCAGGCACCCTTTTATACTCACGGGTGCTCTGCATGGGACGTCATGGACTTCCATCCGCCAATGATTATTAGCTTTTGTTTCCATGTGCCTCAGACACCAGTCACGCTGATGACATTCCAATTACCATTCATACCAAGGTGCAGTTTTAAAGTTCCACCTCGAAAGAGAACCCCAGGTAAATGCAATCTTGCTTCATATTTCACTCTGCTCATAATTTACCTGAGATTAACAATTAATACTGGGTATTCATAAGATACTGCTTCAGACGTTACATTCCTAAACTCCTCATATTATACATTGCTGACTGTACTATCAAGGTAAGAATGAAACGGTCAACTCTTCACTCCTGTTGATGCATTTTCTGTCAATGTTTGCCATTTTCCCCATAAAACACTGAAACGGCTGTTTCCGTGACTGTCCAAAGCATGTGAATACGAGGCATGCGATTGGGTGTTGGTTGCTAAGCATCTAGTTGTAGAATTCTAACACCGCACGTTTGACACCGTAATGCGGGGTTAACTGCATAAGTGGTGCTAACACTGTTCTATCTAAATTACAAGTGTCAAACGTTCTTTTACCCGGGGTTAAAAGCAGGATTTAGAACATTGATAATCTGGGTTAAGTGCAGTGTGAAAAGTCCTAAAACAAAGCATACAACATAAATTCTTCTTTGTGAATTCTCCTTTCGTGCCGATAAAATATAGACACCAAAGTTGAGTGATCTGATCCATACCCATCCTAAATTCACTTTAAGAGAGATGAAACGATACTGTAAACCTCTGCTGACAGCGACTGGCTCATCATCCATCCCCTCTAAATCTCAGCCCTTGTTGTGTGTCTTAAATGATGAGGAAAAGGAAGACAAACAGGCAGGGGTGGATTTACAAGTGTATGACCTGACCTCCTCTTCACTTTATCCAGCGTCCTGCCCCACTGCGACCTTGAAATTGGCGGTATTGGAGCTCGACGGGGTGGACGGGGGGGGGGGAGGAACAGACTCGAGAAAGCGAAACAGCAAATGCTTGTGTTCTTTTTCCCTCTGTGAAAAAGAGAAGAGAAAAAAATCCTAATCTCACGCCGTCTGACGGGGGGCTTAAACGCTCGATTGCTTTGCTGCTCACGTCCCGCTCCCATCATCTTCCCCTCTGCGTCTAAGAGAGAGGGAATCTGGGCAATGCAGACACACACACACACACACACACACACACACAAGCGCACATATAGGCCTCCGCGGCAACTCAGTGTTGATGAATGACGTCCCCGTCCCATTGGGTCCCTGTCGATGCATGTTCAAGTGGACAGGATTGAATTTAACCATAGAAATGACAGACCATTTTTTTGGCAGGGCCACATTACAAGAATGGGTTATGGTGACGAAGACTTGGTGATTTATGGCATTACGAAGCGTTAGGAGGGATTTGTAGAGAAAAATCACAGAGAGAGAGAGAGAGAGAGAGAGAGAGAGAGAGAGCTTGAGTCATAAAAAGGATCACACTGAATATCTGCAAGCGTTCGTTAAAAGGATGGCAAGATTCTTTCTATAGCGCTTTAGATACTCACATTTCATGTTTGCATGCTTGTCACACTCTCTGTCCACTTTATCAAATCCAGCAGAAAAAATGCTATAAAAGGAAGGAATGCTCAGAATGGTAATAAATCCGCCCATGAAAACAAATTTACAACAATGTCAGTAATTGAGTATGATTTAGGCTGTACAGTGAAAAACTGCTTATTATGCATTGGTACTACACGAGTTGAAACAATGTTTTCTTCTTTTTCTTTTTTTGTTTTAGATGACTAAACCACAAAAAACAAATGGCATAATAATAACATTTCAACAATGCTAATTTGTCTTCTGGAGAAAATTCTCAGGAGAATGTGTAAACATATCTGAGAACATATCAATAAAACAAGGCAGACGTGTTTTAATTTCCTTGAAATCTATGAAAATCATTAAGATTGAATACATAAATTAGATTGGGAATTACCCAGGTTAATACATTTTGTAGTAATAACTGAGGGAATCTCACAAAAAAACATGTCCAGGGCACAATTAATCCCAAAATCCAATAAAACAAAACAAAACAAAACAAATAAATAAATAAATAAATATATTTATTTGATTATATTTGGGAATATGAATCTAATTTATTATATTATGTATAATAGGATGATAAAGTGTTTTCAGTTTTCAGTGGTGATTATTTACAGTAATACAGATATTTTATACAAAATTCTGTAATATAATAATTGTTTGTCAGCATAAATCAAAACAAATACTTAACGTTTTATTGCATCACAGTAATGGAAATCCCATTACGCTATTATGTTATCATGAAAAAAGTTACTAATTTAAGAAAAAAAAAAATCTTATTTTTGGAGTGGAATATAACCTTGACAGCTTCTGTGAGATTCACTCAACCAGTAAAAACACGCTTCAGGATATAGCTGAAAAGAGAAACGACAGGAGGGACGAATGAAAAAGTGGATCAAAAAAAGAGAGAAAGAATCTGACAGGCAGAGCCAACGTTTCAAAAGAAATCTGTCCCGAGAACATTGGACCCGGCCCTTTCGGAAAGGAGCGAGTGATGCAATCATCCCTGCAGGAATTGGGTCGGCACTGTAAGCCATATTCAGCTCTCCAGATGCCCAGGCTAAGACCAAAAAGGGTTTAAACCATTCAATGGTGCCAGTGATTGAGGACCTAGAAGTGTCATTAGATCCACAGTAATCCTGAGGGGCGGAAGGAGGAACAACAGAACCCTGCCGTGGAATGGATTTAAGGGGAAAAAAATAAATAAATGAGATCAGAGAGTGATAAAAGAAGTCCACTGGAGAGATGAAAAAGGTATCGCATTTGTCAGAATCTACCTGCTCCCATGCATCCCAGCCTGGGGCCATTTGTAAAATTCAGGTTTTGAATGAAAACACTGCTTTGTAAAGTCGCTTTAGAGAGAAAGTGTCTGTCAAGAACATGCATTTAAATGCAAATTTGAGTGATATGAGGAAAAAACACACAGAGATTATAATAAAAGTAGTTTCCCTGGTCATGTTCAATGCTCAGGATATTATAATCTTTAGAGACAGACCAGTTGTAACGGTTATGATCTGTTATGTCCTGTTTTATATTTCGTTTTCATCTATGTTTGATCGTTTCCCATTGTTCACTAGCTAGTTTCCCTGGCTGTTAATTAGTTCTTACACACCTGTTTCTGTTCTACTCATTATCTCCCTACTTTATATACCCTTAATTTCCTCAGTTTCTTGGTCCGGTATTGTTTATGTCAATGTCTATGTTAATGTGCTTGAATTGGATTTAATCTCCTGCAATCCCTTGAGTGTTCCTTGTTTATTTCATCAAAGATGGTTTCGTTATCTCCTTCGTTGTGCACATTTATTTCACCCACACGTGACACCAATATATATTTTTAATATCAGGACTGGCAATAAAAAATAAAATAAAAAAAAGATCATTGTAGTGATCTTTTTCTTTTTAAACGTTTTGCAATCAATAAAAAATATTATTATTGTTGCATTTATTATTATTATTATTATTATTATCATCATTTTATTATTATAAACATTATAAAAAATTTAAAACAACAATAATTATTTATTTTTATTAATTAAAAATCATTATTATTATTTGTATTATTATTATAGTATTTATTATAAATGATTACAAACTTTTAAAAATAAACATTTTAAATAAAGAAATAACTGTTGTTGTCATTATTATGATGCAAAATGCAAGTTATGCACATGATAATGTATGTATCAGTCGATCTCGAATCATTACGACGGATGATGAGATTACGCGAAGGTGGTTCCTCTTCCTCCACCTCCTGCATAATTTCCCTTTGAATTTATGGGATATCTGAAGCAAAGTCACTTTGAGCTCCGTGTAATTTAATAGAGCCCGGAGAGAGAATCTGATGTACCGAAATGCTCAAGAAACAAAAGCCTCGTGGTTTTCAGCATTATATACTACGCACCTTCTCAACCCACAATTCCCTTTCATCTGTCATACGGTTCGCATGCAGAAATCAAATCTCGAGATCTCACGGTGACACCCACTCTATTGTTCAATCTCTGGTACACGTCATCGGCTCGCGGATATGTCGGCGTGACGTGTTCATGTGTGAAATTAAGAGTGATGTTGCAGTGGCGGATCTGGGGCTTCTCTCTAAACACTCCTGATGCAAAAGCCCGCGGTCCTTGGCTCATGAAATGTTTTGTTGTTTGAGACAGAGCTGAAAGAGATTTAGGAGAGCAGTTTTGATGCAAAAGAAAGTGATTTTAACATCAAGGTCACAGTTAATCACCCGATGCAGACAAGTACAGTGCTTTATTATGAATGTGGTATAAAAGATGGAATGATGAAAGGCTTTTGGCTTGCTTAGTTTTGGACATTTAATATTCAACAATATTATTGATCTGCCTTGCTTAAGATGATGAATTTTTTTGTATTATATCCATGTTATCACTGTGAAGCTCCTTTGATACAATCTGTATTGTAAAAAGCGCTATATAAATAAAGGTGACTTGACTTGACTTGAATGCCTTCGATGTTAAAAAGGCACAAATGTAAGTTCACGACATCACAAATAAGTCAGATAGAATAAACAACACTATCTCACGACCAATTCGTACGAATTCGTACTAATGATAAAAAGGTGGCTAATTCGTACGAATTCGTACGACCTCACTCGTACGAATTTGTACGATTTGTCTAAACCCACGTCAGGGGTAGGTCATTCGTATGAATTCATACGAATTGGTCAATTCGTAAAATATGTACGATTTAGCAAAAATCATACTAATTCGTACGAGTGAGGTCGTATGAATTTGTACGAATTAGCCACCTCGTAGAATTTGTACGTTTTGCCGCGAGATCAGGTTGGAATAAAAGCGTATTTGGCTTGCTTTCCGAGGAGAGCGCTCTGGGCTCGGTATTCGGCCCGAACTCAGAGTACTCCCCCTGTATTCCTGGCTGTGAAAGAACAAGCCAAGAGTGAGGAGTCGGGTGGAGGGATGCTGAAAACAGTCAAGGAATGTTAGGTGAGTTGACAGAGTGAATATATATGCTTCCTCTCATGCTGATAGGGTAGACATGCTAACTGTTTGATGACAAGTTGATTGGATTGATTATTTGAACGTGCTCCTCCCGAACTTTGTTTATGAAACATCATATGTTGTCAACCGCTTTGAACTTTTGGCCTTCGGATTGATATCTGACATCATTTGTCAGTGATGAAAACTGCCTGGAAATGTTGTATACATGGGAATAAGGATTCAAGGCTGGTGTTTATGGTGAAAAGAATAATCCAGCAAAGCGTTTAAAATACATCAATGCAGCTTTGTTCGATTTTTTTTTTTCTGCACGGTAGCCAAAATAAACCCAGCTGCTCGTCAAAGATCCCGCCGTCATTCTAACCATAAGCATCCAGAAAATATGACTGAGCTTTTGTCACTCATGGATGGAAGCAAACATTCCTCTATCTATCATTACCCATAAGCCTCTGAGAGGCTCTGATTTCAGAAACTCATTATTTTGAACGTTTCATAGCCAAGTGCCCGATTTCTTTTTAGGTAGATTAATTTTATCAATATATAATGAGGGTCTTGATGTCAACTCAACAGGAAATGAGGATGTCAAGGCTGATTTTTCAGCGGCAGAGAAAAACTAATCTCTGATTTTATTTTATTGTCCCACTGGATGTGCAGCTCGAGTCGGCATGGTCATTTTTAGCCTTAAATCAAATCCTAGCAGCTCTGCGCAAGTGAATGAGCTCTGGGAGGGAATTAGACGGGACGCTCTCGCTCTTTAAGCCTTCTGGGTAAAAACTTGTTTGATTTTCGTTGATTTCAGTGCTAGTTATCAGCATGTTGTGACATGTAATCAATGTTCCTTGCCAAATTGATGAAAATCAGTATAGGGTTGTGCAAAACAAGCGTCAATTAGCTCCACGTTCTCTGAAGTGGCTGAAAATAGGTTCAAAAATTTCCAGGTTTTGGAAATGCAAATCAAATCTGACATATGGATTCGAGTAGATCAATCAAAAATCAATTTCACATGAGCGGTGAAGTTAAATTGCGCCAATGAGACTTTGACCTCTCTTGAGAGACGAGCGCCAATCTCCATCCTTGCACTGTTTGACTGAATAACCGTCAAATCCGCCGTTCTTGTCATCGTTATAATAACTTGTCTTACACGTCTCTCTTGACGTACCGCATCAGATGTGCTGCTCGTGTTTAAAAAGGATTTAACTGGAAAGAAGAATTTGATTAGATATATAACGCAGGATTACTTGCTGTATGTCCGTGCCAAATAAGTTAAATTGTAATGTGTTTAGCAGTCTAATATGCAGAGGCTTATAGGCAGATAGCAAAGGCGGCATCCTTGGCAATGTGACAGAACAGAAGGGACAAAATCCTCCTTGAAATGAAGTACCTGGAACACAATGTACATCACATATTATTTACAGAAGATTACACATGTAGAGAGGTAGATCCTGGGTTATCAGCACACAGCAGAATTTTAGTCGGAAAGGGAGAAGAAGAGAACACGAGTGAGAGAGAGAAAAATCGCATTGCTTCTGGCTCTGCCCAAACAAGCGGGCTCATGGGAACTTCCCACTGCTGGTGAGTGGGCTGAAATGAAAAGCTAAGAGAGCACTTTATCTCATATAGAGAATGTCACGAGTCCAAAAACACAGTTAAGATTAAGGCTGAAACAAGTGAAAATGCTATCACTCCAATTGTTTACTTGAAAGGTCACAAAGTGTTGCCAGGCCCCCGAAGATATCTTTAATCCCACCGAAAAGGAAAACTAGAAGATTACAGTACACCTGCAAAAGTTTGTCGGAGATGTTATCAAGCTAATACCCAAGTGCTGCATGTTAAATCTGAACTACTAAAACATCATAAAAAATTATATTGATCGGAAGCAGTCGGAAAACAGGAATGTGTGGTCACTTACTTTTATAAAGCTGTCATTCAAGCTTCACTCACAAGCTTGTCAAAAAGTGCCCCTATGCTATTTTAAAGGTTCTTTTATTTTTGAAGTCTCCAACAATAGGTTTACATCCCTCCAAGTTCAAAACAGACGCTTACACAGAACACATATTTCCATTCAACTGCGCTACTTTTCCATTGTTTTTCAATTCAAACACTAGGGCTGGGGAAAAAATTTATTCACCCAACTATCGCAATTTTATTTATGATTTTAAAATCACTTTTTTTTTTATTATTCCAGAATCTATTTACGTCTATTTTATTCCAGAATCAATATTAATTCACATTAAATTGCTTTATTTTAGTCCTTGCTTATAGACGAGGCAGAGGAAAGTTTTCCTCGAAGGTCTAGAACTGGACAACCCCCCCCCTGTTGTCTCTGTAACAACCTGACTGTCTGGGAGGGGAACATGTTCTATGGCCCCTTTGTCCAGCAGAGTTTGCAGTTCTTGTATCAGCAAGTGCGATAGGTTTCACGGTAGTGACCACGCCATTGAAACGCGGAGGACGGTGGGCAAACTGTATTCTGTAGCCTTTTCCTACGGTTCTCAAAACCCAAGGAGATATGTTCGGCAGTAGTTTCCACGCTGCCACCTTCTCTGAAAGGGGCACCAATTTCGACGCAACGTCTGATGACGCAATGTCTTGTGACGCAAAGTCTTGATGAGTGAGTCTTAAATATCCCGTATCCTGGGACACTGCAGGAAGCAACCGAATTTTTAGCATTTCTCTGGATAACGCTGCCCCTGAAACACCGGAGGTGGCGAGGATGGAACAGTGGTGTCGTGAGGGTATCGGGAAGGAGCTACTTAATATATTTTTACGTGCCCTGTCCCAGATTTGGACGGAGCACATTAAAATATGATTCACTATAATTCAGATATTTAAACACTAGATATGATAAAGAGGATCATTAAAGACCAAACCAATTCACAATAATGGATCAAATTTTCCAATTATATATTTGAGAGAGAAGATAATGCTTTAGTAAAGCTGTGTGAGCAATACAATCTGACATTAAAAGCCAATTTGACATTACAAACATCTACCATGCTGCAGTGTTTAGAAAACAGCAGAACTACTGTCACACCACTGAAACATGTAGTGAAGTTTGCAGCACCACTAGTTACTTTTAGTTACTACACTGCAAACCATGCCAAGATATGCTCTGTAATGGAGCCATGTTTTCACATTTGGTTCGACTGCTTGGCCTAAACCCAATTTCGATTCCACCCTCCTCCCCCGCAGGTCTCTTTTCACATTATATGATTTGGCTCCAAACTGTGGTACATTTGCGTCACCAATACCAACGTGAGTACTAGCAGCAGCTGTTTACCACTGCCTACTCAGAGGGAGAAGGCGTCAAAAATGTTTTTTATTCATGTAAATCTTCTGGGAAATGATGATTGTGTGCCAGTCCAACAAATGAAACATTATTATTAGCAGTTCACTTCTGCAAATCAGGCCAGATTGGTTTCACACCAGTTTCTAACTGTACTGAGGTCCATGAACAGCAACCTAATGCCCCGTTTTCAAGCATACTCAGGTTTGGTGACTCAGGTCAAGTTCAGAAAATGGGTTTTACAACAACCAAATGAACCAAACTCTGATGTCAAACTCATAGACCATTTCAAAAACCTGAATTGACCTAAACACAAGAGGTCAAAGCTCCTCTTAAAGGGATAGTTCACCCAAAAATGAAAATTCTGTCATTTAAATCATTTATTCACTCTAATGTTGTTCCAAACCAGTTTGACTTTCTTCTGCGGAACACAAAAGAAGATTGTGAAATATTAAAAACTGAACTGAACCCTGACTTTAATTGTTTGGACAGAAAAAATGTCAAGAACCTAAAATATAAAAAAGAAAAAGAAAAAATCTGTCATCATTTACTCACCTCATGTGATTTTAAAGCGGTATGACTTTCTTTTACCTGTGGAATAGCCTATTTAATTTTTTTATTTTTTATTTTTGGCCCATTCAATGAAAGTGGGGTCCAATTTTGTATTGCACAGACAAAAATTGTGGTTCAAAATATTTTATTTTTGTGTTCCACAGAAGAAAGTCATAAGTTTGAAAAGACATGAGTAAATAATGACAGAATTTTCAGTTTATGGTGAACTTTCCCTTTAAGATGCCGGTCACATCTTTATATGTTTTTTTATTTTATTTTTTATTTTTTACAACCAATAATGCTGAACTCAATCAATTCATCAATCTGCTTCCTTAATTGGTCTTTAATTCTATGGCTTATATCTGTAATTCATGAAATTTAATTTTCCACCAGGACACATTAAGTTCCGTCAAATTTAGCTGCAATTAGATTGGCATCAACGGGCACCATAACTCTGCTAATTTGGAGGGAAAAAAGAGATCTTTGTGTTTTTGGCTGTGTCAGCACTTTTGAGTTAAGGCTTTTTTTCTATTTTTTTCCCCACTCATATGGGTGCCTCATTTAGCCTGCTTGATTGTATAAGGCCCCAGGAGCCCTCGGTCCATTTAACCATTCTAATTTTTCAGTGCACGAACCACAGGACAACTCTACTAATAAGGTATTCAGTCAAAGTGCATTCACTTACTGACTGACGGACACACACGACTTGCTAATGTGCGTGATATTGCCTCTGAGTTCCCTGACCTGATTTGAATAAGAATGACCTGAGCTGAAACGGGTCACGGCATGGGCAGAAAGGCATGCGGCCGCTTTGGGGATTGATATAAGTATTTTGGGGTTTAGACGCAGGTGCATGTTATGAGTGGCTAGAAGATGATATATGGAGTCATGCCAGATAAGGATGGGCTGACAGACACTCTTATACAGTCTGTGAAGCATGAGAGGACAATTTTGTGAATAAATCATTAAGATTATGAGCAGATTCTGATACTTTACTGTCAAGACTCGATTCTGGCTACCATCACCACTTCAGAAAAATGCTGCAGGGAAAAAACAATAAGACATCTTACGAAATGAGATAAGCAATCAGTTGATGAAATAAAGAAAATCATGGTGCCATGCCAAGGAACAAGATAAAAGAGTTTTGATCTATAGAGAATGAAAAGATAGATTGTGTGCAGGCCGATGGCTGAGGGCAAAAACTGTCAAAGTAAGACCTTTAACTGGAGGCTGCCAGAACAACCCACAAACGCTCTGACAATTCGAGCCAGGACTGAAAGGAAAGCGTTTGTACAAATAGCATTGCTTTACACAACTCATGAATCAGAGAATCACCGTTTTCATTTCTGCTGTTGGTACACAGAAAAATAAATGCATTTCATGCAATTTTTGGGATTACATCAATACGTTTGATAATATGTTGACAGTTAATAGACATCTTGTTTGTTCCATAAACATAGCTTATAATAATAAAACCATTAAATCACATGATCAAAGAATGCAAGCTAAATAACACATGCCATTATTTCTCATAGCAATTAAACCTTAAGAGTGTCATTTCTGCAACTTTTCTTAATCAGTACTTTTGTCTTGTTGTCCAGTAAAAAAAAAAGAAAATAAATAAATTGAAATACCCTTAAAACAAAATAAATTTATTTGAAAATTGAAATTAATTACTAAATTGTAGTAACTAATTCAAGATATATTGAAAATTATATTGCTAAAATGTGATATATTAGGGCTGTCAAGTGATTACATTTTTTATTCTAATTAAATATATTACATGATGTGCAGATTAATTAATCTAATTAATCACACATCAAATTTGGCTGAGAAATTACCCCCAAAAAATCAATTAAAGTCATTATTGTGTTAAATGAGAAAAGCATTGAATAAACATTACAAAAATGTAGCTTTTATTTGATTCAACATGTAATTTATTACACTTAACTTTTAGGCTATAATGGCCATGATTTATAAAAAATTGTATTGATATTTAGATATTACATACTAGAGCTATACGATTCTGGATAAATTGAGAATCATGATTTTTGTTTTAAACAGAGATCACGGTTCTGAATACACAAACAAAATAACGTAATTTAGGCTACTAGAGGTTCTGACAAAATTCTAAATAATAATGTTTAAGTAATTATTTAGAAAAAATAGGTTTGAATGAATGATTCATAAATACTTCACTTGTTTAATTGCTGATGAATTGTTTTTGAACGAATCTCTTGAATGATTCAATGACAAATAATTTTTTTAACAGCCACTTGTCGCCACCTAATGTTGTAACAATGTGATCAATACAATTGTTATTGTATTATATATTGTATATATAAATTACTTTCCAAAAGGTGATTTACTCTATTTTGATGGTTATCATAGACATCAGAGTTTATATCCGAACTATAAAATTGTATCCAGTACTTTCTGTGCTCATTTGAGTATTTGTAACAGAGAAATAACGATAGGCTACTGTTATTTTCTAGCGGTTTCAAACATGACAACTGCTCCCCTCTGGTTCAGAGGAAGGGGGAACACAGATTCAAATGTTCCAGTATAATTTTGTCAAAGGTTTAATACACAGGTGAATCATTTTGGAATAAGATCGCGTGGGTGTTTGAATAGAGATCACAATCGTTTAATGATTAATCATGCAGCTCTATTACAGATTGTTTATTGCAGCTCAGAGGTGGCATTCATGCATTTACACTGCATGCAGTAAATAATGCAATGAGATTAATGGTTTTTAAATGGGTATTAAAGGGATAGTTCACACAAAAATAAAAAACTCTGTCATCATTTACTCTACCTCATATCGTTTCAAATCTTATTTTGTTTGTCAATGTCAAGTCAATGGTAACCAAAACAGTCTGTGTACCAACATTTTTCAAAATATCTTCTTTTATGTTCCGCTAAAGAAAGAAAGTCATACAAGTTCATTTTAACATGTTATTTTTTTCCATAACTAATTAATTAAATAAATGTGTTAAATAGGAAACACATGAAAATGAACGTGATAGGTTGTAGATGAGCCAAATGATTCAGTGAAGCTCTGTGAAACACGTGCTACTCCAATTTATGATTAGTCTTACACTTTACAGGGATTTAAAGAGAGATAAAACAGATTTAAACATATACATATTTCAAAATATGCATTTCATTAAGGTTTCATCAAGATATACCAGGTAAAAACATGAAAGACATCAAAGACTTTGGAATGCTCCAAATGAAAATATTTGTCTTGAAAAGTTTTGCATAATCATAACACCTTCACGTCTATAAAAAAAAGGAATACTGAGAGAAAAAAATACCCAAAATGTCACTTGGAATAAATTATGAGTTTTGCATAAATACGTTTATAAATGATTAATGAATGAGGACATCTAAATCTATAATTAATGTAGCAGTTTGTCTAGTTTAAAGGTGTTATAGTGCACAAAAAGTGATGAATTTCATAATCCAAAAAAGGTGAGAATTTCACAAATCATCTATTTGACCTGAGACTGACCATGTGTAGGTGTCCGGAAAATTTGGCAATGCCCACCTAAAACTCCAAAATGCATTGGCAAAATAATTTGTCCTTAGACAGAATGAAAATACCAATGATCCACTGGAAATACACATAGTTTCTTTTTCAGAGAGGGAAATAAAGAACCCTGGAAACGTCTGATAAGGTTCTATAATAACAATGACAACAGTTTTGGGAAGCTCATTAATTGAGAGTCTCAAAGTAATTGCTTTACATCCTGCGGGTTGACGCCATCGTTAATGCGGAGAGCTGTCAAACTGACAAACAGCAAGTTGTGGAATATGGATTTTTTGTGTGTTTTTGTGTTAATAACCATTATCAGAGAGTTGCCGAGGGAGACTGTCAAGATGGCACCCGTGATAAAACGGCAACACGTGCCAGAAACACCTGCCTGCGAGAATGACTTCTATTCTTGGGAAGTGCGCTGCTACAACTTTCACAAGGTTCTGTTTGGCTCACCCTGAAGGGGAACAATATTGATTGGTTGAGCCAAACAGAACCTTGTGAAAGTTGTAGCAGTACACCGTTTCAACCCATATTTGGGCCAAGTGTTCGGTTTAAAGATTAATTTAAAAATGTAAACCCATGTTTGGGTTTTTTCATATTTGACCCAAACATGGGATTGTGTAATACCACTAATAAAAAGGGGTGTTTGACGTCGAGGTCACTTCCGTGATTTGGGAAAAGCCCGTAAAAGTCCTGGCAAAAAGTGATGCATAAAGATGTAGTGTAACGACACCCAGTTCCAGGAATGCACTAATATTTTGTTGGTAGTACCAGTTTGCAACAATTATTAGTTAACACTAAGTTTATAAAATTTTTTATTATATTTAAATAATAAAAAATGCATCGCTTTCTGCCAGGATTTTACAGGCTTTTCCCAAATCACAGAAGTGACCTTGACATCCGGGTTAGCATTAGCATTAGCCATCAGGTAAGTGTTATTTAAATAAACTCCTGATGTACTTACAAACTTTCCAATGCCTCATTTTATGAGCACAGAACCTATTTGTACTACTGTAGAAGTTTGGTAGCATTCTGGGCATTATTAGTGGGGTAATTTATGAGATACATCCTTGGATCCATTAGCGCCTGCACTAAGCCATTCGGCTGATATCTATAAATATGCTCTAACTTTAATAATGTTCGACCAAGGGATAAAAGCTTCTGGGGGGGTGTTTGGCTCGAGGTCATGGTGCAAAGGACCCTAGGTTGAAATTACTCCGATATCCAGTATTTTTGATCACATAAATGCAGTCATAAAATACTTATTTCAAAATGAACAAATCTTACTGACCCCAAACTTTTGAACATGTAGTGATTTATAATATTTTGTCTAATATATACATTTCTAACATGAAAAACTGGCAATTTATTGAAAAACATTACAAATATTTGAAACAAATCATATTTTTCTTTAAATATTGTTTTATTAATTGATTTTCAGGCTATGTCTTCACTTTCCATCCTGTTCCAATTATATAAACAATAAAGTCAAAATTAAAACAAAAAAGTGTCTGAGATTGACTAGAGCTTATTTTTGAAAGTCTGCTTTGACCTACAAATACAAATACCGTCTTAAATTACAACACAAGCATATTAAATGATTAGAAGTTACAGAGTTCATAAGGTACTAAAATGTCTTGAGACCACAGAGAACGGTTTCCCAGAAACTCTTCCTCTGAGATATAACAACACTCAAGGGCATACAGTATAACTCTATAGTGCTCTCGGGTTTTCTGGAAATTTTATACACATCCACTCACCATTTGCCCTTGTCTCTAAGATCTCAAATTAAAACAAAGCGCTCAGTCGAAACAAGGCGAAGCGAACAATTCCACTGTCATAACGAAACAGTCTAATGCCATTCTATTCTCAGACGTTTCTTTCACAGCACACTCAAACCCCAGACACCAGGTGTTGTGGAGGCAAACCGGAGAATGCAAATAGGCCCAACAAATGCACCGGATGCAAGATTTCACCATTTGTCATAGAATATGTTCATTACCCAGTGCTCTGGACCTAAAATTAGTGTCAGAACAAGACATCCTCACTGGGTGATGAATTTATTTGCCGCACGTGTTGCGGGTTTTTAGACTGAAGGCACAGATACCTCCTTTGCCCCCCTCTTTCCCTCCATTCATCCCTCCTCTCCACCTTCCGCACGTCCTTCACATCTCTATGCCTCTGTTCTATATTTTTCTTTGGAGAAATATTAGTCAACAGTGAAACCCCGACCACACAGCAAAGGACGGCACCCACCAGATGGTGCGCTAATATTGCTCTCCGTATGAAGGTGTTTCATCTCATAATCCAAGGAGGAATATTCGACTCGGGTACCGTCCCGCTCTCTCACCTTGTTTACGTGCAAAGAACTCATAAACACAATATAAACCAGCTCATTGTGAGTTGAAATCGGAGAGACTTAGAGACTTTATTGTTTTATTATTTAAAAGACTTGGAAAGAATTTTCACATTGGAGAGGCACTAATATATATATATATATATATATATATATGCACCGACGTATTATTACTTGTTAAACCCAATAAACCTCAAACAAACAATAAATATCTTGAAGCTCATTAAAGTAACAAAAAAAGTATATTATTAATTGACTTTAGGAAGTGTTATTTATAGTCAATATATGTTTTTTCCTCTCAAAACATTCAAAGATTTCATTTTAAATAAGTTGTTCTAAAAAAAAAAGACATCTTTCTTCGACAGGAATGTCCTTCAAATACAATATAATAATATTGTGTGAAAAGAAAGAGGAGGAAGTCAAAATATCAGAAAAAATGAAATATATTCTTTTTCTTGTCTTTATGCTTTCCTGTATATCATGTGTGACAAGTATTTATGAAGCATTGTCCCTCAGCAAACGTCTCCAATAAACACAAAGTCAAGCCGCCCAGATTGACTGCCGTCCCGCCTTCCCGCTTTGGCCCGTACGCTAATGACATCAACGACCTATGAGGGCACATTCTCGCCTGCTTCCTAGTATATCACATATCCAGCAGCCACACTAATCAACGTATCCCAGCATCCATCAGTGCCACGCCCACTGATATCAACTCAGAAAGAAAAAGAGAAAGGGAGGAAAATATGGCTATTTTTATTCAAATGGAGTCCACACCCATTTGGCTTCTGTAATGTGATGTATTTACTAATTCAACGGGGGGAAAAAATGTAGGGTGGGACTTGATTAAAATAAAATAAATGGCTTGATGATGGACAGAAAGATTGTGATTTTAGAGGCACAATAGGTTTCTACATTTTGATGAAAGATTAAAGAAGGCTTTTTCTTTGGAAGAATGTTCACAAATAAGACCAGGAATGTATATTAAGAATGTAAATTGCATCAGTTTTGATTTCATGTCAACTTTAAGTAATTAAAACACCACAACAAAGCAGCCAAGAATGATCTACTCTACAGACAAAATGCAACATTGAACTGTGATTTCCAGTGGGAAATCAAAGTTCTTCAAATTGACTATTCTCTAATTCACCAAGATATAGTCTGTGAAAATTTTTCCAAAGTTAATGTTAACCGTTACAATTTAGCTGACATAATGAGATGTTTAAAATAGTTTATCTGTGCTTTTCCCTGGTTCTTGGCAACAGTTTCCGTCCTCAGTGATTGTTTTTGTTCATTTTACTCTATTCCTGTCTCTTCGTTAATTATTAAAAGCCCATATCCCATGTCAGGGAGCAAATAACCACACAAACTCTGTGTCACATTCCTGAGCACTTGGACCAACTACCGTGTGCAAACTCTTTTGTCCGTCTCAGATGTTTTGAAGGCCTGAGAATGGACTCGCACATGCAAAAATCATTATCTTAGCAGCTCTAGGGCTTATCTGGAAGAAGTTGCTCATATGAAGAATCAATAGAAATTTATTGCCGGCCAGGCTTTGGTAATGGTTTTCACCTTGAGTAAGGGGACGTCGTGCACCTTCACGAGGACGTGCTTCCTTGTAGTTGCGACTGCACAAGTTCTTACATGTGTTTAATCTTGAAGACTTCCCAGAATCCTCTGGGGAGTCCGGAGCATGCCGAAATAGGCCCAAGAAAACTGGCTGTAGGCTCCATTGTCTCATAATTAATTCATTTATAATCACTGAGCATGGTTGTATGATTCAATAAAATGGCTATTAATTACTAGGGCCTCTATTGGAGAAAGAGAACAATGGTCTGTCTTAGTAGGGTTGCTTTTATGGGATCAGGTATTTTTGGATGCCCATCAGACCATTAAGTGAGGTCTATCTCAATGCCCGCTGAAGCATTCAAACAAATAAATCTACATTTGACCCTGCCATACCTTCAAAAGAAAGGCTCTGCTGCCCGATATTATTGCAGTTAGATGCACGGCATTGTGATTTTACACTAAGTGATGACACGCACACACAGAGATTAGCGTTTTCTTCATTCATTTCCAATGACATGTCGGAGCCCTGTGCTCTGCTACTTTCATTCCCGCTGAAGACCCTTATCCCTCCATTCAGCGGTGGGAGATGCTCCTCAATGGCTTCTTTCACACCTTTCGCCCTCTTGTCACTGTGTGAATGCCAGTCGGGCTCTGCCATTTCCACAGACCTTTATCTGGATGGCACAAAGTACGCTTTGCGTGGGTGTCTTTTGTCCTCTGCCGGGTGAATGGCCCTTTTTGATTTGTCCTTACAATCTCCAGTGCAAAAGAGATGGAATTTTCTGCCTGGGAGCCTTCGCCAGTATGGAAAAAAGCAACAGCCCACCAGTTGGGTCCAAAGCACTTGCTACCTCAAATCAAAGTTCTATGATGTTAGAGTCAAGACTAAACTGTCAAAGACTTGTGAAAAATTGAGTATTCATGCAATCTGAGGCTACGTCTACATTAATCCGGATACATTTGAAAACGGCATTTTCGATTTAAAACCGCTTCTCGTCCACATTAGCGTTTTCGGGCGTTTTCCAAAAGTTTCTCATCCACACTGAAATGTCGGCAAACATTAAATTCACCTTACTGCGCATGCGTAAACCCTTTCCTGAAAATTTTTTTCACTGAGATGATAAATAAATAAATAATAAAGTAATTGCGCAATTCTTCTGGCAGGATAATTTTATTTAGCTAAATATCTCACCATTCACTGATGCATCCAGGTCACACTCAGTCCCCATATGTTTGGTCTAAAACTGCTCTCATGTTTTGCCGCAGGACAGCAAATGTGAGTACATGAATAGTACATATCAGGACTGTGATATGAAGAGTGTGCAAAGTAACATATTTTAGCAACTGTGTGGAAGTGAATAACACAAAACAGGCACAATACTGGTATAAACATGAATATCTATGGGTTCAATATGCGTTACATGACTAAACATGCGTCATCATTTTTAAATGCCTCCGTTTTCACAGTCCACACTACAACGCGACAAAAATGGGCGTTTTCAAATTTATCCACTTTGGAGAGGGTTTTCAAATTGATCCATTTTGGAGAGCGTTTTCATTAATAAAAACGGAGTCTCGGCGTGGACGGAAGGCCAAAACGGAGAGAAAAAGATGTGTTTTCAAACGAAGACATATTAGTGTGTGTTAGTGAGACTGAAACCATCTAGACTTATTAAAAACCAATTAAATATGGAGCAAAGGAATAGTTTGCTCAAAGCTGAAAATTCTGTCATGATGTACTTGCCCTCATTCATTTCAAATCCATGGTATTTTTTTATTTATTTATTTTTACATTGAGATCATTCACATTGCTCCTTACCTTAAAACAAAAGGATAAAGTGACCATATGTTATTCATAACACAACTTTCACTCAAACATTAGACTAGCTTTTACATGTGAAAACTCTTTGAGAGCTGATCCACTGAACTCTGAACTTTCAAGGGACACTTTCACAAGAAATCTTATTATGTCTACGGGTTGTTTTAGCACTTGCTTTCAGCCGTGCAACACCAAGGATGTCCCACAAGCGCTTGCATGACAGGGTACATTAGGATCTACATCTACATTATCGTTTGAAGCAATTCTGCCTCATGAGATTCTGTCTCACAATCCATGACTGAACTCAAATATAAAATAGCTTTAATTCCAGGCGACTTAGAAGTTTGCGAACAAGCTTCTTTATTCCGGACCCAATCTTAGATGGTTGAGGAACAAGTCGTCTAACATTGCAACTTCCATGCTTACTGTCTGCTGGAACAGAGGCTTTTTAAAGAGGACCAGACAGCAATCTTCTCTGCCCCCAGTGAGTAGTAGAGGACAGGATCAGACTTTATATAGATTGTAATTGTTTCTCCACCTTCCATCTCTTTTTTCTTTTTGGGCTGGATTCAACGGCACAAGGTCATTGCTCTTAGGCAGTTCCAAACCTGCTTTATTGTTTCCCCAGGTCACAGGGGCTGACATGTATCACAGCTATTATTCCTCTCTAACAAATGGCTGTCTGCCGCTTTGATGTATGGCTCCCTTTTTGAGCCGCTTCCATAATACCCTTGACAGATTTTTTTCTTCTCTTTTTGTGAGGATCCATCTTCTTTTTTCGGCTTTTCTTTTCTTTCCTGTCCGCTTCCCTTTAAATCTGGAAATTTTATGATGGCATCATGATGGATAATTGCAGTTTTGACAAAGAGTCTGTTTCAAATAGCGACCGAAATACACATTGATCTTGCGCCTGGATAATCTGTTTTGGACAAGAAAACAATCTTGTTAGACGTCTCATTGCCATTAATAAGTGCAGAGATGCTTTTTCATGGGCATTATCTAGTACAGTCAGCACCGTAGAGATGCGTTGGCATAGTTTCAAAGCCTAAAAACTTGGCTTTCAATGTGCTACCATTGGGTAAAATGCTTCATTCATTAAAGGGCTGTTTCACCTCTGGCTAGGATTTGAGACCAGACCAAATTGCCACCGTGAGGGACATTGTGTGGCAGGCACTTTAATGAGCTTCTCGTGGTGAGGTTGAGAGCGCCGTTGTCAGACTTTCGCTGCCACAGTTGAGTCAAGTCAGAGTTTTACATAAGAATTAGGGCTTTATCGGCAGCTGCGCCGCAGGTAGCAGGAGTTTCGCATGGCTTATGTGGTGGGACAAACATTTGGAATCCTGTGCCATCCATGCCAAGGTTGGGCCTCTGATGAAGCGCTCGGACGAGTTTGTTTAGCTCCCCGCGGCTAGCTTTCAGCTCATTACAGAAAGCCCAAAACCGTACCTCAGCCTGTGAATTATTTATGCAGGCTGTTGCATGGTCGTGCTTCACCGTGTGTGTGTGTATGTGTTTTAATTAAACAGAGCCAGTCACCCTAAGACGGGCCACTAGGATGGGCAGTTCTACTAAAATGCTACACACATATTCAGGGCACAGCTGACAACAGAGGAATACCGCTGGCCAAGGGCGTGCGTCGCATAGAAACGCTGAAGTCCTATCAGTGTATGGCATACTGATATTTTGACGTAAATGCACTACAACAACACCCTTCTCCAATCGAGGATCTCCATCACTCGTGGTTGAGCAAAATATTTAAATATGCAAATGAGATTTACACATTTGTCGTAAGGTTTGATAGTTATTATCATTTACCCTATCCAGAGTGCTGCGTTCCCTCATTAGAAGCCAGCGAACACCCATTTGTGAAGCCAACTATATAAATAAATGTAAAAGGAGCAACAAGTAATTAAATATGTATTGCCACAGTAATTGGCAAACATCTGAGATGCTCAGCCTTGGAGAAGCGCAAAGTCTTGTTTAACATTCCTAAACTATCATCGAGTAAATTACCAATGTCACTTAAGTCACTGCACTTGCTTGACAAATAAGGAGTAATAGAAATTCAAAAAGAACAACTGTTTTACCTGAGCTGAGAGCAAATCAGCAAAAAAGGTCATGTTCTATTCAGAATTTAATTTAAAACAATCACTGAATTCCTTGTAAATCCTAAAGTATAGCAAAAAGGATGCAGAATTCAAATTTAAAAGCAAAATTAAAATGATTTAAAGGTACAATAAATAAAATATTCAAAAACCACTTTCACAGTGTGATATATTTCATTCAGTTGTGTACGTACATTATCCCAAAAGTTCCCAAGGATTTGTAAATCCAGAGAAATTCCAGTTTTTAATAATGGCTCGGCCCTGGTCATTGTCGCCTATCAATGACGTAATATCCGCGATATCCTCGGTTTCCGCTTGTAGAAACCACAGATACAACACATAGATTCCTCATTAGCGGCCGTTTCGTGTCATTCAGTCATCATGGCTCATGATTTTAGATTGGCGAGTACAGAAAATCCCAAAAAACGTAAACATAGATCAAGCAGGCAAGCAGGCTTTGGAGAAATAAAACAAATATCAATATCGGCGTGGCGTGGTGTTTTCAGGATGGGGAGAGATAGATAATTTAGATAGGTAAGCAAATATATATTATTTATTGTACACTACAGTTATATTGCACTTTGTTTGTACTTCAGTAACGCTTTTTATCAAGTCTGGTGACCAAGTCTATGGCAGTGAACATTTAGCCATTACTTGCAAATACTGTGGGTTTGTTCAAATGTACTTTTAGTACGATTGTTTTAAACGTGTAAAATCAATAGTCACATATTAGTAACAGGCTAATATAGCATTACATTTCACGTTCCTGGCAGCTAATTCATTACGACATAACAGTGTGATCAAACGTACAGGTAATACAAAAACTAATTTATTAGCTGATATATAATTTATATGATTTGTGAATTCTATACATCTCTGGATGGCGAAAACGACATCTCCCATAGTTCCACTCTCCTTTATAGCGTCATCAAGCTTCGTCTTTGTTATTGTTTTGAAAATGCAACCTCTGGCGGCGAAAAAAATACATATTGTAGCTTTAACTGTAAGAAAAAGCAAAGATATGAGACAAATTTTTAGTGCTGACTCAGCATAGCAATATTTTTTAAGTTTTGAAATAAAGTTTAAAGGTTTGAAGAATGATAGATTGGGATTCAATTCAGTTCAAATTTCCACCCATGTATTTTGCGCAACCCTGAGGCCTGATTTCACTGACAGGCCTTAGATTAAGCAAGGAAAAGGCCATGGTTTAATTAGGACATCTAAGTAGATTTTATAAATGAGCCTTAGAAAAGAACATTACTGGTGTGCATACTGAGACAAAACAATGGTACTGACATATTTTAAGATATGCCAGTGCAAGTTGCTTTCAGTTAAAACAGCTAAAACATGCATTTTAGTCCAAGTCTAGGCTTAAGCCTTGTCTGTGAAACCGGCAGTGAGTGTGATAAGCAAAGGTATAAAATGCCAAATGCAAAAACTTACTTACTAGAAGTTACCTTGTCAAGATTATTGAAAAACGCAGCTTATGTGACAATCCATACCATAACAGTCAGTTCTCAGAACTCATCTCCAAACATTTAAAAACACTGAAAGTCACCAGAGAGGTTGTAACATTTGTTTAGTGCAGGGTGACGCTGAAGCCTGTTTGAAACTTCAACAGACCTTATCACCAGTCGCTCCCTTCACTCCCGCTTCACAGACCTCTAAGCATCTTTAATTCCATCTCCAGACAAAATATGCATACCATTACTCTACCACAGATTAAATCTTCAGAGACACTTCCATCTAAATTATTGCTGATAATTTTTTCATAGCAAGGCATGCCATGTGGCAGCAGGGTCACTTTCAAGTGTGGATAAAGAGTTTAAATGGTATGTGCCCGAAAGGGCCTGGTTTGAACCCAGGCTTCATTAAAATTCTCCTGACATCTGTCATACGGCTCAGGGGCTGGACAGAGGGAAGGAGGCCAAGAAAGTGCTGCTCTATTTCAATTGACTTTATTTACTCTATTAATATGTTTACCAAATGAGCAACAAATCCACACAAAATAAACAAGCTAAATACACCAGGCATTCAAAACTAAATTAAGATAAATGTCAATGATATAATTCATACATTTACATTTGAATTGAGATAAACAGGATGCAGAATTGTAATTATATATATATATATACACACACGTATACTAACTTCTGAACTGAATTTCTTTGCAATTTAGTAAGTTCATCCAGTTATTAAAAGAAACATTTCAACATCCAGTGGGTGTGGCCAATTCACTTTGAATTGAAAGCGGGTCAATTCTTAAATTATGTTTTTTGTCCGGCCCTCAAACACATCAGAGCAATAACATGCAGGTGTGTGTCGAGCGAGTGTGTGTGCAATACTCACCCAAGGTTAACACTCTATACCAGCAATTCCAAGCCCATAAAGGAGGGTAAATGGAGATCAGGAGTCAAACGCTCACAAGCGTGCTAAATTATCTGCGGAAATCAACACAGTCCTCATTAATTACACAATAGGCAGTTCGTCATTTTCCCACTCCCTCTCCGCCGTCTCCCCTGCCACGTGGTGTGATGAAGAGGCCCTCAGGATAAAGGGAGGATGCGTCTTTGCCTCTGACATTGCTGCCAAACAAGCTCTGATAATGTAGGAGAATGACTCACGTTCACCTTCAGCTCTTCTGATCTCGGCGACGGGAGTGAGCGTCACACGTACACGAACCCTGGGATATTTGTTGCTGTCACCTTCCTCTTGATCATTGCAATAATTTTTTACGGTTAAAGGAAAACGATGCGCTGTGCACTTAATTGTCTCGTGGGCACCTGCCGATGCCCTTTCGGTTACCCACACTGTCTGTGACATTCCCATTGATGCTGTTTTATGCCTAGGGGAGTATGACACTTCATCCATCTCATCGGAGAACTCTTTGTTAGACTTTCTTGCTCGCTCGAGAGAGGTACACTCGGAGGAAGTATGCAAATGCTAAGGAAGATTTATAGTGTAATCTCTGACTCTAAAGATTGATCTAACATTACCGCTGCAGCAATATAAAGTTGGCTTTTGTCTCTTTCTCCGGTGGAATACTCTGAAATAAGCCTGGAGACTATCCATTATTTCCCAGCAGAGGTGGATTACTCCTGGCCTGCCTCTGTTTGACATTTACAATATGCATTTTATTATTGGAACTGATCTGTGAATTAACGCTGGTACTGCAAGCCCCGCGCAAAGCTTCACAATCGAGTCGAGCATCCGCCCTTTCTGCATCTCCTCTGACCTTTCTGCACTGCATTATTTAACACACACAAAACCGGCACACCGGCGCACGATGCTGGCAAATGGAATTGACAGTGACATATGGCAGCGGGTGGCTACCGTGCATAATTGACAACCTTAAAAAACGGGCAGCTCTTGGCCTGGTCTCTCCTCTCGCATGGTGCTCACCCTGTTGAAAAGACCAGCAAATTTGGCCACCAGTACAGTATGAGTTTTGGATGCCAGTACCTGATAAGCTTCTTAAGGTTAACCCAGTGGTTTTTGGTGATGGCCACATTAAAAAAAAAGTTCTATATAATACAAAAACATTAGATTTATTAACTTAGCTAATTAAATGAGACAAAAACAGTCTATATTAGCAGTTGTCAAAAATGCTGTAAACTTTTTAAATTTTTCTAAATTGTCTTTTAGCTTTGTACTTTTGTGACCAAGAGACCAAGGCTGAATCCAAAATAGCGAATCATTTGCGTGGACATCCATTTGTAGTGGTGTCCGAAACCATAGTGGACGTTATTGAGTGTACTCATTCAATCCCACAATGCACCGCAATAATGAGCGTACAGCCGATGTACGCTCAATGGCTGTCCGAATTCGCTCACTCTTTTCCATTAATTTCATCAAGTGAACTGTATTAGTGGACTAACATAAGGAATAGTGATTGAGGGTTTAGGGGGCGATTTTGAATTCAGCCTAAGTGACCAAGATTTGAGGACCAATTGGTTAACTTCATTGACTTCCTTAATCAATCAGTATCATGAAAAAATCCATGCTAGTTGACCAAGTTTTCCTGGTCCACCAGTCATACCAGCACCAGACATGCTTTTTTCTAAGCTCTAAATCTAAGCTCTTTTCAGCAGGCTAGTCTAAAGCCTTCAATCAGAGCACATATTGGAGATCAGTTTCATCTAAATTAAATTAGTACTCTGAGATCCTTTTAATAGAAGTGGAAAAATAAGGAAAGGAGAGATTCAAAAAGGCCCCTGTGGTCTATGGCAGGACAGTTTGGGCTATAAGATTGCACTTTTTAGTGCTGTAGAGCAAGAAAAGCAATCAAATTCAAGGCAGGTGGTGCTGGTACTCAATCAAAGCATTACAAGGCAGCACATTTAATGTTCACATTGAAAAAGTGTAAAACTTCTCAAAAATTGTTACACTACTAAAGCTGCATTTACACTGTCAACCATTTCCAAATTCTTCAGTGGCACAAATTGGATCTTGTCGCGTGTGTAAACAGCAAAAAACAACAAGACAACAAGTTTTTTCAGGGGTGTGCGGCCCATATAAGCTGTGAATGCTCTGCATTCCCAAGCCATTAGTGGACTCAGTAATTAATAACACAAGTCGCTTGTTTGAGGTGTACCATAAAGCTTATTATAAACCCATCCAACGTATCTGCACCAGGTGCATTTTTGACATAAGACGCCATCCTGCATACCCGGTTAAAGAAGTCACCGCTCGCCACTGGGATCTAATTCAGCCTGTCTTCTAAATATACAATAAATCATATATAAAGCCATCGAATATATTTCTAAACACTTGTACCCAATTTTTCTCATATTTTCTTTTTTAAATTCAATTTAAATGTGTATAAGTGTACATCATGGAAGATATTAATATTAAATGTGTGTATAAAATGAACAGATTAGAAAATATATATATTTTTTAAAGTCCCTCACATCTGTATGTCTTAAGTGAATGTAAACCGATGAGTCAAAAACAAAATATTGGATCTGAGCATAAATCCTTGCAGTGAAGATGCAGCTTAAGAGACATCCTCTGCTCCAAAAATCCAGAAATATTGGTTCCCAATGCAAATTCAAAGCACCCAGGCAAGTTGTTAATGAATTGTGAGTATAAAGTACAACAAACAAATATGACTGTTTACCTAATAAGCTTTAAAAACAAATCCAGCATATGAGCTGATGCAACAGAAGGTAAACTCCACAGCTCAAACTGCCTCTTCATACCCTGTAATTCCAGAGCTTTCCACAGAAACGTGTGCTCCCCCTACAGCCATGATTAGTTTGCTGGGCTAACCACCAAGATCATAGTCCAGTCAGTTCCTCTCAAGCATAGCTCGTGCTCAAACATCAGGCTGATGTCATAAGAAGCAATGTCCTCTCAAGCAGAGAATGCTCTATGAACATTTTGATCCATTGTAGCACATCAATTTTGAAATTTAAGTCCAGAAAAACAGAACACTTTTGAAATTTAATTTCCCAGCATGTAATGCTGTTCAAACGCCGAATGCTGTAATCCTGCGGTGGTGCAGTTTAAAATGAATGTTATACATGGTGCAGTGTAAAATGAATCAAATACTTCTGGTTATTCCCTCTACTCCTTCCCTCTGTCCTGCACCATCCAGAAAGATCTAGTGGATAAAAAAATAGTCATGAATAAAGTTAAAGTCAGCATGAAAGTTGCGATAGTATTCGCTTCCCTATTGTGACGTATGGTGGTCCTCTACCAATCGGCACACTTCATATGTACTTGCACTCTTGTGGACTTACAATGGCTGCTGTGAAAAATCCACAAAACCGTTTTTTGTTGTTGTTTTTTTTTAATAATGATGTGCACAAATATTACATTCCATAAAAAAACAAGGATAGTCAGTTTTGATTTCATGGTGACTTTAATTCTTCTATGAACATTTTAAATTAATTAAGGATGTGCTGAGGACTAGGTGGGTAATGATTATATATAATTAACCTGGGCTATATCCAAAATCGCATACTTCCATACTATAGGCCTATAGTAGGCGAAAAACCTACATTTTCACAGTACTCACAAAAGAATTCGCAAAAAAGTACCCGGATGAGCTACTACTTCCGGCGAGATCCTGAAGTGTGCATAAGATGGACACTTTACTATCCCATGAGTTCACGGGAGAGGATTTATGAATGAAGCGAAGCGAAGCTACGCAACTGACGCTGGTAGGTCACATGATAATGACAACATGGCGAATGTAGTACATTCGAACATTCATACTACACACATTCATACTATTTAGAAGAGATACAAGAGAATATCCGATTTCGGACGCAGCCTTGGAGTCAACCTAAAGAAAGTTAGATTTAATTTTATCTGGTGGCTGTAAATGTGAATTTGTTCGAGGCATCTACTGCCACCACGAGTTGCAACAACATTTTAAACATAGAATAACGTCAACATGAAATCAAAATGGATGTCAACATTGGATATCATTCACTTTCTGAATATATATTCCTGGTCATATTTTGAGAAAATCACACTAGTCCAGAAAAATTGTATACTGCATAATCCTGCACATTGTAACTTGCTCTGCTCCTGAAAACTTTAATTTTCAGCTGATTTCACTTTTAGCACTTCCATGACTCCAACAACCTACTGTATCATAGAGAGACTTTATGAGTTTTCACAATCTAATCAACTCTTATGGTAGGAAAATTCCATATTAAACAATTTGCATATGGATGCAATAAGCATGATTGTGCACATTTTTAATTGCATTACTTTTTATTAGATTTTTTTATTATTCTTTTTTTTTTTTTTACAATTAATTACACTAAATTATCATTCAAATCACTAGCTCGAGCTCAACATTTCCATAATATTCTTGTTAGGACATCTTGAATCGAAATGTGTATAGTAGAATGAACAAATGCTAAGTACTTACAGACGTAACCAGGCAGTAGCTTTAATTTCAGTCAGGACTGGATGAGAGCAGAAACAAAACTGGCGAATATAGAGATCAATGTTCTGCTTGGTATTCATTGCCCTCAGGACCACATCTCTGTGTCCTCGCCTGTGAAACCCCTCTGATAGTTATCCGCAAAGTGTCACCGAGGACAAAAAAAAGAAGACATTTAATAATTAACAAGAGTATACAAGAACAGCAAAGAAAATAAATGATAGCGGTGAAAAGGAGGACAATGAGGCGACATTAACAATCAGGTCTGCGGGTGACTAACGAGAGAGCCCCACAACGTTTTAATTAGCAGCCTACTGGACGGCAGAGTGATTAATGAACACAATTTTATTTAAGCTTTGCTCTGAATTAATACCAAATTGACATTTAATGAAAATTACTTACCACCATCAGAATTAAAGCTGTTTTCAGCCTTGAAAACAATACCCTGCGAGGTAACAGATCTCACCACCATTAAAACGGGTAAAGAAATATACTAACGCACGTTAACCATGACAAACGTTTTCCGACTGGTTCTTATTCACGTTACCTAGCTTTTTGTTATTGGAGCTATTTTTTTTCTCCCTGCTAATGCATATGCATGATGTTTGAGAGTATGTAAATGCCTGGTAAATGCCTGCATAATTTTAATTGACATTGCACACACTCTGTTGCATGTGGTTCATAGAGTAATCACACATTGCAATTTTAGAGAGGTAGGACAGACTAGAATGAGATTTAGATATTCAGATGGTGCCGTCATGTCCTGCTTTCCCGTTTCATCTTGTGCTTATTATTCATACATAGAGACCGTTTGAAGATAAAACACTTGATTTGTCTTGGTGGGGGTGCTGGCGTCCTGCAGCGTGTGCGGGGCTGAGCTATACCTCAGCACACCTGGGCCACCTGTTGCTTTCACTGCGATCTTAGGGAATTTTCCCTGCAGTTCTGAAGTTCCATGCGAACTGATGCTTTACGGCCCATGCTTGTATGAATCACATTCTCTTGGGTTTTGCTCTAATCAGTAGCTTGATTACTCTTCCCAACTGTCCTTTATTATGACTGTAGTGTTAAAGCTGCTGTGTGCAATTTTTTTACGATGTTAAAAAACTGTCTTCTATCCCAGCTTAACATGCAGAGACAACTATAAGTTGATTTCCCTGAAGAATCTAACACTCGGGGCCCTATCTTAAACCCGGCGCAATGTAGCGTCATGCGCGACGCAAGTGTTTTTTGCTAGTTTCAGTCCGACGCAGTTATCATTTTCACGTCCTGCGCCATGTTGTTTAAATAGCAAATGCATTTGTGGCCATTTGAGCCCATGGGTGTGCTGGTCTGAAAACGAGGTGTGTTCAGGCGCATTGTTGGCACGTTGCTATTTTGAGGCAACAGAAATAGACTGCCAGCCTGGTTCTACCAGACTCTCGTACATTTCATTTGTACAGAGAGTCTGGCCTCTCTCCATTGACAAGCGTTAACTTCCTTGTAGGCGTGTATTCTGTTGAAGTTTAAAACTATTGGATCTGCCCAGAGTCACTCTGGATCTGCCAAAACCAAACACTAACCCTACAACTCAAACTAACGCACAACGTTAACGTCATCGTTCTCAGCCACTCCCTCTGTTCGCTGATTGGGCCGGCAAAAATGTGGCCGGAGAAAACCAGAGAATACACCACAATCCCAGACGTAGTACTGAAGGGAAATAAAATTGAGCGGAAGTACGCGGGAGGGCGGAGCCAGGCTAATAGACTGCGCCATTGACGCAATATATATTTTTTGTTATTTAAAGAGCGCGCTAGTAATGTGCGCCTACAGGTTCACAACACGCATACACTCTGCTTATTAAACACAAAGGGACACACAACAGCACACAAATATGCCAAATATTTAAAATAAAAGGATTACAATGTAAAAGATTATTATTGTGTACATAAAGATATGGTGGAATCCAGCTTGTCCCATAGATGGTCCGCTTGCGCACTATACCTTGCGCACGAGCAGTTCCGTTTGCACTCTGGAGATGCGTTCGGTCTTTCCATTATCAAATTCCGTTATGTAAATCCACCATGGCGCGACCACAACTGGTATTTAAAGGGAATGGGAGATGAGACTCCCATTCCCAAAGAGACTCCCGTACCAAAACACACAAGAGAATAGGGACAACCCTTTTTTGACCATGCGCCTGGCGCGTCGACCATTTTTCCCGTTGTTAAACTAGCAAAAGTGGATTCGGACACTCCCTAAGTGAACTTGCACCCTGCGCTTTAAAAAATGCGCTTAGAACGTTAAAATAGGGCCCTTGGCTTCTTTGAGTGGTCAAAAACTCATCATAAACACAAGGGGACCTATTTTAACTATCTAAGCACATGGTCTAAAGTGCATGGCGCAAGTTCACTTATGTCCGAATCCACTTTTGCTAGTTTAACGACGGGAAAAATAGTCTGCGCACCTGGCGCATGGTCTAAAATGGTTGTCCCTATTCTCCTAATGAGTAATGGGTGTGTTTTGGGCGTAACGTGCAATAAACAAATCAGAGTCTCATCTCCCGTTCCCTTTAAAAGCCAGTTGCGCTATGGCGGATTTGATATTTACATGGCGGAATTAACGCTTCTTTAGCGAGGAAACGGATCTGCTCGTATGCAAGCAGACCATCTACGGGACAAAGTGTATGTGTGTTGTGGACCCGCCTATAGGCGAACATTACTAACGCGCTCTTTAAATAACAAAACAAATATTGCGCCATTGACTTTGGTTTCAGTTGGTGAATGGCACAGTCTATTTCAGTTGCCTCAAAATAGCAACGTGCCAACAATGCGTCTGAACAGACTTCGTTTTCAGACCAGCACGCCCATGGGCGCACAAATGGCCGCAAATGCATTTGCTATTTAAACAACGTGGAGCAGGGCGTGAAAATGATAACTGCTTCAGGCTGAAACTAGCAAAAAACACTTGCATCGTGCCTGGCGCTGCATTGCATGATAGTTTTAAAAATAGAATAGCATAAAATATTTTGCTTTTAGAAAAACAATATTTTAATATATAAAATATAGTATAATATATATTATAATGTATAAATAAACTTCAACAAAATACAGGCACAGGTCTTCCTCCTCCTGAATGCTGTCTGGTAAGGTGGTTTTCACATTTTAGACAAATTCTTGTTGTTAAATCTCCCCGAACTGTGCTGTCGGTGGTGCATTGCATTCAACAAAGAGTGAATATTTTAGTGTGGATTTAACCATCCTGTTTATGACCACATTACACCCATTACACACTGATGACAACACCAGGAGCTCCACTTAGCCCTCACATGTGCTTATCACTGCTCTCTCTGTAATCAATAGAGAACTGTGGGGCAGAGTGGATGGAGGGAGAGGGCATGGAAGCAACAAATCACAAGTGTTTATTCAGCTGCTTTTGTGTATGTGTGAGTGTGGTGCATGTGATAAAGCCTCTCGAGATGGCCGTTGATGACTGTGACCACAGGGTCATCCACACGCTCAGCTAAAGGATTGAAGGATTGTAAACGCTCATCATATTTGCGCTAGGAACTCTATTTGTGAGACTGACTGACAATATGAGTACATCAAGCATTGGCTAGCTCATGATTTTGGTCTCACACATTTTAGACATAATAAGCTCGGGGTTATAAAGCAACATAAGGATTATAAATGGATAAAAACAAACAAACATTTTCTCTTACGCCAAGTTAATATGCAGTGACAATTATAAGTAAGGCATTTTTACATTCTGACTTGCTGGCGAACAAACAACACACCTCAAGGACATGCACAGGCATGCACTATATAGAGTTGTGTGTTATAACATAAAATATTTTGCTTGTGTTACAAAATAACAATATTTTATTAATAAAATCTAGTATAATATAATATAATATATAATAATATAGTATAATATATATAATATAATATTATAATATGCATTTGCTATTTAAAGCAGCGCTATGCAGTTTTGGCAATATCGCTTTTTTCTCGCGGGTTTCTCTATAGAGCTCCCCCTACAGCTTCGGAATAGATATTTGACAATACTGTCGTCAAAACTCGTTAGCGACTCTCCCCCCTCCCATCTTCTCCCTCTGGTCATGTGCATTTGTTTTCAAAGAAGCCGGTGAACGCACAGAGCCATGTCCACTGAGGTATGTATGATACACAGAAGGCTAGCATATAAATGTTTAGATAGTGTATGTGTGCAGTGCCGCCGGCCCAAAGTTGCAAGGCTGGTTTTTCCGCTCACAGGCGCTAGGGGGGTGCGAGAAGACCACCATTCAACCCGAAAAAAGTCATATAACCATTCCAATGACTCCCAAGCTGTTCTGTTAAGGTAAATTAAGCTAAAAAAACCCCTGCATAGTTCACCTTTAAACAACGTGGCGCAGGACGTGTAAATGATAACTGCGTCAGGCTGAAACTAGCAAAAAACACTTGCATCGCGTTATTTTTTGTTTGTTTTTCTCACAAAAAGTATTCTTGTCGCTTGATAAACTTACGGTTGAGCCACTGTAGTCACTTGGACTATTTTAACGATGTCTTTACTAACTTTTCTGGGCTGGCAGATATCAATTACCTTGCAGCCTATGAAGGAGTGATCCAGCTCTTAGATTTCATCAAAAATATCTTAATTTGTGTTCCGAAGATGAACGAAAGTCTTACGGGGTTGAAACAACATGAGGGTGAGTAATTACTGGCAGAATTTTCATTTTTGGGCGAACTAACCCTTTAAGAATTAAGGGTATGTAAACTTTTGAACAGGGTAATTTTTATAAATTCAGCTTTTCTTTGTCTTGTGGACTATATGTAAAAATATGTTATGTAAAATATCTTATTCAGGACAGAACTACATTAAAAAAAAACATGCATTTTATATGATCCCTATTATTTTGTTAAAATAATTAACATTTTGCAGATAGGCCTACTGCAAGGGGTGTGCAAACTTTTGAGCATGACTGAGCAAAACTGAATGAAATATTGTTTTAGCTTTCATTTCAAAATATTCACAAAAATCTAACCCTTAATTAAAGTCAAATATTTGAAAGAAAAAATGAAAGAATGAATTTGAAAGAATTTTTTCCACAATTACAATATATTATTATCCCTTCATTTAATACTTTGTGCAGCCTCCCTTTGCCATGAAAACAGCTATGGATCTTCTCCTATAATGCGTAATAAAGATGAAAAACATACTGTATGGCAAGAGACCTGAGACCATTTCTCCATACAGAATCTCTCCAGATCCTTCAGATTCAGAGGTCCATGCTTGTGGACTCTTTTCTTTAGCTCATATCACAGGTTTTTAAATGGGGTTTGGGTCAGGACTGGAATGGCCATGGCAAAACCTTCATTCTGTGATCAGTGAACTATTCTGTTGTTTATTTTGAGATGTGCTTTGGATCATTGTCATGCTGGAAGATCCAGCCACGGCCCAGTTTAAGCTATGCCAAACCCACCACTGGTGTTTTTCCAAAAAGCTTTATTTTGATCTCATATGACAATAAAACCCAGTCCCACTGAAAGTTCCAGTAACGCCTGGCAAACTATAGGTGCATGAGATTGAGGAGTTTGATGATACCAAATGCTTTAATTGCAACCTTCCCAAACAAATTGTGGCTATATAGGTGAGGTCTGATTGTAGTTTTGGAGACTTTCTAACCCCATGACGCAATAGCAATTTTCCAACTTTGATACTTACAGTTTGTCAACTCAAACCAGTGCGTGTGAGGCCAATACACACGTCCTCTTCCAGGTAGATTGTTACCATCTCCAGTTGATTTAAACTACCAACCTACCAACCAAGCAACCTGCTTGCTGCCATTTAATTAATAGTTTTAATTCCAGGAGATTAACGAACTGCTACTCCAGGGGGAAATCATTATGGTTTGCTAAAAAATATCCTTTGCAAGGTTGAGAAAATGAAGTAGCAGTAGCTATAACCAAAGTGTATCCAAACTTGAGCTCTACCATTACAAAATGTTCCAGTCGAGTAATTTCACTGAACCCATTTAGGCTCCAAGCTATTCTTTTTATTCCTTAATAAAAACACAAACAAAGGCTTTAATTAATTCCTGGTGAGGAGATGGTAAAAAAAGAGGACAGCTGGGATGCTACCTACTCTCGTAAAATATCTCAAGACGTGATGACTCGAAGTTAGCATGTTGAATGTATCTCTCTTCCTGCCTGTCAATCCGAACCGCCTTCCTTTGAACTACAAATCTCTCTATTTTTATTAATCACTGGTGTCTTTTCGTCTCACACTGTAAGCTTCACCACTTTCACTGTCATTTGTGACAAAGCCATGCTACTTTTTTTGCGATATGCCATTTACCCGTGGATCAGGCCGCCATATGCAAAAGCGCCACTATCAGTAGTGGCCCTGGGGAGAGATGTTCCACTGAATAACAAATTAGCCATTGAAATAAGACAACTCAATAATACCACAGACTAATTGCATATGCCGGGCAATGCCCATTAATTCTCTCACTGTAGAATCTTTAGCTTCATTGATCATCTCCTCCATTTGTTTAAATAAATGTGAATGGAAACGGAGAAGTGATGGCGGCTAGGCATTAGCCTGTCCCTCGCCGCTAACCTGAGGCTAGCGGTGGCGCATACAAATCAGAAATGAGATAAACTACTGTGTAACAGCTTATGTCGAATTTGTGCTTTTACAGAGAGTAACAGCTGAATTATGCAAGCCATGTCAGATCAATATGGGCAGTGTTTACAAGTGTTAATCGGGATTCACGTATGTGAACATCCATAAAATCAGATCCTTAATTAGAATCTGTACCACTAATAGAAGGAGAGTCGTAGTATGGAAAGAAATGCAACTGCCTCAGAGCAAATTAAGCTCTGAAGTGAGGTGTTATTGAGGAGTTTTACTGCCTACATAGGGCAGCTGCTTTCTAAGGCAGCACCCTAACTAGTGATGAACCACAAATTTCAGTCGAGTTTGATGATAGCATATTGCTAATGCCACACTACAGGCATACAAATAAACAACTCAATACTGAGTAGAGTAATATATGTTTCATTGCACTGAACTATTTTTAATCGATACTTAGCAGTATGAGATCTAATTCATAAGAGAACGATTTTGAAAATTCTACAGGCAGCAACTCTCACAATTGATTTCACTAGACTTTGATGATAGCATGTTACTACGCTAATGCCTAAACTCAAATAGGCAACTCACAGAAATACTAAGTAATATAATACATTTTTCATTACACTAAACTTTTCTAATCAGTACTTATCAGTACTGAATGAAATATAATTCAAAGGTAAATGATTTTGAACACACTGCATTGGCATTAACTCTACACAAATATGAGAGATGCATGTCACAACTGATTTCAATAGAGTTAGAGTTTCCTAAGTGAACAAATTTGAGCTTTCTACATAGACAGCGACTGTGTGTGCTACACAAATAGTGTATATGCAATACTCTAATATGCATACAAATACACAACTGACAGAAATACTGAGTAGAATAATCAATTTCATTTCACTAAACTATTTTCTAATCAATACTTCTCATTTACATCTATGCATTTGGCAAACACTTTTATCCAAAGCGACTTACATTGCATTGAGGTATACATGTTATAATTAAGGTTTAATTAAGGTGTACATATAGAACCCATGACCTTGGCATTGCTAGCGCCATGCTCTACTGATTGAGCTATCAGTATGAAATAATTCATAAATGAATGATTTTGAATGGACTACATTAGCAGCAAATCTACACAGACTCCATATGAGAGTCATACCTTATAACTGATTTCAAAAGAATTTGACGGTTCGAAGTGTATGATTCTGAGCTATTTACATAGACAGCAACTGCATGCCATACAAAGAGTGCTTCCCATGAAAGACAGACCTCACTATTTATTTAATAGTTTGACGTTTCACTAATGAGCATGACATTCCATAGCTCAAACACACAATGAGTAGGATAATCAGTTTTTCATTTGAATAAACAGCCTTTTTCTGATTCTATTTTTCTGCTGTTTCACTTCAATGCCACTTGAAGGCCAGCCTGCAACCTTAGCCAAAAAAATTAAATAAAATTGTAACACTAGCTAACACTGTATAAGCAGGGAAGGAGAGTTTGTTTTATTTTTATTTTTATTTTTTTAATGGATGTCAATGTAGGAGAGGCTTCACTGTGCTTAATAAACCGCTTTTGTGAGGAATAACTTATTTAAATGAATCGACATCTCATCGGCTAATCTTCAACATGTTTGCTCTTACACATTTCGTTTTGAATTGGTCTATTTTTAGAGTTTACACTGAAAAAAAAAATGCTGTTTTATAAGAGAAGTCGCAGACAATTGCGCGACAGGTATGATTCAGTCTACGGCACTTCTCATTCATATCTATGGTATCCGCCAACAGTGATTGACTGTCACACAACATCAAGGCTGTAATGTTAAGGCACACGTGATTCAAGTTATGCTTTCTCCAATGGTAGAACCATGGACCCTCATATCTCCCAATAATAAGACCATCTCTGTTCACTTCCTGTGCTTAGTTCCTATTAGCCTTTGTTTCTATTGCTTCCTTGTTTGATGCCATAGCGATTCATTACTGACACCTGTGCCTTGTTTAGCATATTGTTATCCTGTGTGTATATACCCTGTTGTCGTTGTCTAATTATTTTGTTTCCGTTTCTTGTTTGGATTATCTTCGTTGGTGTTTTTGAATAAATGTATGCAGCACTTGGATCCTTGCTCTCACTGAATCTTCAGATGCCATAGAATAGCCATTTTTGGTTCCCCCAACCTTCAACGAACAGGTCTTAAAAATAACCTCTTTTTGTTCTTAGTGTGTAGAAAATTTTAAAAGACTATAAAAAAAACCTGTTGTGTTATGGAAAGGTTGAATGGATGTGAAAAGTTTTGTCATGGAACCATAGATGCCTTTAAAGAACCTTTATTTTTAAGAATGTATTGAACGAATTAAGGATGTTTATTTTTCTCGCTTTTTCTCCCATCTTTGGTATTTATTAATTGGCGTAGTGCACTATGGGATTGTCTTATTCAATTTGCTTAAAAGAAATTTGGGATAAAACTGTTTGATAATTAAAATATTTGTAATTAATTGTCAGTATTGAATGAATTAGGGACCATAATACTTAACATTTCTCTGCACTGGATAGCCCAACCCACAATTAAATCTCAATGGCCCAAAGTCCCTCTTCACAAAGCTGTACACTGAACATCAAATATCTTCTGATTGGCTGTGAATATGTCGCATCACATAGCAGTTTCGCTTTCAGTGTGAGAAACAAATTGCTTGTCGCTGGAACATTCGCATCATGCCTGGTCAGGACACGGTGAAAGTCTGCTGCATTTTGTGTACATGAGTGAGAAAGAGAGAGAGAGAGAGGGGGAGAGAGCAACACCTCTGACAGTAATTTATTTGGAGCGAGATCTGCCAGCGGCAGTAACGCCCCCCTCTGCATGCCTGGCATCTGTGCTGCCACCCAAAATGTCAGCACACAGAAGCGGGCACTCACGGGTCATTAGGGAAAGCTGTCACATCCCACTGTCACCCCGTCCCTGCAGAGAAATAGAGAGAGCCACACTTGTTAGAGCAAGCAGCGCCCAAAAACAGCCTCCTTCACCTCAACTACTCTTAATGGAAACAAACTCAGGGGAAACTGCGCTTACTAAACGCATACCTGTCATAAAACATAAGGAGGTGTGCTCAAAGAGAGACTCTTGCAAGGTTTTTCCATGCCGAGATCAATGCAGATAAAGTATACATTTTATGACGATCCGAGTACTTGTGCAGGCAGGTAGGTGTAGTAAGGAAGACACTAGATGGTGTGTTTTGACACTAGCTGCTCTGTTTCAGTGCCGTGCAAGTACACGTCTATAGCTCTGATCCAAACCCTCGTGAGCTGCTTTGCTGTACAAAGATATACAAAGATATACTGTAGCAGCATCTTCTCTAATGGAACTTTGTTAATGAATGATTTGAACGCTGTACAGGAACTTTTCATACCAATAGTGTTCCATATACAAAGCACACAGGAGACTAGATTCCATCATGACAATTTAATAAGCATAAATAGTACACTGAATTCTTGGTTAAAACAGTTTTATATTAAACTTATATTATATAATATATTATGTATAAGTTATATAATTTTCTCACATTAAACTTTTTAAATTATTACATTTATTAAATTATTAAAAAATGTATTTACTTATTAAATTCACATTCACTTCATTAAATTAATTTAAGAAAATTTTAAAAATGTATTTATTTACTTTTTGGAGTGCATTATGGGATAGTTTTCATCAATTTCAACACTCAAATGAGCGCAAAGCGAGAGAGAGAGGGAGAGAAAAAGAAAACAAAAAGAAAACACATGCGCACACTCACTTGTTCTACACAATATAAACAACACATTTACGTTCTGACACGTAACACCATACGTACCATCAGAACTGAATACGAGCAAGAAGCACAACTGGATGTACGGGAAGCCAAAAGGTTAAAAAAGGATTGTATTTTTTCACGGAATTTAAGCGTTTTTTTGTTGTTTTTTATATTTTTATTAGAAGCGAGTTTTTCCCCATCTGGGGGAAGTGAGGTATGCCGTAAAGCAGTCGAATTTTGTAGTTCTTTTTGTGCTCGGGTTACTACCCGAAACCCGAAGTTCCGTAGTGCCAGTAAAAGTGATACAGACCCCGTCAGGCTATGGCAGACGTGTCATTCAGCCTATTGTAAGTCGATGTACCATCACAAGGGTCTTGGAAATATATTATGAAGGTTGAAAAACTACATGGTGTTGCTTTAAACTATTTTTAATCAATGCCATTTCAAATGAATGAAGAACATTTAGCAATTTGGACCGTGGATTGTGGGGCTGTCCTTTTCAATTTGGCAATAATAAATAAAAAGAAAAATTGGCAACAGCAATTATTATTATTTTTTTATTCTATTAAACTTTTTTTAACAATAAATTTTAGGACTGAAAGAATCATAAGTCATTTTCTGATCAACATTTCTACCACATTGTCAATTTCTATTCATTGACAGTGCAGTATGGGATCGCCTTCAATTTTACCCAATTTTTTGGGGGATAAAATAGCTTAATAATTACATACTGTATCAAATTAAATTTACATAAGGCTACAATCAATCATCTACTGTTGCAGTGTATGGTGGGATTGTCTTCATCACGTTGGCCAAATGAAATTTAGGCTAAAATAGCTTTTAATCAATAGGCCTACTATGTCAGTACTCAACAAATTAAGGATATTAATTCTCTCGCATCATCCACCATATTAGATTTATTTATTCATTGTTGCAGTGCATTATGAGCTAGTCTCCTGCAATTTGTCTAAAAGAAAGTATCTTAGGAAGAAGAATAATTGACATGCCAACCTTTTGGAACAGCCATCACGTAATGAGCGTGCCAATGATGCCTAAAGAGACAGCTCGCTTGGGTTTCGGAACAGAGCTTGTGTGTTTTTTTGTGAAAGCGTGTGAAAGTGCAGATAAAGATATACAGCACTAGCTGACTAGGTACAGAGAACATCTGCAGAGAGCAAAAGAGAGAGAGAGAGACAGACAGAACGCTATGGTGCCTGGTATCCGACATGCGCGCTGACGGCCGATTTGTCGCTTCAAACGCAGAGGGCTGACCTGCGGGCGGAGACACACACAGCGCACAGTGAGACGGCAACTGAGTCTGAAAAGCTGTGACACTTCAAAGAGAAACTCACACACGCAAGCACATACACCCACAAACAAGCTGTCATCTCCCGAGAAAAGATACACACCACGCTAACCTGTTTACTGTGTGTGAGAGGAGGCAAACAACAAATAGGTGCTATGCTAAGGGTGCAACAGAAATCAAACTCTATAAAATAACCTTGATGAAACGTGAACAGAGCCTAACAACTCTCATCTTGCGCACATTCACAATTACTGCTGCAAACCTGTTCACGCTTCCATATCAATTAACGCTTCACTAAGTTCCACCTACACAGTTGATTGAATTGCAAATGTAAATCTAAGGTAGTTTTGACATACTGCCTGCATCCAAAATTGCATATTACTTCATACAGTATGTATGAATTCATATTCATTAAACAGTACTCGGATAACCTACTACTTACTGCGAGATTCTGAAGTGCACATCCAATGGACACTTTACTATCCCATGAGGCCACAGGAGAGGATTTGTGAATAGCAGTGAAGTGACACAACTGATGCTGGTAGGTCACATGATAATGACATTATGACAAATGCAATACTCATACTAGAACATACAGTAAATTAAGGGTTAAAATAATTACCTAGAGTAGGCCTATGCGATTTCAGACGCAGTCATGATTTTTTAAAATTTGTTCATTGTCTTAAATTTTGCTAATTTTATGGTAAAATAGTTTATTTGAAACTATTTTTATAGTAATAATACTAACTCAGTTTTGAACGAATTAAGGACATTTATTTTCTTACTTCTGCCATCTTGTATATATTTATTCATTGACACAGCACACTATGAGATTGCTTACATTTTGATTCATTTTAATAAATTAAATATGTTTTTATAAGCACTTGTCAGTCATTTCTATTGCTTTGTCCGCCATCTCTGATTTATTTATTCACTGTCGCAGTGCATTATGTGGCTGTCTTTTTTGATTGTGCCAAATTAAATTGTAGATAAAATATTTCATATTAAACTATTTTTATTCAAGTGAATTTAGGACAGAATGTATTTATTCATTGTAACAGTGCATTGTGTGACTACCCTCTTCAATTTGTCAAAAAAATAAATAAAATAAAATAAAATAAATGGGTAAAATAGTTTAATTAAACAATTTTGCAAATGCAAATCTAGCCACAGATCAGAAAATGTATAGTAACTGCAAGGCCACAGCTTTGACAAGAATTAGTAATAAAGATTCTGTTCTTCCACTGCTGGGATTTAATGGCACTATTGAGCACCGCATGTAACATTTAGACAAGCTTTTTTGCATGTGACCCTGCTTGTGTGCCCATGTGTATGTGTGTGTGTGTGTGTGTGTGTGGTCAGTGTTATGTTCCACTAGCGTCTCCATTGCCTCAGGGCTTTTACTTGTGACTCACTCTACTGCTGTAATCACGCTGCTCGCTGCTTGCTTTCTAAACTTGATTTCCAGATTGCCTGTGTGCGTGTGTGTTTCCTGGACTAATGTCAGCTGATTGATGGAATTTGTTTGGGTTTAATTACACTGTAGGTGACTGACTATGCCTGTGCACTTCACTGAAGCAGAAAACTCAACTTGGTTAGGCCAGAAATTGGATTTCCGAAAAAGAAACAGCATCGAATGGGAGGTTCTCTGGACAATATCAATGTCTCTCTCACCATAGTTCCGCAATGAAAACAGACTTGTAACATAATTACTATGATATAATGATCAATTCCCACCATAGAACAAAAGATGTGCTGGACCGAAAAGACAGAATCTATATTGTTGAGACAATAATTGTGATGTGTTCATCTTCCACATGATAAGAGAAAGATGATAACAAGTCATCTACCCTTCCTCTATAGATTTGAGTATCGATGACACCCAGACTCAATAAAACAGCCAACAATGCATGTAAATGTATCGCCATTCCAATACGCCCTCTTGGTGGGTGTCAATCATTACTTTGAGCAAAATAACCAGAACTGGAATCAAAATGAAATTTAGAGCACTTAACATCCAAGAAAGGCTTGGAGAGTAAGATATATGTGAGGGTTAGTTCTGTGGAGAGGTTTAATAGTACAGGGCAAATTCTGCAGGGAATAAATGTTCAACACGCGGCTGCTAGACTGCTGGAGTCCTCTCATCTGTCAGCTTTCCTAAATCAATTAAATTTCTTTGCCTATTTCCACAGGGGAAAATTGCAGTGCTTAACGTACACAGAGTCCACAACATAAAGAATCGTCAAAGATCGGCCTTTAACACAGCAGGTCTTTTTGCATATCTATCACTAGGGGTGGGTGCTATACTGGTTAAACCGATAAACCTGTACAATTTGTCAACTGGAATAAAAAACACTGCATGGTAGGGAATACGCGTTCCAATCAGTTTACTGAGCCAACACGCATAAAACAGGAAGAAGGCGGAGAAAAGACAGTAATGGTGCGTTCAAGTCCTCCTGGGAAGATCGTATTTACGAGGTGGGAAGTCGTGTTTTTGACGGCAGGTGTGTTCAGGTCACGTCAGAATAAGATGGCGGTACTTTCTCTTAATTAATTACACAAAAATACCGCAAAATTCTTAAACTCGACTTCTAGAAAATGTAGAACAAAGAAATGTGCATCAAGTGTGTTTTACTTTTTTTTTTCATGAATCAATGAAGCCACTTTATCATTACATATTATTATATTATAATGCTATCATATTTTGTTCAGGCAATTAGCTTACTTCGCTGTAGATCGCTAAATACCTTTATATATTGTGGGTTTTCCGCCATGTTTCTCACTGACACACCCCCAACTCGTAAAGATCGGAGCTTAATGAAAATCCTGAGCTTCCCAATCGTATTTATGACAACGTGGTGCTGCTCATGTGCCTTCAACTTGTAAATACGATATTTACGACATGACTTGAACACACCATAAGTAAGTTTGTCTAAGTCCCACCACCTTTGTTACATTTGCTCATTTGTTCAAGCATAATGCTTTGTTTACTTAAAGGGGTGGTTGATTATGTTTTCACTTTTCTAACTTTAGTTAGTGTGTAATATTGCTGTTTGAGCATAAACAACATCTGCAAAGTTACAACGCTCAAAGTTCAAAGCAAAGGGAGATATTTTCTTTTAAAGAAATTGCTTTTTAAGGACTACAACAAACGGCTGGTAGGGACTACACGAGCTTCCTTCCGGGTTAATGACATCACTAACCCTAAAACTTACATAAGCTCCGCCCCCTCAACACGATTTATAGATTATCAAGACAGAATATGCTAATCAATGACTAGAAGATAACTACACATAAGCTACATAAATTCATCAACTAACCATTCAGAAATGTTGCTCTACACGTTGTCACTTCTTCTTGAGTCTCTCCATCATTGTCTGACTCCGGTTTGAACATAAAAGGCTAAAAGGTTTTTATTTATTTATTTATTAATTTAAAAGGTCATACATTTTCAGTGTTTGTCTGAGTGAGGTAAAAGGACACAAGTTGTTGTAGCTCTCTACCCTCTGTGTTGGGAGCAGCAGCTCATTTGCATTTAAAGGGACAGACACAAAAACGGTGCGTTTTTGCACACCCTCAAAAAGTGACAATTTTAACACGCTATATCTGTGAGGTATTTTGAGCTAAAATTTCACATACACACTCTGGGGATATCAAAGACTTATTTTACATCTTGTGAAAAGGGCATTATACCACCCCTTTAATACCAGGATCAAGGACATCATCAGGGAAGATAACCAGGAACGTTGTCCTGAACCCTGTAACAATTTTCTTTTCTTTTTTTTCTTTTTTTTCAGAATTATAGAATTATGTAAAAAAGAATATAACTGTAAAGAATATAATGTAAAATGAATAGGAAATATTTAAGACTCTAAACCTGACGATCATGTTTTCAAACACAGTTCATGCAGCTTGAGTAGTGTACTCCAATTTTCATGCAGATACAGTAACACTAGAAATTGTAATGTAATTGTAAGAAAACCCATTAAATTAGAAAAATGCTAAGTAGTTATGTAAGACTTTTGGATCCCACTGTAAACTGCTGTCTGTCAAAATCAAGAATATTGTGATTGAGAAAATGTCTGCTCGTATCACCCACCCCATGTCGCTCATTATCTGTAGATTGTGAGTGTTCAGCTCTTGTACTGGGTGGGCGAATTATTGCAGTTGTGTCTCCATGGCAGGGCTGGAGTTTATGGAGTGCTGAGCCGTGCCAGTCTGCTGGCGTGGTGTGGTGTGGTGCGGTCCGATGCGGGGGAGGTGATGAGCTCTGCAGAAAGGAAACAGGCTTTTCCAGATGGCAGGACTATGATGATCAGCTCAACTGCCACAGACCTGGTCCAGCTACAGCATTAGTCCGACAAGCCAACCTGTCATTACCTTATCTCTGCCTCTCTGCTATGCCATTCCTGACCCACCTGCCGTCTCTGGACTCATCTCCCGCTCTCTGTCTCTCTGTCTCATTCTCTCACTTTCTTTGCTTGCCAACCCCATCTTTCTGTATTCAGTTCCTCACTCCTCTGCTTACAAGAATACTATGAGGGTACTTTGTTTCCATGACAATGTATTATACCGTATTCATATACCATTATCTGTATAGTTACATCTGGATTAGGTTCCAATCTAAACTGAATTAGGAATGCTTTTTAATTCCTATTCGCTTCCTGAATTATTATATAAAATGTTCAAACTTTAAAAATCCAACTTTAGAATTTAACATGGGTTAAGCATATCAAAACAATTTCATCAATATATTCTATAATTAGTTAATTTAGTAACTGAACTTATGTTTATTTTTTTATAATATAGTTCCAATCCAATCAAAATAATATCCAATTCAAATTCTCATGAACTGAAAGAGAGCCAAATGCAAAATCCGAATAGCATCCATCTCCGAAAAACTTGGTATAACCTGATGTTACTTTTTGTAAGTGAGTCTCCACCACTCTTTCACATCCCCGATCCCTTTCTCACCTCTCTTTCTCACTTTCTCTTTCTTTCTGGATTTACATTTCCTTGGGTCAGCGACTGAGACTGTAAATGAATTCTGAAGCCGTGTCCAGCTGACTGGCTTTGCTGTGCAGTAAGAGGTGTTGGGAAGGGGGAGCTGCCAATACAAGTGACAGCCATTAATGCTCACCCTGCCTGGTGTGCTTCATTATGTCCTAGCCGCTGGATCCAGCCTTTCCCCAGCACTCCGACACTTCTCTCTCTCTCTCTCTCTCTCTCGTCCCCTCCATCCTCCCCCTGCCACCCGTGTCGAGACAGCCCCTGCCGCTGATGCATTTACCTCATTCGGTGGGTTTTACCCTGAGCAAAGACAGTCAGGCCAGATTTCTCTAGCTCCTATCAAACCCACATTTCTTTGTCAGCTTTCTCCCCTCAGCCTGTGGCATGTTTGGGGAGGTAAACTACTTGATGAAATTTAAAAGTATAAATGTGGATGTGAATTATCACACCTCTGCTGGGCTCGGGCTGCCACTTCGACTGGCTTGTGATTTTCTGTGTCCCGGGGTGGGAGTGAGCAACGGACGTCCATTATTGATGACATCCATCAGGTTGAAGGGGCATCTAGAGAGGGCCGGGGTGGGCAGGAGGGCCTACTGCTATGTGACCGTATTGCCTGTAGTAGAAGAGCAGTCAAATGGGTTGTAGTCAGGGCTTGACATTAACACCCACCACCCCTCCAAATGCAAGTGGATTTAGTCACTCTATAGCCACTTTGGTGGGCTGAAATTTATATGTAGCCTAATAAATACATTTTTCAATTGTAGTCTTTTACAAAGGCATCTGAAATAATAAACTAAGTGCAATGTAGTGTTTTCAAAAATATAGATTGTTCGATACATATCGATACTGAAATATCTGAAATGCTTCCAATAGTCATTTTCCGCAGAATAGATACACGATACCAGCTGCGCTTTCTGAATTGATACACACACCCGCCTCCCCTCACTTACTCATTTAATTTGCTCCGGATGAATATTGTTGGTGTTACAAAGTTTGAATTTCGGAATGGGACTGCACTCATTTCACATAATTTTACCAGTTCCCACAGATTTTGTGCTCACACCCAAAGTGTGCGTAGATAAAGTCACCTCTCAGTTCTAAATTGAGTTCTCTTTCACTCTTATTGCGTTTAAACAGTCAAATAAACACAAAAGAATGTCAAATGCCAGGCTTGGCAAGTATTTACGTAAACAGTCAGTAATATTTAAAGTGATTGTATACAGTTGAGAAAGAAAACATGTGCAACAGTAAAATGGATCCATGGTGTAAAGGGGCATAGCAATGACCTGAAAAGAATGGGTGAGGGGGCATTATAAATCTCATTAACAGCTTTTAAAAATACAACATGGTTTCATGCCTAGTTGCCACAGATACACTATCTATGAAATTATTTAAAAGGTTAAAAAAAAACATGAATCTTTAAAGAAATAACAGTTGCTTTACAATTCTAAAAGTTTTAACACCATTAAACTGTTTTGCTGTTTCTCAAAAGTGGACTTGTTGCGCTAGACGTACTTGGCTGTGGTTTACCTCTTGATCATTTATTCAGCCCACGGTTTAAGAAACCTATTGGCGGAGGATTCTGCTTGGTCTTAATGCAGTCATTATTAGTAGGCAGAAACTAGTGTGGCCCTAATTTCTGTTTGACTGGGGGAACAGGATCCTGTTTGACAATCCATATAAAATCAGCTTTGGCAGACAGGGAACAATGTAACAAATATACAATAACGATAGAACGATAGATAAAACGATAGATAGATAGATAGATAGATAGATGGATGGATGGATAGATAGACTGTTGCCAAATAAAATAAACCTTTTAAAATACAACAATTAGGCCTATATAATGTAAACAGCCTATAAATCTCCATTTATAGAATTCAAAATCTGAAATCCATTATAATGTTGTAATTTTTGGAATATGTGTTTGCTGAGCATGTTATCCAGTCTATTGTGCACAAAAGTTGAGGTTAGCAGCAATTAATCAATGTCTTTCAAATTGTGAGTGATCAATGCTCGACATTTGTGATCACTTTCTCTCTGTCCCTCCTGCACCTTTTGGGAATCACGCTGAGTAAACAACACACACTCTCAATGATGTTTGATTTATCTTCATTTACACCACTGACAGCTGCTCATCCTTTTCAATTGTCACGCGCACACACACGCACGTCATGCGTGTCACAGCATGAGCGGAGACATAGCAGCATGGTGCAAGAACACACACAAACAAATACACAAGTGCACACACATACACACACACACACTGACAGCGCTGGAATGATCATGTCTAATTTTTATTAGTGAGTTGATGATCAACCAAAGCATTGTTTTCACATTTAACGGCAGGAGTCGGGAGGCGAGGTATGTGCTCACTGTCTCCCGAGAGAGAGAGAGAGAGAGAGAGAGAGAGAGAGAGAGAGAGAGAGAGAGAGAGAGAGAGAGAGAGAGAGAGAGAGAGAGAAAGAGAGAGAGAGAGATGGAGACTGGGGTGGTAAGGGTGCCAGGAAATCAATGGCAACACACTGAAAGATGCGGGCTGGAGGGTAATTATTGGCCATTCTGTGTCTTCAGCACGGGATAGCAGAAATTGTGACAGATAATTAGGAGGTGGTGATTTCAGAGTAAGAAAAGCACGCTCCCACTGCCGGCTACACGCTCAATGGACAGGATAAATAAATCAATGACATAAACAAAGCAGACATGCATGGAGTGCATATGCAGCGCTGAAATGCGGCCCGCACGGAATTGCAGGCGTGCTGAAAGGGTGGGCTTCTTTAATCTACATAGAAATACATGAAAGAGAGAAAAAAGACAGGAACATATCACACTGATCTTCCCTATGGGGTTGGGGGTGGTCTTAATCTCATAGACCCACATAAATAGCACAAATTGTAGCTCACTCTGGCCAAGAAGGTAGGTGGGTATTAAGGCTGTGTTGGCTTTTGGCTTGCTTAGTTGGGGATATTAAATTTAACATTTAATTTAATATTCAACAATAATATTGATCTGCCTGCATGGACATCCTGCATGGCCGATGACATCACGGTTTTCTCCAGAGCGGCTATATATACAGTATATATATAAATGAACTAAATTAATAACTTTTTTACAACAAAAATTAAACATCACTGAACACTGACGGTGACGCTATTTTCTTCTGGAAACTAACTTTGTTGCATTCTTTTCCTGTTATCTCTGTAAAGCTGCTTTGAAACAATCTGTATTGTAAAAAGCGCTATAAAAATTAATGTGACTTGACTTGACTTATTGATAAGAATGATACAATATGTATCGCGATACAGGGGTTACGATACGATATATTACGATATATTTTGATATATTTTGATATTGTAAGCAAGGCGATATATTGCAATATTTATTTTCTTTTTTCTTTTTTTTTAAGGAAGAGAATCTAATTTCTAATTTTTGAATCTAAAGTCATAGATAACACACATATGCATGAAACATGCATAAAACCTGAGCAAAATTGTGTTAATCAGAACAGGGATCTGCATTTATCAGTCCCATCATAACACTTGATGAAAATGCTCAAATAAATCAATGACTCGAATTAATAAATAAATAAACAAATAAATAAATAAATAGCGGAAAATGTTGTGTTAAGAATTTCTGTCTGTTCCAAAAGTAATAAGTACTGAATATTTCATATGTAACTTGGAACAGCCATGCTCACGGATCTAGAAACTTGGTAATTAAGCTGTAAAACTTTGGCAAATCCACTGACTAGTAAAATTACTACTGTAACAATTTACAAACTAAATCTTGGACATTGAGCCAATACGATTTGATCATACCAGACTGTTAATTTAATATTATTTGCATACTGTTATGATATTTATTAATATTTTGAATTAGCTGTTATTTTTATATTTTCAGTTTTCATTTTCAATTTAGTTTTTTGTTGTTGTTGCTTTTGTTAATTTTATTAGTTTTTTTAAAATATTTCTATAATATCCATTTAGCTTTATTCTTATTTCAGTTTTAGTAATTTCATTACTTTAATTTATTTATTTCAGTTAGTTGCCAAGGCAACATTTCTAATTTAATTTGAATTCTTTCAGCTTTAACTGTTAATTTTCAGATTGAAAATTGTTTTAGTTTTAGTTAACAATAACAACAATGTTACCAGATTGGGAAAATGCCTTCCATTTGTATCAGGCTGTCATAATCAGGTTGGAAAACAAAATGAAGGTGGTACAGTAGCTGGCTTACATGGTTTATAGCTAGCAAAACCTAGTTATCTGGCTCATGTTTGTTTAGGTGGTTGACTACTAGACTATCTGCTAGAATACCAGCTGTAGGGGCTAAGGCCAACCAGAAAGACCATACTTCTAAGTATGGCTAAACTGTTGGGGACCTAGCTGGATGAGAGAGAAAGAGAGAGAGACACGGACCAATGGTAGTACAAAGGTGTTTACCAGCCATAGCAAACTTTTTCTGGAAAGTTTGCTTTGGCACGCTGTTTCAAACTCCCAAAACGATCTTCGTGTTGGCCTGGTTTTTTTCAATATGATTTCACAGCAGTTTGTTATCGGGGCCTTAAGTATTCTCAATACTTGCCATCTCTATAGTAGCCTATACTGAAGTTCTGTTAACAATGTAACTCAGATATTTCAGCCCTGCAGACTTGATCTACAGTGAAGTCAGATTAGCGTCACTCTCGAGACCTCCATAGCCTTGCAGCCTTGGACAGATTTACATAATAATTTATACTTCGTGCATCTCACTTTGCCAACGTTCGTAAATTCCGCTATCTGGGAATAAGGACGCCGCGGTAGATCTTACGGAGGTCATGCTGCATTTTCCCAACACCCCGCGTCTGCGGTCCTTCCATCAAACATTTTTAACAACATTTATACACAAGAGAACTAAATCTGACCTGGGGCACTTTTTTTTCTTCAATAATGTAGTTTGCATGGTTATTGTGTTGGGAATAGCGCTGAATGGTCTTCGGTCCATCTGAAGCGCTCCGTCTCTCATATTTGCACGTGCCGCTTCTCTTCCAGGTGATTAGGCGAGAACGGGCTGAGAGAGAACTTGATTTGAAGTGGCCTCCAAGTCAATAAAAGATGAATGTTGGGTGCCGAGCGAACCGCCTCCCCTCATACCCCGAGATAAAAAGCAGAGAGATTACTGAACATAGCGAGGAGCGTTAGCATGATGGAGCGGGAGAGGTTAGCAGCTAGCAGGGCAGTCGGCGCGAGACAGGTACCTCAGTGGCTTTAGATAAAGATTTGTGTTATATTTTAGAGTCCATATAGCTGCCTAGTCACATACCTATTAGAGAGAGAAGCTATTACAGCACTGCACTGACAGACCCCCAGGAGAGAACCGCACTGTTCCTGGGTAATTCCAGGCAAATAGAAAAAGCCAACAGCAAAATTATTTAATGGTTGGGTGGTGGGAAGAAGGGAGACTGAATCAGAGAAAGGAAGTGAGAGAAAGAAAGAGACAGATAGATGATGGGGCTGCAATGCTAACATTGTTGCAGTATCTCTCAAAATGTGCTAGTTTTACAATATCGGCTTTTCCTTCTGATTCACTTTAAAAAAAAGTTGCTTTTTCTAACCATGAAAAAATTATATTAAAGATGGATGTGTAAAAGTTCTATTAAGTACACTTGTAATTTTAGGTGTGATGAAAAAAGTAGCAGCAGATCTTCCATATTTGTGACATACTGTACATCCGAGTGTAAAGGATTATTGATTTTTTTTTATTGATTTTTTTAGGATTTTGGTTCTATGCATTGGTTTTATGATGATGCATTAATTTTATGATGATTAAAAAAATATATATATTTTTTTTAATTAAACATGCATGGATGAATCGTTCAAAAATAAGACCTATAACATGCATTTAAAAAAATAGATAAAGTGAATTTTTAATAATTATCCCTGACAAAAAAAACAATACATTTCTTAATGTAAAACACTTTTTCTTCATACCCACTATACATACCACAGTTTTTGAAGTATTTTTAAAGTAAAAACAAAAGAAGATTAACAATGTTAAATACAAAGGAAGTTAATCACAAAAATGTTGCTAAGCATACCTGTCCTAATTAAAATATATTAATTGTACAGTATATCTACATGTTTGTTTTTTGCACACCTCATAACTTAAAAAAAATAATAATTTTAATCTATCATTAAATATTGCTTGATGATACTGTAGATAATGTCATACACATGAAAACAAATGAGAAATGATAACATGCTGGCAATATGCTAAAACAAACTATTAAAACTCTTTTTTTGGTAATTGAAAATAGTTGGCAGCAATCTGAAATAAGTTGAATCTGAAGTGTTAAAATTGCTTAAACAAAAGCTGGAATAAAAAAAAAAATTGAAGCTACTTACAAAAACGAATACTTTACCTATAAATAATTATAAAATAACACAACAATGGTCAAATGCATTAGCCATCAACATGTACAAAGGCATGCTAACATATAACTTATTGAGACAATCAAACTAAAAATGTTTTCTAAAAACATAGTCTTGTAAGGGACAGGAGACGGCACTGGTGCGGCATCTCAAGTGAAAATTAATGGGTGATTATTCCCGCCTGAAAATCACAGCAACACAATCCAGCACAATGCAATCAACCCGTCTTTCTGATGACATTTGAGACAAGCCCAACCTTTTCCTCAGCAGTTTTTACCCTGAATGCGCAAATCATCTTGACTTGTTTGGACTGCCATTTCATAGAAGATATCAAATTAGCCCAGTGGAATTTGACTTGGAAATGAAAGGCAAGGGAATAAATAACAACAGGGGTGATATTTCTTACGAGGTTTTTCTGATTGCTCCAATTTGCATCACGGAAAGTGAAATGGGCGCTGGCTAACTCGTCAGCCTCCTATTCATGGTTGAAATGCGCTTTGCCTCATCTTCCCATTAGCAGGGGGGGGGGGGGGAGGGGATGGGGGCGGAGGAGAAGTCCTTCATTTTAACTTTGAAGATAATTAAACACATAATGGATATCACTGTCACCGAGAAACTCCATAGCTCGTTTATCGGAAGCAGTATTTTGTATGCTAGCCAAATTAAAAGGCTAGAAATGTGCTTGTTACTAATTCATTCGGCCATTTAAAGGATGGGGAGTGATGCGCTGGAGTGGGTGAGCCAATCTGTTAGACAAAAAGTGCTGCATTTCCTCCCTGATTTATGAGCTCTTTTCTCTTTTTCCTTTCTGAATGGGCAAAGCGACTCCCTCTGTGATTCGAACGGACGGAAAAAGTCAGAGGTGCGCCTTGTACACTCTCGCCGTCTTTTTTCTTACATTGTATACTATAGGAGAGCTTGAGCTTCATAAACGCCATTACTTACTATTTTGATAATGGCAAAAAAACAAAACAAAAAAAAAACACTGTGATGCTAATGCACATACTAGTGATATTTGCAAATTATTCATTTCAAATTTTATTTGTATACTTATTTCAAAGCATCTGCGTTCCTAGCCTGGGAAAACCCAGACAACTTCCGGCAAATTCAGATTTGCTCGAGAAGTAGTCTGGCAAAGAGCTCACTCAAGCCCATTTCCATGCCGTCGAAATCGCGGCACCAATCAGAAACGTTGAGGCGGGCTTTACACAATGACGATCGCTCTGATTGGTTTTAGGTCTATCCAATTGCGCCCAGAGGCATTTGAGCGACGTCCGTTCAACTTTTAAATGCATTATTATATTCAAATTGCAAACACATGAGGACAGTCTCCATAAAAGACCCACTGGCAGATGAACGTGCTACTACATTTCTCTCCGAAACGGTAGGAAATTAAATTAGATTTAATAGAGGATTTTAACTGTGACACGATGATTGACAGGGCAGTTTAAGTGACAGGATGCACGCGACAGATCCGTCCGATAAAGATGACGAAGTAGTATGTCCTAAAGCTTGCCTACTTTTTTGCTACACATTCAAAAGTAAATATCTTTTCTTCACAAAAAGAGTACATACTTTTATGGCGTAGTGTAACTTAGGCAAATTGGGACGCAGCATATGGCTTTACACGATGACGATCGCTCTGATTGGTTTTAGGTCTATCCAACTGCGCCCAGAGGCATTTGAGCGACGTCCGTTGGTGACGCCCCTTTGGAAATGATTTGTCTATGGAGCTTTGCCAGACCATAGCTCAGTTACTACTGAGAATGGTCTGGTTTTAACCAGGCTACTGCGTTCCCACATCCTTACCGCAAAATCCTCCCACTGACGCTCCTCTGTACTGCATTTATGCTTCAATAATAAATGATGCTGTTGTCCATTTTATAGCTTTTACCACAACAGCATTAGCCTGTACTTCATGCTATGCATTAGCATGCCCTGTTTTTATATACATGTCAAATTTCTTTGCTGATTTGTTTAATGTGCTTTTGAACTTGACAGGAAAGGCCTCCGACACGGTAATGATCTCCATCATGGACTAGTTAAACTTTACTATCCTCATAACATGCCTTTCAGCAGGAGTAAGATAGTGTTCGGCACAGTGGTCTTAATGGTAGCGTAAAAGCTTCACATTTGTCTGTTGATGTATGGGCTTGCCTCCAACTCTCTTTTACTCTAATTTAATGTGTGAAAACTAATGGAAAAACAGTCTGTTTTTTTACCCACCCTGTAAAACAAACATTTCAGACTACAACACTCAATATTTGAAAAATGAATGGCAAGATGTGGGATTCAAATAACTAACAGTTAAAACGAAAAATAATAATAAAAAAAAATCAAATAAATTTGGATACCTATAACCACATTTAAATATGTATGAATTTTATTTAATTATATATAAATATATCAAACCAAAAAACTATAATGAAATAAAATGTACATATATATATACGATTAATCTTTTGACAGCCCTAATATATATATATATATATATTAGGGCTGTCAAAAGATTAATCGCGATTAATTGCATCCAAAATAAAAGTTTGTGTTTAAATAATATATGTGAGTGTACTGTGTATAATTAAATTTGTATCTAGAAATACACACACATGCATGTATATATTTAAGAAAAATGTGTTATTTATATATAAAAAAATATATTTCTATATAATATAAATTATATATAAATATATACAGTATATGTATGCAAATATTTCTTAAATATATACATGCATGTGTGTGTATTTATATATACAAAATAATTATACACAGTACACACACATATATTATTTAAACACAAACTTTTATTTTGGATGCGATTAATCGCGATTAATCTTTTGACAGCCCTAATATATATATATATATATATATATATATATATATATATATATATATATATATATATATATATATATATACATATACATATATACGTGTGTGTATAAATAAAATAAAATAAAATAAAATTAAATTAAAATAATAAATAAATAATAAATAATAATAAATAATAAATAAATAAAACAAATAAAAACAAATAAAAACAAATAAAAAAATAAAAAATAAAACAAAATAAAATAAAATAAAATAAATTTTAAAAGTATTATTAAAAATAAAAGATTATTGAGAATGCTTCTTCCTTCAAGGAACTTCTGAATCAAGTCTCTGGAGAGGTGGTGCCACACCATCAACTACAAAATGACCATTACATTGTCACATGCCAGTGCATTATGCAGTTAGAGCAATGATGTTCTTGTCATCACATATCGAAGAGAACAATGTATACCATCCAGCTCATGTCAGTTGCTCCACTTGCCAATTACATGGTATGGTGGTTCACGTGTTTGACTAATATAGATGCATAGTACCACAAGTCCTTTGTAGAAGGATCGAAACATCCCCAAATGCACTCTCTTACACACAGAGCTCCATTTTTAGAAAATTGTGTGCAGGTGTATCAATAACTGCTATTATGATGCTGCCTCTAATTAGTCATAATTATTGTGACAAATTGTTATGCAGGCATTTTTGCAGGATGGTTCTGTCGGACTCCCTCTCCCCATTGTCCTCTTAATTGCACATTGTCATTTACCCTTGACTTCTTCCATAACGTCTGTGGAGGGGTGAAGACTGCGAGAAAGCTGATCATCTTTCAGTCAGAGTATGTTGGGCCGCCAAGAAAACATTGAATTTTGTGGGGGGAAAACCTACCACATGCGATACACGTCCGCAGCATTACCTGTCAAATTCATCCACACTTTTATGAGATTGTAACTTAACCGCGGATTTACTGAGACATTTAATAATGTTATCAGAAGATGACATGCAATAACATGTCTATGAAACCCCTGTAAATCGGCAGTTAAGAAATTGACTTAGTCTATGTCCTTTATATGGAAGGGGCTTAACATTTCTAATGGTGAGAAGCTTAGCATATCTAATTAATCAGTGTCTCAGCTCCTTGTCTCACAGAAACAGATCCTACATGGCCTTTTAGGCAAAAGGAGCAACATAATGGAAATGTAATCACATCAATCAACTCATTTTCTTTTCATTTTGGCCCTGTTTTAATGAGATTTAAACCTTTACATTTCAAAAGTGCTTATCCCTGATGCCCTTTCCTACATTTTAAACTTTTCACTTGCTTTAAAATGTGAAAAAAGTGCAGATGTTACCTTAAAAAATATAAACATTAATTTAACAACTACAGAAAAAGGAAGAAAGAGTGGGATGAAGGGGTTGTCCCTTTAAAATAAAAAATAAAATAAAAAAAGAGTAGAAATTCAATAGACTTTAATTTACATTACCGCTGTGAACCATGATTTACTTAGAAGTGAAATGTTCCAGGAACAAAATTTAGACACGATGTTTTATATAGTTCTTTTGTAAGCGACCTTACATTAAAATTATATTCATACATACATAAAAAACACACATATTCAAATGTTTGGGGTCAGTGAGATTTATATATATATATATATATGTATGTATGTATGTATATGTATTATACTGTAGGCTATATATATATATAGGTATAAATTACAAATTAAATATTAAAATAGAAAACAGTTATTTTAAATTGTAATAATAATTGACTGTATTACTGTTTTATTATTGATCAAATAAATGTAGCTTTGGTGAACAAGAAACTTCTTTCAAAAAATGTGTGTGTGTGAATTTAACGGGTGTGTGTGTGTGTGTGCGTGTACACAAATACATTTTCTATTTCTTCCAATTACTGTACATTATACAAATCTTAGTTGCCCGGTAGCTGTTATTACATTTGTGACTTGTGTGTTTGTTTCGCTTGCATTGATTCGCTTCAAACGCTGGAGGCATAAGCGACACAAGCCTGCTGATCCGTTCATCAGGGCACCGACTGCCGGCATGGAGCATCCAAAAGGTAAATATTGTTTCAGTGGCACCGTTTTTAATGTGGGAAAAGTTCTTAATTATGTTCTGCACAGATAAACCCATCAACTTCGCACAAAGCATTCCTCCTCATCCTCCTGTCTGGTCATTTCTCCCCCTCTCTCTCTCTCTCTCTCTCTCTCTCTCTCTCTCTCTCTCTCTCTCTCTCTCTCTCTCTCTCTCTCTCTCTCCGGTCCCTCTCCTCTGCCCCTCCACGCCTGGAGGAGCAGGGAGATGCGAGCCTCAACGTGTCTGACTGATTACTGTAATTCATACACTTTAATTAGCTGCACAAACCATTAGCCACAATTAGACTATTACAGAATGCTTTGTGGCAGGAGCAAGCCTGAGGAGTACGTTTATCTGCTGGAGGGAGAAAATGGAGAGAGATACAGAGGCAGAGAGAGGGGGAGAGGGGGAGGACGAGCTTTCAATGGAAATCCACACAAGCGTGAAAATATTAGACCGAGCACTGATGCTGGGGTGTTAGCGAATTCAAAAGAGCTAATAATTTGACGGTGCCTTAAATGCAAACATTAAAGTGTTGGGACAGCCAATCAATTTGTTTGTTGTCTGTAAAATGAGCTTTATTGTTAAAGACAGTGGCTCTGTTCCAAAACTGAGCTGCCTTGCTTTCAAGCAGACTTCTTTTAAGGGGCTGTTAACATGACACTGTTTTCAACTAAAAACGGAAAACTTTTATATGCGGTTTGGCCGTTTAATTACATGACAACAGCGTTTTGTGGGGCCTGAAAACGCAAACTTTCAAAACAGGTTTCAAAGCGCAAGTTTTTGAAAAACGATACCGTTATTGTCTCCGTGTAAACTACAAAAACGCAAATTTATGAAAACGGTGATGTCATGCGCATGCATATTCAGTCTATATGCGCAGTTTTTCTTTACAAAGTGACCTCACCAACTGCTGGCCTGGCATGCATAATGCATAAAACTTTCAAAAACCAAACAACAAACTTACTGATTTACAAATCTTACTGACAAGCTTAGTGCAAATGCCTTAAAATGCTACAGTATATAGGCAACTAGTTCTAGAACAGACCCATGTGTTTCGATATTGTATTTTTAGCACCAAAAAAAGTGTTTTAACTGAGAATATTTACACTAGAGTATTAGTTTTCACAATAGCTTGTACTGCATGTCCCTTAACTCTATGGAGAAACAAAAACGAGAACAAAATTAATATGCAATATTAAATAATCCTCCCTTGGTTCGCTCAAAAACTTTTCCTCCACCGCTCTCTCTGTACAGTGGTGTCAGTGATGACAGTCTTTTATCTATCATGTCCTATTTATGGCTCTGAGCTTACATTTGAGAGGTTGTTTACAGTAGAGATAGTGTTGGACCACAAAGGCTTTTACTCAGACAGAAATGAGGGGGAAGGGTTGAAGCGCTAGGCATAGCACCAGTGTCACTAATAAGCTTCGGCAAGCGGGAGAGGGGAACATTGAACAGGTGCAGCGCTGCATTCAGAAATCTGAACCTGAGGCACATGCCCCAGTGCTCTTATAAATTTTAAAAACCGATCGAGACCTTTAAAGGGCAGGGCTTGGCCCACTGCGGAGAGAAGCTTTTTCTCTGTTTCAGGCTTGTCAGAGCTAGTGAACTCAGTCATCAAAAGTACCACCATACGTCACCTCACTGTGAAACTATGAGCTTCCCTATGTCTCAGTGTTCTTCACAGGTAAAAGAGTTAGGTGACCTTACTTAGAGGAGAAAAGTCCAAGTAAGTTTATCAGAAGTTATGTCAAGTTATGTCAATAACAGAGTTTGTCAAATAAGTGTTAACTGCTATAATATTTGCTAATGGTCAGGTGTTTTTTTTATTATTTTATTATATGGATTATCTTCTAGTTAAGACATCTTCGCATGTTTTATCCCAAGTGAGTAACACGGGGATGGTAAGTTTGGTAAGTTTTGGTAAGTTAGTAAAACGGGTGATGGTAAGTTTGACTCACTTTCACAAATTGATTGGGTAAAAGTACCTAGAAGCACCTTATACACTACCATTCAAAAGTTTGGGGTCAGTAAGATTTATTCAGACAAGGACACTAATAAAATAGTGAAGGCATTAATAATGTTAAAAAAAGTTTCTATTAATCAAAAACACCCTGATCTTTCACAATAATATTTATCAGAACAACCGATTTTCGAAAATTGACAATAAGGAAAATGTTTCTGGAGCACCGAATCAGCAATTTAATTATTATGCTGAAAATTTAGCTTTGCCATCACAGGAATAAATGACTTTTTAAAATATAGTTAATTTACATAAGAATATTTCATAATTTTCCTGTTTTATTGTATTTTTTATCAAATAAATGGAGCCTCAGTGTTTTAAAACATTTTAAAACACTTACCGAACCCAAACTTTTGAACGGTAAGTACTTCCAAATGTGCACTGTATTTCCAAGTCTTCAGAAGGTATATAAAAAAAGCTTAGAATGAGGAAAAGACTGTAATTTAAGTCACTATTCATTGAAAAACACAATTAACTCATCAAATCTGCCATGACATCTTCTTTTTCTTCTATATCTTAAATTTGAATGCAGATTTCAAAGCTTATCATGTCAATAACAACACAATTTGAGTCTGTCACTCACTCTAATCTAATGTAAGGTTTTCAGAATCTCTAAACTTTATAAAAAGGAGTTGTCAATCCGCACATGTTGCTTTTCTAGTTAAAAAAGTAGATTCAATTCAAATTCATTGAATTCTGAATGCACCACTGAGTACATCCCTCAAGTTAATCACAAATAATTTACACATCTATTTTAGAGAATAATGAAAAATATTCGAGATGGAAACTGACAGAATTTGACAGAACACTGCATAAAACTCTGATCCAGCTCACACTTACTATATTTAATCTTTCATATCTACCGCAATGTGAGTGATGCCTACACACAAGAACAGTTTGAGCTGAAACAGAAGTCTCAAGGAGAGCAGAGTTAAATATTTCAGCAAGACAGTTTTGGCTGAGGTCTGAGAGACGGTTTCGGTTGGTTATTACAGGCAGCAAAATCAGTTGGTTGATAGTGTCAGTTACCATTAGCATCACAACAGGCTACAGAGGAGCTCCAGTCTGTTGTTCAGCGGGAACCTTTAGAGAAATCATAGTCAGGCAGAACCGCAGGGCTGCTAGTGCCACAAGTTTACTTGGCGGTTTTAGCTATATGCTGACCCAGCGAGAGCTCCGGGAGATGCATCACATGCACAGGTCCATGTCAGCCAACCTTTTACCCTCAGCACATCTACAAGAAGCGGAAGGAGGGGCTCGATTCTCCAACACTCCATCATACAAGCACTTCATTCCCTCCACCCTGAAGGACAGAGGTTTAATAACACAGCTAAAGGACCGAAGCCCACTATACAGCACAGCAGATTATATGAACGTAAAGATGCTGACGGACCAAAGAGCTGACACAGAGCCTGAGAAGATAAGTAACGTTATCTGTGAGTAAAGATAAGTAAAGGATGGCATGGAAAAGAAAAGAAGGGAATTACGAAAAAAATGCTTCTTGAGCAGTTTTCTAATCTTGGAGAAAAAGAAGAAAAACATTGTAGTACCAGTTCTGGTTGTAAGTCAACATATCCTGAAGTGCTCCTAAAAATGGCCCGACGCTAATAATCATTTGCACTCAGATGTGAATGGGTCTATCTACTATAAAGATGGTTATTTTCGCCCTGACTCCCTCCCCTGTTCGACCTTGAGTGATGGTGGGCGCCTCGAGTGGGTGTATGCTATAATGTAAAGTCATTTCTTTCTGATTGGCTGGTTGTTAGAGATCTTCTACGTTCAAAGCAGAGGCATCTACAGCGGTGCTTCTGGGACAACTTCAGTGACTGGACGTGACTCCATCTTGCCCTGTTCTCACATGGCTACATTGCAATTGTCTGGTTCACTAGAGCCTGTCGCTGTGTGGGAAAGGTCTGCTTTTTGATGGACAGACACTCGTGCATCTGGCTGATCTCCCTCCCTGAAGCCAGCAGATCCAGCCCTCAGTTTATTTAAACTTATGAGACCATCCGCAGCTCCAGGGCTAAGCCTGGGCCTAAAGCTCTAATCTGAGCCTGCTGGCTTGCTTCTGTCGACGCCAAGGAAAGAAATGGACTACATTTGTCTGAATTAATTTAGATGCAGTGCAAGTTTTAGAGTTTTTAAGAGTTGGAGAGAGAGGTCAACACAGTGGGTACACTTTCAAAAAGTGATGGTACTGACATCAAATAGCTTTAATGCATATTATATATAGATAATATACACTGCCTGCATTATAATATTTTGTTGGACCACCTTTAACTTTTATTGCAGTATGTATTCGTTGTGGCATTGTTTTGATAAACTTTTTTTCAACTTTTATTTCAGTCCAGAGTTCACCAAGATCTTGTGTTCAGTAGGCTATAGAAGAGGTGAACGACAGCATAAAGTCTTCTCCAGCACATCCCAAATATTCTCAATGGGGATAAGATCGGGAATCTGTGGTGGCCAATCCATGTGTGAAAATTATTTATCATGCTCCTTGAAACATTCTTTCATAATTAGAGCCCGATAAATCCAGGCATTGTCATCTTGAAATATGCCCGTGCCATCAGGGAAGAAAAAATCTATTGATGGGAAAGCCTGGTCATTCATTCAGGTATTCAGCTGACCTCATTTTAGAGCCACACAATGTTGCTGAACCTGACCGAGTGAAACAACCCCAGATCATAACACTGCTTCCACTAGCGTGTACAGTAGAGACGATGCATAATGGGTGCATCGCTTCATGTGCCTCCCTTGTTATGCGCCCATCACTCTGGAACAGGGTGTCCTTTTTCCATTGCTCCAATATAAGTGGCTTTCTTAAGGCCACACAGCTATTCATTCCCAATCTCTTGAGTTCTTGTTAGATAGTGCATGTGTAAATGCTCTTACTTTCACTATTAGCTGTGAGTAACTGTCGATTTTCTACGATTTGACTTCACCAAATGTTTAAGTGATCTCCGATCACGGCCATTCAAGATCGTTTTCCATTTTGTGTGATGGTTTACCCCTGTCGTTCCAAGTTTTAATAATGCGCTGGACGGTTCTTTGTCAAGTTTTAGTAATTTCAGCAATCCGACATGATTGTTTAGGAAATTAGAGGGTACCCACTGTGTCAGTTAAGTTTAAACAACATGTTGTCAGCTGAAATATATTCATCACTGCAGGAATTATCCAGTCAAAGGCTCTTACCTATTTGATCATTTAAATCCAGGTGCCGACTTTTTTTTTTTTTTTTTGTGCAGAGCAGTGTATAATATACATAATTATAATGGCATAAAGTTCCCTTATAGGGAAACATATACCACAAAGGAAAATGTCTTAAATAGTATTATTTTCTTTATTATTTTTTTGCTCATAAAATAATTAATATATCGTTAAATTAAATTACTATTTTCTAATATAATTATAATTTTATTAATAATAATTCATATAACTATTTATTTATCGTAAATTAATAATTTAATAATATTAAATTAATATTATTTCTAAATAATAATTTGATGGTTTCATATACAATTGTAAAGAAAAAAAATGTAACAAACTTGTTTACTGTTTTAACTATGGAAAATAAAAATAAAAATCACACATGTGGCTTAAAACAAAGCAGTATATTATTGGCTACTTTAACGACTGCTCTGTTTCAATAATGCATTATGGTACCATACAAGGTTAAGTTTTCTCCCCCTGCTGCCATAATTTCACAAAATGCCTGTTAAGCTATTCAAAACCAACATTGTAAAAACTAACATTATTCTGCAACAGAATCCCCTCTGAAATGAAGCTGTTCACACCAGTTTGAGTTGAAACACAACACGGCCAGCTCAACATTTGTTTGTGAGTCATAATTCACCATGTTTACTCTCTTTATTCACCCACCCACTGTCCCAGGAGGGTTAAGAACAAAGTCGGGAGTTTCATGAATTATATTTTAGCTCTGGGCACTCTCTCAAAATGCTCAGAGCAAATACGGGTTACCTTAATGGAACAGCAGTGTGCCACCTGCATGGTTTGAAATTCAGCTCCAAACCTTGATGGCAAGAGCAGAGACCCGGGAAGAACCGTAGCTTCGTGCTTCCCGAGAGCGGCCCACAGGTGGCCTCAGGCAAGGACAGGCCACACATCCTTTCTGACCCCCTCTGGAGGTGACCTTGTGACATTACCTGCTGTGTAAAAAAAGCTTTATGGGATGCCAAGACAATGTGTATCAGGGCTTCAAAAAGCCACCCAGGGAGGAGAGAATCGTTTTGAGAAAAGCCCAGGTTTAGAGGGCTCTTTGAAACACAGAGATGGTGGAAAGGGTCTGCATTTTGCCTCACAGCTAACAAGCCACCGCTGATTTAATGCTGCTGTCACCTTAAAGAAAGTCAGCATTGAAAAAAAAAAGCAACGTCTCTGTCGGACTTCAGATCAAGAGCGGAAAAAAGGGGGTGGAAAAAACGTGCTTTAGGTTTGAAAAACAAAACAAAAGCTGATGTCCTCGCAGCATGGTTATCACTTCCTTTATGAGCACAGAAGAAAACATGAACTCAGGAGCATCTTTTTTTTGCAGCTCGGCGGTCATTGAGAAGGGCAGATGCTACTAAGGGGAGGATAATTGGTCATGAGCTGTCTGAAATGTGTAATTAGACAAGATGAGATACTCCCAGTTTTTTCATCCCTCTCTCTCTCTTTTATCACCCCTCCTTTTCCAGTTGGCAGTCTGAGCGCCTTAGTGTCAGCTTTGATCTCTGTTAAGGTTCTCTGAGTCCTTTCAGATAGGATCAATTTGCTGTTACACACATCACTCTTGGCTCTCTCCCCTGGCTACTCGCTTGTTTGTGACAGGCTTACGTGCATACAAATAATTGCGGATCTCAGCTTCGCTGGATAAAAATAAGATGCACAGATGTGAAGTGCATCCTCCCTTCAAAAGAATACAGACAGCTTACAAGAGAGAACTTTCACTGCATATACCAGACATTTCGCTACATAGGTGGAATTTGGATTCCCAGTGATGCACAAACTCAATTAGGCACATATTAAATAGTCTATTCTATGTATGTTTTATGGTCACCATGATTTTGCCAAGACATGTTCCTGGATCAACATATTTTGTTGATCCTGGAACAACATTCCTGTCTGAAAATTTAGTCCTAACCTTATCCCTACACCCTACCCATAACTTACCCCTAAAGTAAATAACACTGATGTAGAAGCACCTAACCCTGGTTGTAAGACTAAACTTGACATAAACTGTAAATGCGTCCCTCAAATCTGATTGGTTGTTTGGAATGTTGTTCCAGGACCAACAAAGATGTTGATCCAGGAACATGTTGTACTTGGTGAAATCACGTTCAGAAACTCAAATGATGATATTGTCTATCTGAAAGACCAGTTCAATTCAGCATGAACTTCCATTCTGGTCTACTGTGTCCCATGACAAACAAAGTACTATTACAAAAACAACTTTCTGGTGGATGTAGGTCATTTACTGATGAGAAGCAGAGCTATTTGGCTGTAAAACTTAGCTGGTCAACCAATTCAAGTATAGTCTTAGCCAAAGAAGGCTTATTGGTTAGAAGAACAGTTCAACCAAAAACCCATTATCATGTCGTTCCAAACCTATATGCCTGACTTTCTTCTACGGAACACACAAGAAGATATTTTTGAAGAACATATATAGGGTCTAAACAACTTTGGACAAAATTTCAGTGAACCTCAGAATCAGAGTAATATCTACATGAACAAGTTGCCAGTGCCCATTAGAGGCTGGCCTGCAGCCAGTTAAGACTTCCCTTGGTATCAAAAAACACGGATAATAATCTAAGGGTCTAGTCAGATTCCAACCAGGTACTGGGATGTGTTCGGGAAGCTGTACGGACAGGACTATTGCCAAGGGCTCTCTGGAGGGATGCCGCCGGGTTCACTGACAACTCTTTAAAGCATGACTTTTGTGTTTTCCAGAGAGCTTGTAAACGCTCTATGAGGCTTTTGTTGCAAATATGTGATTTTAAAATGCTCTTTAAAGTCTAATCCCGTTGGAATTCCAGCTTCTTCACTGTTTAACAAGCTTCTACTCACCTTGTGAATGTCTAAGAGAGAATGGCACCCAATAATGCAGTCTACATGATTGGTGCCAAATAACGTTAAATGTTATGTAGCTTTGAAGAGTGCGGCCCTCCAGCACGGGTTCACATCAGCAGACGCACATTTTACGATTGCCCAAAGTGGTCTGCTCTCTATCCGTTATGGACACACTGCTCCTGTCATATCTCTTCTCTCTTTCGCTCTCTCTTCCCCTGCGGCCTCTATCTCTACCTCTTCCCTTCCTCCATCTGTTTTCATGCTCAGCACAGTCAGGCCGTGAGCTGGAACAAGTCTATCTGCAAAACCAGACTTGGATGTGTGTCTTATGGCCAGAGAAGCTCTTTCCCTGGTCCAGATTATTCCACTTTCCCCCCCCAGCCCCTGCAACAGAATAATACCCTTTTGTCACGCTAGATGACAATCCAAGCTTTGACTCATCAGCATTTATTTTTGACACTCATATTTCCGCCATTGTGATGCCACTGCAACAATGAACCATCTGAGAAGAATCGGGAGGCGGCAACGGAGAGAATTCTGCATTATGCAGAATGGAGCATATTTGCAACTATTGCTTGATAGGTTGGATGCCAATATTAAAATGTATTCTCATTACCCGAAACATCAGAAGAAAGGAGAGGTGAGAGGTTGGATGATTACAAGTCTTTGGGGTGAACTCAACAAGAAGCTAGCTGTCAATCAAGATTGTTTGCCATGCATTCTGGTCAGTTCATCATCTGCAGCCTTGACCTTATGCAAATCTGCAAGATGAAATCTATTTATGATGATGTGGAACAACTTATTGACATGCAGAAAGCAAATGCTGTATTCCTAAAGAATGGCATCGTTCAGCCTCGCACATACAGTATATTGAACACATGGACATGAAAGACATGTGAGCCCGCTCAAAATTATATATATATATATATATATATATATATATGCTGTGTAAATAATTACTCCAAAAAGTAATAAAGCAAAAAAGCTTGCAAAAATGTAAAATGATTAAATATAATAATGTTTAATGATCAGTAAACATTATTTAAAAGAAAAAAATATAAAAATTTAATGACTCTGCCTCAGAAACTTTTTTTTTCTGCTAATGTATTCAACACTGCATGCCAGAGAAAATGTATATTAACAAAACTATTATAGCATCCAATAGCGATCTAAAAAGATGGATCATGAATTATTTTTGAGCTATTATTTTTCTTTTTTCTCTTTTTTTGTGACACTTTTACAGAATATTGTTAATAACTTGCAGCCTTACAGTGAATCTCTCAGCTGCTATAGCAGAATGGGTTATGGGTTGATGCAAGAGTATTACTACTTAATTTTGGCCACATGCTGACAGTGCAGACCTGTAAAGATATTTACAGGGTTTACAGTGTATGAACTACAGACCAATTCAATCAAAGCATTTCACAATAAAATCCTCAGACCAAGTTATTTGGTCAACGGAGAGCTAGAAAAATGAAAGAAAGAAATGGCATTCTGCTATAACGGTGTCCTCATAACTTGCCATGACAAAGAAGTACAAAAGAATACAGCAGCATTTTTAGCCATGTATGTACAACAGAAGGTTTAGGCCATGTCCACACTAATACGTTCTCTTCGTTTTGGCCTTCCGTCCACACTGAGAAAAACGCCGGAAAATGCCTGAAAACGCTAGTGTGGACAGAGAGCTTTTTAAATGAAAACAACGTTTTCAAATGTATCCGGATTAATGTAGACATAGCCTTAGAGTCCTATTCAGCTATATGTTTAAAATAATTTAAGGTTATTTACATTTACATTTATTCATTTAGCAGACGCTTTTGTCCAAAGTGACTTACAAGTCAAAAATTTCAAGTGACCGATAACATCTAAATTTTTCAATTAGTCTGACGTATTATTTCTCATTGAGCCAATGTTAACAGACTATTGCAACAAGAATTTCACTTGGGCCAATTGAAAAATTTAGATGTTATCGGTCACTTGAAATTTTTGATTTGGGAGGGTTAGAAATTTTTTACATTGTACAAATTGGGACTAAATTAAGCGAGTCATCGTGAAGAGGCAAAAACAACGCAAGAAGTGCTCAAAATACGAAGTCCAGGCATTATTCAGAGTAGCATAAGCCCGATAAGCGAGAATTTACAGGAAAAGGAAAATGAATTATTTTAAAAAAAAATTTTTTTATGAAGTTAAGTGCTCATGGAAGAGATGAGTTTTCAGCTCTTTTTTGAATGTTGTCAGGGATTCTGCATTCCGGATGCGGGTGGGGAGATCATTCCACCAGCATGGAATTGTGAATGAGAATGTTCTGGAAAGCGATTTTTTGGCTCTCTGTGATGGAACCACGAGACGTCGCTCGTTGGCCAATCGTAGGCTTCTGGTAGGGATGTAGGCTCGTAGGAGTGAGTGAAAGTAGGAGGGAGCTGAGCCTGTGACAGATCTGTAAGCAAGCGTCAATGCCTTGAACTTGATGCGAGCAGAGAGAGGTAGCCAGTGCAGTGAGATGAACAACGGAGTGACGTGGGCCCTCTTGGGCTCGTTGAAGACAAGACGAGCTGCAGCATTCTGAATCATTTGTAGAGGTTTAGTTGCACATGATGGAAGTCCAGCCAGAAGAGCATTGCAGTAGTCAAGCCTAGAAATGACCAGGGCCTGGACGAGAAGTTGTGTTGCATGCTCAGTTAGGAAAGGCCTGATCTTCCTGATGTTGTGCAGTGCAAACCTGCATGATCGAGCTGTCTTTGAAATGTGATCTGTGAAGGTCAGCTGGTCATCAACTGTTACTCCAAGATTTCTGACCGACCTTGATGGGGTGATTGATGATGAGTCTAGCTGGATAGTGAAGTCGTGCTGTAGAGACGGATTGGCAGGGAGGACAAGAAGCTCAGTCTTTGCCAGGTTGAGCTGCAGGTGATGATCCTTCATCCATGTCGAGAAGTCCGCCAGACAGCTTGAGATCCGTGCAGCTACTGTGGGATCATCTGGTTGAAATGAGAGGAAGAGCTGTGTGTCATCAGCATAGCAATGGTAAGAGAAACCATGTGCCTGTATGATGTGTCCCAGTGATGTGGTGTAGATGGAGAAGAGCAAGGGTCCAAGGACTGAACCCTAAGGAACCCCTGTAGTCAGTTGATGTGCTCTGGATGCCTCGCCTCTCCATGCGACCCTGAAGGACCTACCTGTGGGATAGGACTCAAACCAGTGGAGGGAAGTTCCTGTGATGCCCAGTGATGAGAGGCTGGTCATAAGGATCTGATGATTCACAGTGTCAAAGGCAGCAGTAATAAGTTTAGATACTTCTTCCTTGGTTAGCGGAGAGAAGGAGGAGAGAAGGTTATTGGCTGTGGGAGAGGTTGGTCTAGGTTCCTGTGTGTGTGGAGCTGAGAACTGACTGCTGATAGTTGTTATTTTGTTGGTGAAGAAATTAGCAAAATCGTCAGCAGTTAAAGAGGAGGTGGGTGGTGGTGGAGGTGGACAGAGGAGAGAGTTGAATGTCTTGAAGAGTGATTGTGTGTTAGAGGAGCTGTTGATCTTGTTGTGGAAGTAGGAAGATTTTGCAGCTTGGACATCAACAGAAAATGAAGAGAGGAGAGATTGATACATACTCAAGTCAGATGTGTCTTTTGATTTGCGCCATTTCCTCTCCGCTGCCCTGAGTTCGGTCCGATGTTCACGAAGAACCTCAGATAACCAGGGGTTAGAGGGAGTGGTGCGTGCAGGCCTGGAGGAGAGAGGGCAGATATTGTCTAGAGAAGAGGTTAGAGTGGAGAATAAGGTATCCGTTGCGGTATTCACATCCAGAGATGAGAATTGTGAGGGTGAGGGAAGAGAAGATGACACGGCTGAGGAAAGATGGGCTGGAGAAAGTGAGCGCAAGTTTCGTCTGAAAGTGACTGGTGGGAGGATTGGTGGTGCAGGGGTAGAGAGTTGTAGATGGAAAGTTATGAGGAAATGATCTGAAACATGGAGAGGTCTCACCAAAGTGTTGTCTGTGATACAGTTGCGTGTGTAAACCAGGTCCAGTTGGTTGCCTGATTTGTGAGTACCTGTGGTGATGAGCCATTTGAGATCGAAAGAGGCTAGGAGAGAGATGAAGTCTGTTGCATACGGCTTCTCGAGATGAATGTTGAAGTCACCAAAGACTACAAGTGGGGTGCCGTCCTCAGGAAAAAAGGACAGCAGCACATCCAGCTCCTCTACGAAGTTACCCAGCTGACCTGGGGGGCGATAAATGACTACAATATGGATCTTATTGGGAGTTGTAAGTGTAATAGCATGATATTCAAATGAGTTGTTGTTGCAGAGAGAAGAGAGCGCTGAGTATTTCCAATTGTTAGAAATGAGAAGCCCTGTACCCCCACCCCTCCCAGACAGGCGAGGGGAGTGAGAGAAAGAGAAATTGCTAGAGAGAGCAGTGGGGGTTGCTGAGTCTTCTGGACGAATCCAGGTCTCAGTCAAGCCCAAGATACTAAGAGAAGAATGAGATGCAAAGGCTGGAGACTGACAATTCCATAGACCCACGGAAAGAGATTTACGGTTTACGGTTTATTTATGGTTTCAAATCTATGGACAGAATCCTTGGCAGGCTTTTGATTTCCAAAGAAAATTATTTTGACCTTTCCCTCACAGACTTGTCCAAATCAAAGAATTCATACAGTATATAACTAAATAACTTCAAAAAGCTTCATATTCCTGCATTTTGTAACTGTAACTCTATTAAAGTAACTGTAACTCTATTAAAGATTATACACTTTGCTGTAGTGGAATCTTAAATAAATGCAATAAAAGGAATTAAATAAAGATGTTTGATATTCTCAACTGATTATTCAGACTAACTGACTGCATGTTTCACTGTTTATTTTAGCAATTTCTAGCAAGGTGAAGGATGGCTGAAAAGTCTACTTTGGCCAGCAGTCAGTGAAGCTATTGGGTCTGTTCTACTTGACCTGCCATCCGTGATGTAACACAAAGTGACTGATTGCCCCCTGATGCTGTGCCAACTGAGTCAGACATTTCAGATTTTCTGCTTTTACCATTAAGTCAGTGGGGGAAAGCGAAGCTCAGAGGAGAGACAAAGCCACTGATGAACTGATTGACATTTCCTAATGTGATATTTGAGTCCGGCCGCACATGCACAGGCTTTCAGAGGGACATACAACATCTTCCACACTGACCGTCCATCTCGACTGCTGCAGGTTAAGAGAGATAGATTCACCTCAGGTCAGATGGGAAAGCATGTGCGTCATGAACAACAGACTCACCAACTGGAAAGAAAGAAAATGACTTTCAACGGCGGTTCTTCGTTTGTCTACTCTCGTATCTTGTCCATTCCGCATTCCGCCCCATCTTTCCACTCACAGCGTCATGGATTGGCACCCTTAACCTCCTCAGTCTGATTCGCCTGAAAACACAAGATGCAAACAAGCTGTGAATATTGGACCATACGGTGTATGCCTTTCCCCTTACACAGAGTAAACACTTCTGTGTGTCCACGGAAATTAGCATAGCTTGGAAAGGGCACAGCAATCCAGTTCTTTAAGCCCAGGAATACCTTTTGACATCGGACAAACCAGGCATGCATACAAAATCATTGAAATCGCAGCAGTGAGCAGGAAACAAGGCATATCGGCCAAAAAGTTTTTTTTATAAGGTTTCACTTCCAATCATGTTTTGGCCTTTTAAAGCACCTTGTGAATCAATAATTGCCTTCAACCCAAAAAGCCTATATTAAATGATTCATGTAAGATCAAACAGAGATTTCATGAAGAAAACGATCAAAATCCTTTACTCAAACGGGAAAATGTGTGAAAATCACAATGCTTGTTAGAATCTGTATACAGTTAGCTTTAACAGTTAGCCTCTGTTGATGTTATAACTACACTAGTTGTGTCTCCAATGACATACTTTACAATAAGCATTTAAACTACGCATGATTGGTGCATTCAAGTCCTCCTGGGAAGTTCATATTTACAAGTTGGGAAGTCGAAATTACGGCGTTGTGACTTCTCACTTTAAGTCACAAATGCTTTTTCTATGAAACATTCAGCAAGATTTTTAAACTCTACTTTTACAAAATGATGAATAAAGAATGTGCATTGTGCTTATTTAATTAATGAAGGTGCTGTAAATTGAATTGTTGTATATTCTATTGTAATTGTACAAAACTATTTGAACATGCAATATAGATACTTTTATTGTAGGCTAAATGAAAAAAGTCAACAAATTTACCTCCAGTACAGACGCTGCTTCAATTGCATCTGATTTTTTTTTTTCTCTGATGCTCTCATCTTCCCATTCATAATTATGACTTTGTAATGGCGTCCCTGTGCACTCAGCTTGTAAATATGATCTTTCTGACATGACTTGAACGCATCATATGTACTATACTGGCAAGTCTGATAGCTCCTCCTACCCCTCTGCTACGTAATTAAAGTTGTGGTCATTATTCCAGGTATTTGAAGTGTACTTCTTAATGTTGGAGTTTTCAGGGAACACACTACTCACACTATTTATACTACAAAATAGCATAATGCACAAATACGCGAATTGGGATGCAACTGAGTGATTGGTTAGCATGGCATTTACAGCTCAGGTAAATGTCTCAATTTTCTTTTCAGAATTGAAATGCCATGAAGCAAAGATCTAGTATGCTTAGGTACTTCTGGGGTTGAATGCGCTAGCCTAACAACAGCCATGCTAACGAATAACAACAGGATGCTAACAGATCACTTCCTCCAAGTACAGTATTAGAAACTGCTGGTTTATCTCAAACAACTTCTAGCAAAACATTTCTGTACATACTACAGCACAGTGATGTAACTACCCCATCACAGTGGGCTGTTAGACAGGGAGCATTTCTTGAACAAACGCAGCAAATCTTTAAATTGTGTCAACTTTGAGCTTGAACTCTCTATTGCTCACTCTTCGAAATAGTTTGATTATCAAGGTCAAGCTGAAATCTTTACCTAAAGTGTGCTGGATTATTCAGTCGACAGGAGAATCGTAAAAACAACAACAAAAATGCAGTGCACCAGATTGGAAATGTAAGGAGACAAATAGCATCTGAATGATGCCATGCATTATTGTGTCATCTCCATAGTCATCTAATGGCTGTATCACATTAATAAAGTGGAGAACGTTATACTGTAACAGATGGTGAGACTACATCAGCAGCTCAGGAGCTATTTATTAAATGCGTTATTAATTATTTTCAACATGATGAGCTTCACGGCTCCTTCTGGCCTGGGTGAAGGCGGGAGTGTGCCGTTTGATTTTATTCCATTTACATGGCTGCCTACCTTTGCTAGAATTGAAATCTCTCTGGTTGCTAAAATCGCATGGAAGGAAGCCATGACCAAACTACATCCTATTTTTAAAAATATCTAACAATTAAACTCGCCTTATTTAATAAAGCACAAGCAGGCTATGAATATGTCTGTGATTTATGGCTATGCTTGACAAACCTGACACCTCACTTCACAGTAAAGCTAACAATCTGTGATGGAACTCTTGCTTTCCAGCTGAGCCTTTCCCTGTGGGTCTCAAGGCTATAACCCTTCATGCCACCCCAGTGGGACGCAGGTGCGAGCTGGTAGAGGAGGACCACAGCGCACACCCACCATCCTCCCCAAGCCTCCTCTTCTGCCTCTCCTCTTCACTCGCGGAAGCCCTCTGTGGGCCTGGGATGCCAGCTGGAGGTGACAGTTTCCTCACCTGCCACAGGCGGCCCGCCACCTGCCAACACTCACCCCATTCCCCCACACAGGTGGCGGGGGACAGCGGAGTCACGACTCCATGCCGCCCAGCCTGTCTCCCCTCCTCCCGCCCTCCTCCCGTAACCCCCACCCGTCTGGGTTCATGCTCCAGCACCCGCACTGCAGAACTCTATCTCCCGCAAACACCTTTCACACTATCTCCAGTCTCATTTGGTGATTTATAGAGGCCTGGCCTCTTTGCCTTTCAGCCTAGGCGTGGCACGTGTTTGCCTCAAGACAAATGAACACGGTATTCATTTTTTTGACTCGGTCAAAATGAGAGGGGAAATGTGCTCGTTGATTTAACATGTTCGAAGGAATGGTGGAGGATGAAATTATTCTAGAGCAATGGACCTAATTTTTTGTTGTTGTTATCCATGTTCCAGTTACACAACACATTTTCCAACATTACTTACACTATCAAACAACAACAATTCAATTATTCTATTTTCAAAATAACTAATATTAAAAATTTGTACACCAAGTGTATTTCTCATCAAGTTAGTGCCTACCAAGCATTTTTTACATTTACATTTTTACATTTATTCCATAATAATAAAAATAACAGTAACAAATGTAACCCTAAACGCATACCTCTGGTCTTTAATAACCAGGGAGGGGACGTTATTCACTACTCATTCCTTACTCATTCATTTTTTAAAGTTAGACATAAACCTTCTTAGTATCTCAATCAATTCATTACAAACAATATAAAAAAAAAAAAAAATTGTAAAAGTATGCCTTTCTCAAATTGTACAGGTAGCTTTTTTTTTCTGCACAACAATAATTGAATCTTTGATGATTGATTAAGTGCAATTCAGCTTTATTCCACAAGGCAATGTCTGATTTACAATGATGAAGTGACGTTTCACTAACAGTTACACAGGCAGAAAACAAAAGAATAGGAAGTATCATCAGCAAAACTTGAAATGGCTCAGCGATTTACTGCAGAGCAAGTACTGAACGCAATCAGATATTACCGTCACTGTCACTTGATGGTGGATCTGATGAAGAAGCTGTCAGTGATGAAAATATTGATTTTGAAGATGTTAAAAATAATAGTTTTGAGAATATGTTTGAGATCGTGAATATGAGCCAGATGCTGAATAAATGAGCTCTGACGAGGACCGTGATGATGGGAAACATCTGAACCCTTCCAAGCCCCCAAAAGGTTAAAAAAAAATTGCTTTCTTTTATTCTTCTGTAATTGTTACTCTAATATTAGGAGTGATTTATATAATCGCGACAGGTAGAGATCCATCCTTGTTAGATCCGAGGCTATAGAACCGGGTTGCTCAAGACCTGAAAATGTAATTGTGAATGGCAAAACATTCATGCATTTAAGATTTTTGCAAATTTTAGATTACACCCATATTTTATTTGTGAACTGATGTTCAGCTGTTCTTTTTAAAAGTCAACTTATTTAAGGATCACCAGTCATCAAAGCTTGGTAAACACTGCAGGTGTCACAGACGCTGAGATTGACTTTACCAAGCTGATTGCTCACAAAAAAGTCATTTCCGGTTTGATTTTGACATGACAAAGAAGTGATATCTAAGTGGGTGAGTTGTTTACTTCCTTTTTTATTAGTCTTCTCATTAACACCATTCAGACTGATTTGCGGACGCAAAATGCGCACAAAAACAAGAGGCAGGATTCATTGTGTAAACAGAGTAATAGGCCAAGCATAGTGCAATGGAGGCTTTGCCTTCTCTAACATAACTTTCCCCTATTCATTTTTAAATAACCCCTCACCAAACCCACAGCTCACTTTATTTTCTCATCCAATTTTTTGAGGCACTGCCTCTCTTGCCTCCTCATAGGAAACATAGTTCCAGAGCCAATGTGCAGATCTATTTGAATGGCGCTACAATGCATAATGTATACTGTCATGTCCTTATTTGTGTGCAAAAAAGGGAGTTTTCCAATCTGTAACCACAGTAAAATATAGTTGTAGGTCTAAATGTGAATGTTTACTACACCTTGTAAATAATAAACCGGGTACAAATTGTGCTGGCAGGCTACTTTGAAGTAATTATCCTCCCCTATGTAGACATAAATAAATAAAAAAATAGGTCTACTAGGATGAATGGCCAAATGAATGAATATATAGCTGCACAATGCCCTTATAAATGGCGTGCTGGCATCATCCTGTCACCCACGCCGGGATTTATTAATGGATTTATTGAGGAGGGAACGCCAGCTTTCAGATTTTTATTGTGTTTGATAGAAACGTCTGAAATGAGTTGGCAACAAAAAAGCGGTAAGCAAAGCTGGACGGCTAAGTGCGTATCAGTGAAGATGTCACATTTTCCAGAACTCTTTTTATGGTTGCAACCTAAAAGGCTTTCATCGTAGAGCTTTGAAATGTGGATTCAATAACCTACCTTGATGGAATACAGTATTTAAAACGAACGCTTTGATTTCCCATTAATCCAATGAGACCACAACAACTGTACTTAAATTCGGTTCCGAACAGCCACCTGTGTATATGCTGACGGCGCTGTCAGTTTGTTCTAACAGATCAAAGCTACTCACACAGTAGACTCTTTGTAGTGAATTGTGTTGTAATATCTTTAAGCAGTACTTGTTTCGTGGCTCTTCTTCCTCCTCTTTTCCAATTGCAAACTGGGGTCTGAACTGTGTTTGAACCCCCCCACCCCCCCTGTGGGAAGGCCATGGCCCAATGGATCGTTAGCTGTCTGACCCACCCAGGGTGCAGCGTGGGGTGAAAAAGAACAGAATGGAGGAAAAGAGCGATAGAGAGCTCTATATAAGCACTTCCATAATTATTTTTTTTTTAAGTTACAAAATATTTCTAATTCAAATAAATGTTGTTCTTTTGACTTTTCTATTAATCAAAGTATCCTGATTTCCACAACAATAATAAGCAGCACAACTGTTTTTAACATTGACATAATATGAAATGTTTCACCAAATCAGGATAATAGAATGATTTCTGAAGGATCATGTGACACTTAAGACTGGAGTAATGATGCTGAAAATACAGCTTTAACATAAGTATAAATTTCATTTTAAAACATGTTAAAATATAAATAAAAAATATTTCACAACATTATTATTTATTTATTTTAAATCAAACTTTTGAAGGATAGTGTACATCCAGATGTGTAAGCATTTGGAAGATTTTTTTTGAGTGCTTGCTAATCTGACTTTATTTTTTTTAAAGCATATTTGACAGTTTAATTAACAGGTTGGCTACTTCTGATGTGCGCAACCTAAAATTAGGACCTTTCCAAATTGGCCGTGCTGTGCCATTCCAGATTGGTGAAATGTGGAATACAGAATAGCGGTATTGACAAGTTTTTTTGTAACAGTTATGAGGTCAGTCATAACAGTCAGTCTATGCAAATATGTTATTTTTTAAATATGTTTCCCATCTGAAAATAAACGCATTATCCTAAGGTTGTTTGCTGGTCTCAAAGATTTATCCACAATATTTTGTTCAGCCACGAGTGCCAAAATCCCAATAAAATAAGCAAAGCAGACCGGCCTAGCCAGCTAACCACTTTAGGCTTGTTTAAGCAAATGTTTCAGTAGCGTTATCAGATGTTTATGGTGCTTTTATAGAATGTGAGGCTTTCCAGATCAGCTCATCCACAAATATAATAGCAATAATTGTGTGCCGGGCTGTGATCTTAACAGATACAGATTCATTCTCTTTCCCTCCCATAAACATAACATCATTTCTAGTGTTCGTTTCCTCACGCCATACAGTTTTTCAGTAGCTTTTTCAAGTAAACACTGGTCTTGAAATATTCATGAATTACTAACAGATGTCTCTTGGCCTGGTTTACTGAGCATACTATGCTAAATAAGTAAATACAATTAGCTGTTTTACTCTGAGAGTTTCAATTCAAAGCAGTAGATCTAATTTGCTAGGCGAGTTTTGCTTCGAGCACACCTCTTAGGGCTATCAGAAAACTTTTCTCTGTGTTTTTCCTCCTCCATACAGAACTAATGTTACCCTCCAGCCTGCTAATGTGCTGCTAGGGAGCGGTGAAGCGCTTCCAAGCTCTCGACTATTCATGCCGTGCAACCATGCTTATCAAAACCTGGCCTCCCAAATCAGCCAAGTTTTCTGTTATTCCGAATGCCTCAGGGCCTTCAGTCATTCGTTTTGCGCATAAAATTCAGCATCTGTTTATGGATACATCATGCGGCTCTTGAATTTAACACCAATGGATTCTGTTTTTACTAATTATTTTTTTCTTCTAGGCAAATTTGCAATATTACACAGCCACTACCTCACCTAAAACTCTTCAGTCCTGGTCATTTGTATTTCTATTGATGGAAGTTTAGTGAATTTAGTGCCTGGCATACCTAGCAGCATGGAAGCTGTTGTGGTGCAACTCAAACGCCGGGCTCCAGTCCAAACTTTCCTCAAACATGACAGCTCATCCCCTGGTGAGGACAGACCTGCTGCTGCCATTCCACTTCTATTACCAGGAGAGTCACACTGCACACATGGATGAAGACATGAAAACCATTTTACGGCAGACCGGGGCCAAACATGTGTGCTGTGGCCCACTGGTTGCCATGTTGCTTTTAAGCCCACAAGTAAGCAAAGCGTGCATGCACGCCAAGTCAGCAGTAATAGATGCTTGCGGTCTCAAAGGAAACACGTCCTGCTATCCACAAAATAAATAACATCTGTATGCACTGACTGCCAGAAACAGTGGTGTTCAAAATTAAATGCTTTTATTTGGCATTCCTTTATAATGTAATACAAATATTTTCATATAGCAAAAAAAAAAAAAAAAAAAAGCCGGAGAAAGAGCGAAATGAGAACATGCCAATCAAAACCATTCACAACTCTGGGGGCAGTACTGTGGAAAGAAATTAATATTTTTTCTTCGGCAAGAACACATTAAATTGAGCAAAAGTGACAGTAAATATGTGATAATGTGACACTGGATGGAGAAATATCTGCTGAAAATTCAGTTTTGCCACCACAAGGATAAATTATTTAGTGGTGTGTGGGGGGTACGTGCGGATTGTACCTTTGGGTAGGATTAGTGGTGTGGGGTACGTGGGTATTACACGCCATTAAGTGCGTATCATATGCACGTAAAAACTAATTTTCGTGTATAAATTGCATAATAAATACAATGCGTGCTGTAGAGACGCATTTCATGAGATCAGGCTGGTTAACAAGGACGCTAAAGACAGCCTCTTGCATCAGTCGCAAGTGTGCCTCTTGAGGCCAGGGGAGTGAGGTTTACACGCACAGCTCTCACTAGCTGCCCTCCGTTACACTCACCCGCGTAAAACTCACTCCCATCCGGGTCACGGCACCAATGTAAGCCCTCCGGTTCGACTCGCACTGTTCTGAGTTCTGAGTTCGGGATTCGAACTGGCATTTCTGGCAAGATTGCAGCCTGTAATGTCAGTCGCTAGTGCGCCTAAGAGGTTTACTTGTGAGGTTTACTCGCACAGCTCGCATATATATATATATATATATATATATATATATATATATATATATATATATATATATATACACTCACCTAAAGGATTATTAGGAACACCATACTAATACTGTGTTTGACCCCCTTTCGCCTTCAGAACTGCCTTAATTCTACGTGGCATTGATTCAACAAGGTGCTGAAAGCATTCTTTAGAAATGTTGGCCCATATTGATAGGATAGCATCTTGCAGTTGATGGAGATTTGTGGGATGCACATCCAGGGCACGAAGCTCCCGTTCCTCCACATCCCAAAGATGCTCTATTGGATTGAGATCTGGTGACTGTGGGGGCCATTTTAGTACAGTGAACTCTTTGTCATGTTCAAGAAACCAATTTGAAATGATTCGAGCTTTGTGACATGGTGCATTATCCTGCTGGAAGTAGCCATCAGAGGATGGGTACATGGTGGTCATAAAGGGATGGACATGGTCAGAAACAATGCTCAGGTAGGCCGTGGCATTTAAACGATGCCCAATTGGCACTAAGGGGCCTAAAGTGTGCCAAGAAAACATCCCCCACACCATTACACCACCACCACCAGCCTGCACAGTGGTAACAAGGCATGATGGATCCATGTTCTCATTCTGTTTAGGCCAAATTCTGACTCTACCATCTGAATGTCTCAACAGAAATCGAGACAAATCAGACCAGGCAACATTTTTCCAGTCTTCAACTGTCCAATTTTGGTGAGCTTGTGCAAATTGTAGCCTCTTTTTCCTATTTGTAGTGGAGATGAGTGGTACCCGGTGGGGTCTTCTGCTGTTGTAGCCCATCCGCCTCAAGGTTGTGCATGTTGTGGCTTCACAAATGCTTTGCTGCATACCTCGGTTGTAACGAGTGGTTATTTCAGTCAAAGTTGCTCTTCTATCAGCTTGAATCAGTCGGCCCATTTTCCACTGAACTCTAGCATCAACAAGGCATTTTCGCCCACAGGACTGCTGCATACTGGATGTTTTTCCCTTTTCACACCATTCTTTATAAACCCTAGAAATGGTTGTGCGTGAAAATCCCAGTAACTGAGCAGATTGTGAAATACTCAGACCGGCCCGTCTGGCACCAACAACCATGCCGCGCTCAAAATCGCTTAAATCACCTTTCTTTCCCATTCTGACATTCAGTTTGGAGTTCAGGAGATTGTCTTGACCAGGACCACACCCCTAAATGCATTGAAGCAACTGCCATGTGATTGGTTGATTAGATAATTGCATTAATGAGAAATTGAACAGGTGTTCCTAATAATCCTTTAGGTGAGTGTATACTGTATATATAATTACAAATGTTTTTCTTTTTCTTTTTTGTAATTAATTATGTTTGACATCAACCTGAGAATGAAGTGTACACAACAAATGCTATTTCCGAGCCCTTATCTTACATATTTTATGTCACAACTTAAAAAAAATAAAATAAAAAAAAAAATCCCAGGCTTTGATACCATTGTATTAAAAAAAAGGGATTATATAATATACATTATTACCATTAATTGTTTTCCAGAACAGCAAAAATATGAAGCTGCTTGCCATGTTAATGCAGAACTTTCTATTGACCTCTGTGCTCCAAGCAAAAAGAAAAAGAACAGATGAATTGGAAAAAAAACACAGACCAGGCTCTGGGAGAAGAGAGAAAAAAGTGAGAGACAAGGTCTGACTAAAAATTAAGCTTCACATAAGAGAGGAAGTATGACACAGATGGTGGAGGGTGAGAGAGAGAGAGAGAGAGACGGGAGACGGGAGGACAAAGAGAGGGCCAATGAAGGCCAGGAAAGAAGATGCAGTAAGCATAGAAAGGCAGAAAATGAAAGGAAGATGGGCAGAGAGGACTGAGGGAAGGACAGCGAGTGCTAACAGCAAAGGGAAAAGTCTGACGAAAAGGGCAAGAGGGGGTGTGAGAAAAGAAAGAGAAGCAGAGCAAGAAGAACTGGAGGGTCTTGTGGGGTAGAGCTCCCTCCCTGGAACACAGTCCTTCCCTGTCAACCCCCCACACTCACTCTTCTGCTTCACAGGTAATTAAATGGATTTCCTGTCTTGTACTCAGCGAGAGAACATGACCCAGCACTCTGTGAGAGATGTCGAAAGGCACTCCAGGGCTGCTCTTTGCACCATCTGCATCCTTGTGTCCGAGCAAGGCCCTAAGCAAACAAGAGCTGTGCTGGGACTTGGAGGGCAGGGACCCATGCCTCAACACACAATGGAGCCGAACAGGGAAAGGGCCACTGAGCTCTGGCCTTCGTGGACACTACCTGACTCACATCTGCAGGAGGGAGGGAAGGACTTCTGGTCTCTGGTGGTGAGATGGGGTTCTTCTTGAGTAGTTCTTAAGCAAACAGGTGATCATCTGTGCCAAGTATTGTTTGTTAACCACAAAAGACCATTTTGAACATCTAACTGCTTCAGGATTAGAAGATCTCAGGGCCAAAATCTGGGTAATTGCAAATAGAAACATTTAAAGTCAACTTCAAATGTTATTCTCTTCCAATTGTAGGCTGCATGAAACAATAATGTAGCCCGAATCAGGAACAGTTCTTTTTAGTGAAAATGTACAGTGCAACCAGTGCAATCCTATTTTCAAACAAATGACTCATTAGAACTAAATTATTCAACAGACTCATGAACTTACTGTTTGAATCTGATACATCCTTCACTGACTGAACTCGCTGAATATATCAGAGCAGTTACTGAATCATCAAGTTATTACTTTCAATACTAGAATATTTCCATAAAATACATTTAAAAAAATCATTTAGAATAACAGTTTGAACAATTTAAATCTAACTTTTTTGGTATGTTGATTACTGTATCTGGTCAGTTATTACATGAAATAATAATAATAAAAATATTATTGTATTATCATTGTAAAAAATATATTTTACAGATAATGTTTTAAAAACATGATACTGTATATTGTAAACATTTGTACATGGTTCCCTGTATGATTTCCAACAACCTGAAGGTATCCTTCTATACACTGTAAAAAAATGGGAATATCTAAATTACCTGGTTTTAAAAACTATTATTTAACATCACTAAATCAAATACATACATTTTTACCAACAAAACTCATTTTATGGGTTAAAATGGGTAGAAATAGCTCTCTATGTAAATAATTGCACAACCACTTTTTACAGTTTATTTGAGCAATTGTTTTTAAGATGAATGACAGTTTGTAAAAAAAAAAGAAAAAAAAAAGAGGACTCTACAGATGAATTGTGCCGGAATTAAATGAAATCATATCAAAATTATAATCAAATCAAAAGTTTTTGAACTGAAATCAGGAATGTGTATTAAAAAGTAAACAGGATCAATTCTAATTTCATGTTGACTTTAAATGAACATGCGACCATGACGTCCTTATGGTTTCTGCAGAAATGTGACCCTGGACCACAAAACCAGTCACATGGGTCAATTTTTTTAAAATTGAGATTTATACAATAAATAAGCTTTCCGTTGATGTATGGTTTGTTAGGATAGGACAATATTTGGCCGAGATACAATTATTTGAAAATCTGGAATCAGAAGATGCAAAAAAATCTAAACATTGAGAAAATCGCCTTTAAAGTTGCCTATTTATGTTCACGATTGTGCTGCATTCACTCACAAAAATAAATGTTTTATATATTTACAGTAGGAAATTTACAAAATATCTTCATGGAACATGATCTTGCAATAGCCTAATGATTTCTGGCATAAAAGAAAAATCGATAATTTTGACCCTTACAATGTATTGTTGGCTATTGCCACAAATATACCCGTGCGACTTGTGACAGGTTTTGTGATCCAGGGTCACAAATATCCATTCATAAACTTCACAAACTTCAAGTAATTCTCCTCTTGTCCCCCACTTTGCATTCTGAGCATTCGCCCAGAACATAACAGACCCGTCAAGCGACTGTGAGAAACAACCACAATTACAATGCCAGAGGTGGTGCTTGCAATTTCACAGCTCTAACAAGCTTACCATCAAGTAGCAATCTCAATCACTGCTCAGGTTCCTGTATTCATTAAGGGCCAGTTCCAAATGAGAGCCACTATATTGAAAGAAATGCAGAGCAGCGGCTGATTGGCCCATGCTGAGGGAGGGGCCATGTTGCCAGATTGTGGGTAAATAGACATTGGATGCTGCTGCCACACACACTTGGAATTGATATGGGGGAACAAACCATACAGTATGCAAATGAGGACCTTGACCCGAATCAAATCCCCGACCTGTTCGTTAATTGCAAATTACAGACTGCGGCACCCCAATCAGTGGCCTTTTAACGTAAGATTCTCGACTCATTCTTCGCACACGTTGGAAAATAAAAGAGAGGAACGTTCTGCCATCAAGCATGGGATTTGTTATTCATGATGGTGGTGATTAGAAAGGGTTTGGCCGGTGGTCTGAAATGTTGAAGCAGGGGTGGCAGAGGCTTTTGAATACTGGCACGGACCGCAGACTGAAGCTCAATGGCGAAATGGAGCATTACAAAGGCGTGAAGCGTCTAGTCCGGGATTTTGGTATCATCATCAATCTCAAAGGTCAAGGTTTGGCTGATTAGCCTGGCCCTTGCTAACTACACCATCTGACCCAAAAAGCATCTTTTCCAATTGACAGCCATTCGAAATTATCAGTGAAACATTTTGCAAGCAACATACAGTATATATTTCGTTTTATTAGAAGATGATTTTCCAGTGCCTTATTCTTTTATGGAGTGTTCGTAAAAGCATAAAGTGGATTTAGGCATTGTAGTATTATAATCTACAGTATGAAAAAATGGATAATCATTTTGAGATTTGTTAAAGATTATATTTAATTATATTATATTACATTGTGTTTTTACAAAATTAACATTAAATGTTAATATCCACTATGGTACGATATATTGCGCTTCCCTAAAAGCTCCGTAAGGGTTTTGGGACTATATGCATTCTGGTGGTGCCATCATCCAAACAGCATTGGCACAGCATTATTTTCCTGTGGTTACAGAGTGATTACTCCCATTTACATTAGCAAAGATGGCATGCTTCAAATCACATACTTCCAGGGCGTCCTTATCCAGATGAAAGGGAACGCTATTGGATAGCTTTCTCAGATATTACAGACCTCCTTGATCCATCCCTGTCTCTCTTCCAACAGCAACCTGATGTCATATTAAAGCATTAAAACCAGGAGAACACCACAATCTACTAGGTCATAAATATTACATGACAGGCTGAGAAGCATCAGTTTGTTAAATGCAAATCACCCTGACACTGCTTGTATATCCATCACTGATTTATCAAGCGCCTGTAGGCCTTAACAAAGCAAATGAGCTCACATTTTGATATTTTTTTCCTTTCATACCACAGCTGTTTCTCCTTTTATGCATGTTCTGAACATTGTCTTTTTCACACGTCCCCCTTTCTCTCTCTTTGCCTTTTTCAAGTCTAACAGGATGTTTCTCAAATGATTTTCTTTTGAGGTTTCACACAAGAGAATGCTCTCAGTGGCACTGTTTTCCACAGAAAGCTTTCTTAAAATGGTGCACGAGTACACACTGTCTCCAAGTTGTGCACACAGCTAGCACCCATGCACGGATTCTCAGTCTCACACACTCACTCACACACAAACACACTCTTGAGACAGCAGAGCTGTGAATGAAGCGATATTGTAACCTTAACCTATACAGCACTTCCCCTCTGTGAGTTCAGCCAATGAATTATCCTCTCAAGTAAATCCTGTTTAGAGGATAATCCTTTTCCCATCATCTGGACAGACACTTTCCGTAATGAAATGCCCTGAGGGTGTCCCTGTCAGTAGCCTCTTTGCCCCACTCTGTCACATCCCCCATCAGAGGAAGGTGGAGATCTCCACACACACACACACACACACACACACACACACACACACACACACACACACACACACACACACACACACACACACACACACACACACACCTCAATATGGACACTATTGCCCCACAGCCGAGTCGAGCACCATCCACCCACATCCTACATCCTTGATACACATGGATATTTAAAGGGGTAGTACATCCCAAAATTTTAATTTAGTTAAAATATCATCATTCACAATCATGGGGCTAAGGCTTTCAAAAAGGACACAAAAGTGGCAAAAAACACACCAAAAAGGACACAAAAGTGCCATAAAAGTAATGCAAAGGACTTGCATATGACGCATGTAGTCAAGTCACTATAGTGATTTATACAGTATAGACAGGAAAACAACAGGGTCAATGATGAAACTTTGAGGTAAAGCAGCTCTCAAAAAGGCAATAGTGTCTTCATTCAGCTCTTTGAGTCAGTTCAATGTTGGTTCAGATGAGTTCAATAACTGTGTAAAGTTCATCAATTATGAAACAAGTTTAGTTCAGCACAAGCAGCTCTAAGGAAGACAATAAGTGCCGATGTTGCAAACATTTGTCAATTAACTAATTTGATTCAGTTATAAAGCAGAAAACGGTGGTGTCATCCAGCTCAATTCAGTTCACGTTTTGTTCTCATCCGATAGTGTGAGTTGTAGTGTGGTGTCAGTGTAGTCAAATCAATAATATTACTGAAAATGAAGTGTCTCTTAAACCCCAAATAAGCAAGCCAAAGGCAACAATGGCAAGGAACCAAAATGTCAGTTCTCCTCTGGCCATAAGACGTCTTCTGAAGCCATAATATAGATTTGTGTGCTCAATTCCCAATGCATAAAATCTCATCTAAGGGTTGTTGTTGTTGTTCTTTACCCTGTTTCACTCTGAAATGTCACATTATGAAAGTAAAATGGGTTGTGAATGTCAGTTTTAGGTTAAAATACAAGAAGATTGCAAATGTGAAATGCATAAGATGAGGCATTGCAGTTTATATTTTTCTACAACATATTCACTATACTATAGGTTTAGTTTCCACTATCTGCTCTAACACCTAGTGTGACGGGCTCAAAAATATCCTTGTAACAGTGTATGCAGGAAATGTGATCTGGAAAAAGGGAGTAAATATTTCTCTATATGTCTTGCCACAATGAAACAAGCTGTGTACTCTGACAATGGCAGAGTGACATTAGGAGACTTGCTGCGGGCAAAAGTGCTGAGTGGAGGCCTATCTGTGTCTGTGTGTGGACTGGGGTGGCCACAGGGTGTCGGATCTGAGATTTGATGGCGTGATAAAAAGCCCAGGGTGAAGGCTGCTGCCACTTCAATCTGCCATAACATCATCTGGCCAGTCGTTTTCCTGCTGCACTGAAAGCCTGTAAAGGCTTTACACGGGCTCCGATTTTCACTCTCACTCCCACTGAGAGATTCACCACATGCTCTTTTGTTCTCACATTATATATCAATAACAATGTGTATATCAAGATCTATGCCTATATCTTTCTCTATGGAAAGGTTGTGGTTGTGTCTTCCGGTGTGAGAACGCTAGGCACGCTTGTGTGTGTGTGTGTGTGTGTGTGTGTGTGTGTGTGTGTGTGTGTGTGTGCGTGTGTGTGTGTGTGTGTGGATATATTTGGACACTTTGGTTCACACTTAAAAGTCCATTAATTTCTTAAAATATTATTTAAAATAAAAATTCACTGTTTCTTAAAAATAAATACTACTTTTAATGAAGTGATGTATTAATATAATAGTAAATAGTATTTTAATATAATATAATATAATATAATATAATATAATATAATATAATATAATATAATATAATATAACATAATATGATATAATATAATATAACATAATATGATATAATATAATATAATATAATATAATATAATAGCCTATAATATAATATAATAGCCTATAATATAATAAATATAATAAATATAATATAATATAATATAATATAATATAATATAATATAATATAATATAATATAATATAATATAATATAATATAATATAATATAATAAATTATATATTCATATTATTATTTTTCCCCAGGTTATAGTCCAGTTCTAGAGTAAAATACATAAATATTTAATATTAATAATATAAGAAATTATGATTATATAAAATTATTTGAATATAACAGCCCAGACTCATTAGAAAAACGTACCTGTGGCAACATTTTTGCAAAATGCAAAACACAAAAATGTTGCCACAGGTACGTTTTTCTAATGAGCCTGGGCATTTTTTTATTTTTTTTATTTTTTATTTTTTTTGAGGCTGTGTTGGAATATAAATATTAAAAATTATGTTTTTTAAACTATTATTTAAAATGCACTTTATTTCTTTAAAACAAATGCTACTTGTTTTTAATATACTGCAAAGGCACACACAGAATCTGTTTTTTTTTTTGTTTTTTTTGCTATTTGCCCCTTTGACACTGCTTTCTGCTTGCTTGGCACAACACAATTCAGCTCAGCCATCATAAGGTAGTATCCGCAATTTTAATCTGCCTTTTAAAGTCAAGGTAAATATCAAGGCAGAGGATTTGCCTCCATGAGACAGCTACCTGTCAGGTAGCTTTGGTGTCCCCTAACCCTGCTCTTCTGCTCAAACCAAACTCATCTCCCTCAGTGCCCCTAATTTCACTGGGTCAGGCTGGGGGCCAGTAGAGATGGGTGCCATCAGGCCAAGAGCTGAAGCTACAGTGACATTCAGGACGTGAGAAACAAAGAAGCATGGTGTAGTCAGAAGCCAGACACAGTGTTAGACTCGTAAAAAGAAAGATGGCAAATATGAGAGCGAACAAAAATGAGTTTGAGAAACAGAAAGTAAGGAAATTAGAGAATGGGACAGAAACAGACAGATAGAGTGGCTGTCAGGCCCTCAGGCTGTTCCATGCTTTCCTATAGTCTTCTCCTGGATTAGATGACTTTCATTCGTCGTTGTCCCCAGTGCCCTGAGCTTGGCAGCCGGCGCTGTCTCACCTGTCATCTCTGCTAGTCACTGCTCAGATCTCTCCTGATCAGCTATAATGTCAGTCCAATAACCACAAAAAGCTTGCTCTTGCCGTATGCTAATATCATAGGCTAAAATGAGTGCTAGAGTCAGGACATGATTCACATTTCAACAGAGACGATATAAGAAGGAGACGGACCACTTGTAGAAACATTAATGAGAGAAACTGTAACAGTCTTTTTTTTTTTTTTAGAACTAGACCAGCCTGGAAAAAATAAATATATATATATATAATAATAAATATAATAATATTATATACACTATTATTAATGCAGAATGATAATATCAATAATTATATATTAATGTTATATATAGAGAGATATTTTATTAATAATATTATTATATAATTATTGTTATTATCATTCTGCATCAATAATGTAGTGTATATAATATTATTATTAATAATATTTGTATTCTTTTTTTTCCAGGCTGGTCCAGTTCTACAGAAAAAAAAGGATGTTACAGTTTCTCTCAATGTTACAAGTTGTTTCAAGTCTACAAGTTGTTTGTCTCCTCCTTTTACCGTCTCTGCTGAAATGTGAAACATAACATAACATAACATAATTTTTTTTTAGTTCTGGAGTAAAAATAAAAGATTCACTCTTGATTCTAAAACTAGTGTGGTTTATGATTCAAAAATAAATGTAAAGACTGATAAAACTAATGATTAAATAATGACACATGACATATTGTTTTTATGTTTTGGATTTAGGTTCTTACAAATCTTACAAAAGGCAATCTTGGATTTTATTTCTGGATATCAGGATTGCAATGATTGTGGCAGAGTAAGTGTTTATGCTGGTTGAATGCAAGCAAAAACCCAAATAAAATCAGTTGCTTGGAGCAGTAATACATGATAAAATCAAGCTCTTCACTTTGCCTTTGGTAAAAACAACAACAACAACAAAAATATTGTTTGCTCCATTAGTGCCAATTTTTGAACAGATTTGACAGATGGAAGTCATATAAATGGAAGATCCATCAAGTATGTTTTTAACCAGTGTACAAAGTAATCAAATGGGATTACTGGGAGATTTTCCCCAGAGTGAGATTGTGCCCCCTAGTGGAAGAAAACTGACTACTGCACTTGCCCCGTTTGTAAGGGAATCTACCAATGTGGAACATTTCTGACAATGAGCAACCATGTCTTCTTCCCTGTATACAGCTCACACACTGAGCAGCCCCTAAACCCTCGCTCCATCAGTACGCCGGGTTTTTTTCCCCGAAGCATGACGAGCTCAAAGTGTGCTGCAATGCTGATGGCCGTTAAATGCGTGCCATTGAACTTGGGTTGTCCTCGGGCCAAGCCCTGGGCTGCGCTGATGACATTCTGCTGGGTAATTGCGAACACGACCATCACAAGGATATGTCTGCAGCGGAGATGATTATAGCAGCCACACTGATGATGTCCTGAGTACTCCCCTCAACCAGTGGGAAGTAGGTCGCTATGGCAATCTCTGAACATTTGGTCTCTATGGCAATGTTAGAACTTCAGGGAATCGGGCTAGAGCCTGGAAAAGCTCCTTTGTTGGACACGTTTGCTTGGGGAACAACATTAGAGGTGTTTGATCATTGCGAGTTTATAATGTATTCCAGTTGATTATGTTTCCAAGTCCCCTCAGTACTTAACCTGTGAATGTATCTGCTCTTAATTAGCATGTGGCATTCCCGATGACAGCGAGCCTCTGTTTGTGCTTTGATACGACAGACGGGAGGACACCAAAGTCAAGACACCCCTCCCCACCTTCTCTTGCTGTAGAATGCTAATCCTTGAGATTTGCTATATTTTCTTTTAATTGGCATCATTAGCAAAATAGTCGACCTGACATCCAGATGGAAATCGTGAAGAGTAACGCCAAAATCCTGGGAAAGGAGAACACCCAGACCTTTAATTAGCTAAACAGCCATTTAAGACGAATGAGAATCAAAGCTGGTCAGGTTCTGCCCTGATCCCCAGCCTCACATTACACCACGGTTATTAACCCTTATGGCCACTTGCAGACAGACAATATCAGTTGGTTAAAGGTCTAATGGCTTTGTTTAATAATACAGCACATTGTGGACTGAAAATTAAAGAACCTAAAATTGCACCTTTAGAGGACGCTATGGTGATATCGGAGTCAGATTTGGACCAAATTTCACACTGTTAGTTTAATAATATAATATAATATAATATATAATTGAGAAAATTAAATTAAATTTAGTAAGATAAAATACTTTTGTGTTTTTTCAGAATATACAGTATGAGTTTATTTAACTTCTCATTGGTATTTTTTTTAAAGCACAAAATGTACGTTTTCATACTATATACCAACAAAACGTTAATACCTCAAGCAATTTTGCTTTTCGGGTAAAATGATTTTGTGTTAAGGATATTTTTACTGGAAAGCAAGACAAAAATACTGATTACTCGAAATGATTTTGCATGTGAATGATGCCTCAAATAGTGCAGATTAAAAACTATATTTTTCTGAACCACTAGACAGATTTGCAGCAGATGCTAAAACGGGTTGGGGAAAAATCCAGGGAAAGGCGTCATCACATACAGGGATCATCATAGAGACTTGAGGTTGGGCTTTTCTGTCTGAGGCCCTAGCAACACCTTAGCAACCCCTCACAACACCTAAACAACTGCATATAAATTAGTAATCACCTAGAACACACTAATGCCATTGAGTTATCAGGCCAACTTCAACATAAAGGCAAGCACTACTCACATTTTCCAAATAGATAGAACAATCGTGTTATTATCAGTGACATCAAAATAACTGCAAAATTAGGTCACAGCAAAAAACCAGCAGACATTTACCAACAGCACTGTCATAGCAGTTACCCACAGAGTTGGATGATCTAGGGAAACAGCTGATGTTCTCATCTGCAGCATAATACAGTGATGATAGCTGTAGTGATTTATACAGGGCTAATAACCTCCTTCTCAGAGGAGCATACGCTGAGATCTGTCTGATATATGAGACTCCGGTGCTGAGAACGTAGGAAGGCAGCATCAAGCCGATGCGTGCAATTAAGGTCAACCGCCAGCTTCCTCTTTCAAAATCAAACCCGTTTAACCCCTTAAATAACAGCGTCTATCAGCTGCGACAGTTACACATGATGACTCAAACTGCACTGTGCTCTTTTCTATTCTTCATCATCTTAGAGTGGTTAGTTACTGATTGACTATGACATGTGGGTCATATGCTGTCATAGTCTATGCATATTGATGCTATGGACTGTTACGGTTGAGGTCCCAACAGGAAAAAGGAGGGAAAGCGAAAGAGGAAGACAGCAGTATATGGGATAGACGAGCACAGGGACAGAGTGACCGGCCCACAAGCTGGGATGACAAGAAGCACAACGTCTCTGCATCCTTTTCTCATGATCATGATCATTATAATGCTAAGCGCCTTTCAGGCCCTTCTGGCAAGGTTAGGGGAAGGCGGGTGCTATAAAACCTATCCCGCCGCACTTTTACAAGTAACGTTTAGGAAGCTGCCGAGTCAATAACCTGGGGATTTAGGAAAAGAAGTTGAGACGCCAGCATTTTAAAAGGTCAATGGAGTAGTGTTTAATGATTTCCTTATTAGTGTTATTTTTGTGGGCTTCTCATTTGGCATGCTGGCTATGTTACGTACAAAATATAACGTATGACTCGGACAGCCAATGTCAAGCATAATGATTAGCTACGCTAGCTGCTCTATATAAGCTGAAGTACTGAAAACTGTTCAACTGTTGATACCAGAGAATGTAAGAGAACATTATTTTATCATTTTTGTGTATTTATTAGAAGATTTCTGGGTTACATCTTATTTCTATGGTCCACTTGAGACATTCCACATAACTATTTAGAAATCACAGATTTCAGTATGAAGTCAAACGTTTCACTTGCAATTCTTTCAAAAACAAACAAATTAAGCAAAGTTGCAAAACTGCTCTGTGCATAAACATCGTCGGCACCTAAACGACATCTAACTGAGAACTACTGAGCATGAAAAAGCAATAACATTTTCCTCAGCTTGAAATGAAACAAAATAGATACATAGAGAGCCAGTAACTCAGGTTTCTCCTGAAAGCTCGTGCTGTTCGAAATTATGTAACCTCCCAGTTGATTCCGATCCACATCAATGATTTAACTAATTCATTTTATCTGTTAATATTTATGCATTAATAGATAATGATTCATTAATGAAATGTCAGAACTGAATGCTTGAACATTTTGACAGCTACTCTTTGAAAATTCAGACAGAACGAGGGAAGGTTTCTGAGGAACATGCTCAGAATAATAATATACATATATATATCTACCACCATATAATAATATTTTATATCACCACTGTCTTGGTGCTCTGACAGATTTCTGTCTTTTCTTTCTCTTTTATTGCATTCCTTTACCTTGCAGTGGCTATGGCATCCTTTAAAAAATATTGCAGATGTGAGCCACGCCTAATAAGGCATTCATCTTCATGATTTTTGTGATGTATGGACACTGAGATAGCTCATACTGTCATACGGGATCTGCATCTTGGGACATTTGGAGTGTCATTCAGTTGCTCTAGATGCAGACCATGTATGCTGGATAATGTATGCTCTCTGTCTTTTGAGGAAATATGGCTCTTGCTCAAAAAGTTCAGCATTCAAGATGTACACCAGAGGTGTTCATATTTCCTAGTTTGACCCTTGATCCATGTTCAGTAACGGCTGCCAAAAATATTTATTTTCCTCTGACAGTGAGGACAAGTAAAACAAATCTGCACCGTTTGGTGAAAAGTAGGAGAAGCTCTGAGAACTAATGGGATTTTTTTTAATACTTTTAAAAGACTTTGGGGTATTTTTCGCAAGTATAGCAGTGCTCTAAGTGAAATAATTGGGTTGCTTTGGAGTGCAGGTCTATAGAAATTAAGCGTTTGCGTGGGACCCTTCCTTCCACGCTCATTAACGAGCTGACCTGACCCTCCGAAGTCAGGGGGTGGAAAAAACCCACCAAATCATTAAATATCAAGATGGCTGGTATAGCAAAATCATCTCTCTCTCTCTCTCTCTCTCTCTCTCTCTCTCTCTCTCTCTCTCTCTCTCTCTCTCTCTCTCTCTCTCTCTCTCTCTCTCTCTCTCTCTCTCTCTCTCTCTCTCTCTCTCTCTCTCTCTCTGTGTGTGTGTGTGTGTGTGTTTTGTAGGTATTTTTTTTTTCAGCTGAGTTTGCAGATATAAAGTCCTTCAGGCTACCTCAGGGTACAGCAGAAAAGTATGTGGACGCTTCAGCCACACTTAAAAATGAATGAATGTCATATAGCATATAACAAAATGTCAGATTATTTTTTTAAAGAAACACAGCACAAGCACATTTGCACAGTTAAATAAAATAAACTAAAAATATAAATGATTGTGTTTATGATTTAAAAAATTGCTATTTACATATTTTGAATCATACTTATCACTGGAGAAGAACTGACTATATAGTCTACATTACATCATCTTGACACCATTTGGATGGAAAAGTGCAAAAATGGCTCAAAAAAGGTGAAGTTAAAATTATTATATTAACTGAAATGTAAAAGTTAGTAGGCTACTGGGAAAAGCTTGATTGCAGATACCATGGTTTAATATGTTGTTTTCTGATGCAACAAAATTGATTTGGAACAAGTAGCCTAGGCTATCCAAATAAATTAGCACTCATAAAATTGAAGATAAAAAGAAGCTTTGAAGTCGAGCGTTGTTCAGTGACAGGCAACTGCAGAAACGTCTAAATTGTTCTTTAATCACTACTCAGTTTGAGTGATCACGCCTTATTAAATGTGACGCATATACACTACAGTATTTCCTTTTGAGCGAAGCTCCGTCGTACGAACGCTCGCTCGCACTCGAGACCAGACGGGTGAGAGCTATGGGCAGTGGTGAGATGCCGTAGAGAGAGTGTGGCTGAACGTATAACGAGTGAGTAAGGTGGTCTGACAGTGAGGAAGAGTCTAGTCATTTATAGTGTAACGGCCATGTTGGCCTCCTCCACTGCCGAGCAGAGCCAAACAGCACTGAGCCTGCTAGCCTTGAGGGAGAGCACAGACAAGGACAGAACTGCTGCTGTCGCTGATGCATTAGTGGAGGAGATACATCTTGTTGCGCAGCATGGTAAATGACAAAATGATATCTCATCAGAGAGACAACCCGTGTGTGACTGTGTGTGTGTGTGTGAGCGAGAAAGAGGAAAAAAAGAACAGAAAGTCAGTTTGTTGATGAGAAGCCAGTCTCATTATACTTTCGTCATGTTTCACAGAATCACAGCTGGATGTTTTTGTCAGGCTGAAAGATATGGCAATTTTTATATATATATATATATATATATATATATATTTGTATATGTTTTGGTCATAGCCAAAAGTTTGATTCATCAAAAGTATGATAGCAAAGACCAGGGAGTGTAGCAATTTTGTTTCAAAGTCTACAAAAGTTATCTAAAATTCTCAAACCGCTATGGGTCTCCAATTTTGATCTAATATTCACTTATATATCTATTATAAATTAAAGTAGGCTATTACTTATTCCTAAATTGTGTAAATCAATGTCAATACTGGTATTTTGGCTCATGATTTCACTAATGAAGTGTAAGAGGCACTTGAAAGTCAAAATGAAAATAACCTACTTTAGGGAAGAAAAATATAAATTGAAGAAAATAAAAAAAAACATTGCCTTTACAATTAATTGGTGCACGCGTTATTCCACAGAGAAATCTAAATTATTTCAAACACTCTTTTTTCTTCAACCCCTGCGCTGTGAACTGTCACACAGACACTTATAGTGCCCCTATTAGGCTTTTCTAATATTACCTTTCATGGAGTTTGTAATATAGCGGTTTGCTGTCTGCAAAGTTTTAAAGATCAAAGTGCACTACAAATAACGTTATTGTCTCCTAAAAAGAAAGAACCGATTCCAGGCTCACTTCCTGTTACATACCTACGTAACAACGTAACACATTTGAATAATGCCAGCCTTTGATCTTCATTGGCTGCCTGCGAATGACGTCTACTTTTGACCCACCCTTAAACACTGTAGTTGTACTAGAAGAGTTTGGTTCGTGTTATCAACATGTCGAGAAGACGCCGTATTCAGCACTGCGAATCCACTTTGCATGCACTTCAAAAGGATGAGGAGGACTTGCGCTGGAATTGATATGTAGATATCACTGTGTATCAAGTGCTGAGGAAGCCTCTGGAGCTGAAATTCAGAAATAGGCGTTTAGACGTGCTGTAAGCTTTAGACCAATCACAACAGACTGGGCCATCAGACCAATCAGAGTGGAATAGGCTCGTGGAAAGGAGGGGCTTAAAAAGAATCAATCTTCAAGCAAACTATTTACAGACAATTTGAGAAATGAGGTGATGTGCAAAGTATATTATATAAGAAAAATTGTGTTTTTTGACCTTGGATGCATATAAACCTGCTGTTGGAGACCTCCCAAAACAAAATTAGGACCTTTTAAAATAGCATAACAGTGGCAATTTTAGAGTCAACATAAAAATTCACACACACAAAATCTTTGTAAAATTCCATCAAAATGTAACAACTAGCTTTGCCTCTGAAATGACATTCCTTTTCGGTTGACATCATCAAGCCATATTCTTTCTACATCCACTTGTCACATAGAGTCCACCTTTCCCAATCCAGTCTATTACCGATGGATAAAGTGCCACCCTACATTGTTAATTGCTTAAAATGCTTACTCCTAAATACATCACATAAATTTAAGAATTCACAACATAGTAGCTACTAAAATAAAAATCAAATTTCAGAGTTAAAAACACCATTTCATGTTGACTTTAAAGGCCTAAGAGCTCATACATACCGTAGACTCACAGGAGCAGCTCAGATCTCAGCTTGAAAGAATGACATTCTGGTTTTTGACAGCATGAGATTATGATGGCCATCAACCAAACACTCAAGGGCAGCAAGAAACTTTAGAGAACGCTGATATGAAAAGTGTGAAGAGGCTTGAGAAGTGAATGTAATTTTCCAACTACTTGGCTTGGTAGACAAGAACCTACTTCAGCTGTGTATACCTGACAGAAGTAGCTCATTCAAAAGCCTTGATTCAGTTTGGAGAGGTTTTGCAGGTCGAAGGACTAAATGCTTTGTTTTTTTCGTACTTGCTAAGAGGACAGCTGATTCCAAATGTTGAGCAACAAATAAGCAACAAATAAGTGTCAAAACTTTGACGAAATTATAAGTACTATGGGCGCAAATTAATGAATTGAATGCAACGATTTTGTTAATGATTAATGTACACATTTTCTTTCTGCTTGGTCCAAATCACATATTCACTCTGTTGGCACAAAAGTTGCAACTAAACACTGATTTGAATTTGGTTCAATGATACGTTCAACAGTACTTTATATCTGAATGAACTTAAATGCAAGTGAAATTCAGGCCATAGAATCACCTCTTCACTGAGTCTAGAGGTGAAGTCAAGGCACACAGGCAGAGACCCAGACACTGGCTCTGAGGAACATCGGCAGTCTACTGCCAACAAAGTCCAAATAAAGCTTTTAATACGTTCACTATTGATCCTGTGCTGAAATAAACTCAGTGTATTGGCAGGGCTGGAATCCTTCTTTGAAGGGACTCCATAATGCAGCTAGTCAATGGTAAGCTGTCTGCAATCAATCCCAAATAACAGTTAATTACAGCTCACGTCCATTTTGAGAAAAGACTGGTGGAAATAAGAGAGAGAAAGACTCAAGGCAGATATAAAGCTGAAAATGTGCTGAACAGAGAAAATGAAGAAAAACAGTTAGAAAAGTTGATGAAAAACCATTAACCCCGGAGTACTAAACATCTGAACGCTTTAAAATTGAAGGCACATCTATTAAGCAACCAAGGGCTCTGAGTTTAGTTAGTTAGCTTCAGCAGTTAGACCCTGCTGGTAAACGCTATACACAATTCTGTGGGTGTACCATGTTTCTCCTTTGACGGCCATTTAAAATTAGCAGAATAAAATAAACATTTTACCATATACATGCTTTTTCATATATTACCATACTGTATATAAAACAAGTAATCTAAACTATGACGTATAACAAGGTATACAAACATTCATAGCACTATACTTACATAAACCATTAAACATTCAATAAATGAATAAAAATGTTTATTATTCTAAACTGTATGCTTCATCAGCCATTTGTAATGAGAATATATACAGTGAGGAAAATAAGTATTTGAACACCCTGCTATTTTGCAAGTTCTCCCACTTGGAAATCATGGAGGGGTCTGAAATTGTCATCGTAGGTGCATGTCCACTGTGAGAGACATAATCTAAAAAAAAAATCCAGAAATCACAATATATGATTTTTTAACTATTTATTTGTATGATACAGCTGCAAATAAGTATTTGAACACCTGTCTATCAGCTAGAATTCTGACCCTCAAAGACCTGTTAGTCTGCCTTTAAAATGTCCACCTCCACTCCATTTATTATCCTAAATTATATGCACCTGTTTGAGGTCGTTAGCTACATAAAGACACCTGTCCACCCCATACAATCAGTAAGAATCCAACTACTAACATGGCCAAGACCAAAGAGCTGTCCAAAGACACTAGAGACAAAATTGTACACCTCCACAAGGCTGGAAAGGGCTACGGGGAAATTGCCAAGCAGCTTGGTGAAAAAAGGTCCACTGTTGGAGCAATCATTAGAAAATGGAAGAAGCTAAACATGACTGTCAATCTCCCTCGGACTGGGGCTCCATGCAAGATCTCACCTCGTGGGGTCTCAATGATCCTAAGAAAGGTGAGAAATCAGCCCAGAACTACACGGGAGGAGCTGGTCAATGACCTGAAAAGAGCTGGGACCACCGTTTCCAAGGTTACTGTTGGTAATACACTAAGACGTCATGGTTTGAAATCATGCATGGCACGGAAGGTTCCCCTGCTTAAACCAGCACATGTCAAGGCCCGTCTTAAGTTTGCCAATGACCATTTGGATGATCCAGAGGAGTCATGGGAGAAAGTCATGTGGTCAGATGAGACCAAAATAGAACTTTTTGGTCATAATTCCACTAAACGTGTTTGGAGGAAGAAGAATGATGAGTACCATCCCAAGAACACCATCCCTACTGTGAAGCTTGGGGGTGGTAGCATCATGCTTTGGGGGTGTTTTTCTGCACATGGGACAGGGCGACTGCACTGTATTAAGGAGAGGATGACCGGGGCCATGTATTTGCGAGATTTTGGGGAACAACCTCCTTCCCTCAGTTAGAGCATTGAAGATGGGTCGAGGCTGGGTCTTCCAACATGACAATGACCCGAAGCACACAGCCAGGATAACCAAGGAGTGGCTCTGTAAGAAGCATATCAAGGTTCTGGCGTGGCCTAGCCAGTCTCCAGACCTAAACCCAATAGAGAATCTTTGGAGGGAGCTCAAACTCCGTGTTTCTCAGCGACAGCCCAGAAACCTGACTGATCTAGAGAAGATCTGTGTGGAGGAGTGGGCCAAAATCCCTCCTGCAGTGTGTGCAAACCTGGTGAAAAACTACAGGAAACGTTTGACCTCTGTAATTGCAAACAAAGGCTACTGTACCAAATATTAACATGGATTTTCTCAGGTGTTCAAATACTTATTTGCAGCTGTATCATACAAATAAATAGTTAAAAAATCATACATTGTGATTTCTGGATTTTTTTTTTTTAGATTATGTCTCTCACAGTGGACATGCACCTACGATGACAATTTCAGACCCCTCCATGATTTCTAAGTGGGAGAACTTGCAAAATAGCAGGGTGTTCAAATACTTATTTTCCTCACTGTATGTCTCTCATCAAAGTCATGGCCTGGAATTGATATATTTAAGCATGTACAGCGGGACCATATATTGCTACCAACTATACATACTGTAAAAACAAAACAAAAAGACATCCAAACTCAGGGACACTTTAGAAACTGCAGCCAACTAGACTCAAGGAAATTTACTGAGATCAAATTCGTGAAGTCTTTAGGTAACAAAAGAGGTATTACTCAGAAATGGCTTAGCATCAACTTAATAGCGTGTCAGATGTTTGAATGTTATCATCTGCCCATGATATATACACTTTCGGCTCGAGGGCGCAGAGTAAACTGTCCGTTTCATAGCACAAGCATTTCAGACTCCTCCGCTGATGGCAGCCTAATAGCGTTTATGTTACCAGAAAGTGCAAAGCTCTTCTTTTTCTGGTTACATATCATTAATTTAAAGAGTTTATACAGCTGCATATTTACTGAGGCAAGTAGGGGTAAGTGCCCCACTTAAGGTTCAGCCATATCCCACTGTGTGGATGTTGAGTGAGTGTGAATGTGACCTGAAGTGCTCTCGTATGGCTCCACACTGACTCTCCACCTGCACAACAGTCAAACCTGAGACATGCAGGACTGAGATGTGGTCATTTTTACAGTTTTTTGTTTATGTTTTTGACGAAATGTCTTCTATGATTAATCAACTGATTATGTCACATTCACTTATTTTAGTAATTTCCAAATTTTTAAACATCTAGAAAAAATGTAAAAACATTTATTAATTCACATTCACAATGCTACATAATCTGACTAGCATGCACTGTAACTTCAAGTTCAAGTTCACCTGTGAATTAATTTCTGTGTTTTTGCCAATGTAAGTGGCATTATCACTGTTGGACTGTTGGTTACCCAGCATGCTTTGTGGCTGAGGTCAAATCAGAGTTCACACCAAGTACAATAACTATATTAGCATCCATACCAGCAGACATTATTGTTCTGTTTATTATAAGTATGGGCGGCAGTTTTGTTGTCTACCTCTTTAAATGTTCAAGCTTTTTAAAGCAGGATTCTGATTGGCTGTCAATGTTTTTATCGTTAATCAGCTGGACAAAAAATTGTTCTGAAAGGGATTCCACATTATTGTTTCTCCTTTATCATTATAGTTGTAATATGGACTCTGCTATGATTTTATATTTAAAATCATTTTTAGAACTATATCTTTATTGTTATAGTTACTGATGTGAATGGGCATGGGTTTAGGTTTTTTTTCATATTTGTTTGTAGGTTTACATTTCACTGTAATGTCTTTTGTTGTGTTTGTGTGTTACCATTGTTGAGATGTGTAGTCTCAAATGTGTAGTGCAGGCTTGCCAGTAGTTATGTTTGATTCTTGAATTAATAATTTTTTTAAACTGGTAACTGATTGATTACTGGTTTGAAATGAAGCGACTCAAAAAGAACCCAACAGGGCTACTCTAGCACATTTGGTTCTTTTGGAGTTTAGAGAAAAGCTGACTTTCATCTCTTTCTGTAGATTTGATTTGTTCATATCGAACTGGTTCTTTGGTTCAATAACTTGTCTGGACATGCTCATTTGGTGTTCGGCCTGGTGCTAAAGTTCAATTCTGCGAACCACCCCTGCCAGTTACCAGCTTAAAAGAACGATTCGTTCAAAAATTGAACATCACTACTTGCCAGTTACATTTTTATATGACTATTCTCATTTGCAATATATTATTTAAAATAGTCTATACACTTGATATTTCATTTTAGAGTAACACTAATACAGCCTTCTCGACAAAAAGTAGTGTTGGAGATTATAATGTGTTTGAGCCAATTAACCTGCTGAATAAATCAATTCTTTCTTCAATTAAGGCAAGATGAAAAGGTGAATAATTGAAAAGAAAATGCTTTTTTTATACATCAGGTGGTCTCACGTCGAACTAACGAACAAACTAAGACTAATGTATCGAACCCAGATTCCCTTCTTTCTTTATTTGCATGTCTCTTTTTCTCTCTCCTGCGATGGCACACTAATAGATTTAGCAAAGATTGCATGGGCATTTATTACCACATGTAATTGAACGTGATGATTATCGTTGTTGTGTAATGTGATTTTAATGTGGCGTGATGGTTATGTATAAGCCATAATGACTTGCCTCCAAGGGTTACAGCTCACACGGGGGAAAAAAAGAGCGAAAAAAGAAAAAGAATTTGATTTAGATTTCCCCCCATTTTCACTTGACATATAAATAAAGGGGTTTAATTAAAGCTTTCCTTCGGCAGCTTGCTTTCGCAAATAATCGTCCGTTTTATGAGTTTCCTTTTGGAGATGAGGGAAGTGATTGATTGAAGTGTCGTCTTTTCGTATGCATGTGTGTTTGCGACTGTCTGCTGGCACAGCGCAGAGAGAGAGCCGTGGTTATTTGTAAAATATGAGTTATAGCCGAGCAGGTCCGCGCTGCGCCTCTGGTTCAGACGCCTGAATTGCTGTATTTAAATCAGAACGAATCTATATTTTCTGATGTTCGGAGAGGCCATGCAGTACAAGGCCAGAGTACTCGTTTTCTCCTCATCACTTTTTGAAAGCACACACTCCTGCATATATTGGTTGGCAAATGCCTGGCTTAACATAAACTTGTCCATTAAGGCCACATTTCATGAGCAAACTCCTTCAAAATGGGGCCAAATTGGCTTCGCTGGGACTATAACCTGTTATTATTGTTCAGTGTTATCGACCTTTTTATTTTAGTATTCAGCAGGCCGCAAAGAAAGAGGCCAGTCTTTCTAAATGGCCCAGTGAATGGCAGTCCGCTAAAGAAGCCCATTATATTGTGGCTGATGACGGCGGCATACACACAAACATGCTATAGCAGAGAGACTAGACAAACAAGGACTCTGAACATCAAAAATGCATGCAAACTTTTCCAGGAAGGGTTGCACCCAATGCATATACATTTTCTCTGTCTTTTCTTTATCTCACTTATCTATCTATCTATCTATCTATCTATCTATCTATCTATCTATCTATCTATCTATCTATCTATCTATCTATCTATCTATCTATCTATCTATCTATCTATCTATCTATCTATCTATCTATCTATCTATCTATCTATCTCTCTCTCTCTCTCTCTCTCTCCTCTAACACACACACACACACACACACACACACACACACACACACACACACACACACACACACACACAAAGTAAAGGGAAAGCCAGAGCTTTGCTTGACATTATTAGTTTTGCATTTGGGCTCAGTGCCCGGAGTAACGCTATGGATTTTCGTCTTACTTTCCTATAATTGGATGAGTTAAATTTCTCCATTCATTACACAAGCACATGACCTTGTGACCTCTGCTGCTCTCACGTTTTATTAGCACTTTCATCCCCTGTTAATATGGACCTCTTGTCCCCAAAGACCCTGCTCTACAACACTCATTCCCATTCTTTCTCATTTACTCCAGTGTCTGTTTTCTTCCATTTTTGTACATAAAACAATAATTACAGATCTATTTGTTTACAGATGTTATTTATAAGCCATCATGCATAGCGAACATATATCTATATATATGAAGACCTCCGATGCAAAAGCCTCTAAAAGCCACCTCTGTCAAAAATGAGAAAATAATATTGAGGGAATGCTCTCCGCACGTAGTATACACTCATCAAATACTTTCACTTCAAACTCACTAAATCACAGCCTCAGCCCATTCAGAAATGTCGATACTTGGGTAGAAACCTATACATAGGAGTCTGATAAAAATGTTAATATTAAACAAAAACTTTAGACGGACTTAGAGGCTTTCGCATCTGAAGTCTTCATATATATAATGTTATAATATATATATATAGTACAATAACATGATGTATTATAATTTTAGATATTTTTCATATTTCCTTGCACACACTTATTTAAGTAAATGAATCACTGATACTATTGCTCATAATTAGAGAAAGTGCATATGTATTAGCATTTACCTACCACACACAGACACACTGGGACAGAGAAATAACCAAAATCAAGCATTCACACACATACACTGGGGATCTGCACAAAGACATGTTGTACAAAGACTTCCCCTCACAAGGCGTGCATGCATATTTTATGAAAAGTCAACAGATTGCTGTGTTTCGAGCCTGATGTCTCTTATTGCTTCTCCGTCCCCCAGCTGTGTCCCAGCAGCCCGTGTTAGATCACTGTGTTCACAGACGAGTCGGACACAAAGCCGCACAGAGGGAGTCGTCCAGATTGCAGCATTAGAGCGCCTGCAGAGACGAATGAATCGAGCCTCATTCTTAGGCCGGCCACAATGGGCATTTTCCACAGAGGATTCACTGTAATCCTGGAGAGGGTCATTGGGTCAGTGCTATCACAGCTTGCATGATGTGTACTGAACATTAGAGATTGTGACAAATTTGAACAAATGATTGTTGTGTGTTTTCTGTCACATTAGATGTAACATCAGTAGACTACTCAGGTCAATGTGATGGTCACCGGAATTTTGCCACGTAAGACATGTTCCTGGATCAACATATTTTGTTGATTCTGGAACAACATTCCTGTCCGAACATTTAATTCTAACCCTATTCCTACCCCTAATCCATAACCCTACCCATAACTTATCCCTAGAATAAGTGGGAAATGATAGGTAAATAACAATGATTTAGAAGCATGTAGCCTAACCCTGGTTTTAAGCCTAAACTTGACATTAACTGTAAACTTGTCCCTCAAATCTAAGTGGAATGTTGTTCCAGGATCAATAAAGATGATCCAGGAACATGTTTTACTTGATGAAATCACATTCACCACAAGGCAAGGGTACGTGTCATTCGCTGAAGTTTGATACTTAGTGATTTCAACAACCTCTAACCCAAACTAAAGTTAAGGAAAGTGCATTTAGTTATTAGTATTACGTGTATGATTTTATTTAGTCACAAATTTTCAGCAGCCATTATTCCAGTCTTCAGTGTCTCGTGATCCTTCAGAAATCATATGGTGATTTGGTGCTCAAGAAACATTTGTTTTTTTACAAAGTGATTAAACTACAGGATACATCTGTTAAGATTTAGTTTATGGTGTGATAAACCTTTATTGAGGCTTAAGAACTAAATTACAGTTACTTTATTGAGGCTTTAGAACTAATTTAGAGATTAGATCTGTGTATAACCTCAAACAAACAATGCGAATGTCAATGATGGTGGTGTTTATTAATAACCAAGTCACAGGCTGCAGGATTAGCATAGAATTCTGGCAAAATAATGTTTCAAAATATATAAGATATTCTGTTTTGCTGCCGATCAGTTACTATATTGCAGCAGTGGTATTTTAAAACAACCAAACGCAACAGACGGCTTAATAGCATTCATTTAGAAAGACTGATGAATGCCAGCAAGGAGGGAGATTTTGAGACTCTTGTTCTAAATTAACCATGAACAGTTTTGAAATGAGAATAAATAGAGGAAATAAGCATCCCAAAAATAACATCAAGACATATTTCACAACCAGTCATCTCAAGCTAATTCCTCTATAATTAAACAGGAAACAATGCATGTTGTGTCACGTTGTCGTCGTCACCATGATATATGTGTTGAAATGACCTTAATGATGGTCTGATTTCCCTTCTCAAATGCCATTTTACAGCCTTGTTGAAGAAAAGTTTACTATACATTATTAAAAAGGAGTAAATGTTAACTAGTTAACTGTAAACCTTTAACCCTCACGTTTTTCCTGAGATCTGAAAGACCCCAAGGCCATTTTAGCATCTCGAAAAACTTTGCATTTAAGTATTGATAACCATAGAAAATTCACAAAGGAAAACATATAATAGTAATAATATGGGGAAATTTTAAGCCCATTTTAAAATTGCTACTATTTGTAAACATAAATCAAAACTTCAAACTCAAATATATGCGGCTCATGTGATTTATATTTAGCATGCAATTAATCTTTTCAGCCACTGTGTAATCAACAAGAACAAAGCTCTTTGCTACTTTGCTCTTTGCTATTTCTTCCTGTCATAGAATGATGACAAGCAAACAAACAACCACCACCACCACCGAATATCTCTGCAGATCTAATGATCCCCATCTAAATTTCAGTCAAAAACAGCCATCCAGCCACAAACAAAGCCACTTCTGTCACAAAGTGGGCTTGGAGTAAATTGATCATTATCTTGGCACACCCAAAGAGCCTGTCTTTTGCTCAAGTGTACCATTTTACCCATTTCTAGAGCTATTTTCCTCTCCCTCTCCGATGGAATCTTTCTTTCTGTCGCCATATTTACATACGGGTCTCGAAAGGGGCCACTTGACAGGATAATTCTACCTCTAGAGTTACGTCAGCTTCTGTCAGGATGTGGGGAGCGGATTACTGTGATTTCCTTAAGCAGGATGCACTTTGCTTTACCGCAGACGGCACAGCTGTTTTTTGGCATGCCAATGGAAAACAAAAGCTCGAAGCCACGAGTAGCGGTCCTCCGTGCTTCCCACAATAGGAAGGCTGAATCTCTTTCGACTCAGCCCGTTCGCCTGGTATCGGCAACCCGCACCCCTCTCTCTAATCCACCCCCTCACCCTCGTCAGCCCAAATGCATCATTACAGTCAATAAATCAAGACGCCTCCACCACATAAACTACAGGATGCCATGTGAGAAAGAAGCGCCAGCTGTTTCTCTGCCCTTTGTTGTCGTATATCCAGTCGACAGAGGCAGGGCTGACTAGTCGCTACAATGCTGTTTTTCTTCAATTTCTCATTCCTTGCTTTCTCTTCATCTGAATTGTGTACAGAGAGCATTTCACAATGTAGCAATGAAGTTACAAATCCCTAAGGAATTAGTCTATGCCTACAACAACTGCATGCTTATGCACTGTAAAAAATGAAGGAAACGATAGCAAGCTGACAAATCTTTGTTCCTGACAAGCTTTTGTTCCTCTTTTGGAAGTTGCTTTGGATAAAAGTGTCTACTAAATGCATAAATGTAAATGCCAATGGGTTTTAATTCATTTATGTAATTTATAGTATCTAGTTTCAGTTTATAAAGAGTAAAGTTGACATGGTTTAATCTGCCATCATTGTAGCAATTAACCACTTAAATTATTATTATTATTATTATTATTATTTTTTGTCTCAACAAAAGGGTCTAAAGTGTTCCCTTTATTTACACATTTTAAAGTTGTTGTTTTTTTTAATGAGAAATGTATTTCATGGAGAGCAAAGTGATTGAAGCTATACTGGGCACACACCAATATTAATAATTATGTGCAATATAAATGATGTATATGTCACTATAATGGACAATATGAAAAATGGATCCTTTTTAAGATTTGCTTAAATTTAATTTAACAGCGTTATTAAATTATTACTGTTTTTAAAGGTAAGTGGGAATTAGATGATGACAAAGTGTAAAAAATAGAGAAAATTAGCAAGAAATTAAATGTAGGCTTAAAATATTACTAATATCAATAAATAAAGTAAAAATTTCTAATATCTCTAATATTATGATGTGATACTGATTATAAGTAACTAAATGTGACAAAATCAACAACAACAATGTCAGGAAAACTAGTAAACAGTCAAACAATGGAAACTGGGTTCAAAATTGAATACTTCCATATATAAAGTATGCAAAAAACAAAACAAAACAAAACAAAAAACAGTATGCCAAAAGATTAGTATGTCCGAATACATAAAGTACTCAAAGAACAGTATGCGGAAATTACCCAGATTTCCACCGAGATTCTGAAGTGCGTATTCGATGGACACTTTTACTATCCCATGATGCCACAGGAGAGGATTTATGAATGGCAGTGAAGTGATGCACCTGACGCTGGTAGGTCACATACAGTAACAACATGACGGATGAAGTATGTCTGGATTTCATTCATACTATCTATATTTATACTATATAGAACAACGGTCCTGAATGAAGTTCAAATTTAAATGTACCTACTCATACAGTATGCTTGTTAGTTTGACTTAAATTACAGATTATTTTAGAACAGAAATGTTCTTGAAAGTTGTTAGAACTTCAGAATATTAAGTAAAGCAGAAAAAATTGTATTTTACCGCACAATTTACTTGATATAAGAATCATTTGCTGTGTACATACTACGTGTATGAGAAGATTGCATTCATTGTTGATGCTCACAAATGCACACAGACCCTGGACCACAGCTTACACGGTGAAATGCACGCTCTTGATGAAAACATCGGCTCGGTAAATTGCACACACATTCAGGTCCATGACGCAAAAAAATCGAAAGTTTGAATTGCGACACAAGGTCATCTCCATCACTGGCTTCATCTTGCCGTTTTTTTTTATCACAGTCTGTGTGGCGATGACAGGCTGTCGATCCGTCCATATCTAAATATATATTTCTGAAGGGGAGGACAAGAGCGGCAGGCCGGCCGAATTACCAGGCCTGTCACTTGCCGACTGACAGCAGGGGGCTTTCCATCTGGCCTTGGATCACGCTCTCTCTCATGCACTTAGCAACTTAGCAATGCAGCAGTTTCCTATAAAGGCCAAGTGACAATATATTGATCTCCTCAGGCCAGCAACTTCAAGCTATAGGCTTGCAGGTTTATTCAATTACCTGTTTGTTGATGCCGCTTCTGGGGCCGGGTGCATGCGCTCTCCTTCTCTCCCTGTCGGTCCCTGGCGTGAAATAGCAGTGGGCGGAATGCTGTCTTGGCACAAGGTGACAGAAGGTTTCTGACAGCTGTGAGAAAAACTTGCTAATGACCGCTTTCTGTTGTTCCAGCCAGTGTTTTAATGCTAATCGTAATTTGCAATGGACGTGGCCCCTGTTTAAAACAATAATTTATGCAAACATGAATTTCATTTATTTAAAACCGTGTCCCACAAGGAAGGTCCCAAAGTTGCATTGCATATTCTCTCATATCAGTAATTATTCACTGGTTCTTAATGGGTTTTTTTTTTTTTTTTTTTTTTACAAGTCATAATCCTGGTGTTCAACATTAATTAGCTAAAGCTGTCTGGCTGCATATTTTTCTTCAATATTTGTTCTCATAATTTTTCCTTTTTTTTGCGTCTCAGCACTCTTGGGTAACATGTACTTTGCATGACTTTTTTCCCCCTCCTCCTATCAGCAAATATTTACTTCAGACAGTGTGGATGAGAAAAAAAAGTCAACTTAGCAGGGTGGAATTTTCATTATATAGCGAATCTGTACAGTCACCAAGTTTGGTCTATTAAACCAACCAGCCTGGGGTGCGTTTCCCGAACAATGACGTAACTCAATGCTTATCTACCAAAGTACGATGCATTGTTATCAACTAGCTTCTCACAACTGTTTCCCGAAACCGTATTGTTGCAAATTTATCATTCAGCCACATTGGTTAATGTTGTCACGCAGGTGGTGGAGTATAACTTAAGTTAATGATGCTGGCTAGCCCTAGAATTCATTTAATGAATACTGTTAACTAGTGAGTTTACAGCACCTGTTCGGTATGATGATGTTAAATGTCCCCGACAATGTCTGTATTCCCATTAATCACTTGTTTGCAATTACCTTTTTCAAGACAAGTAAAAGCTTTAAAAAAAGTTCACAAGGTGTATGTATTTTACTAATGTATTTTATGTTGTAGAATAAGAGCTTGTGTTAACCACAGACCTTATTTCAGGCATTTAATCAAAAACCCATTCAGGAATGCTAAAATGCTCATGCTAAAAAAGCATGCTTAAAAACTCTGTGTTTGGCCTGCAAAAATGCCTGCAGCACTCTATTTAGAGCGAGATGAAGGTGAGAAAATAATGACAGGTATTTTGTTTAAAGTTTTAATGCGATGCAGCCCCACGTTCCACAACAATGCTTCTATACTAATCCATTGCTCAAGCCTACAACTAGAATTCATTTCAACTCTAAATCAGTGTTCTATAAAAAAAGAAAAAAAAGTTTGAGTTGAACTAATCATATTTCCATAATTCTCACTCTCAGACCAGTTATAACATCTTTGTGGGAGCCTGGTACATACCAAGTCCTTGAAACACCCATGGTTGGGAAAATAAGTCCCAGCTGGGTCCAATTAGGGGACGACCAGGAGCGCTGTTTGTGTTGGCTGTCTCTCACCAGGCCATAGGGACTCATCAGGTTTTCATTTGTCTCATTTGTGAAGGCATACAATAGTATACAGTGCTATCCACAGTGGTCTAATTTGAGCGTTCAGCGCCACACGCTCCCTTACCACCGGCTTCATCAACACAGCCTCTCCTAATGCGATGCGGCCCCACGTTCCACAACAATGCCTCTACGCTACATTCTTCTGCAGACGCTAACTTACTGCACGAATATGCAGACAGTTGTTATCATTCTCAGCTAGTTCATATTCAGAGATATTTTTTGTTTTGCATTCTAATTGTTTTGCACTTCATCGTCATAGCTGCAAAGTTTTACATGCTAACACGACGCTAACACGCACATGCACACTGTGCAAACGGTATGTGCCTGCAAAACATCCAGATTTACAAGCGGAATCCTGTGGATGGGGGTGCGTTTTTGTGAGGATCTGGGAACAGTAGGGAACATCAGTAGGGAGTCTAGTGGAGCTCTGGCACTAAAATTGAATTCCACCCCCAGCTGTTTCCAAAGTTCCTCTTATTTGAAAGGCCTTAACCAACAAGAACTGAGTAAATCTACACAATTAATTTGACATGAGCTATGAGGTGAAAAAGGTACCAGTTCTTTCTTTACTGTCACAGCAGTTACTGCATGTTTACAGCATGAACGCTACCAGTAAACACACTCGACTAGATGTTTCTCTTCTCAAAAACATTCTGATTCTACTGTAGTTAACTCACAAAAACGTAAAAATCTTTACTTACCATGTCATCCCAAATCTGTGGAACATAAAAAATATTTTGAGAAATTTCTGTTTTTTTGTTCATACAATAAAAGTCAATAGGCTCCAATGTTCTAAGGTGTTCTGCAGATGAAATAAACAGAGGGTGAGTAAATGATTTAATTTAATGATTTACATTTTTTAAATGACCTTTCGTTTTAAGGCTGATGTTCAAATGTTTGAATTATATTTATTCTTAAATATACTCATTCTGTGCCACCTGCTTTGGATAAGGTAGTGTCATAGTCAAGACCCCCAAAACCTAGACCAAGTCAAGACCAAGACCAGTGTACAGTAATTTGAGACCAAGACCAAGACTTTGAGGGTTTGAGACTTGAGTCCAAGACCAGACAAGGCAGTACAAATGTGGTCGAGACCGAGGCCAGACCTAGACCTTCAAAAAATTGTCTCGAAACCAAACGGTCTCAAGACCAATATCGGTCTTGAGTACCAAAACTCTACGATAAGGGTCATTTGGCGAGGCATGTTGCCTGTAGTAGAAGCTAGGGCTGCACTGACTATGAGGACTTGACTACGTCAAGCTTGAATTACTCGAATTATTGCTTGAATAATTTTTTTTGCCGTAATTAATTGCATTAAATTAACACATTCAACTGACAGCCCAATTTAATACTTGATAAAGACACATGCTGCTCAGCTTCCTGCAATCATCTGCACAATGTACATTACAACGTCTTTTCATTACACAGCAGAATAAATGCATGAAACTTTTATATCTCATATCAAACTAGTGTTAAGCACACATATAAATAACTGCATACATTTGCCCACAGGGCTTATTTGTCACATCTATAATTGAATGCAAGCACATGCACCATGTGTCTTGAATAATGCATGGTCTGTCTGAGACATTTTCCAAATGCTGAAATATTCATGAAATTTCTATAAATTAGAAAGCACCTGTCCCCCATGTTTCAAACATATACACAATGAACAATGTGCTTCACGGAAATTCAGTGCTACAATAAAAATGGCCAAATTGAATCAATTAGTGGTGCATATTGGTCATAAACCGGCCATTATTAAGATCAATGTCCTGCGCTATTAGAATCGGAGCTGTAAAGGCCAAGGATGGATGATAAAAGTTCATCTCCTTTCAGCATTCTGCTCCAAATATCAGCATTCGTCTTTGAAATATAGGGCTGTCGTGATATGCATATTAATTAATCACAATTATTCACAATTAAACACATTTATCTACATTTGCTGAGAACAGCAAAATAACAAGTATTCAAAGCCTGCATTATAATGGCCGACAAGTAAATCACTGAAAGACATTTTAAAAATTATCATTAAACTTGTTTATGGTAACTACAGGCTTGATGCTTGATATTATTTATATATCATTTGTATTTTATTTGCATTTGTATTTTATATTTTAAACATGTGAAGCTTACATTCACTCCAACTAAATGCACATCCTCTTCAAGGCTCCCAAATTGCAATATACTGAATGTTCCACACAGCAGGGATCCATCCATCTCCTCAGTTGAATAAGGTCAAACACTACCTCACATACATGAATGCAAACAACCCGAAGGTCTTTGATTTATAGTGGCTAGATACAAACACCCTTCACTTAGAATAGACGTTGGGCTGTAATATATACGTAGCCAAATGCCTATTGGTCGATATGGAATTTTAAGGGCCCCTTTGAAGCTCGGACCGTTTACATTTGCATTTCATTGAGAGAGAGAGAGAGAGAGAGAGACTGAAAAGAAAGAGAAAAGAAAATTTATGTGGGAGGACCATTTCATCTCTTTCCAAATCTCTCTCTCTCTCTCATATCCTCCACCCTCAGTCCTTTTCACTCTGTCTCTCTCCATCTATATTTCTCTCCTTCTTCGCTACTTGCAGAAAGCTCACATGTTGTATTTGATTAGTTTTTATTCCAACAGTCGTCTACCTATATGTCTGCGGTCCAAGAAGAGGGTCACTGGATCACTTCCTTATTCAAACACAGCCGAAGGGGTCAAAAAGGCAGACCTGTCATCTCCAATGTATTAAACTGCAAAAGAGAGCTACATCTACAATATATGAACTGCAGATAAAAGGAAATGAAAAATGCTGGATGGGAACTTAACCCCTTGTCTACCGAGACCTCAGACGGCTTCTAAAAAGTCATTGGATATCTCAAGTGGAATGGGTGCTCATTGTATCTCTATTCTCGCAATTTAGTGCTGGTACAGTGAAAACATGACATTAATTGGTCATTTTCGATGACCCTAAATGGGTAGACGTGGTCCCATCTGGTATTATGAGAGGTCTCTCATTGTGAAGGGTGCAGGAGACATCGGTGACCTGTCGGGCAGTGTTGAATAACCTATTGTCTCCTCGATCGATCAGAACACAATGCGTGACAATGTCGCACCAATGATTTGTGAATGCTGTTGAAGGTCAGCCCTCCATCCAGCCCAAATCATCCCTCCCAACACACACACAAACACACACACACCTCTAGAAACCCTCCATCTACTCCTGTCCATCCAGTACCGCTAAAGATTAGTCAGGGATCATGCATTGCATGCAAAGGCGAGCTTCTCTCCGCTTTCAAACCCAGGTTCTTCTGCTTCTGTAAAATATAGATGTAAAACATTTAAAGAATAGTCGATGGGAGATGTAGATATATGTATGTAAATGGGAATGCAAAAAATATACTTTAAACTATTATAAAATGATATGTGGTGTACATTCAGTTCATCGCAATAGAAGTTTACACAACTATGACAACTTCCACTTCTGAGAACCCCAGAAATGAGAAAAGGGTTTACAAACATCAAAAATAGATAACATGTCTTAACCAAGTGCAAATACATACATTTCCAGCAAGAAAGCAATTGCTCTGTTCAGATCAAACATGAAAATGTCACGTCAATCACAAAACACAGCCAAGTGTTAAAGTGCAAGTAAAATATAGTTTAACTCATCATGGTCTGAATAACATGAAATAGATACCATTCAAAACTTGAAATGAATTCATTGCAAAAGTTAATAATTAGGGTTTACGTCATATCAAAATGTCGGTATGAAATGCTCATAAGGGCAAAAATGGTGCCATTTGTACCTTTATTGTTGATGACAATTGTCATGCTCAATCATTACATTAAGAGACTTCTATATGCTCTGGAAAATGTTTAGGAACAAAGTGCAGCAAGTAACAAAATAAAATAGCAAGTAATAAAATAACATAGGCCTATCAAACAGAAAAGGAACTTCCCTTTTGATATTAAAGGCAGGGTAGGGGATTTGTTCCAGAAACATTTTTTTTGTTATGCTGGTTAAAAGTCTCTTCACATCCTGAGGGCAACGATACAATGTCCTACCTGCCTGACTCGAATTTATGCGTTTCAATGGCAAAACTATCGATCCCGAAATGAATCTGCAGCACTCAGGTGGTACAGGTCAGTGCTCTTTAAGTTGTTTATGATCATTATTATTGTAATGTTATGTGCTTTGAGACATGAGGTAGTTTAATGGCATCTCTCATGATGCTTTTGTTTGCTCCCTGCTGAGAGCGCACTGAAGGGAGGGTGGGATGTTATGCTTTCAAAGCTAGCTCGCTATTGCTAGCCTCTGCGAAAATCACCTACCCACTTTTAATTTACAACAGTGAAAAAAACCTGAAGCGGTCATTAAATTCAGTTTCTTGAAGACATTTACAGTTTTTACTAGCTTAGCCTTAAATAAAGACATAAACACAGTATTTTAACAAACCTCCAACCAGAATATTTAAAAAATATCAATATAGTGTTGCCTTGCAAATGTGGGATGAAGTTTATCCTGCAGTGTGGGGCCCTACGTGGTCAGGTGAATAAATACTCTGTCCGTGCCGGGCCCCTCACATTGACACAGGGGAGCGCATGCATAAAACAAAGGGCTCCAGAGGGAGATTAATAACCTGTAGATCCCGAGACAGATACTCCAGACAGCCCAATGTGACTTTAAAACCCGAATGAAAAGTGGATGGGCTGGGTCAAGGGCACGGAGGCACAGGTTAAAGAGTCTTTTATCAATCAGCCGGCATGGAGAATTTGTTTGGACAAGCCGTCGACTCCCAGCGGGACGGAGGGGCCGCACATACGGCAGAGGTTTCACGTGAAGAATCGAGAAAGGATGCTGATGTGAGAGAAAGAGGAATTGAGGGTGGGAATAGGAAATGGAAAATAAATGCACTTGGGCATTCGATTCCATTGCTCCTCCGTTCTTTCGTTCTAATTTTAGAGGTTTCTTTTCACTTTTAGACGTGGCGCCAGAGCACCATTCACTGCGGGATTTTGTTCAACATATAAAGCAAAATCGATGTGCTTCGCTGCAAATGGCTCCCGCTTCCTGCGCTCTCTTATCCGACGTCCCAATCGTACGCTATCGAGAGTGTTTTAAATCCCTGATTGCGTTTAACCCTGATGAGCTTCGAGGCGGATCAATGGCCAGCCCGTTGCAAACACACACAGACGCGCGTTCACACAAAAGGCGGCTGTATGCACCCACACGCTCCCTGGCAATATTGGTGTGGAGATTAAAGCCATATAAAAGAGGGGAGACAAAGGTGACGCCACCTTCTTTCAAATGGGAAGAGCATGGCTTGACAAAATGAGCGGGTGAGCTTCAGGAGAACAAAAGGGGAGGGCCCGGGAGCGTGTGGTGGAAGCAAAGCTCGGGGCAGCGCGGGTGAGGAGCAGGGCCTTTAATTAAAAGGATTATATGAAGGCACACGGCGCGAGGCAGAGGCTGTCCGTGTCCTGAGATGGAATACAGTAATGAAACCCATCACTGGCAGCTGAGGGATAGTGAGAGAGAGATAAAAACCAGAGCTGGAGACTAGAGATGAAAAGAGGGGATGGGTCTAGATTGAGTACTGGGAAAAGAAAGCAAGTTTGAATTAATGAGACAGTGAAACAATGGGTAGATATGGAGGGCTGGAAACCTGAGGAGCTGAGGTGTGGAATATGATGCAGGTGTGCTGAGTGTCAAATCAGCCTTACTTTCATGGTGTTCCTGGAGAGAGTTTGGAGGAAATTACATTTTATAAAATGGATAGTACTGACTCTGGTTGAGCCGTTACTATAAACGCACAGATGACTGAACAATCTGTATTATTGTTTATTCTGATAATTATTAATAGTAAATGTAACTGTTTATAGAACAAATCTTGCATTTCTAAGTTTTAGTTAATCATTTCATCAATTAGGTTTAAAGGGTTAGGGTTAGGGTTAGGGTTAGGGTTAGGGTTAGGGCTAGGGTAGGTTAGGGTTAGAGAACGTACAAAAACCTCAAAATCTTACAATGACTTCAGTTATTACTAGATAGTTATCATGTTTTTCACTTTAGAATACTGACCCAAATAATTAGTAATTCCTTCTGAAGGATTTGGTCATTACTTGTGGGTTACAATGACCTTCACGTTAGAATTAATTATATATTATGCATTATTCATGTTAATTATGAACCTGAATATAGTAGTTCTTAGTAGTCCTCTGGGAGGTATGAAAAGCTAATAGTGAACTATCACATTCGACCAAGCACTACTAATTCGTTAATCAGAGTTTATTGTTAGTTAATAGTAGTTAGAGTGTTAATATTGCAGTATTCATTTGTTCCTCTGTAGTTATTTTTTAATGACGAAATAGTTTTACCACTTTGTTGATCCTGGAACAACATTCCACTCAACCAATCAGATTTGAGAGACAAGTTAACAGTTTATGTCAAGTTTAGGCTTACAACCAGTTCTGTTATTCATCATTTCCCTCTGATTTTAGGGGTAAGTTATGGGTAGGGTTATGATTATGATACAATTTTCAGACAGGAATGTTTTTCCAGGATCAACAAAATATGTTGACCTATTAACGCTACTCTGCAAAATCAGGACATGCAAACTTGATATGTGGCTATGAGAGACGCTCTGTGCTGAAATATTCCTCAATGAACGACATACTGTTACACTTGGTGGTTTAAATTGTTTAATATTTTAGCAATACAGTTTCCATTACATTTTCAACTTTAGTATTTACCTTCGAGCAACAAAGACAAATTTGGCATTTAATATAAACATGAGGCAACAGTCATCTCTGCCTTGAGATTTAATTTGCGGTACTAAATGACAAAAATGCTGCCTATAATAAAGAGACCTATTTGCCACTGGTCATTTTCTTCATTTGCCTTTTTATGATATTATTATGAAGAATAAACTGCTGTTATTTTAAACAAAAAATTGTACGGAAATGTAGGTCTTACAATTTTTATGTGCCCTAAACTTTAATGTGCTTGTTTTCATAAAAATGTAAAAAAGCATCATAAATGCATCATACAAGTGGTCCATTTGACTTTTAGTATCCATATAGTAGCTTTTGTGAGAAACAGTCATAAATGAAATATATCTGATGACAAACCTATTAGGATGTGTTTTGATGTGCTATATTTGAATACCTTTAAACCATCTCATCCTGGGCCACCTTTTGAAACCATTGACATCCTGATGGCCTGTTGTCTCAGTGAGTTCCCACAGGCCTTGTAATACTGTAATAGATGAATACCTTCCCTATGTACACCTAGGACATATGCACCTCAGTGCATGTGTCTCGCATAATCAATGAACAAGCATACATCCCATTGTATCGGTATATTCAGCACAAACTGACATGGAGAGCTCATACACATGCACACACAATCCACAATCCCACCTGCATTCGGCAATGAATTGTGTGCGATAAAGTCTCCCCATTTCCTGGCCTGTTCGGGCTAGTCTCCTGTTATCGTGCGAGTTGGAAGATTCAGCTCTGCAGCAGGCCCATGCTGCACACTTCACTTGTCCTAGATTAACACTTATCTCCCAGTGCCACCAGAGTGCCAGACCCACTAAATGAATTAGGGAAGGAAGCCATCTAGACACAAACCTGTGGCTCATGTCATACCAAAAGTATCCATACAGTGGCAGTTTGTCTTCTCTGGGCACAGCCGAGCTGCAAGTCACAGTTCAGACCTCTACCTCACGCAATTAAAGAGATGGGGAAAAGTTTAAAAATATGGGAAAGACAAAGGTGACACGTAGAGTCCAAATGACTTGTGAGACATTGTGACATGGGCACACAGGGTGAAAGAATTACATCTAATAATACCATAGATCAATGATTGATTAGGAGTATAGGGATGAAATTTTAATGATCCAAGACCTTTGGGCACTTCAAGTAGCCGGTCCACAGAAAGCTGACATATGCTGTATAATTCATCTGAGGGAGTTTGTTCCCTCTCTTCCTCTCTCCCTCTGACTCTCACTCCAAGCGAGGGTCTGACTCTTCAAAGCGCTGGATTGGTGCTGGCTATATCTGTTGGTAATGTAGAGAGAGAAAGAGTTCATGCCTCATTTTAAACATGCACTCATTATTCTTGAGCTTATTCTCGTTTAATTGACAAGAGGCTAAGAGAATTCAAATTAAAAAGTGTACAAATCTTGCACATCAAGCACATAATTGTGAGATACAATTTAAGAAATAAGAAATGAATTGTGAGAAACAAAGTCATATTGTAGTATTTTACGTAAGGGATCTACATTATACCACATATTACACGTCTACTTGCCACATAAGAAAATAATTAAGTAAATAAATATTGATCTGAGTCTGAATATTTTATTAGCTCTTAAAATGCAAAGCTTTTGTGGAGAGAGCAGTTCTGCAAGCTGCAAGTTCAAACTAGATGGAGATTTAAAGGTATAGCGGAGGATTTTTTACTTCCGGGTGGATCACCTATACTATTGGTCCTCCTAATTGTCAATCATTCTGGTGAATCAATCAAACTTATTTAAAAAGTGGAGAGGGCGGGTCTTATATAAAATTCGGAAAGATCCTCCACTATACCTTTAAGGGATGCGGTGTTACACTCGGTTGCAGATATGGAGGAAGCAGGATCTATGTGCAGCAGTTTTATTAACAAACGAACTCAAACTTAACAAAATAATCTCAGCACAAGAACAGAACAACCTAAACATGCAACGTTAAGAACTGACAAAGAACCAGACAGAACACAGGGTTTACATAGACAGAACTGAAGAGCAAATTTACAAGACACACCTGAACTGAACTAACAATCAATCAAACACCATAGAAACAAACAGGCAGGGGGCGAAGAAAGACAGAACTGAACTAATTGACAGAACACAAAGACAGAAATCAAAACAGACTGGCAATGTGACATACGGTACAGTCATACCACTTATTATTTCACCACATAAATAATTATGGGAATAAGAGATAATGATTTGAGAATCGTACCGATTTGTTACCTTATAATCCATTACAGTGTACAAAACAACTGTCGCAAAACGGCAGCTGTTGCGTTTGTATGAAACAAGAGAGAGCGAGTCCGCCACACCGGATGACATAATTATATAACCGTACACAAAATATTGATTTGAGTTTTAATATTTTATTAGCTCACCAAACGCAAAACTTCCACGAGGAAAAAACGTTCCTAGCAAGCGTAAAGTGCTGACTTCAGTGACAGGTACCCGGATAAGCCTGAGTTAAGTTTTCACCTGTTTTTTTGGGGGGGGATAAAATACCATTAGATGGAGTGATTGACCAATCAGAATCAAGTATTCCACAGAGCCATGTAATAAATATTTATATATCTATACACATGCATATGAGTACACACACATTATAAAGTCACAATTACCTAGGTAAGATATTTCATTCCACAGTGACAATTTGGCTTCATAGAATAATACAAAAATTGAAAGATACAAAGTATTGTTAATACATAAAGCACTGGTGAATGTTCTTGGGCCAAATACTAATAAGTACAGTGATGTTGTGGCCTAGCGGTTAGCGGTGATGCTCCTACACACAAGCCCTTATGTTCATGTGGGCAAAGTCTGCCACAAACAATGGGTCAGGATTGTGAATTAATGAGATTGACTAGTGAGATCATCTTGGGTTTTTTTCTTAGTGATGCTTTAAAACAGTTTTTTTTATTTATCCTTTATTTAACCAGGTAAAACTCATTGAGATTAAAATCTCTTTTACAAGAGAGACCTGGCCAAGATGCAGCATAAAAAACATAGAACAATTTCCAACATATATAAAAGAACACATCAAATACACATACATATATATCACAAGACCCTGTGCTGAAAAATGCTTAATACTTTATGAACAGTTACACTGACCAATGTTCACCTGCTCCACATTTTTCAGAGTTGAAACAAACTGTCTATAAGAAATAAAGGTAGTCATTTTCAACGATTTCTGAAGAATGTTCCAGGCAGAAGGTGCTGCAAACATAAAGGCTTTTTTGCCTAATTCTGTTTTGACACGGGGGACCAACAAGTGTAGTACATCATTTGAACGTAATCCAGTTGAATTTAAAGACATTTTTGCTTCTTGGAAAAGGTTTAGCTTTTAGCATGCTAATAGTCCAACAGTAACTGTTATGTTTACACTGGAAGTGAGTAGCATGTCACACATGATGTTTGTTATATGTGTAGACAAGACTGTTAGCATGCTAAAATGCTTGTAACAAAGTTGCTAAATTAAAAAGCATTAAAAAAATACATTTCAATACCATTACTGTCAGACTATGACAATTATGTACAATAAAAGCTTATAGGTATTTATTTAGCCTACGTATTTAATTACGTTTTTAATTAAGTCCCTTTAATCCGTTCACTTGGCATCCATCTTGTTAACAGTTGTTTTCTCTAATAGAAATACAATACAGCTCCCGTTTTCTTAAACTAGGACCAAAATGTCCAAAACTGTTTGTCAGAATTTTAATCAGCAATACAACAATTGTATCATAAATCTGGCGTCTTTCTTGGCTTTGGGGGAATTTCTCTTTTCTTTTCTTTTTTTAAGAGAAGAGAAGATTTTAAGTTACAAAAGAGTGATCTTTTATCCATAGCCTATTAAATGGATCTCAAAAGTCTGGGTAATGTTCAGGACATTTCATGGTTCAACAAAAATCTCAATCTCTGAGCATTTGCAAAAACAGACACAATTCCAGAAAATTGCTTGAAACTCATGAATCTCATAATTGAGCAGACCGCTCCCAGCGCTGCATACAGAGAGCCCTTCAAGTTGCTCAGTCTCCCTCTGGAAGAGAATGCATTTGGGTGTTGAAGACCCAGCAAGGGAAACGCTCAAAGGTTTCAGTCAGTCATTGGTGGAGAGTCTGTGCGGAGGCTTTAGAGAGGGTTTCTCCGGGTGAGGGCAAGTGTGCTTGAGGAGCTATGAAATGAATTTCAATTCCTTTTTCTATCCCTTCCCCTCATTTGCCCACAGTCTCTGAGTGAAGCTCGCAGACTCAAGATATGTGTCCCACTATTACAGGACTAATCCATCCATGACAGCTTTCAATTTCCTCCGGCAATTTTTTTGCACCCCCTCAATGAAGGTGCAGTACTGTCTGGATTAGAAATCTCTTTGAGTTCTTACACATTTCCAGGGACCCCCTCCAATTTCTTATATATCCTACAGTATTCCAAGGAATAATTTTCTTTGCAAATTGCATTCAAAATCCAATTGGAATACTGTAGGATATGTACTGTATATATAGGACACTCTTAAAAAATATATATAGACTATATAAAGAATCTTTTATGGGATGGAAAGTTTCCATGGATGCTAAAGGTTCTTGCGACCGTCGATACCAATAAAGAACCTTTATTTTTAAGAGTGTACATATAATGCCCTTGCTGCTGGGTTATTCAGAAAAATAAGGAAGTGAAAAATGGAGCTAGAATCATGACCTAAGAGCTCTGAATCAATTTAGTTGGCTAATGGAGTGGTGGTCTGGTAATCCAGTCTATCAGAACAAATCAACAAATCCCTCAAAGAGCAAAATGGGAATCAAATAAAATGCTTTTGCAGGCCAGAAACAGCAATGCACATCTGTATGCTAGCTAAGCAAATCTGAAGTCATGCAACATCTCAATGTCTGCAAAAACACGAATGCCTCGAAAAACCTTTTGACACAGACATGTTGATGCAATTTTGCACGCTGCACCTACATTATACATCAGTATATATATATGAAAACATTGGTATGTATAAACGCTTGTGTACCTGAATAAGGACATTACCCATCAAAAGACACAACAGCCCCTGACACATATCTATTATTACATAGCAATCACAAAAACACTTTAATAAGTTGCAAGATAAGCTGTCATTGCACAGCAGCAAAACACCACTTCACTAAACCTACATTGGAGCAAAAAACCATTGTGCATTCCTAGACCTGTACTGATGCATGTAAATTATTGATCATCTAGACTTCAAAGAGGGTTAGGGTGAAGATGAGAAGCGGAAATTGATTTACGTCTTCTATTTTTATGATGCTTTACATGTCTACACACACACACACACATGCATATATATTTCTCGAAGTATATATCACACCCCTATTACATTTAATCTGTAATGAGTAACACACTATCCATTTATTCTAAATTAAAGGAGATGTTAAGTAACCATCTGTACATGATCGTATCCACTTTGAAATCTACATGTTGGTTTTTATCTCTAACAATGGGAATAAATACATCTAATTTATTTTCAGAACGCGTAAATCATTTTATTCACGCTGTAGCATCACCATATGGACTGTGAGCAAACCCAAAATATTTATATATAAGAAAACAATCTTTGTCCATGTGGATTCTCATAAAGCTTTGCAGCTTTTAAACTGATATCAAACCTTGCTGATATTTTCTATATGAAAGCCACATTATGTAAGCACTGGCCTTATAAACTGCAATCTTTAAGAGGAAAAATGAACATCACTACTACATAAATAAAAATTTGAATGCCATTTCTTCAACATTAATGGGGACTAGTCATTTTGAATGTGTCCTCGATTTACATGGCTCTCGAGTATAGCTCTAACACAAAGTAAACTGTTTAAATAATAATACATTTTAATTGCCTTTAATAGTAGGCAATATGTTAAACTAATGCCTTCGACATTTGCAGAGGAAAATGCTTTTTGCACGAGAGAAGATAACAAATCCACAAAAGCTGATATTATCATATTTCTGTCAAACACGCACATGAGCTGTTACATGCATTTCTCTGCTGAAATGTGATAACCTTACAAAAAGGGGAAATTACGAAAACAATCTCGCTACTGTTTCAGGGACAGTGTTCTATAGTGGGACAGATCTCTTTGTTAAGATCTTTGATATTTTTAGGCCGTGTTTACACTTCGTATTAAGATTCATCTCAGATGATCTGTTCACAAGTGGTCAGGTGAAACATCGCCGTTTACGCCTGGTAAAATGCATTTCCTGTGACCCCTTGTGATCGGTTTTACTAGTGAAAAAGTTTTTAAAAATCCTGGCGGAATAGATCTGCTACGCTGCTGCTGCTATTATTGCTGCTGCCTCAGAGCAAGAATGGGATTTGCTAATGCCAAAACATACACAACACCTGCTGTAAGCAAGTACTGCTGCTGTACAATAACATGCATGAATTACCCGTAGCAGATCTATACAGGTGGAGCTGGGGAAAGTGGAGGGTTTCTGAAAGTGCGTTGTAAATGCTAGTATTTGAAGATTGAGCAGTGAGCTTGTTGGCTACTGATTCAGCTGTGCCCTATACAGTCCCTCCAGAAAAACGCGATTATGCGATCGCATAATTCAATGCATAATCAGCCAAAGTCCGCATTAGTATTTTTTCAAATACGCCGCACTTTCGCCGCATAAATTGCTGATTTCCGCGCGCAAAATATGCGGGGCTTGCATGATTTCGTAATACCCGCATTTTTGTTGCAAAAAAGTCACATATATCTTAGCAGAAAGTTGAAAAATGTTGCGTTTACTTCACACAAGAGCAGCCATTTTCCCCTGTTGCCGTGGGAACGTTATGAAGTGACGTTATTACAGTTGTAAGTATATTAGTAGTATGTAAATTTACGTTACAGTAAGAGATTGCATTTTGTGCATTGTGTGAACAGCCCCTTAAGGATCTATCAGCCTGTGCCATCTAGAGTTTCATGACAGAATTTACATTTTTATCCGAGTAAATTTTAACAATCACAAAGAATCATTTAACCAACAATTGACAGGTGAGTAGGTTGTGATTTGATATTGTCCAGGATGTGTCAGGTTAGTGTTTAACATGCAAAATTGTGTTTTGCATTTCTGACTACTTCCTATCAAAAATGTTCCTCCTCACAAAATGTTTTGGACCCCATTTACTCCTGTATACTTAGCATTAACTGCTTGTGATGAGATTTCTAGAAATTATGTTAATACCAGGTGTATGCACTAACCTAGTGGGCGGAGTCAGCTCTACTTACACCATGAGATCACAATATGTTACACATACAACTACCCAGATACATGGTTCAACACAGTATTGGCATTGCAATCATTTAGCAATCACATACAACAGGCTTCATTTATTAGTCGTCATTGATTTTGTCATTGTTTTTTGTCATCGCAAGATGAAAGGCCCCAGCGCACTCCAGTCTCCACAGCGATGAGTTCAGCAGCCAGGTGATACAGAGACCACGAGGACCAGAACACAATATAACAGTACAAACTTTCTCCAACCGATACACAGATTGATCCTATGGCACAGTTTACAACCTACTGAAGTGAATCAGAGACCTATAAATAAGAAATTAAAAGATTTCAGTCATATTTCAGAAGTGTGCTTACAAAACAATATCAAAGCAGCTGCCTAGGAGAAATCTACAGTCTGAGTTCAAATGCATTGCATGTTGGCATACTCAAACGTTATGTAGAAACGCACACAGATACCAAGTCTATAAGTCATATATCTTTGGTGTGTAGAAGAAGAGCTCTATGAATGATAATAGATGAAGCTGGGATTCTCCAGCTGCGCAAGAGAGTGTTCAAATACCTTCTAGTGCTCCTGCTATCAGCTCAAGGTCGGCCCAAATCAGCCATAGATTGCTTCATATCACTGCCATTGAATCTTCAAGCACTAGCCGCTTTCATCTCATCAAAAAGGTCGGAAGATTTATTATTTTACCCTTCCTTGGTGAACAAATGGTGATTTCTCCTTTGAAACTTTGTTTTAGCCCAAAAAAGGTCTTTGCGTGTGGTTTAAAGGCTTTTAATATTCCGTATTTTGCCCAATTTATACTTTAGACTGGAATATGATGTGCAAAAATGGAGTGACAAAGGCTGGGACACCTCACTTAAAGACAAGATGTTGAATTCTTGAGTTTCCAGAAGCTCAAGAATAGGTGAACAAGTAAGAAAAAAAAATTAACTGTCTGCATAAAATAGTGGATTTAAGACTAAAGATAAAGAAATTATGACTAATGGGCAAATGTAATGTCACCTTAGTCTTCATAAAGTAAACAATGTAGATGTAACACAAACTATGAGTCTATGGGTAAAAGAAAGGATTTCGGGTAAGAAGTGTTGCATAAGTAATGCATTTAGTTTTAGAATGATACACTAAATTTACCCAACATGGGTTTGAGAATGTATAAACTTACTTTTTTTACTTTTGTCAAGTGGACCTTTGAGTGCTAATTTGGATTTGGATTTTTCTGCAGATCCCCTGGGTTGCTAGCTAATGATAGCTATCTGCATGCTGACAGACTACATTGTGCACTTAGAGCTTGTGTATGATTGCAAACCAGGTTTAAAATAACTGCATAAAAACTTAAATCATAAAGCTGAGAGGACTAGATGAACAAAGTACAAAAATACTAACTTTTCTAAATATTCACACTTTTGCAAGCAATATTTCAACGTAGAAACCTACATCTTATTTAATAACCTCCTGCTATTCTCTAGGTGCTATCTGCACTACAATAGAACTGTTACTGTGCCATGTATATTAATCAAGTTGGATGGAGATGTAGATGTAGGATGTAGAACTGCAATTCAAATTCCAGTGCAAGGGAGAAGAATTAAAACTAATTGAAATGCAGAGAAATGATTTTTTATAACAAACATTAAATATAGGTTTAACAAAAGCAAAAAACAAAAAATAAAATAATTAAGTGAATATAAATATTTGTAAAAAGTTTCAAAGTTTATAGTTTATAGGATAGATTGCTAGCTAAATTAACTGATTTGCATAATTTCTTTAGTTTTTCACTTCTCTATGTTTTTCGGGACTTAAATTTACGGGCAAAAAAACCCCACAATTTAAAAAAAAATATACTGTAAAAAAAACTACGGTGGCAATCTTTTATGTTTTACGGGACTTAAATTTACTGGCAAAAAAAAACGTCAGCTTGGTTGCCAGTATTTTACCGTAAAAAAATATGGTAGCAACCTTACTTTGACTTAAAAAAAAATAAAAAAATAAACATCAGCAGGACTTGAATGTGTGGTAAAAACATCAGCTGTGGTTCCCAGTACTTTACCATAAAAAAATACATTCCGTATTTTTTACGGTAAAGTACTTGCAACCACAGCTGCCAGTTTTTTACCGTAATCTTTAGATCACTGCCGTAAAACCTAAAATATTACTACCATATTTTTTACGGTAAAGCACTTGCAACCAGCTACCAGTTTTTTACCGTAAACTTTAGTTCAATGCCGTAAAACATAAATATTTCTACCGTATTTTTTATGGTAAAATGCTGGCAACCACAGCTGCCAGTTCTTTTTACCGTAAATTTTAGTTCAATGATGTAAAACTTTGTAAAAATTGCTACCGTATTTTTTACGGTAAGGTACGGTAAATGCAACGGTAAGGTTTTTTTTTACAGTGTACTTACAAAATCCATACATTTAACTGTATTTTACTGTAAAATTACATGAAATGTCCTGTAAGAGCTATTACAGTTTTTCACTGTATATAGTAAGGGTACATACTGTTAAGCAAATAACATGTCTTCTCAGCTGCTTTTTTACATTTTTTTACCGTTAAAATTACGGACATTTTTTACAGTGCCATCTGATGATCCAAACCTCTGAAATGAAAATTACAGACACTTGACCATGATTAACAGCATCCCTGTCAATTACCAGAACTCAGCAAAACTGCATGCGTCCTAATTAAAATCAATTGAATGAACTGAATTAAGCTGAATTCATTTGTCACATAGAAATGACCAGATGCTGTGGAATCTGGCGTTTGTTTGAAGCTGCAGGAGTGTTTGATTACAGTCACTCTTCCAAGAGTTCTTTGCATCACCCACAGGAACAGAGGAAGCGGAGGCAAGGCAGCAGTGTTTGGCTCGCTGTAAACAGCGCCATATCAATTCTTACGTTTTCTTGAGGAAAGTCGATGCAGCAGTGCCTCGGGAAGACTGACTGGCTCATTACTCCATTGATATTCTCTGACCATGGTCTCATGCTGAATGCTTCACTCAGACAGGAACAACATTAAAGAGCCTCAAGTTTCTCTTCAGCTGCCCAGGCAGAAGATGCCTGGTACGGTATAACACTGACTCACTCTTGGATGGTGGTCTGAAAGCCTGTGTGCCACCTCATTAAAGGCTTGGTCATCAGACACAGCTCATAGATACAATGAATACAGAATGTTAGCATGATGTTGCAGCTGGTTGTAAACAGGTTTAAACCCAGCACAACAACATGTTTTTTTTTCTTCTGTGTAAATCAGTAAAAAGAGACTGATAAAAAATAAAAAAGGCTTTTACTCTAGTCTTTAGAGGGCCTAAAGGAGCTATATGTAAGAATTTTAATTAATTAATTAATTTTATTGCCAATATCTTCCCTTACTTCCTAGGTTGTCTGTGAAAGCCCGTAGACTGACTCTGTTCAAAGACACATGAAAGTAATGCTTATACAATGTTCAGGATAATGCCGATATTCTGCATTGTCAATGTGTCATGCAAAGAAAAGGGATTAATTCAAACTTTAGTCTCACATAGCCCTATATTGTTTATTGCCTAAAATATATTTTATAATCAAACTATCATAACAGTGTAATTTTAATTACCTCATCTGTCAACATGATGTCTGTAAATTGCAGAACTGGTGCAAACATATCCACATTGCTATGATCCGATGATTTACTCAACCTCAAGCCATCCTAGGTGTATATGACTATCTTCTTTCAGACGAACAAAATCGAAAATATATCCTGGCTCTTCCAAGCTTTATAATGGTAATGAATGGGACCCAATATTTTGAAGCCCAAAAAAGTGCATGCATTTATCATAAAAGTAATCCACACGGCTCCAGGCGATGAGTAAAGGCCTTCTGAAGCACAGCAATGGGTTTTTGTAAGAAAAAAATATTTCGAATTTTATGAACTATAATAACTGACTTCCGGCAACTGCCATTTTGCAGCCTTAAAAAATTTTTTTTTAAAAGCCACAAACAACTTTTTAATCTGTAGTTGTTTAGAAAAACTGTGAATGTACTGGAACTTTAAAGAAACCAATATGCAGATCTGCATAATGTAACATCAATAACCAAAGAACAATATATGCAACTTTTCTTATAAGGGGCTTTCACACCGGGTTATAGGAACACAGTTATAGGAACTAGCCACCAGGGTGCTCCCTTGAGAACTAAATGTTCTCCTAGGGCCATGTTCCTTGTTGCATTCGCACCACCAGTTGGAACTCTAGCTGTGTCCCAATTCAGAGGATGCATCCTTCGATGTTCTGATCCAGCTTTGTTAAATGGGATGGTCTTGCCTAGATGTTTATTCTTGTCGCCTGGCATCTGTGACAGCTGCCATTGACGAGCGGCAGTAACTTCTGCACTGGACTTTTTTTTAAAGTTATATTCAGCTGTGTGAAAACAAAACAGGGTTCACAACCTGTCTAAATACTGTACGTTCACCTTGGTCCATTTCTGTACATACCTGTAATAAAGAGCAGAAACTATATGAAATCGCATCTTAGTAAGATATAAGTCAACATTTGAACCGCCTTATACAAACATATTCTTTTTTTTTTTACATTTGTATTATTAGATATTTGAGTAAGTTGTAACCCAATACTTCCATTTAAAAGTGTAATCTGGCAATTTCTCTCAAAAAATCCTTTTGTCACCGGTGCACAATGAATTCTAGGGTAGGCAGCGAAGGATCCGTCTGTTGAATCCTTCATTGCCCGGGAAACACAGAACGTATTTCGAGGCCGCATTTGAAGGAGCCATCGAATTGGGACAGCCTTCATCACGGTGCAATTGACGCAATTGGCCTAATGTGGCCTTTGAAGGATGCAGCCTCTGAATTGGGACACAGTGTCTGAAGTGCCGGCAACAGGTCAAAACACAGGTAGGCAGTCCAAACAAACAAAACACACAAGGTTGGGAACAAGGCAAACAGGTAATCTAAAGGCAGACATTGAGTCCAAAAAACAAAATACATGGAACCAGAGAAATACTCAGAAATGCAGCGCAACAACATACAAGACTTCGCAGGGAATGAATGAGTATGGGAAGTACGGGCAGTGAGTTATGGGAAATGTAGTTTGTGAGGGAATGACAATAGTCTGATGTGGAGTGCACTCTGGTGGCTCTCAAGGGCACTACAGCTGGTGACTGTTACAGTGGCATTTAACAATTGGAGGATGGAGGACGGCGTGATCAGAGCTTTGTATTTGTTGTGGGTTTCGTGGTAATGGAGATGGAATGTAGATGAGTTATGTGATTGAAAGAGCGAAAAGGAGGACTAAGTGAAAAAATTTCCTACAACAACTTGCAGTGCAACATTTCATCGTGGCTAAGAAAATAACACAACACCACAGACAAAGGCGACAGGTAAATGCCATCTATCGCTGTTTTCCATGTTCGATGAGTTCATTCAAGTCATGTGTGTAAACTTTTTAAAAATGGCGTGAATCGGTGTTTCGTATGGCATGTGTTCATCCAATCAACTTACACTTGTGTCACTGGTAGTACCAATTGTGCTGGGTTAGATTCTACTAATTTAGTCCCCCGAAAAGGTGTTCCTTAAACTAAAATCATTTACAGTTCCTGCGTTTTGAATACGCCAAAAAGCAGGTACATTTCCGCCAATAGTTATAGGAACTATGAAAACATTCCTCCGGTGCGAAAGCTCCTTTTTACAGAGATGCTGGACCTAAAATGCTTTAAAGAACCTATATTTTTAAGAGTGGAAGGAGGCGGTTTGGGTTTCCCCTTCTCCTCTGCTGCACAGCAAGAGCCAGCTGACTGTTATAAATACAGCATCCTAATGGTAACTTTATGATGTTGCCTGTGTGAGTCTATGACCCTCCGGGGGCCACTTGCCTCCAGCCCTTCTCCTCCTTACCCTTCTTACAACTTTCTCTCTCTCCCCCCTTCCTTTCGTCTGTGGATTTACAGCCAGTGTGTAGAAAGACGGGAGCAGTAAATTTTCCTCTTGCGTTGAATAATTCATAGCAAGACCTATAACACATAAATAACAGATGAGGACTCTGGTTTAGGAGATAAAAGCTGGAAAAGTGTCGGGCTAATTGTCCATGATGGCTATGTAATAGTGAAATTTTTGGTGAGTGGGACACATAAACGTGTACGTATGTCCACATATGTGATTCTGACAGGCATGATTGTGAATATATATGAGCGTGTGTATACGCCAACCTTCATTTAGTTTAAACCCTCTGGCCAAAAAGCGAGCTGTGTTTTGTGGTTTATGAAAATACATCTAATTGTCTCTTACACAACTTTCAAAGTCTCCTGTTGTGGTGTAAATAGATTTGTTACAAGCTTGCCCTGGACCACATGGACGTTCCTGTCTTGTAATTGTTTTATCCCATGGTCTGTACAGCCGTTCAAATGATGAATGGCGATAAAACAAGGCCATTAGCACAGTAAAAAGAACCTTGGAAAGGCCACAAAAAGAGTGTGATTCACATAAATTGTCAATTTTCATTAGCTCACGGTGAAATCTAGCTGTATCAGAGCATGACCTCTGAACTTTGTCCTCCTAATGTAGTTTAAATGCAGTTGTCACTGGAAAAACTTTGAAGTGTGGCCATTCCGGAATGGTAGATTCTCTTCCATTTCACCTCCAGCATCCCTTGAGGAAAAGAAAGAAGAGAAAGAGAGTGAGAGTATCGGGCCCAAAGTCAGGCTCCCCTGTGAGGGCAAGGAACGTAGGATGTAAGGAGGGAAAGATCTGCAACAACAATAGATTCTTATCTGACTCTCACCATTGCCCTGAAAAACACCACGAGCAACATGTCCACCAAGATAAATAAAGGAGAAAAAGCAGCACGCAGGGCCTACGGATCGATCCCGGATTCTGGAGCCCTGCTCTAACCTTTCTCACTGATAAGGCGACCGTGAAGGTCAGGAACGGGCGCGCTGAGGAATGGACCTCCCGGCCTGCTCGCAACCGCTCTGGGGACCGTCCTACAGATTGGCAGAAACGGAGCCGCCCACTTGACGAAACAACGCCTGTCAGCTTGACCTTTTTTGCAATGCATCGTGGGTCAAAAGCCAGAATATTCTCTGTCCTTAACCAAGTATCACTGTCTCGTTTCTGCTAAGGCTCTCAGGGGGAGCGTCAAAAGAGCAAAACTGAAATTGTGTTTACTTTCAGTCATAGCTCGTGCAAACATTTACATATAAGCACAACTGTATATGCATAAGGATGCTTAAAGGGACACTTTACCTCTGGAAAGATGAATGTGTATTTAAAATAGGTCATTTATGTAGAAGAAATATGAAATTATTTTTGAATTTGGAGCTTTCTAGACTAAGAAAAGCCAGAAAATGTATTTTTGGCTGATGTGGATGAAAGACAACAACTCCCAGAATGCACTTGCTTCGCTGCCCTAGGAGGCCACTCCCAAGCCACGCCTACTGGTAAGAGAGGGCAGTTGACAACAACAAAGCTAAGCTACTAGCGAGTCTCCGTGATGAGTTTGCCCTGGATTTCGAGATCGCCCAAAATGTCCGGGATTCGGCTTTTGCGTTCTACAGTCGCCATTCATCATGTTTACTGTGGCGAGCAGGACGAGGCTGAGGGGCGCGGGAGAACGGCGCGAGGCCGGTGGCGTGATTACTGATGACCGACACCTGTGAGGCACTGTGTCTCTCACGGAGGAGCGGGAATCTTCTTAGCAATGGTAAAACGCACATCAACCGATCACTTGTTTAGCGTTCATGTAAACACTACATTCAGATCACCAATCGGAATGAATTCAGCTAGATTGAAACAAAAGGTGTGCATGTAAACAATGAATGGCGACTGCAGAAAGCAAAAGCCGAATCCCGGACATTTTGGACGATCTCGACGGCTGGACATGTCCAGGAAAAAGAGGATGACATTGGAAATCAAACGCACTGGCACTGATCTGTGATAGGTCTGTTAGCGCATTAGGTCCAACCCCCTATGGGCGGGTTTGAAAGGGTGGGAACTAGTGCTTGTAGTCTCAACAGAAATCCCCCCCTCTTACACTTCCTCCGACAATGACGCAAAATGACGATTTTTGCGTCATTGTGGGAGGAAGTGTTAAGAGGTAAATACGGATTTCTCCCGTCTCAGGGGAAAATGAGAGAGTGTTGCATGACCATTCAATAGTATGACTGGGTTTCTAACAATGCAAAGCTTAATGCAAATGGGTGGAGTGTTCCTTTAAGAGAGATATAAATCTTTAAGTACATTATAAGTTTACATGCCCATCTTTGTGTATACGTTGATTAAAAAAAAAAGTAATCATACAACCTGCAAACTCGAAAAGCATTTTAAAATATATAATTATACAATTTTAAAGAATAAGATTTTGTTTTAATCATTTTAATTACTTTTAATATTAATTTATTATTTTAATTACCACCTGCAGAATCTGAAAGACGTTTAGATGGATGGATGGATGGAGGGATAGATAGATAGATAGATAGATAGATAGATAGATAGATAGATAGATAGATAGATAGATAGATAGATAGATAGATAGATAGATAGATAGATAGATAGATAGATAAACTTGTTTCTTCTTTCTCATTCTTTCTTTATTATTTTGTCTTGTAGAATAAGGACAGGTCAAATAGCAGAATCAGGGCAGAAAAATGCGATTTACTTTTTTTTTAACTGATATTTTTTGTATAACAGGCTAAAGAAACAAGCAAGCGAAGCACTGAAAAACAGAGATGGAAGAGAAAGTCCCTGTCTCCCTGACCCACCTCAGCAGCATAACCTTGAAGGAGCAGATAGCTAAATATATAAATAAATAAACAAGTGCATTTTTTCAGTAAGCCAGATTAGACCTTATCTTGAGTAAAGTGTTCCTATGTGTCAGCTAAGAAGCAGCTGATCAAGATAATAAGCTCCCCCCCCCACCCTACCCTTTTTCTTTCTCCCTGCCTTCTCTTTTTGAGGTCTGGGAGGGGGGGGTTATAAAGCACTCATCTGTTTTCTCCTCTCTGGCCTGGCCTCTCCCCTGGTGAGCAGCTCACCTCTAGGCCTATCTGTGCTATCACAATCTTTATTTAGCTGATAAAAGGCCACGTCTCATGGCTATATATATATATATATATATATAATGTGCACATCTCTGGTGGTACTCGAAATTGGAGGCACATCCTTCCAATGCATTTCTATTATGGTCAAAAATATTAAACAAGTACCTTTAAGCTCTGTGTGGTTGCCGGGATTTTGCTATGCAGCTGCTAAGCTGGCTTTTAGAGTGTTGCTATGTGGTTGCTAGGGGATTCTGGGTAGTTCCCATGTGGTTGCTTGCTGAGAGGCCATCCTGAAGTCTTGATATTCCAGTCTCTCGGATCCCTATGTCAATACAAATATAAGGGATATAAATATCAGCATGCAAATGAGAAGACTGGGGCTGCACTGGCAAGGCAACTTAAGTTTCCAATGTTATAGACTCTTTTAAGTCAGTTTAATCTAATTTAAGTTGAAATGACTTGAACAACCAAGTTGATTACTTGATACTTAAAAATTGAAGACAGCAACTGAACTTAAGTTTTTATGTTGAAATAGATGGAAGTTTATAAAGGTCTAAAAAAAAACAGTGTAAAAATAAAAAATAATAATAAATCAAAAACATTAAACTATGTAAATAATAAATTGAATAAAATAAATAAAACATTTGATCAAAATAAATAAATTGATTTAAATAAACAATACATCTACAGTACAGCACAGTTATTTTCCAAATACTATTTGACGCATATTTATAATATTAATGTTTAAAATATAAATTCAATCTTTATGCATGAAAATACATAGCTGCCTTTTAAATTTTAGTATGGGGTGGTGGGGGGTGGGTGTCATATTTGGGGGTCTAAAAGATTGAAAACCCCAGCACAATATAATCTTAAGAATAAATTCTTAACTGCTATTTTTTTTCTTATTTTCTTACTTAAGAATATTTTGTATTGCCAGAAATACTTTCTTTCTTGGAACTGTTCTTGAGACAAATCTTAAGAAGAATCAAAATTCTATCTCAAAAATAATAAAAAAAAGAATCTTCTTCAACATCATCATAAATAAAGTCTTACTTTAAAATTAGGTCCATAGATAGTTTTCTTCTTAAGAAAAATATATATATATATTCTAAAGAAAATATTTTAGAACTTCTTAAGATTTTTTCAAGAACTGCACTCAGGAACATTCTTAAGAACTTCTTGGAATTTATCTTAAGGAATTTCTAATCTTGACAAGCAGCACGATTTGATGCATCATTCTGGTCCTTTTAGTGTGGAAACAGTGCCCGAAAAAGAAGAAAGGAGAGGCATAAGTATAAAAAAAAGTCAAAATTCTGCATTAATACTGGAATTTGAAGCATTTTGTTGGGTGTATTGTTTGAGTGGCATTCTCGTGTTTAACGGGGAAAAGAAAATGTTTGTTTGTTTGTACAAGAGTATCCGTGCGTGGGCTTTTATTTGGGTGAAAGTCGTGCGCCGTTCTGTGCAGATGAGCGTGAGGACACAAGCAAACAGAAGTTGGAGAGTAATTGGAAAAGACATCGGGTGTATATAAAGACGGATCGGGCTGCTATCTGGGCCTCCTCCCCCGAGATTTAGTCTATTAACACTGCCACTCTTATCATCTGTGCTGCACCTGACAGGCCTTAATCACACTCTAATGGATTTAATTACCTTACACAGGTATCCTGCATACAAGCAAGTCTGCTGTCTACATGGTTAAAGAGACAGACCAGGGAGATGATACAGGTGGCTTTGGTGATAGGCTTGTTTTGTGCTAAAAGGTCACAAAACACTGACCTGAAGTGTCTGTGGTCACACTCACACACACACACACACATACACACACACGTTGGGTTTTCATGTTTTATGGGGACTTTCCATAGACATATTGATTTTTATGCTGTACAAACTGTATTATTATATTCTTTAACCCTACCCCTAAACCTACTCATCACAGAAAACTGTCTGCATTTATAAATAAATAAAAACCGTCACAGTATCATAGTATGATTTATAAGCTTCCTCGTGAGGTGTCATTCTGTCCCCACAATGTAGGGAACTACACACACACAAACTCGCACAAACACACACACACAATGGGTGGTAAATGTGAGAGATGGCAATGTAGATGTTTAAGATGAATAGTTTGTATGGTGTGTATGTGCGGCGCGTGTGTGTGTGCGCATTCATTTGAATCTACGATTCAAAGACAGGAAGAACTTCAGAATGTTATTCAGGCAAACATAACTTATTTTAATGTGTTAATGCTATTCAGGCTGCATAGTCTTTTATCTGCCATAGACATTTGACATATTCTACAATTTCTGTGACGCCTCAGGCAGGAAAAACATAAAGGCTCTGTAAATATTTATATTAAAATGGCGGAATTGAATGCTTTTTATATTCAGATAAAACAGACTGTTTGTTTTGTCATATATCATTAGCTTTCACTTTTCTTAAACCCTTAAAAATGGGTTTAAACCCCCTTTTTCAAGCAGGGTTTTTATAAATGAAACTAAAACTAAAACCGTTTAAAAAAAAATTGTTACTTAAAATAAAAGATAACTAAAATAAAATAAAAATATAAAAAAAAACTTTAAAAAAAACATCCCATTTTCATTTATTTTAACTTGATGTCCAAAAAAGACTCTAAAGCTAAAACTGAAATAAAAATTAATAACAACTATATAGACATACTAAAACTTTTAAATCAAATTTAAATGAAAACGAAAATTATAAACATAATTGAAGGACAGTGAAGATAACAAATCCCCTACGGATGTCCATTTCCACCTCAGAGTAAAAATAAAAATAATTGTGAAAATAACAATAATAAAGTCACACTGCGAAATATGAAGTCACATTGCGAGAAATAAAATTGCAACTACGAGAAACAAAGTTGCAATGTGAAATAAAGTCACTTTGTAAGATATAAAGTAACTATTTCAAGATATAAAGTTGCAATTATGAGGAAAAAACTGAGATGGAAAATAACACTTTAAGTTGCAATAGAATAAAGTCACAACTTAAAAAAAAAAAAAAAAAAAACAGTTGAAAATTCCAGTTGAAAGAAATTAAGTCGCAATTACAAGAAATAACTTGTTTACTCTGAGACACAGAAACAGGCTTTAACATAAAACATATAGTATAAAAATTCAGAGTGCATGTATGTGTGGTTCAGGTAAACCCTACATTATGGGGACAAAATGTCGCCAATAAAGATGGCAATATCCTTGTCTTTATGGGGACATTTTTTGGTCCCCATTAGGAAAAACGCTTATAAATCACACTAAATTATGTTTCTTGAACATGTAAAATGCAGAAAGTTTTCTGTGATGGGTAGGTTTAGTGTAAGGGGATAGAATATACAGTTTGTACAGTAAAAAAAAAAAATCATTGTCTATAGAAAGTCCCCATAAAACATGAAAACACAAAAAGAAAGTCCTTACTTTGACAGAAATACAAACATCCACATGCTTGTTTGAGGTGGATTTGGAAGGAGGAAGCTGCTGTAAAGAAGCCATACAGAAAAGAGAATTCAAAACATGACCACTCCATCTAGCGCCAATGACAGCAAACATCATGAAAAGATATGGAGAGAGGGAAAACGAGAACTGTAAAATAAATGACATCTGAAGCATTTCCTGCGGGTTTTGCCATGCTGTGCAGATTTGAAACTTTATGGAGTTATGTGGCGACTTAAATTTCCATTAGCTGAGGAAGAAATTTAAGTTTTCTGCGATGAGAGATTTTGGCATTCAGTGTCATCTAAGATCCTGATGGATGTGTGCAAACTTACTCCCAAAGAAGGAACCATAATGATGAAAAAAAATTACCATTGTAATGTGAACCTTTCCTTTCCTGTACAATAAGCATTGTTCTGTATTACTGAGTATGCCTTTCGAACAAAACAACCTCGGACACATGGCTGTGTTTCACTAGTGAAAATGGAAGTCTGCACATCTGTGGGCAGCTGTTGAAGGAGCAGTTTTCATCAGATCCAGCTTTCATCGAGCTACCACTGTTATTCCCTCGGACATCAGCACGCATGCAAGAGCACAGCCTCCAGAACACCCTACGGCTTTAACCAAGGAAATAAAATGCCTTTGCAAATCCCTCACACACTGCGAAAAAGGATGATATAACATCAGAGAACTCAAGTTGGATATCACATTTTCCTCACTGCAAGTCTCACGTGATGTGACATATATAAAGCATGTTAGCAATGCAGCAACTGGTGTGTTGATGAACTGATAAGTGTTACAAGACAATTAAAAAAACTAATTGAGATTTTTTGTGACATTCACTTTAAGGATTGGTTAAACTAGGCGAATCTTTGAAGATAATTATGCACTACAGTTTTTCTCCATTGGTTTGGACCATTTCTTGAAACAGAAATTACATTCTCAAAACTCTAAGATCGTTTGGCAAAACAGTCTTACAGTTCAGCACAACACTATAGCTCACTTGCAAAAGCTCATATCTCTCCTAAAACTGTTCACTCATGCTTCAAAACTAAATTTGTTTCCCATATAAAGAGTCAGTGCCACGAAAATGGCAAAGATCCTTCTCAATTGCTTTGGCTCATTTCTTGAAACAGACCGGACGTTCTCAACACTCTTGGTGCTTTTGCCAAAATAACGTGGATGGTTCAGCACAACACCATGGTTCATCTGCAAAAGCTCATACCTCTCCCAAAACAGTTCACTCATGTGTCAAAACTAAATTTCCTTCTCATTTAAACAGTCAGTGCCCCCAAAATGCTTCGTCCCTTTGACATTGTGTAAGCACTGCAAGTCAAAATGTTTAGATGTTTTGTCACTATGGCAGAGGACCATTGAAATATCCCTCGTGTCCACCTTTCAGTCTTAGCCCAGTCCTTCATTGACAATGGTTACTGTACTGTTTTCTGTCTAGCTAACAGAATACAATTGTGTATAAAACTGAAAAAAAGAAATAGGATTTTAGGGTAAGAGTAGCCTCCAAGGTTTGACATCACACACTGCACTCATACTGCCAAGGAAATTGTAACCATTATCATTCACACACATAAAGTAATAAAGTAACTTCCATACATCAGAGTAAAAAGAAAATGTATACAGCATAATATACTGTAATATAAACACAAACAAAAAACAATGAAAATGATATGCAGCCTACAGTGCTGTAAATAAAGCTGGAGTTTCACAACTAACACTGGTCGCTGTCCTCACCTTCCCTCTCCTGGCCACCGTCCTCACCCTCCTGGCCATCCACGCTGCTGTCTGTCTGGCCACAGATCCTCGTCCACATCACAGCGTATATTCTCCCTTGCGATGCAACGAGGGAAGAAACGGCGTGCATGTCACAACCATCCCCTACACTGAGCTTCTGTAATATCCTCACACGCAGCGTCCATTGCATGGAGCAGGGACCTCTGATCTTGAGCCCGATGCTCTTGAAACAGACCGGACGTTCTCAACACTCTTGGTGCTTTTGCCAAAATAACTCTCCACCTCCAAGCAGAGAAATACTCCTCAATAGGATTGAGGAAAGGAGAGTAAAGTGGTAGGAACACCATGACCATCCTTGGATGAGTAGTGAACCAGGCCCTGATGAGCGAGCCACGGTGGAAATTCACATTGTCCCATACAATGACATATTGTGGTAGGTGAGGCCCTACGAGGCCTCTCTCATTTTCAGGGATCAAATCAAAATGAAGGCGGTCCAAGAAGATGAGGAGCTTCTGCGTATTGTATGGGCCAAGACTGGGGATGTGAGTGGCCACACCATTCTCAGATATGGCAGCACACATAGTTATATTGCCCCCTTGCTGGCCTGGGACATCCAACGTGGCCTGGTGGCCAATAATATTATATATTCTCTCTTGGACTTGGATTATATACACTCTCTTGGAGGTGGAGAGTGTTTGAGCATAATATTCATGGTATTATGTTCTTGACTAATTTTGACAACTGAACAGACTATTGTGCATGTGATGACTTATACAATGAAATGACGCTGACATGTTTTGGAGCGAACAACCATTAGACTGAGAATCAACAATCAGTTTAGATCAACAAGATCTATTCACTTGGAATTTGTGCTAAATGTAGGCTACCTGTACTTAATCATTTGCAAAGATGTACTGAGACATTGAGACATGTACTTAGACATTTGCAATTTGATGAAATTAATGAGAAATTCAATTCTGTTGTGAACAATTGCCAAGTGGTTTGGAGGTTTGTCCATGTTGTTTTGAGAATGTCATTTCTGTTTCAAGAAATGAGCCAAACCAGTGGAGAAAAACTGTAACATGAAAGTCAATGTGAACTGGCACTAGCAACCCATTTTATTTTTGTAATATAACATTTCCGTGTAAAACTTGATATTCTACGGGGTGGGGGGGTGGGGGGGTATAGTAGCACAGGGATTTAAATTGTATCCATTGGGAACTGATTGGACAGTGAAAAATGGGCATTACATATATCAGAATGAATCCAATGAATTCACTGAGTTAGCTAAAACAATGCCTAAGTTAGCAATTGGTTAATGTTATCTAATAGCGGAAAAAGGAAAGTAGTAACAGAATTTCAGAAGTACAGCGATTTATCAAATTTCATTAAAGGGTACAAAGACACATTTTTCTTTGGAATAACTCACACCAGTGAATTATTAATAAATAAGACGATGTAGGAAAGTAAACCGGGACAGTTTTAATTTCATGTTGACTTTACATCAGCATTTCTGTGTTGAGAGCCACAATGAGGTTTTTTCCTTTTGTTTGGATGCAACACTAGTGTATGTACCAAGAGGGACCTGACGTTGATGGAGAGGGTGATTTCAGGCCTTGCCGTTAGCAGGAGGAGATAGAATATCTTCTTAAGGCCCAAGGATAGCACTTTTTATGAGATGTTCATTGCAGAAGCTACATCAACCTGTCTAGAGCTACTGCACTGCAAGCCCATCGCCTCCTTCTCTCCCTCTCTTTCATCACTCCCATTCTCTTGCCCATATCCACTACCTCTTTCCTCTGCCTCTTTCATTGAACCTTTCATGCTCTGAAAATATATATATGTGTGTGTGTGTGTGTGCATCACAAGGAACATCCATGAAAGCTTTCCATTCCACAAAAGGTTCTTTATAGTGAAAAAAAAAGATACTTTAGATTATGAAAATTGTCTTCACGTTAAGAAAAAAAATGGTTCTTTAAGAACTGATCACTGAGAGGTTCTTTGGGAAACCAAAAATGGTTGTATGGCACTTCTGCAAAAAAAAAAAAAAAACATTTTGGAACATGTATGTGAAATATTCAGGACAAACGTCCCAGCCGTGTTTTGTCTCTGTCTAAAACCATTCAACTAATTTAAACATTCAAACGTTTGTTTCAAACTAAGCAACAACATCCATCAGCAACTTCTTCCAAACCACAGTCCTTTAACACGGCAATCTAGTGTGTGTGTGTGTGTGTGTGTGTGTGTGTGTGTGAGAGAGAGAGAGAGAGAGAGAAATAGAAATAGAGATAGGATGGCAGGTGGCTGTCGACACAGTGAAAACACAGCCCTGCGGAATTGTTGTGCCTCAGTGAACACTACCCCCCTCTCCACCACCACCACCACCACCACACACACAAACACCCTTCATCACCACCATCCTCTTCTCCCTCCTTCCCTCCTAGCCTTCATCAGAGAAGAGCCGTCAGCATTTACACTTCCCATCAGCCCCCAGAGACTTGCCATCATCACACAGCTTGGCTCAGTGACCCCCAGCTCCTATCTGCCATGTTCCTCCTCCATGTGAGCGCAAACACACACTCACACACGCACTTGGATGGCACAGGCGATGGGGGATGGGGCGGCACAGGGTATAGCAACTGTAAAGCTAAATTATTGCCAATCAGATTTTGTTCACAGCTCAACTGTTAGACAAATTGCAGCTTGTGCTATTTGCCATGGGTCAGAGAGCTGAGTAATTTCATTTTAATAAGTCATATTTGATGGAAAGATGGCACTACAAATACACACAGATATGTACACGTGTATCAATGTATCCCATCCACACTAATACAAAAACAAAGAATTCTCTGACTGACTTCCCCTGTATAAGTTGTTCCCTGTAAAGAGTTTCAGACAGACAGAGATAGATGGATGGACAGACAAACAGACAGACGGACGGACGGACGGACGGACGGACAGACAGACAGATAGATATTTGCACTGTAGTCTTTTCATAAACTTTTACAAAAACGAGTAGAAGGCACCTACAATTCTGCACCTATATTTCCAAAGGCATAGTTTTATTTTACATACATGATCTGTCTTCAGTTGTCCTTGAAATGTCTTTATAAACCCAACAATGCATGATCAAACTCATCTCTGCCTCAGACAGCAATACTGCTGTTGAATTTATATAGCCATCTGATTTATTTAATTTTTTTTTTTTTTAAATGCAGTCTCTCCGTCTATGCAGCCAATCTAAATTCTGCGCTGGCTGCACAGGAGGCAAGTTGATTAAATTAATATATATCTGAGCAAATAAACAACTTCTACCTTCAGGGCTTATGGTCGGTATTCCTTTAGAACTCCCCCGAAATCAAAGCGCCTGATATCCACAGCTGCCAAAATGGCATCAAAATCAGCCTCGGTATAAACACATCAGCCGTTCCAGGCAACGGCAGCACAGATGTACAGTAAAAGGAAATCTCAGATGATAAAAAATAATAATTTGGAAATAGACAGTAAATTTCTCTCTAAACTGGAATTGGTCTCAAAGGGCTCGGCGTCCGAGGCCTGTCATGTTGAATGGCGGTGTCTTTGAAGTCGCCCGTCAGTGGCGCTAGCAGAACCCACTTCTGAGGCCGGCTTCCCTTTCAAGTGTTCATCAAGTGTCCGGGTGTTGCTACATCTGCTGTGAAGCAGATAACCGGTGTGCCGTCATGGAATTCTATTAAATCCAACAATATTTTCTATGCTATAAACATATTCATTAAAAGGGTTCAAGATTCCCAGAGTAAGGCACGTTCAGACTATTACTGTTAAATAGTGCTGTGTGACAGATTGAATATTCATGATATATTTATGCTTATATATATAATGATGATTGTGCTGGCCTGGCAGTATAAAATTAAGAAACATGTGAATATGCGTCTTGCTTCTTGAGATTAAAATATAAGAGCATTCAGTGGCTTTTCTGACTCACAAAAATGTTCACAAAAAAGTCTTTGTGGGGCATCTTTTATATATTTTTATTTAATAAATACATTTAGATTGGGGTCAGTAAGATTTTTAAAAAAATAAATGAATGCTTTTTTTTAGCAAGGATGCATTCATTTAATTAAAAGTGATAGACTTTTACATTGATTAAAATGTCATCATAAATATTGATCAAAGAATCCTGAAAAGGTTCCACAAAAAGATTACCACAATGTTAGAATGAGTTCTGAAGGATCATGTAACACTGGAGACACCGGAGACTCCGATCTTCAACCAGATGGAACTGGATAAATATTCTGAATGTTCCGATCCAATCTGACTTCTGACCTGTAATGCTGTAATGTTTGTTCATGGGCCAGAGGAGAACTTATTATGGGTTTATGTTAGGATTGTTTTAAGTTCACTTAAATTAAAAGTTGTTATATTTTTTGAAGCCTAATAAATGTAAAAAAATAAATAAATAAAAATAATGTAAAAAAAATTACACTGTAATGTTAAATGGCTATAATTAATGTTTAAAAAAAAAAAAAAAATTCATTGAGACATCATTAGCTTTATTAGTATCAGTGATACTGGCCTTCATTCATAAAAAGATGCCATTAAATGTTTGTACATTAATGTTTCTACATTAAACTGTGAAATTATTACATTATAAAATGTTAAAAACATAAGTGTTTTTAAATCGTGATTAATCGCGATTAATCAGATTTTCTTTTATTAATCTATTTAATTTTTTAATCGATTGACTGCACTAATATATGCGATATATCAATATTATATATCAATATTAATATATTGACAGCACTAATATATATATATATATATATATATATATATATATATATATATATATATATATATATATATATATATATATATATATTATATATATATAAAAAGTTTTGTCCTTGCAGGGGTGGTTTCAGTAATACACAGGATCAATACTCAGAGAACACAACCACAAATAACGCAAACGAGACCGACAACTGGACAAAGGAAGCTAAAGGGTTTAAATGCACAGGGTAAAATAATTACATGGAACAGAAACAGGTGCACAACTAAACAGAAACCATAGAAACAAACTAGTTGTGGCCGGTGGGAAAATGGGAACAAAGGAAACAGGTACAGGGACTAAACCAAAACAGAACATACACGTGACAGTCCTAAGAGTTCAAGTTTTTTTTACATACAGTATAACACATCACAAATGTGCAACAGTGCTCAACCCCCGGTCCTTCTGGTTGCCAAATATTTAGCCCTTGACAGCCTATTACCGCTTCCCACACAGTATAATTACACAAAGTGATTTCAGAGGGGAAAGAAGTAGGAGGTCCAGTATCTCACAAAAATAAAGACAACATTATCTTTTAATTAAATTCACATCGTTTTGCAAAAACGCTTTACTGTATCATTTGGGAAGTCCTTCTGACTCCACGGTTCCGAGCGTGTTGATTGGAAAGCTCATTTTAAACTTAAATGTATTTCTTTTAAATAATCAGATGAAACTACAGATAATCAGTTCCACACTACCTGGTAATTGAAAAACTGTTTAAACTGACACTTTAATAGATTATTTCTTTGAAGCACCATTAAACCTGGTTTTTCAATCTACAACTGATGCAAGAACTGCAGCAGCAAAATTTCACATACTTTTATCTCATTCTTAAAGGGACAGTCCACCTAAAAATTATATTTTTGTCATCATTTACCCACACTCATGTCGTTCTAAACCTGTATGACTTCTTTCTCTGAAGAATGAGCTGGTTGCTCTTTTCCAAACAATTACATAAATTGGGAAAGGATGCAGAAGCAACATAAGTATCATAAAGGTGGTTGAACTTTATTTTAATCATCCACTTTAAACATTATACTAACTATAAGTAACTTTGCAACTACATGTCAACTAACTCTAAAAAATGTGCAACTACATCCCAACCAAATCTCATTAGAGTAATAGTAAACTGTTAGGTTAAGATTTGGGTTATAGAATAAGTTGACATGTACTTGCAAAGTTACTTATAGAATGTTTGTTGGGGAACCATCAAAATAAATTGTTAGCAAATATTAAGCAGACAGTTTTTATTAATACTCTAATGACTGGTAGTTGACATGTTGTTAAGTTACTTATAAGTTACTTATAGTTAGTAGAATGTCTAAAGTGGACTAAAATAAAGTGTTACCTTTTATTCCAAGTTTATAGATGTCATAAATAGGTATGTGTGAGAAACAGACTCACAGTTTATGACATTATTCAAAATAATATATTTTTAAAAAACTCATTCGTAAATGAATCATTCAGACCAGGCATAGAATTTAGATATTTCCAGTATTGCTACTTTTTTTCTTTCTTTTTTTACAGAATAAGGGAAGTTTTGAAATGGTTTAAAACTATTCCTTTAAATGCGGATTAAACACAGGCTGGGCCAAATGAGGCAGGGATTTTAATGGTAAAGGCTTACAGTAATGATGATGTAGATTTTACCGCACCACGCCGTGATGATGAAGATCGGAGTCAGGCCGTGTAAAGCCAGCCCCCGCTCTCATGATTGATGGCCCAGGTGGCGAGTCAAGGGGCTAAACACCACTAAAAATGCATAGGCACTACACCCCACGCCCACCTCTCAGCAGTCATTCGGTGAGGCATACATCACCTTAATGAAAATGAGATGCTAATGCACTAATTAAAGAGCGGAGTGTAAGCCGACCCACTCTGAGGAGTTTCACTAGGTTTGGCTTGCCATTGTGCCTCAGTTCTGGTCTAAAGAACCCGAATTGAATTCCAAAGGGGCACAGCCACGAGGACAGGATAGAAATTCAACCTTTGATTCAACAAATAAAATGGCTTTCAGTTAAGAGATGGGCCAGTGTTGGTCTTAAAGCTGATGAGTTTAGAAAAAAGACAATAAGAAATTGACGTAAGTAAATATACTGATACAAAACAGTACAAAGAAAATCCTAATATTCCCCAATTTAAAAAAAAAAATATATATATATATATATATATATATATATATATATATATACATAATTGTGGATAATATAATAAAAAAACAAAAGATTGAAAATATTTTTTAAACAACAAATATACAGAAGAATACAAAAAAACAAAACAAATTAAAAACAAATTTACTTGAAAACAAGTAAAAAAAAAACTTTTTAAAAAAAGTCTCAGAAAGTAGTAGCCTAATTATACTTTTTGTATTTTTTCTGAAAAAGAACAAAAAATGTTCACTTGAAATAAAAATTGTGAGATTATTTACTCACCCTCATTTTGTTCCAAACCCACTGCCCTTCTTTTTATTTGTTTTCCCCATGTTTTTACCAGAAATCCACTGTATGCATTCATTCCAAAATGGCATCTGTAAATGCATGTGGGCATTTAAATGAATGAGATATGAGAGCCACAGCCCAAAAGAAGTTTATAAGTTAATAATCAATTCAACTTCTGTCCATTTTCATTTTTGGGTGATCTGTTACTGTTTTATCTGCATTTCTTCATAAAACCTTCATATAGCACTGCTTTATATTAGCCATAATGTACTACTACAATGCTCAAACCAATCTTTTGTTCATATATAATTTAATCAAGTTTAAAATAGTAAAACAAACAAAACAGTTTCACATAATCTGAACTCTGTGGAACAATGCATACATAGGAAACGACTTAAACTCTGCATAATGTCACCAAATTCAGAAATATTCTCTACCCAATTCAGAGTCCGAGGGGACAATTATGTATCGCGGATATGAGAATTTCACTTGTCTCAAAGGTTTGTCTGAAAACTGGAATGCAAATTGTCTATCTTCTAATTCTTAAGTCTCTGTAAGGAGACAACCACTCCAAGTTCTTCAAGTCATAATCAGGTTCTGTTATAGGTTTACCCTCCGCTAAACATTATTGCTTTCTCTCATCTCTACCTGACCACAAAAGGTCAATGGTGTGCGAATAAGTGCGATTACATGAAGCTTGCAAATGAGTCTTCTTTTGGACTGGTGAACAAAACCGAAAAGAGGCTGATGCATGCCGATGTTGCATGAATATGATGACTGATTTTAGGAATATGAGAACATTCGTTATAATATATCTTGACCTATGCAAATGGACTCCTGCAGAGAGAATGAGGACAGGCTCTGTGGGGGTCAAGACATAATGGAGAGACCCTTTGATATGGAATCATGATTGGAAGATTTAGTATGACTAAAGTTATAGCAAGTTTCTAAAGTTCCCAAGGCATGTATGACATTTAATAGCACATCTATATTTAAATTTATTTGCATTTATTCATTTGGCGGATGCTTTTATCCATAGCGACTTACAAGTGAAACCAATGAGTCTACTGATGTTTGGAATGCTGCAACTGTTCGCTTTCTCAACTTATGCACTCTATATGGATGCTGTAGGATATTTATTTGAGTCTTTAAAGGTGATGTGTGTAATTATTCATTAAAATACCTTCTTAATGTGCAGAGAGAACTACATTGGCCATTGCCAAGTTGATTTCTGCAAAATGTTTAAACACAGCGGTGGCATCAAAACATTGAAGGACGTTTGAGCATCCTGACCAGCTAATGTCATGAGATTCGGGTGGGACCATCAATTTGTCCAGCCAACAGAAGATGGAAAGCCGACCCTGTTTTCCTGTTAAAAAACAGATGAAAGCGAATTCACAAATTGACAATGCTTCACCTTCATTTTGAATGTGTAGCTAAAAAAAGTTGGCATGAAACAGAAGTTGCGATAGTATTTTCTACCCTATTGTGACATATCATGAAACGGCTTCTCAGAAAAGAAAAATGAAGGGTGGGACTTGATTTTGTCCATTGTGAATTGATTGGATCATTGTGGTTTGCTATTGCTGCGATAAGAGGAACTTGAGTGATCACCGTGCCAGTAAACATGTCATTGCATATTGGTGCGCTCAAGTCCTCCAAAGAAGTTTATATTTCCCACATCCCGCATTTCTTACTAGTAATTACGGACATTGCAGTGGCATTCATGTGTGTTCAACACGTAAATATGATTTTTCCAACATGACTTTTAAGACACCATAACAACTTGAACAACTTGAATAACTAGTGTTAGTCAACCGATGAAGAACTAGTTCAGCACTAACATAAACCAGCTTGATATATGGCTCATCAAGCCTGGTCATTTCAGTAGGCAAAATTGAACAGATCTGGAGGGCTGGTGTAGAAATGGGGTTTTGCCCAGCCACCTTTGTCTTCTCCCTCCAGTGTTCCCTCACATAAGAGCCTGTGGAAAGACAGCATTGGCTTTTCCTCATGGACTAGGATGTGCTCAGGCAAGAACCACCTACATATTCATGATATCTGTGTGTGAGAGAGAGACAGTTTCCATCCTGTAGAGAGCCTCCACTTCAGTGATCAAGAGCGAGGAAGAAAGAAACAAAAGGAGGGAGGGAGACAGATAGGAACGGTGAGAAACAAGGAGAGAGGGAGAGAGAAAAAGGCGAAACTCAGGGAGAGAGCGCAGCCATCCAATTCATCACCGAGCCCTCAACATGACTGCCGGGCCGTGAGATTGGGAATAAAGACGCTCGCCAGTCTGCATCCAACACAGACGGCAGCACTTCAAAAGCATTCAGCTTCACACTCCTACATACACATGACTGCAAGCATTCCCCACCACGAAAAAAAAGACATTCAAACAAACACCGAAACTGGAAAGACAGAGAGAACAAACTCAGAAAGCTCACTGAAGTGTGTAGCCCCGCCCCTTTTTGACTACCATCTGCAAATGACTGCTCGGATATCTTTGTGATTTGACATTGCTTTGTCTCTTTCAATAAAATGGGCAAAAGCCCCTTTTGCTAATTAGATTTCTTGAAATAATTATAGTGGGTAATGAAAATGACCCTGAGGACCTTGGTCATATGAGATAGAGGTGATGCTTTGATTGCATTCATCCACACCATTAATTGCAGTCAGATTTGCTGATGCTTCCGAGCGTGATTTCATTCCGAACGTGATTTTTACCTCGATTCTGTATGATCAGACAGGGCGATTGCCAGAATTTTCTCTCTCCATCTCTCGGTGTCTGATTCTGTCTGATTTGCATGCTTGTTGGTGAATGTGCACACGGATCAATCCCATATCTGCTTATTTAGCCGAATCAATAGGTGCACGTGGACCAGGTGTGGGGTTAGAATGCCGCCGGACCTGCCAGACTGGCGCTCTCTCCGTGCCAAAACAAGGCGATTAGATATTTAGCCGTTCCTTTTTAATTCAAATCTGTATATAATGAGACAAATCTAGTTGCTAATTTGATATAGCACACCTCTCATCAACTAGCCATTTTTAAGGTTTAAGGTATAATTTATGTCCATTCTTACAAAAAAGAAAAAGAAAAAAAAGAAACGTTTTTAAACCAAGATGAGATGGTCTTAGCTGGTCTTCCAGTCTGGTAAATCGCCTCTATCAAATTCTAGTTTTAGTGTAGGCCTATCACTCAAGCCCTATTTTAATTCAAATCGAATGGATTTTGTCACAAACTTTAGCAGCTAGACAAATTTAATTGCTAATTAGCAATAGCACATCTCTGCTCAACTAGCCACATGGTTTAAGGTATTATTTATGTCCATACTTGCTTAAACCAGTCTAAGATGTGTTTATGGTCTTAATTGGTTTCCCATGCTGGTCAAATAGCTGGTTTTAGAGTTGTTTTTGGGCACTTTTCAATTTAACCAGACTGGAAGGCTATAGCGAGCTGCTATAAACCAGATAAATGTCAGTTTTGCTGAGAGACACAAGCTAAACCAGCTGAAGACCAGCTTGGCCAGATTGGAAGACCAGGTAAGACCATATTGTTAGTGGTACCTCTGGTTAAAACAAACAAACAAAACCTGCATAAACTGGTTTACTGGTCTTAGCTGGATTAAGCAGGGTTTATGTAAACGCACAAACAGTGTGTTCATGCTGACGTTTAATACTTAGGGTTTGGAGTTTGTTATCCATTCATCTTGACAACCAAATCATCATTTTAAAATTAGATACAAGATTCAATATTTGAATGATATTTTAAGTGACAGCAATGAGATTGCCCCCCCCCCAAAAAAAAAATTAATCAAGAACGTATATTATAAAGCAAAGAGTTATGAAATGCACTTTCTTACTGTCATTCCAAACTCTCTTGTCTTTTTCTCTTTCACATATACACATTCACGGCAACTCACTTACAGATCTGTGATGCCCTTGCAGAGGTCAGTGGTGAGAGAGGTACTCCTCAGGAAAGGGCCAGCAGGTTGGGTTTTAGTGGTCTGATCTGTGCTTATTTAGAGGCTGTGAATAATGCATGAGACGTCGGTGTGCATGGCTCTGCAGGGATAAAGTGGCTCTCAGCCCGATATCCCAGCATTCCCAGGCCCTCCCAGTCGGCACCGCAGGTGAGCTTCAGCCGGCGCTCCGGAGGTAACTTTCATGCTCTGCTGGGCAAACATTTTCCAGGTCACATTTTCAATTACTCTGAGAGCCGTGCCGACTCGCATCCCTCAGGCTCCCTATCACACACGCGCACACACACGGCCGACGCCCACTCTAAACAAGCTTTGCTTGAGGAGGAAATGAGGAGCGCGAGAGGACAGGGATGCTGGGCTCTCGTTGTGTGACACCTCTGACAAACAACGGGTTTGTTCCAAGTGTCTGCCAGGGTTCTGCCAGCTTTCAGTCAGTGCCAAAACTGCAGAGGGGGGAAAAAAACAATCGTGTCAGTGAAATCTGTCAAAAACATCAGGCTTCAGGGAGGAAATGAACGGACAGTTTTCCCGGGATTTACTAAAAGACTCCACGACCTTTTCAAGGACCTAGACTTTTCAACAAGTCTTGAATTTAAAGGGATAGTTCACTTGAAAATGAAAAAGTTGTCATCATTTACTCACTCTCATGTTGTTCCAAACCCGTTTGACTTTCCTTCTTCTGTGGAAAACATACCAGAATGAAAAGTGAAATGACTTAAATGTGTTCACAACAAGGACAATTCACACATGATGATTTGGTTAAATATTGAGACATGTTTCATTTATAAAATGTTTGAATATTTGGTTTCATTTCTTTCTAGTCAAAGATGTTATTTTTGCTGGCAAATTAGATCCAATAAAAAAGATGAATACCTAACTGTATAACTCTAATTAGTAGGGTTGTGACGATACAATTATCTTACGAGATGAAACGAGACACGAGATTGGGTTCACAAGAACGAGACGAGACGAGATTTTTGCACAATTATCCTCAATGACAAAGTTCATGACTGGAAAAATAGTCTGCAGGTACATTTTGAAATGTTTTAACTAATAATATTGTAATGAATGTCATTTCAGTTCTACTTTATGAGTATGAATTATCATATGCATTGAAAGACAACAATATACAAGCACTGTAAAAGGTTTTGCCACAAACTCAACTGACTGGCTTTTCTCATGTATGATTTCACGAGTCACTTCAGACCTTACTGTACATTAATGAGCTTCCAGAACTTCTGATTGAGGCTGTGTGTGACCTCCTGATTGAACTTCTTTCCACAAATTGAACGTAGAAATAAAAACAGTATAAATAACAAAAATAAATAACAATTTTCTCTTAGTCTTATTAAATGTAAACAATAAGTGCAAGTGCAACCATAATCAAAGTACCGTAGCGTACATACCCTTTATAATTGTTGTGAAATTGCTGTTTTATTTTGCACCGGCAGTTATAGGGTTAAGGCGGTGAGTTCGGATAGTGGCCGGGTAGAGTGAGTGCGGCTGGTGCGTTTGTAACAGTTATTGCGTTCCGATTAAAAGTTCAGAAACGGAGCCTCCCTTGTCTTACGTTCTTCAGACGTTACAATACTCTCTCAATATTCAAAGTGAAAACAGAAGCCATAGAGCCACAACTACATTTATCAGAAGTTTAGGCTCTGTTGCGCAACGAATCGTCACGCGATCAGTGAACTGTGATTCCTGCTGCACTGTAGTGTGTGCGACTGTAACTCGTGCTGGATGAGCAGAGCAGACGTTTACAATAGTTTACAATGGTTTTCATTTTGATAAAAAACAGCAAAACTACAGTGCTGGCATGTAATGTGAATGTAGCCGTGGCATATTCTATGCTAATTTCAGCCTCACGCTCCGTCATGGCGATACCACGCGACGCAACTTTTCACTCGACGAGAAATCTCATCATTCACATTTTAGTCTCGCGAGATCTTGTAACAAGACCTTGTCACACCCCTACTAATTAGTGTTACTCTAATTAGAGTTAGTTGGCATGTAATGGCAAAGTGGCAAAATAATGTCTAAAGTGGACAATCAAAATGAAGTGTAGCCTAAGGATTTAATGTAAACTAGTTTAGTACTGGTTTGATAAAGCTTAACTACCATAAATAATGCCTAACCATATGTTCAGGTATCAACTTGTGGTGTGTTAATACTTGACTACTGCATAATTATGGATAATTAAAAAAAAATGTGACTCTCAATGACCCCAAACTTTGGAACTGTAGTGTGTGTGGAAAAAAGCTTCTCCTTTTGTGTTCTACAGAAGGAAGAAAGAAAGTCACACAGGTTTGGAAAGACATGAGAGTGAGTACACGATGACAGAAATTCATTTTGGGGTGAACTATTCCTTTAAATGTAAGACTGCCTGTTCTCCAGATCTGCCTTTGTCTCTCTTTCCCCGTTTCTGGTGTACATGGCATGTGCTCCTGCTCTCTCCTTCTTCAGTTTGTTCTTTCTGACAGGGTGGTGTCACAGAAGGGGATGTCGAATGTCAGCGTACGGACAGACTTACACTCCTCAGCCTGAACACAGTCTTTCATTAAAGCTAGCATCTCTACTTCGCCATCACGTCATCTTCACACCCACTCCATCACCGGTTTTCACACTCGTTCCTACTCACTTCCTCTTTTTCTCTCTGGGATGAACTCACTAAACAGTTGCACTTTTTTGTGTGTGTGCAGTATTTCAGTACAAAAACCTGTATATTGTTCAGTAAACCCTCACAATCAATTTGTTGAAAGGCATAGTTCACCCAAAAATTTTTTATTCTGTCTTCATTTCCTCACCCTCATGTCCCGTATGACTTACGAAACACAAAAAGTGTTTCAGAAAGTACAGTAAAAAGAAAGTACAGTATTTTGAAAAATGTCCATAAAATAAGTCCAATGTTGATTTGGATAGAGAAAAATAGCTGAGGGTGAGTAAATTATGACCATTTTAAACTTTTTAAATCTCTTCAAATAATAATTTGTTTTGCTCCAGGGTTATTATCATTAACTAAAACTAAAATAAGTTTTAAATAAAAAAGTTTATAAAAAAGAAATTATAAAAATGTAACCTTATTTTATTTCAGTTGTCAAGGCATCATTTCTGATTTTTGTTTAATTTAACTTGAAGTACTAAAATAACTTTTTAAATGTAACACTTTACAACAAGATTTCATATGTTAACATTAGTTGACTACATTTGTTAACATGAACTAACAATGAAAAATACTTTTAAAGCATTTATTCATCTTAGTTATTGTTAATTTCAACATCTAATAATGCATTATTAATATCAAAAGTTCTTTCTATTAACAACATTATTTAATGCACCTGTATGGGATATTGTCTGTATGGGATGTAACTCATGTCGAATGAGAGGAAAGAGAGAGAGCGACAGCATCACATTTCAGCGTTGAGCCTAATGCTGCTTGTGTAGCTAATAGTCCAGAAAAGGCGGCGTCGCATGCCCAAGCTGGCACTTTAAATTATTCATTCTGTGCTGTCTGTGGCACGGGCGCAGGCGAAAGCAGCGGCGCTCAGCTGATACACCGACGCTCATAATCTCTTGCTGTCCACGGGAGCAGAGACGAGAACTGGATTTGAGCAGCCACAGTGACTCCCAGCAGGATGGCGGACTGGAGGCTGAAGCGCAGGAGGAGGAATCTTCAATTCAATAACTCAATTTGTGAGAGGATGGGAAGGCCGTTTCAAGACAAAGGGTGGAAATGAAATCTTTGTGTTTGCAGGGTGTAGCCTACTTGAGTGAAATGGATTATGGGTAGGCAGCTGAGTTAAAGGTAAGGTAGATCAAGGAGGTTATGAAGAAGGTTAAATCAAGGGGTCAAGTCTTGGCTGGTTAATGTGACCCATTAGCCCACACGAGTTGATGCCATAACCATCTACAAGAGAAAACAGCATATTTCGGTAGCACTTTATTTTACAGTCCTGTTCCCCATGTACATACTACGTACTTATTGTAGTAATTAATTACAATAACTAGGTAATAACTAGTTACTAACCCAGAACCTACCCCCAAACTTAACCTTAACCCATGTAGTTACCTTATATTACCCAGTACTTTCTTAGGTAGGTACACTGTAAGTACACGTATTGTAAGTGGAAGTACTGTAAAATAAAGTGCAACCCATCTCTCTCCATTGACAGACACTTAAAAGTAGCAGTGCATTGAATTCTGACTAATAGATGTACAGTAGAGGTTTTGCCAGTTCCTAAATCTTCAGCCAGTCAGGATTGTGATGACTTTTTTTTTCTCATGACTCCAGAATGAGTAGTCACATGGCATTTGCATGGTTCTGAAAATATCAAATTAAATGCAATTACTGTACTGTTGATGAAAATAGGATGAGAAAACAAAAAAGTATTACCAATGCACTTTTTTAATTTTTTATTGTTGTTTCTGTTTTAAAGAGAACAACAATATCAAACCCGTAATTTATAGGCAATGTGATTTCCCCTACTAATTTATTCAAGAGTAAAATTGCACAGCAAAATTTAAAATAAATAAATAAATAATTAAAAATAAATCTTAATATCGTTTAAGTGTAATTTTGTCTTGCTTTCCAGTAATATAATGTATGTGTACTGTATGTGTCACAACACAAAACAATCCTCAAAAAAAAAAAAAAATTGTATAAAAATAAATAACATTTTTACTTTACATAGGATTAAAGAGAGTATTTTTTGCAGTGACTAAAATGAATGAATATGACATGAAAATATCCTTTAAATTTAGTCAGTATTTTGCCATCAAAGGACAAATACTACAACTAAAACAAAAAAACTTTGTAAAAACAAAACAATACAATACAGTATACAATAAATGGGTATAAATGGAATATAAACGAAAATACAATCTCCAGGTATTATAGACCACCTGATTGTTAAACAACCACTTTATGTTCAACATATCAAAAATCGGGAAAGATCCAAAATGGAAATATTCTTTGCCCCACAGGGTGACACATCTTGCCAAGTCTTTGAAGGCCTTTGAAAGACCAGGTTGTTTGGCAGTGGACAAAAAAAGAGGGTCAAGAATGGCCAATAATACAAGAGAGAAACTCGTGAATAAAAAAAGAAAAAAACACTGTAGCGTTTTAACATTCTCAAACCCAGCAACCCCCCAAGCCTTTCTTTCTGGAATGGAAGAAACAGCACAAGTGTTATGTGTGCTTCTCCTGTTTTTCCTCACCTCCTGCGCTCAGTATTTCTGTTTATCACTCCTGCTCAGACACAGTAAACAACACCATAAACCAAACGACAAAAAACTAAAACAAAGAGCTTTTATACGGTCCAGCTACCACCTCCGCTCCCTGGTATACACTTATGGGTAACTTTCTTCTCAGACTTACAAAACTTAACAAGAATTGTATAGATTCAAGTGTGATGATCATCTACAGTACCACCCACCCACGCAGACACTTCTGTACATACACGGACATATTCGGGCTGACAGCAGCTCTCGGAACGGGGTGGGGGGTGGGGGGGACAGGTGTCTAGGTGTCTGGGTATCTGGGAGCCAGACACACACAGGTGTTAATTAGACAGACAAAAGTGTTTGCAGAGTCTGACGCAGCAACCTCAGGTCCACCGTTGCCAAGATATAGCAGAGTGTCAAGGCCTGCCAGAACTTTCCATCTCTCCATCAGTCACAGGCAGACTGAGGACCTGCAGACAAGACAAAAAGTTGATTGAGTGAATGCTAATAAGCTATCAGTTGCTGTTCTACTCCATTTTAAGCAAGTCAATCTATTTGATGGCCATTTTGGTGCTGCCCCAGGGCAACTCCTTTCTACTTGATTGGGGAAAGACACATTTCGGGTCCTTCCCCAATCAAGTAGAAAGGAGCTGCCCCAAAAGCTGCCAAGCGTTTATATAACATAATAAATGTAGCTTCTTTAGCTCAAAAACACTCTATCTCGCAGGCTGGTCCAGATAATTCACTGCATTCTGAGATGTACAAATAAACCTCCCACAAAAGCTTGATGTATCATATTTAATACTCACATTTAAATATGATTTTTCTTAAAAATGGTATATAAAAAGTAATGCTAAGTTGCTTCCATCCAGTAAGTGTTCATCTTGATATTTCACTTACAGTGCAAAAGTTATTTTTACTTTATAAAAAACATCAGTAAAATTCACAGCATAAAGACATGTACCTGGACCTGATTTACAGTCATTTTACTTACTAAAAAAGAAAGAAAGTATAAACTATCAATCAGAGGGCAGAAGGCATGTAGTAGATTGTGTACAACAGGTTTTTAAATTTTGATCATGTTGATAATTTAGAAGCCTTAGAAATGTGCTTGTCAAATATGATTCAGCAGGCTTTATAGGTCTCCTATAGTCTATAACCAGGGTTTAGACTGCCAGCCGGCTGTTCTCCCAACCTAACTCTAGCTGAAAAGATAAGAATCCCTTAAAACTAGCCAACTAACCTGACCAGGCTTGGAGACCAGCAAACCAGATTCAAATTTAAGATGATTTTAGCATCGTGGCTGTTTGCCACTGACCTTTCAAAGCACAGTTACACATTACTAGAGAATTTGCATGACATAGACTGGCCAAGCTGGAAGACTTTATAACCATCTTAGGCTGTTTTTATAGCTGGTCAATGTATGACTGGTCCAGCTTGTAGGCTTGTGATTTTCACACATGACTTTAGCTCACTAATGATGTCTTTTTGTTTTACAAAGCAACAAGAAACAAGTTAGAAACAAGAGAAGCAGAAGAAGTTCAATCCTGAAAATCTCCGGAACCTGCCGTCATGGTGGCTCAGTTCTTATTTACAGAACTAATTTACATTTAACAAAAAAGCATGCTGAGGCAGAAAAGTTTAGTACACCCACGTTCAACAAGTCCTTTTTTCTGTCACTGATGTATCTAAGCCATTGCTAGGACTTTTTTTAATGTTTTTTATGGGTTTTTTTTAATGGCTCCCTTTCAATTTATGAGCTGAATTTGCCAAGATGGCAGTTGGAAATTTACTGAATTACAATTCAAAGAAAAATAAATAAATAAATGGTCCATGCAATGAAAGTGAATTTATTACTAAACATAAAGAAGTGCATATCAATTAAGTACAAATTTCTAACATTTCAAAAGATAGGATTTCACAATTAAAAAAAAAAAAATCTAATTTAAATGGCGCGAGTCACATGAAAAGGCCTAAATTTGGACATGATTTCCCTTACTTTCATGTTGAGCCTTGCATTTTTTTTTTTTTCATTCATTTTTCAACAGGTTGCCTTTTTCAGCAAAACAGAAATACTGTCTGTAACCTTGTACTCTCAAAATTTTAGTTCAGACTTGAAACATAGAAACAGGCCAAGAACTCTCCATGTGAATCCATTCACAAGCAGGTAATACAGATTCCCTAATTACAGATAATGGTAAATAAGTGTTCTGAAACTTACGGCAGCAGCTGTGGCGATCGGTTCCTCCTTGTAGAGCGGCTCGAGAGACGAAATTCACCAGAGAGTAATTGGAGCATGAATTCGCTCATTTACTTTGACTTAACGAAGCAGGGCCATGTACAGCAGCGCAGCGCCGGTCCTCTGATAATAAATAATGACCTGTCAATTATTCACAAGACTTTCAGAGGGATCTGCGGTGCATTACAAAGACTCTGTGTCCTGCAGAGATACACACAAACACACACTTTGTTCTACCTCTCGCTACGGATACACAAACTAAAAATAGTTCCCCTTTCTCTGTCAATGCCACATCTGAAAAATCCACATCCTCTCTCACATCAGTGTGTACAGATGGAGCTGTGCTTCCTAATTGAAGGTGTTAAGTGGACAGCTTCTTGCCGGAGGACACATTTAATTAGACAGTGGATGCCAGGGGAGACATGGAGGCAGACAGAGACAGTAAAACGTGGATGCAGAGGGACACTTAAACGTCGCTCGCGTTTCACTCCCTGACCAGACACAGGCTGTTCACTCTCATGTACACAATTATCTCTGCACTCTGTTGACGGGACTCTCATTCCACAGTCCGGCCCTCCATGATTGAGCACCAAATCCGGTTGTTCACGCTCTTATGCACCAAGGAGACCTAAAATACCTGGGGGTACCTGTCCTTTAGCATTCCCATTCATCTCAATGGCTCCCCGGAAAAACACGATTTCAAATCTGTCATCTTTGTTACCACAGGACATTTTAATGACACAACAAATGGCTAATTTACATTGGTCATCAATGGGGACTGTTTTATTATCGTTAACAAAAAGTAATTGAAAACATTTTTGTCAACTGAAATAACTAACCAAAACTAACTCAATCACAAATCATTTATGTAAAATAATAATAAAATTAAATAAAATAATTAAATGAAAAACTATAATAATGGAGTACTTGCAAACCATGTACTGTAGTTATAGCACTGACCCGCAGACGGTGCAATGCTATTCAGCCAAACCTTGACCATTTGCCAGGAACGCTCAGACTGGCGCCCCGCTGCATGCCTGACTTTATTAGAAGATGGCAAGGGAGATTGTGAGATGCTCCAGCCAGGCCCATGTCTCCAGAGTCTGTGCTTTAATCAGGATGGGTCACGTTTGTCGCCGTCTGCTTAGGGTGCCCTAAAGGAACATAAAAGTTTTGTACTTTATCTTATTGTCTGACAGATTAAAACCTAGAGGGAAATACAAAGACAATGGAAAAAGGGGCATAAGCAGGTTCTTCTGTGACAAATTCTTTGACTTGTGCTCCTGATGATAATCCTCCATCGCGGAGCTAATGTTTGAAATTCACTGCCGTGAAAGCTATTATTTTTCCCAAGCGTTATCTACCTTTCAGTGCAACGGTGGTCTCAGCAAGTCAATGGACGATTGGAATCAGAGATGGGGAAACAGCTGTTTGCTCCGATCTGTCGGCCACTGGGATAAATTTTCACATTCCTCTTAACCATAAAATTGAAGCTATCAAGGCCTCATTGGCCTCCCATTACACTTCAACCTGCAGGAGTTTTATCATATGTCAGCATCGCTCCTTCCCATCACTGTCTTCACCTCTCCTCCTTTCTTCTCTCATCTTCTCTCCACACATCTGCATATGTCTCGATTTTAACGGGATGGGATCTTATCTTTGACAGGATTCCAACTAGTCTGACTCAAATCAAGGTTTCAAATATTTGAACTCAAAATAAATCTGTCAACTGTGAATTTCTCTAGCCCCGATAAGCTCCAAATGATATAAAAGCCCAGTATAAATATAAATGTGATCTAATCATGTCATTCCGCCAAACTTCGGAATGAAGAGCAGAGCAGATCTTTGACCTTTGCTCTTCATAAAAAAATAATCTTGGATCCATTCCTCAGGAAGAGGAAGTTTTAATGACATCTGTTTCTGGAGCAAAATGCCAGGGGTAAAGACGAATCAAACAAAGGCAGCAAATAAATCTAATTAGGGGAAAATATGCTTGTGTGCCTGTAGGTTGAGGATTAGCCAGATGTTGTTATGTAATCTATACTCATCAGAAACTACATTTTGACTTCTGTTTCTAAGAATCGCGGATCGCACGGTAAACCTGGGGGTTTATCTTGTGACGGATGGCAATCTGTTCCCGTTATCCGTTCCCCCTCTCTTTCTCTCTCTGCTTCTTTTGCATACTTTTGGTTACAGGCACGTGTTTGAGAAGGTCAACTGAAGAGGAGCGCTGGTTAGAACGCTGTCACTCAAAAAAAAAAAACTTTTTTACTGTGTTACAACTGCAGTCCTTCTCATATTCATATGGCCCTAGTTCTGGATGTCATTTACAAGTACAAGTCTATTTAAGAAACTACGCCACAAAAAGTCACAGTCACTCTACTGTGGGTGATTGTCAGGGCATTGCTTGTCTCTAAATATGTCTCGGGTCCCTCTTTCAATGTAAGTTTATTAGATTATTTAATCTGTTTTATCATCTGACAGGCCAAAATAGTAAGACTATAATAATAATAATAAATTCTTCACGCTTTTTCTCGCTCATTTACACTGTTTTATGTAGAGCTGCTGCTAATGAGCGATAGAAAGACTTTGAAGAGATCCATTACCATTTGAAAGGCATGAAAATAGAAATCCCTAAATAGAGTTGGAGTTTAAATGAAAATAGGGAAGCTTTTAAATAACTGCAACATCATGAGCAAAGATGTCCACCTGACACGTTTGATCGTGTTCCTGTCATTGTTCACGCTGAAATCTTTGAAGACTTGGTGATTTTAGATTTAGAAGTTTAAAACGATACCTTTGAGTTTTGGTCCTTAAATTTTGCATGCTTTAATCTTCCATTATTTAAACATTAATGAAATATTCGCCCTGCTTAAAAGATTAACATCATCAGCAATCACTATGTGCATTTAATGAGATGTCACCTAAATCGACTTTCTCTTTTGAGTAATTGTCTTTTAATCATTGAACAAAAGGTTGGAAATACCTTTTTCGTGCTTTCAAAGGATTAGTCCACACAGAAATGAAAAATAATTTATTCACCCTTATGTTGTTCCAAACCTGTATGGCTTTCTAATTCTGTGGAATACAAAAGGATACATTTTGAAAAATGATACTGAAATTAATGGGAAGTGGAGTTTTTAAGCTTCAAAAGCACCATAAAAAGATCATACAGTATAGAAGTGAGCGAAAAAAAAACTCAAATTAAGTTAGTAAGTGAAAATATTGCACTTCAGTGAGACATCAGCCTTACAGTGAGTTGAACTCAACTTTATTTATTCAAACTGGCTTTGGAATCTGGATAAACCGATTCATTGAAAAGATTAGACTCAAGAATCAGACAATGGCTACGTCCGAAATCGCATACTCTCTTGAGTAGGTATTTATTTTGAATAAGTAGACTTACATTGCGAGCGCTAAAAAGGTATGTTCTATATAGAATGAATAATCCGGACGTACTACATTCACCATGTTGTCATTATCATGTGACTTAACCGAGTCAAAAAAGTATCTTATGTCACACAATTGTGTGCTTTTAAGATACTTTTGTGGTGCTTTTTTGTCATTTTGTTAAATTCAAGGAATGTAATGACATGAGGGACTTTGGTTACACTTTATTTTACTTATTAACTTATTATTTATTTATTTTATTTTTTATTATTTATAACTTATATACTTATTATTTTTAAGTCTCTAATGCTCACCAAACCAGCTTTTATTTGAGCAAAAATAAAAACAATGTCATTGTTACATTGTAATTATACATTTAAGTAGGCCTACTGAGTAATAATAATTAACTACATGTACTTACTATAGGGTTAGGGTAGGATTAGGATTTGGTTGAGGGTTAGTTGCATGTAATTATGCATCATTTACTGTTATTACTATGGTAAGTACATGTAACATATGTAACAAGGACACTGTAAAATAAAGTGTTACCGGGACTTTTCATTTTTGGATGACCTATCCCTTTAAGACAATTGCAGAGCTGATCCCTTTCCCCACATGAATTACAATGTGCCTGACCATCAGCGGAAAGGTGGGCGTTCTTTATTCAGATCTGACTCTATAAACCGAAGTCTCTGAGATTACAGACCCCAGAGATTTCTAGAATAAGAGGAGAGCAAAAGCTATACATTTTAAACAGACGGGTGTAAACAGGAGGCGTATAAATTATCTATAATTGTAGGAAGAGGCACATCATATAGATGAATGCATTTCCTCTCTGATGGATCTAGCTGGAGTGTCAGACAGCGCCAGTGGTCATCAGCTGTGCCGGGCCGACACCACTCAATAAAAGCAGCCGGTCTTATATTTACATTCAAATATGCTTAGATCAAAATGGACCCCAGGGAGACACGCGCCGTCAGATTGAAGAAGTTTCAATTCTCACTTTGCCTCCGTCTCTCTCCTCAGGCTGTCTTCCTCCATCACTCCTTTTCTCCCTCCCCCTTCCAATCTTTTTATTTCCTCCCTCTCTGTCTGTGCATTCCCTCTTTCATCTTCACTTTTTCTGAAACCACTTTTTTATACTCCTCACATTATTCATTGTTCTTAAAAAAAAAAAAACTTTTCCCCTTTCTGTCATTGCTCTGGTTACTAGAGTGACCAGATGATCAAGATATACATCGGGACAAGTTGCAAATGTTGCCTTTGTAGGTAGCCCAAGTTAAGGGAGTCACTTTGGTTTTATGTGGTTTTCACTTTCAAAATGAACCAAACTATGGGAACATGATTGTATTTAGAGCTCCAGACTGGACCATATCCAACTTAGCCTCTCCCTCACTCCCTGTTTCTTCTTCGAGCACCTCTTTCTTTCCTTCTCTCTGAATATTGAACACTCTCGTTCAACATCCTCCAAGAAAAAACTCTTTGCAGGACAGCAATAGCAGAAGATTTCCCTCCTTTTCTTCAGCATGCATTCAGGCACCATCTCCGATAGCTGTCATGTTAAAATCAATAATTGACACCATTGAGGATATGGTGAGAATGATGTTCCTGTCAGAGGTGTGTGTGCGTGGTCGGCGCCGGGTTTGACAGATGGACATGCGGGTTTATCAGGCGCACCGGCTTCAGCACCGTTATCAATTCCTTAGGCAATTAACGGCTGAACCGGGTGCTTGCATGCTGGATTCGCACAGATAAGGAGTGATACGAACCGTCTCCTTAAACAGGAAATTGTCAAAACACTGCACTGTCTTGGCATGCTCATATTTGCATGCTTGATTGAAAAAGACAGGTAAAGTTTACTCAGGAATGGCTGGCCAAGATACTCATACCAATATTGCATTTTATTAGAGTTCTCGATATTGGTATTATTCTTACTTGTGTTATTAGTATTCACATTCACGGCCGGCAGATTTTGAAAATACACAACTCAAATGGTCCTACCTTCTTTCCTTTGACTCCACCCATTCAAAGAACATGAGGGGGATGGGGGGAGGGGGGATGGTACGACCGTTTGATTGACGCACTTACTGTCCAATGATTCTAGGTGGTCTTGGAAATGATTGGCTGGAGTTTTTCGAGTCCTGCCCGTTCCACAGATGATTAAATTGCTTAATTTTCATTTCAGTGCTTCTAACTCAGTGGCTGTAAGGGGGTTAGGAATAGGATTTCAAGTGATTTTGAAAAAATGGCCAAAAAAGAGAATTACATACCCCACCTTTAAGGTAATACTGAGATTTGTATTAATTATTAGATTAAGAGTAAGACAAATACTTATAGGAGGACTAATAATACTACTAAGACTAATTACTGAGATTAAGATTAAAATAATACTAATATGAAGACTAATAGGCCTAGTATACTACTACACTACCATTCAAAAGTTTGGGGTTTTTAAACATTTTTTAAACTCTAATGCTCACCAAGCCAGCTTTTATTTGATCAAAAATAAAAACTGTTGTGAAATATTATTACAATATTAAATAACTGTTTTCTATTTTAATACACTTTAAAATGTTATTCAGTAAGTTAAACAAGATTCAAATTTAAGTTGAAATGACTTGAACATCCAAGTTGATTGTACTTTTTACAGTGTAAGGATTATTGGAATTTTCAGTTCTCCATTCAGACCCAGGTCTATTTAGCTGCCAGCAGAGCAGAGATAAGAGCGGAGACAGCCGGCTCCACAGCATCCGCAGAGGGACGGCCTTGTGTGATCTTTACATGCGAGACCTTCTATAACCCCTATATCCAATTCAACTTGGTCACCCTGCACTGCACTTTATGATGAACATAATGATCTGCATGCTACAGCTGAGTTGTATGTATTTTGCTAGACAATTCCCTTAGAGTCACAATGTGATAATGCGCAATGTAATTGGACAATTGCGAAGCAGATTAATATTCCAGCCACAAAGTGGATCGCATTTCCAACATTACCATTAGTGAGGGGGGAAAAAAGACCATCACCACCCATTTCCAAAATGGCCCTTGCGCATGGCTCGGGATGATCATATAATTTGCAGACTTAATTGGAAATATAAATCCCAATGCACACAACATTAGGGAGAGCTTTAATCCACACCTCTGCACTTGATGCATGATGACACATCGCAAATGTGCAGGGTCAGACATGTCACTTTTAAATATCACAACGTCCTGAGGGGCCCAACTGGAACCGGGAGACAGCAAACATATTAAAATCCTGCTATAGCCCCCTGTCTCCAAACAATTACTCTCTCCCTCTCTCTCTCTCTACCCATCTCTCGCTGTCTTTATATCATTCTCACACTCTCTCTCACCGTTGGTGTGTTGGTCCAACATCTCCAAGTCACCAGCAGATCATGCAGTCTCACAACATAGATGTCACTGTAGCATTGTTTCCGCTTGCATAACTTAAATGAAGGGGGGAAAATGGCGGTTTGGTCATAACTCTATTAACTAAAACTAAGACTACTAAAAAGCACTTTTGTTAAAGCTTAAATAAATTAAAATATAAATATTATGCTATAATAAACTTCATTTTTGAGATCTTCGACGTCCACATCATTTTTTTTACTTACAATAGCTTATATATATATATATATATATATATATATATATATATATATATATATATGTGTGTGTATATATACAGTGCAATGCATAAGTGAATACACCCATGCTAAAGTTGACTAAAAAGAGGAATAAAAAATCATATTTTGGAAATTGAACTTAATGCCTTAATTTAAAAAATTAGGAAAAATCCAACCTTTAAGGACACCAATTTTCTTTGTGAATGAATAATGTATCGTAAATAAATAAATGTTCTTCCTTAAAATACATGGTGCATAAGTGAGTACACCCCTATGTTAAATTCCCATAGAGGCAGGCAGATTTTTATTTTTAAGTTTTTTTTTTTTTTTTTTTTTAGGATACTATGCATCCTGATAAAGTTCCCTTGGCCTTTGGAATTAAAATAGCCCCACATCATCACATAGCCTTCACCATACGATTGGCATGATTTTATTTCAGTTAGCCTAAAAGCTAGTTTGATTTGCATTGAGAGATGATCTTATGGAAAGTACCCCATGCCAATCTCTAGGTATGGTGAATGCTATGTGATGATGTGGGGCTATTTTAATTCCAAAGGCCAAGGGAACTTTATCAGGATGCATAGTATCCTAAAAAATACTTAAAAATAAAAATCTGCCTGCCTCTATGGGAATTTAACATAGGGGTGTACTCACTTATGCACCATGTATTTTAAGGAAGAACATTTATTTATTTACGATACATTATTCATTCACAAAGAAAATTGGTGTCCTTAAAGGTTGGATTTTTCCTAATTTTTTAAATTAAGGCATTAAGTTCAATTTCCAAAATATGATTTTTTATTCCTCTTTTTAGTCAACTTTAGCATGGGTGTATTCACTTATGCATTGCACTGTATATGTGTGTGTGTATATATATGTGTGTGTGTATATATATGTGTGTGTGTATATATGTTAGCTTTTATTTTATATATTTTCATCTTTATTGTATGTTTTAGTAATTTTTTTGTATCACAATGGAACGTATATATTATGCACACAAATATTTAATCAATATTTACTTTAATTATTTAAACCAAAAATGCTGCTTTTAAACAAAATATATTTGTTTTTAATCAGAGAGTAAGCAGATCTATAGAAATAAGTAACAAATACACATTTTGACTTTTTAAAGTGCAGGCAGGAAAACTGTAACATTGCTGTAAAATGTTAAAGACTAAGATTTACTTATTAAAAATGAAACAAATTAAATATAAAAAAAAAAACACATTTATGTTCGAGTACGACCGAGAAGTTTTGTTGGTGCACAAGAAACGCTTCATTGACATTTCACTGTAGCCACTAGCTACTGCACACTCTCTCACTGAACAGCTGTTCTGCCGTCCCCTTTTACATTAATATGTTTTTGCTTCCTTGTCATCAAAGCTGGCGAATTACAATGTTGGACCATAATGGCATTTAATCTGGATAAAGGCCTCTTTTTTTAAGGCGCAGCAGAATCTATCTGATGTGCCACCAGCCCTGTGTACATTTCCACACCTCCACACACGTAATGCCTTATCAATAAACCACCCAGGCGTTGGCTGTTTTTATAATGGACTTGCGATTGCACGCTTTGGGTCCTAATTATCAAGGCAAACAGAGCTTGGCAGTCTTTCAAATGGAGGGGAGAAAAAGAGAAGCAGGGAGGGTAGGGAATAAAAAGAGAATGGAGAGTGAAAAAAACAGCCTTTTAATACTGCCCCTTTATTAATAACACATGAGGATTCTTTGTTTGGACACCAGCAATTTTTTTTTTATTTGGAAGAAATTCCTGTTTAAAGCAAGGGGGGTAAAACACTGGGTCTTAGGATATGCAAATGTGACACTGTCATCATTTTTACAGGCTTCTAAATGTTACGGTGAAATGTTAAAGGATTTTATGTGTCCTATTATCTATGGAGATATGATTGCATGTTAGATGTATGTGGATTAGCATCAAAGCCTCTAAAAATAGAGAACATATTTCCTGCAACAGAAAACAAAAGCAGATTAATACGGTACATATTTCCTTGCCAGTTGTTTTCAATCATGGCATCATGCGAGCAGAGTCCCAATATGGTTTTAATAACATGAATCATAATAATAATAATAATAACCCTGAGCCTTCGACCAAAACTAGAGACCCCCTGACATGCATGATCTTGTGGCTTTCAACTAATTCACTCTCAAAGGAAGCGTTGGCATTGCTTCAGCTTAGTGCTGCTATCTGCAAATGCCCTTAAAGACCATCGGAGCACGTTTACCTTTGAAGATACCTTCACACTTAAACCTGGGGGGGCTTGGTGTCAGAACATGTTACTTTGTGTTTATCTCTCACCTGATGAGTCGACCTTATTTACCCTCCGTTCCGAGATGATGTACACACATTTGTGGGAGCACATTTCTGGCTCAGGGCAAGAAGGCACTGGATGCCGTTTCAAACAAAACAAAAAAAAGATGAAGCCACCAGTTCAAGGAAACTTGAATAAAAAAAAATGGATTTTAAGTGTTATTGAATAGTATGTTAGTGACATTATTCTATTATTACTATTATTTTTCTCTCTGAAGATGTAACAGGGCTCACATTTTCAAAATGGCACAATCTGAGAAGTTAAACACTCTATGAAATCAAAAATTGGACTATTGTTAGCTTACAGTTAGCTTTAACGTATACGATATGTGCTAAAACCTTAAACTGATTTTGAAGGAAATGACTGGAACTGGTTTATTTGAAGTCCTTTAAATCCTATTTTAAGTCCTATTTTTTTTGCATGATGTGTTTTTTACCATGCTGAAAACACAAGATCAAGCTAAAACATTTTTTTTTTAAATAAACAGCCATTTACTACTGCCCCTTTATTAATAACACAAGAGGATATTTTGTTTGGCCACCATGCAAAGACACAAGAAATTCCTGTTTAAAGCAAGAAAAAAGCTGGATAAAACAAACACAGACGCTGCATCTGAAATCGCATACTATCTAAATAGGTACTACATTTGAATTTGGACTTCACGTCCGTTAAAAAAGTATATTCTATATAGTATGAATGTTTGTAGTATGAATGTAATCCGGACGTACTACATCCGCCATGTTTTCATTATCATGTGACCTACCAGCGTCAGTTGTGTCGCTTCACCTCCATTCATAAATCCTCTCCCGTGGCATCATGGGATAGTAAAGTTCCCATCATATACACACTTCAGAATCTCGGCGGAAGTCATCCGGCTATTGCCTACTGTTTTTCGAACACTACTGTATGAATTTGGGCATACTACTCTGTTGGTGTGCTGTATTTTGCATACCATACAGCAGAGAAGCATCGATTTCAGATGTAGCCTTGGGATATGCAAGATTTTTTCTTGCTTTTCTTGCATATCCCAAGAGTCTTGGGATATGCAAAAGTGACATTGTTGCCACCGTGAAAACCGGCTTGGACTATTGTGGCTTTTAGAACATGTCAGTTACACTGTAAAAAGTGAACAGTTGGATCAACTTAAAAAAATTACTTAAATTGGTAACACCTAAAGAAAAACGTGATAATTTAAGTTGAGAAAACTTAATTTCTTTAGGTGTTACCAATTGAAGTAATTTTTTTAAGTTGATCCAACTGTTCACTTTTTACAGTGTAGCTTTAATGCTGTGTATATGACATACTAAAACCATAAACTGATCTTGAACAAAATGACTGGAACTTGTTTTTAAGTCATTTTGGCGTGCTCCCGATTTCACAGACGAGGCTTAAGCCTAGTCCCATGCAGACTAAAATGCATGTTTGAGCCGTTTTAACTGAAAGTGTTTAATTGTATAATTTAGTTAATTCTGTGTTTGTGTTGTTAATGTGTGATGTGATTTTAAGCTGTAATGTGAATGTATCTATGTCAAAGATAAATTTCCGCTCTGTGACAAACAGAATGGACAATAAAGTTCAACTCAACTGAAAGCAACTTGTACTGACATATCTTAAGATATGCACACCAGGCATGTTTATAAAAACTACTTAAGCGTCCTAACTGAACTAAGGCCAAATCCTGGCTTATTCTAAGCACTGTCTGTGAAACCAGGCCATTGTTTCATATACAGGTCTTATTAAACCAGGAATAGGTCTTAGTGAAATTGGAACATTTAACTAGCTTTTATAAACATGCCTTAGAAAAAAACATCACAGGTGTGCATCCTCAAAATAATGGCACTGACATATTTTAGGGTATATCAGTGCAAGTTGCTTTCAGCTAAGACCGCTCAAACATGCATTTTAGTCTGGGACTACAGCCTTGTCTGTGAAACCGGGCATTTGAGACTTCAATGCTTTCTTGAAGGGTGTGGTTTTGCCATGTTGAGGACACATAAAAAATAATAAGAAAAAAATAAGACAAATGCAAAACAAACTTAAGCAAAGCAAAAAATAAATAAATTTAAATGTAAAATTTAAATGCAGTTCTGTTATTCTCACTTCTTTTCAAGCTTGCTTCCAGTAGATGGTTTTAGCAACCTCTAAAGTGCATGTAACACAAGGCCCCTGTTGTTCAATGGGGGTCTCCAGCAGTCTCTAGTGGTGGATTGTGGGATACCTCAGAATTTGGGATATAATAATATAATAATAATAAATAAAAAAACTACTACAGCTAATGGCTCCATTTGCACTTAGTCTTCTCTTCAGTTAATCCTTCAAAAACAGTATCCCAGTCAGAAATTTAGTGATTCACAAAAACAGAGGGAGTGAGAGAGCCCGGAGGAACCACCCAGAGGACAAACCGCTATATTCTAGAGTTTGGCAGAGGGAAGGAAAGATGGATTTGAAAGCAGGCATCCCTACCAAAGCCAGAGGCTAAGAGAGGAATGAAAGACACAGCTTCTTCTAATAAAGTTTGCCTGACAGGATTGGGAACAGGAGTGAGCTAATTATTGGGAACAGGAGTGAGCTAATTTTGAACAGGAACATGAGCTGTAGCATGAGATGTGAAATGTGTGCAAGTGAGTAAGTGTTTTTCTTTCTTTTTTTCTTTTTTTTTTTGCTTACAGAACTACTTCTAAGATTCTAATAAGAAACCTTGCACTGATAGCACATGAACAGTGTCAACATGAATATTCAGTGTGTGCATTTATTTCTGATGCCAATTATTAGTTTTCTCAGTTGCAACATATTGATAAAAAAAAAAATAGCTGCTGATGGATTTTAGCTCACAGTTAATCAGATTTGTAATTTAAAACATTATTTCTCCATTTTTAAGATTACTTGTACACAAATATATATTTTTCGGGTGACATCAACGATTTTTTTTTCTTTTTTTTAAGGGGGGGGGGTATATTAAATAAATATGCTATATAAAAAATATAACTGTTATCTTAAATGCAGATTTGTATGCAGATACACTAACATTTAAATGTTTAGGGTTGGTAAGATTTCTTAAATGTTTTTGTCTCTTAAGCTCACCAAGGCTTGTTGCTTATTGGATAAATGCTAAATGCTTATTGGATCAAAAACACAGTAAAACAGTAATATTGCACAATTATTACAATTAAAAATATCTGTATTTTAATATATTTCAAAATGTAATTTATTCCCGTGACAGCAAAGCTGAATTGTCAGCAGGCTTCGGTGTCACATGATCCTTCAGAAATCATTCTAATATGATTCGCTGCTCAAGAAGCATTTCTTATCAAAATTTATGTTGTTATGCTTCTTAATATTTTTATGGAAACCGTGATGCATGATTTTTCAAGAGTGTCTGATGAACAGAAAGTTTAAAAGAACATAATTATTAAGAACATATCATTTTTTGTATCAATGTAAAAGTCTTTAGCAATGTCACGTTTTATCAATTCAATGCATCCTTGTTGAATAAAAGTATCTGAGTGGTAGTGTAGACACACATGGCGGTCATACGGTGCATCATGGGTGTGAAAACACACACACAATCCATGCATCTAGGTCCAAATACAGTAAGCGTTTATGCTAAAAGCCTGCGGGATGCGTTTTCGGGCTTAGCTGGTCGATGGGGGGACGTGGGCGGACAGGTCCCGTTAATGGAAACTTAATGGGAGCCGTGTGAACGTACAGCCAGTGTGGCATCCTCAGCTCTATAGCCATGTGACAGAAGGCGCAGAGAAGTGACACATAGCAGCAGGGAAGGATGGGGCGACAGGGAGTGGGGCGCTAAAAAAAAAGGAAGGAAAAAAAGTCGACATGACACCTTTGACAGTGACCATGGAGCCCGGCCTAATCGTGACGCACTTCGTTTGTTTTGTGTAAGCCATGGCAGGAGGAACAGACTGCACCCCTCCGCCTCACCACAGCTGAGATCTGAGGGCATGCGTCACTATTCTGTGTGTGTGTGTGTGTGTGTGTGTGTGTGTGTGTGTGTGTGTGTGTGTGTGTGTGTGTGTGTGTGTGTGTGTGTGTGTGTGTGTGTGTGTGTGTGTGTGTTTCTTCTCCACAGCTTTCAAACGAGGTGGAGGTAGATAAAGGGAGAGCGAAGGGAGCATAAACACAAGAAACTCTGGGGGAAAAAAACAGCTCACACCTCTGTTAATTAAGAAACAGAGAGACTCAACCAATGAGAAGATCCAAGACAACAACCTGCCAGCTATTGGGTGACAAACATCTGAGGAGCTATTTTAAGGACGGATCAGAGTGGTGTTCCCTCCGAGTCGAGCGAGTAAGGGCCCACGACACACGCAATTAAAGTTTCCTCAGAAGAGAGAGAAAAATTTTGTCTCCTTTGTAAGAGGCTCTCTTAAGTTTGTAGAAAAGGGCCTTTTTATTTTATTTGCCTTTCATCCTTATATTTTCCAATGGCTAATGGGCGACCAAAACAGCACCAAAATGTTTCAAAATGCATCTTGATACGGCTCAATTATAATGATGGAAGGATGTGAGATGCAGATGTAGCTGGGCCTAATTATTGATCTCTCTCTCTCTGTCTCTCTCTCTCTCAACATGAATGTGGATATATAACTAGAATTTTACATTTCCAGAAGAATATGTGCTTTTTGCCCACACAAAACTCATCAAATCAATGCTGGTTGTGGGTGGTTCATAGGGCGTCGCATTACAGTTGCTGAGGGTTTTTAGCATGTTGCTATGTGGTTGTTATGGCATTCTAGGTGGTTGCTAATGTGTGGCTGGGTGGTTGTTTTCTCTAGATACAACTTGTGTCCCATGCACTGTCAATGTATCCCTGCTGAAAAAACTTGCTTAAGCCAGCCTAAGTTGTTAAGTTGGTCTTCCACCCTGACCAAGCTTGGGTTTAAGTTGGTTAAAGCCTGATCAGAGGAAAAGTGTCCACAACTAAACCTAATTTCAGTCATTGAAATAAAACTGAAATAAAACAAAATATAAATATTAGATGAAAAACTGAAATGTTTAAATGTTGCCATGGCTGAAAACTGAAAAAAGCTTAAACTGAAAAAAAAAAAAAAGTTTAGGTTGAAGTAGGCCTACTCTAAAATTAATAAACTAAAACTAAACTAAAAATAAAATGTTGAAATAAAGATTTCCTGGCAAAGACTGAAAAAAGTTCAGGTTGAAGTTTTAAAATTAAAAAATCTAAAACTAAACTAAAAAACTAGAAGAGTAATTGAAATAGAAAAAAATCCCTGGCAAAAAAGTTAAAGTTGAAGTACTAAAATTAATAAACTAAAACTAAACTGAAAATCTAGAAGAGAAAATTAAATAAAAATAAAAAAATCCCTGCCAAAAAAAAAAAAAAAAAAAGTTAAAGTTGAAGTACTTAAATTAATAAACTAAAAATAAAATTAATAAACTAAAAATTAAAAAATTAAATATATAGTTGAAATTTAAAAATGACTGCAAAAACTGAAGAAAAAAAAAGTTTAAGTAGGCCTAAAATTAATAAACAAAAAAAAACTAAAAATAAAGTTGGAATAAAAAATGACCAGGCAAAAGCTGAAGGAAAAAAAAGTTTAATTAAGTTTTAATAAATTAAAAAAAGAAAAAGAAAATAGAAAAAGAAAAAGATGAATTAAAGTTATACAGAAATGTTGAAAAATGACAAAAGCACATAATTAATAAAACTATAATTAAAATGAAAAAACTAAAATGTATAGAACAAAATAAATATTAATAGTAGTATAGATATAATACTAAAACAACACTGGCTGGGAGACCAAGAAACCAACTCCGGCTGATTTAAGATGGTCATTTGAGACATTCACACACACACACACACACACACACACACACACACACAAAACCCTGCTTAAAAACAACCTAATTCGCTGATTTGAGCGGATCTTCCAGTCTGACAAACTGAAAAGTACCCCAGACCTCTCTAAAACCATCAAATCAGATCCGTCTGACCAAGTTGGGAGACCAGCAAACCAGGCTGGTTTAAGCAGTTCTTCTATTAAGCCAGGAAACAAACACCAAAACTACAATGGATGTAACAAATTTAGGGCAATGAATCTGGCGGGTAATTAATGATGATAAGTCTGATGAGTTATAATGATGTGTTTTCTGAAAGATAAACCTTCTTCAAATTAGCAACAAAGCATTTAGCGCGTATGCGTGTGTGCGCGCGCTTATTTGGTACAGAAGAAAATGGAGAAAGAAAGGATGAGGTATGAGTGAAGATAGAAGGCTAAAAATGATATCAGTGAACGTCTCGGGGGGCCAGCACAATGCCACCGTGATCGAGGATGACAGCTTCCTGTTTTTAATTGCCATGGATGCGGTTGCTTAGCACCTGAGGGGACAGGAATGAGGCTGATACAGATAGTCTCTAATGAGTATTAATCTAATCATGCACAGACACAAATAGAGCCAACACATAATCACGTAAACCCCCCCCAAACTCTGACATTTAGGTAGGGGGTTATTAACGGATCTTAAAAATCACACCGCTAAAAAAAAAAGTGTCACTTTGAAATGGGGACGAGTTGAAAAATACAATATTTGCCTAACACAGTTCAAAATCATCCAATAATTGCAGTTTCATCAAACCGAGATGACTACATGTAAGCAGGGTCAGCGAGTGAAAACGCCGTCAGGTAACGTGTGGGAGAGAAAAAAGTTTGAGTTTTGAAGTCAAAACATAATCCAAAATGCCACCCTCAAAATCACCAGTATCGAATCAAAGCGGGAGACATTTAACATCCCATATTAAAAATAAACAGCAATAGATATGAGGTATTCGGTGTCTGAGGCGACCTTGCAGGTCTTTTCACATTTGCCGCTCCTCTAGGAGTCTAGACTGTAAATATCCTTTCACAGCCACAAACATCTAACGGAACAGCGATCTCCAGCTTTCAGCGCAGTAGTGCATGCTGGGGGTTTTATTTCTTTATAAGTCTCATTTAGCCGCATTGGTTTATTCATAACTTACACTCTCTTGATTTTTATGAGAGGACAAAAAGACAAATAACCAGGAGGAATAGCCCCTCAAATACCTGCCGTGTATTATTGAATTGTAAATAAAGCAAGGAAAAAGCTCATTCTGAAACAAGGGCGAGGAGAGCTCTTGCTTCTGAAACCGGCAGAATGTGAGCTCTATAATAGACCTGTCAGGATTGTTTGGTGTGTTTTTTCACACTGTTAATTCATTTACAATGCAGATTGAGAGTCTGGTCATTAAGGTGCTGACTATACATGAGTAATGCACCGCATCTGTACCTGTTCCCGTGTCACAGAACTTTGGAAACGAGCTGCCTAATTAAAGCGATTAGTATTTTGGAAGCAGTTCCGAGCCTACGGTCCGGCCTTAACAAATGAAGGCTGGGATTATCCAAACAAATAGGATGTCTGCCATCTTGTTTTACATGCCAACGCTGTTAGAATCACAACAAAATGTGCTGGTATCTGTGTGTGATGCTTTTTAAAACTCGGAAATCTACAACAACGGTGACATTTGACCCTAAAAAAAATTGCTAGATTTATGGGCGCAGACCGCCATTCTTCAGACCTTTGCTTTAGGGTCAAAGGACAATTAGAGCAGCAATATATTGATATATTTAAATGCAGATCACATGAAAGATTTTAGAGTATCCTGTGGTCTACTGTAGCATTTTCATTTTAATAAATCTACCGGTACGGCAGGCTAGGTGAGTGTAAGAGACTTCTTTTAAAAACATAAAATCTTACAGACTTCAAACTTTTGAATGGTATAGTGTAGCTTACTTGTAGCGATCTTTACATATTATGCTAAAGTAAGATAACAAAAAAATTACACACTTTAATGTATATTTGCACTGTTTCTTTACTATATAATGGGACACTAACCTGGAACAAGGACAGTCTTCATTTTTGTGCAGCCAGCAGCCTCAATCCTCCTCGTATGCTTCTATTAGCACTAACTATTTGGCAGTTAGCAACTGCGTCGTCTCTTGTTTATTGCCTCTCATTTTGCTTCATTTCCGAATGTGCCATTTACCTCATATTAAAAAGATGCCTACCTCCCTTCCCCTGGCATGAAAGCATACTTTTTCATCCTTACGCCCCACCATCATGAGCGAATAGCTAATTGGTAAAAACCACCACTAAAGAGGCTAATCTTAGCAGTGTTTAGCGTGAAACAAAAGGCCTCATTAGGGAATGATTGGTTAAAATAATAGTCACGCAAAGTGCCCAGCTTGCTTAACAGGTGTATTTATATTGATTGTGCAACCTCAATTTCCTGCAGTGAAAAGAAGTAAACAATAATTGCTAGTGCTTTTTTAGCGTTCGTCGCACAGACGATTATTAAATAGCACTTTAGCCGTTCGGTGAGAAGGAAAATAGCACTTAAGACATCTGTTTGGTCACCGCAATGGCCCCTACAAGGTTGGGATTATCTCTCCGATGAGTCTTGTCTATGTGTGTAGTTTCATTCCGTGGTCATTTCGGTGATGTGGACCATCCATTTGCCTCTTTTCATTTCCATAATTGTTTTCAGAGCGCGAGGCTGTCCCGCTCTTTACCGAGGACTAGGTGTGGACTAATGGACGCTAGATTGGATTCTGCCTTTATACATGGTGAAATGATTTCTTCTTCATTCTCTGTGCTGGATCACGTCTCTCTTTTGGACTCATGAATAATGGATGGGTTTAAAGCTTTGCCCTGCCCAGGCTCTCTCTTATTGAAATCTGTGCTCAGAGAGGTGCTTATTTACTGAGACTGATCCCACATCATTTGTGTCAGTTTCTATGCTCCTCTCGTCTGGCTTTCTCACGGTCGGTCTTTCGCTCTCCCTGTGCTGCCCTCCATCTCTTTCTGTGAGTCTCTTTCTGTTTATGACCCTATTCATTCCCTTACAGTCTCCTTATAGGCCTCTCTTGCTCATCTCTCTCTTATTAAAGAGCCACAAGTCTTTGAAATGTGTCCCATCTTTGGTAGCACTATTAAAACCGCATGAAATCAAAAGAGATTTGTGGCTTTTAGTTCATTGCTGAGTTTGGAACTGCATAGCGTACTAGAATGAAAAATGTCGTACGAGTAGTATACTAGTATGCGTATACTGTAAAAATACAGTAAAAACACTAATATTGTGAAATACTATAAAAAAAAAATTGTGGTATTTAAAATGGTGCTCAATAAATATTTCTTACTATTATCAATGTTGAAAACAGTTGTGCTTCTTAATATTTTTGTGGAAACCGTGATACATTTTTTTCAGAATTCTTAGGTTTATTTTTATGAAAGTTTATGAAAAGACAAGCATTTATTTGAAATATAAATCTTTTGTAACATTAATAATGTATACTGTCATTTTTAATCAATTGAATGCGTCCTTCTTAAAAAAAAAAAGACTTGAACAGTAGTGTACATTATTGGAGCTTTATCCTGTTTTTATTATAAACTGCACATGTACTTACTGTCCTACTCCAAAATGTACCTCAGAATAGCACAGTTAATCATGGCTCATGGCTGTAATGTAAATGTTTAGCTATTTTAAACCCTTCGGTATATATGTATATCCCACCACAGCTTAATTCATAAAAGAAAAAAAGAAAAAAGCAGTAGTAAAGCAATTTCTTTATCGCTGTCTTGAGCTGTTGCAATTAATAAGCTTTGTAAGCATTGCATTGGATTTCTTCTTAGCAAAATAAGTCAATACAAGTTGTCCCTTTCTAGAGCGGCATGACGCACAATGAACGCTACAATTACCCATTGCTCATTGTTGCTTTTTACATAACCACATCCAGCGTTTTATGTGACAGTCCCTGCATCGTCTTCACTGAAGAGCCTCTGCATCGAAGCCTTACATGTCCTTTCTAATCATGTGACTGCTTATTTCATGCTCTACAAACATTTACCACACTGACTGAGCCATAAAAGCAGACCCCATATCAATGAATGGAACTAGACTTGTTCCCCTGAGAAGCCATTGTTATCAAGTCACCTTCCTTGGGCATCTCCCCTTGAATTTTTAGTGTAAATGCACCACGCTAACCTGGGAATTATCTTCAGAAGAAATGTACCACAATACCACGAGTCCTATCTCTTCATGGCTGAAGCTTTTACTGCTTTTTTCTTCCTTTCTTTCATCTTGTCCCCTTCATTTTCCCTGGAAATAATAGCTTCCATTTAGTCTGCCCAGCTCTTATGCAGAGTCGATCAGACCCAGCCTTAATGAAATGCTGCTACCCAGAATCCCTCTCACTGGTGGAATCAGGGCCCAGGGCCATTACTTGGCTGTCTTCGGGAAAAAGGCACATCTACATAAGTTATTTCATTATCTCCCTAGGCTGTGAAAGAGGTAGCGGCGTACTCACTCGCTCTATCTCTCCGTGTAGATTGCACCATGGGGAGGTCATTGGAAAGCCAGTGGAATTATCTGCAAAATAAGGGGAGGCATTCTTTAATGGTGTCCCAGTCCAAATATTTAAAATGATCACCTAAACTTCCATTCGGCTCCTCCATTTCGGCTGATAGAGCTCAAGTGAGTTTGTCTTCATCTTGCCAGCAGCTTATAGAAGAAATTGGTGTGTGTGTGTGTGTGTGTGTATGTATTTTGCACATCACTGCCAGCAAGAAAATAAGGAATACTCTGTATTGCCTTTCTCATGAGACTCGACCATAACAACATAATGGAAATCAGCAGTGAGAGTAGCCTGTTGTGAAATAAAAATAAATTAATAATAATCTACAAAATGGGACACATGGCAAAACCTATATTCGTAATCTTTATTTTTGTCTTGCTTTGGGTATGTTTTTGCTTGGGAAAAACATAACATTAATTGCATAAGATGTTAAAACTTGTTTTCAGAGAATATTCTTTTTTTTAATCCATTGCCAAAATGTTATTTTTTTTAATCTGACAAAATTTCGCAAGTTTTTAGTATAAACTAAAAACAGTTTGACTCTCAAATTAAATGTTTCAATCGTTTTTATTCGAAAACTAGACAAAAAATATTGAATAACATATGATGAACAGAACAGAAGTTAACTTCAGGCAAAGTCTATGCAAAGCTCATACGAGGCGACGAAAAAACATTGCAAGATGCCAAAAAAAATCTTAAATATCACAGTATTTTTTGCAAAGTCAATTTGAAGTCTAAAAGAAATTATATTGAAATGTGTGCAAAAAGTTAGCGTTGACGCTTTAAAGAAGATTAGAGACACAACTTCTCTTAGAGTTTTAACTGACAGTCTAACAGCCTGCTATATTTCAACACTCTTTGAGAAGATACATCTCCAAATTTCTCCTTTTAAAAGCACCACCACACACACACACAAAATCAAAGCTAAAACAAAAATTACAAGAAAATCTTGACAAGCTAGCACCCGCTAATCAACTAGTCAGCCTCCAGACTAACTACAACATTCAATGGTGATCAAAATACCAGTTCTGAAGCGTTTAGTCATAGCTAAATCTCTCCAGGAAGGACTGAGCCAAGCACAGAGCTAAAAGACAATCCTTCTGGTAGCAGAGAGAAACAGCATGTTTTGCACTACGGAGCGTGGAGGCTGGCTCCGCGCTGCAGTTGGCTTTACAGATAAGTGAGAACAGACCCATCAGATACCAACTGCCAAGAGCAAGTTCTGCCGTGAAGCTGGCACTTTCTACATGTACGCCTGAGGAAAGACATAGAAGGCACAACCTATGCAAATGAGGAGTCATTCGTCAGTGTATGGGGAAGTGTTTGTGTATGTAGAACAAGCAAAGGGTTTGCACCGAGGTAAACGCATGCACGAGTGGGTGATCTTTTTTGCCTGAGTGAGTCTGTTCATCCTCGTATGCGTACGTCTTCCATTTCCTCTGATCTGTGACCATTCCCTTTGATTCGGACACGGTGATCCGGCTTAAACGCGAAGCAAACACAGGATTAGGCCTCAGTCGCGCAGATAACGCGCTGATCAAAGTGCCCTCTGAGCGCCTACAGAGGGAGCGAAAATATGTTAAAGAAAACAGCGTGCTCGCCTCAATCCGCATTTTATCTCCACTCAGACAGGTGGAGATCACCCCCACCCCCCTTCATTCCAGAACTTTCCGTGGCTGGCGGAGAATGCTCCCGCAATCAATCTTTTTATGCCAACTCTCTGGCAGCTCGAGATGAAACAAAACCAATATGATTTCTGATGAGCTTCTATTTTAGCCTTGTTGTCTTTGCTTTTCTCACACTCTCTGAAATGTGGAGTCGCATGTGCGACTGCGTTACACGGCCCTGTACAGTACAGACTCGGGTTCCTGCTGGTTGGTTTATTTCAAGACGTGCCACTAACAGCTCTTGTCGTCTTTTCTATCTCTACTCGCGTGGTTCTGGAAGGGGGTCTTGGCCCAGAATTGCACGCTTTACAGTGGACGAGTGTCCTGTGGCACTCGTTTGTCTGTACATTTTGTCATTTTATGACTCAGAAGGGACCTGTGTGCCTGCAATGGAAGCCTGCACTGGTGCGAACTGACAGCTGTTTCACTAATTGATTCATTTGTCAATTATTTCTTATTTGTTGTGTTATTCCACATCTTGCCAAGTGCTTTACTTTAAATAAAGTCCAAACGGAAGCCTATGAAAAACAAGTGAAAATGTATGAAGCTAAGAGGAATAATTTAAACCTAAATTCAACTTCTAACAAAAAATATTACATCAAAGTGAAATACTGCTCTCCCTTTCTCAGTGGCATTCTGTTAGAAAAATACGAATGCACGCACATGCTCCACACAGTCTTTGAAATTTAATCGTTGACTTATTTGCCGTTAGGACAAGCAGTTTTGTGGAATGGAAATCCTTGCATGACTTCAAATGTATAGCATTTACTGTTAAGAAAGTAATGCATTGTGGAAAACACCTATAAAACATAATAAAAAGCATAAGCACCTCTGTCAAAGCACAAGGTGTATCAACCTGGTTGTATAAAACTATATTCTAATCTGAAGCGTATGGTTATATGGTTGAACATTTTGGGTCATGCACTTTTACCTTCTGCAACTTGCTGTGTGGCTATGGAAGTTTTTGAAGATTTCTCTTCTACAGAAACGCAGTTTTTCAATAGCGCACTATGTACAAAGACCCAAACTAATTGACAATGAAATTCCTTTTCGACTATTTTCTTTATCGACCTTTTCCCGACAGTCTGTGACATTGCGTCACCAAAGTGAATTCAGAAGTAGACCACAAGGGTTTTGTGCCCTTCAGGGTCCTTGATGATTCATTCCAGGAGGTCCCTGATTGAATGACAATATTTTAACTGATTTATCCCCAAGCAGAAGTCCCGTCCCAAAGAGTCCAAATCAAGAGTCGACAACCAAATGAGTCAGACTGTGCTTACAACTGTTTTAAAAGGATAGTTCATTATTTTTTCACTCTTATGTTGCTCCTTTTATTTTTGAGCTTGTCAGAAATATCTCCTTTTACTCGTGTGGAAAATAGACAGAATATTCTTCGAAACGGAATCTTTTGTCTTCAACAAAAGAAAATAGTCAAACATGTTTAGAAAGATATTAGGGTGAGTAGCTGATGACAGAATGTCATTTTTTAGGAAAAATATCATATTAAAATACATTTTAACCAACCATATAGTCAGAGTTCCAGGGCATGACATGGGCAGACCTTTCTCCACTTCGCTGATTGATGTGTCCACTGTTGACGTAGACTAGTCCTCATTTACGCCGGTCGAGTCGAGCCTAATTAAAATATTTCCTTCGCACTGCTCAAACGCGTTTGTCAATGTGGAGAAGAAGAAGTGGTGCGTGACGACATGCTCTGCAAGTGCTTGTGACGTCTTGACAGGGAGCCTTGAATCCATCCATGCAATGCTAACTTTAGCGGAGTTCTTTTCCCAACAACTTTGATGTCAAAGTTTTTTGACTTCTCGGCGCAGTGGCAGGAAGCTCAGCCAAAAATCAACTCTGATCTGCATCAACCTAAACCGAGTTTTAACAAGAGAGAGGTCTGAGATGTAAATCATCCTGGTAATATTACAAACATCTTTGTTATAGCATGCGTTTGAATTACATAATACAAACAAATGCATCGTGATTATATAAAGGATCAGACTGTCTATTCTTTTTCCCTATAGTCTTGAACTTTATACTTGTTTGCGTGCGTCGCTGTTGATATTGTTTAGAAAAATGCTGCCATTTCACTTCAGTTCTTTGTTCTGTTTCTTTTGTCCTATTTTTTAAAAGTACTATTTATTTCTTCTGTTGTAAAACTTTGTAGACCTTTAAACAGTGATGAAATTTTTTTCCAGAGTTTTCCAAACTGTATTCGTGAGAGATCATGGGGGTATAGAGATATAAAAACTTGGATGTTTTGGCACTTTGGCACGTAACATTTCAACTAGTCAACTGTGTCTGTATGAAAGTGTTTGGCGGGTTAGGTATATTAAGTTTAGTGGCACGAGAGATTAATCTCTTATTTTAATCACACCCCGTCGATAAATAAAACCTTCACAAAATATCATGTAACAACAAAAGAAACTCTAATTGATCAATGTGCATGTCAGGGTGGTTCTTAGACAGAATAAAACACAATGTGGAATAGACTTTATGCCAAGTCCAAATATGGCCAAATGAGACTGCATTGCCACTAAACTTTGGTAAACCACCAGAGAGCAAGAATCGTTTGAAAGCTTACCGGAAGCAAAGCCCACAAACATTATTTATCACCATTATAATCAGAGGAGCTGTATATTTATAATTATATTCAATGCTGGTCACATCTTTCCCTATCGAAACAATTCAATTCTCATTATAAGTATAAGAGAAAAAATCAGGAGACATGGAGAAAGAAATCGTGAAAGAGAGAGAGGCCACTGTGTGATATCTTGGGCTGCAGAGCCACTTAGCAGACAGAGAGGGAATAGCAGAGGCTGAATCAGAAGAAAGATGGAGGTGATCAGAAAATCATCACTTTTGGACCCCAGCGGTTCTCTTAGACTTGATTTCATTGTTTATACTGTACCTGTGATTAACCAGTTTGTTGCTCTTTTTAAGAAAAAGAGCTCCCAAGTACATTTCTCTTCATATGTCAGGATGGCTATCAGGATAGAAAAAAAGAGAATCATTGTTTGATTATCGCCAAACCATATCAGATAAATCAAACAATCTGTCAGTCCCAAGGAAAGTGTATTAAGAAAGGCTAGCAGTCATTATAACCTTACCTTCCGAACTTTTAGAAAATACTTTTTTTCATAAAACTTTAATCCAAAAATAAACAAAAACCAAACCGAAATTAAAGCGACAGCCCCTCACGGACAACTGCCGCAAAAACATAAACAAAGCACAATGTAAAGTCCAGGCCTGGTCCTCTCTCCTTGCACTATCGTCACTCCTCCTTTTATCCTTCAGGAGCTCCTACGTGAGACTTGAGACCGGTGGTCACTTTTACTATGGTTCCTTCTTATGGTATTATCCCAGACAGCAACATAGTGTCGGCCCAGATCTGGTCCACATCTGGTATGTGTGGATTCCACGTGTACCAGATGTGGGCCGGATGCTGTCTGGGATCATTCTGCACAAAACCTTGCTGCTGTTTTGTGCTACGGACATGAATGACACCTAAAATCATGTCTGCTATTGAGGAGAGGTGTGCTATAACTTTATGAAGTGATCAGACTTATGGTTCTAATAAAATGGGGAAAAATATCTCATAGACTTACATTGAAAAGAGGCCACTCAGACATCTAGGGATCAGAACAGAGCAGGAGCCTTCAACAAGTGGTCCGTAGTGATGGGAATCCGCCATTCATTTGTATATCTTAAATTCTGGGAGGAAATGAAAATAATAAGTAATAAGAAGTTCAAAAGGGGTCAACCCTTCAACCCCAACCCCAAACATTTGAATGGTAGTGTACATATACTGAACTCCTTATACAGTATGGGCAATATGTCTGGCTTGGTGACTTATTTTTATCTACTCTTTATGTGTAGTGGTTAGGAGGTCTTGATCACTGAGCCTGACACTGACAATCATTTTAGTAATCAAGGCCCAACCACCGTTCGGCATTTACTGATCTCAGTTAGGACCTCACCTCGAGACACCTCAACTACGTTTCTGGTTTGCATACAAATCAAGCGCTGACTCAACCAGATGAGTCAGACTGTGCAACAGCAGAGTGTATTTATTTGTGACTGCTGCTGCAGGGGCGACGCAGAGATGTTGAGAACGTGGGCGTTGTTTGTGCGTATTTGTTTGTTATTCATAAACCCACATGTCTCACAGTCGTTCATGGGCACCGTACTCCACGAGGGCGTGTACTACTGGTCAGGAGAGGACGTGACCCTGACAGCACTCTCTAAATTAGGAATCAATAGGATCACATTAACGATCAGGCGGACAATGGAAAATGGAGTCTTGCAGTGTAGATTCGTTTAACTGCCTACATGATCAATCGCATAGGAAAAGAGATTACAGGAATAGTAAAATTCAGTTAATCACTCACTCTCATGTCATTCCAAACCCATGTGACTTTCTTTCTTCTGTGAAATACAAATGAGAAAGTTTAGGCGAATATATTTTAAATATAATGAAAGTGAACGAGGACTTAGAAGTTTAAGCTCTGAATTTACCAAAAACAAATGATAAAAGTAGTGTTAAAGCAGTACGACTCGTTCGGTAAAATCATCTGAAGCCGTATATGATAGATTTATGTAAGAAACAGCCAGAAATTTAAGTTGCTATTCATTGAAAATCTTTCAGGCTGGTGAAAAAAAGTGTATTCTCAAAGATTCTTGGAATCAGCCGTTTAAAACGTTTGGGAAAAATTCTTATATTAGAATAGAATTGTTGTTTAGGTAGCAACGTTCTGAAACACCAATGTCCTTAGTAACATCCTTAAAGGTAAAATGACTGTAAAACTATTATTTAAACAACTTTACAGTTCAAACAATACTAGTTTTGAAAAAAAAAACTAGGTTCCTGTGGTCACCTTGAAATGTTAGTCAGTATTGTTGTGTTAAAAACAGTCGTAACTTCAAATTTTGATAACTCAACAAAACTTGGAGACGGATCTGCAGTAACCACAAAGCCACGAGAACAATCTCTACTGATGGCTTTAACTGCTGCCTTTTCATCCAGAGAGGAAGTTAAGATGGTGCTTTAAATAAAATATATATCCCATTCTTCAACAACTAGTTAAGTAAATTTATACAGAGGCCCAAAGGCTTCTGCGATTTGTAATGCGAAGTCTATTTATGTCTGAAATGCATGGTCTCGCTGCGGACGCCATTAACAGATTCCCAAGCCGTTTGAACAGCAGCTGATGTGTATGTATAGATGGGACTCAAGCAGATAACTCTCGTTTACTGTCCAGCCCACACTATTACAGGGCTGCGTGGGGAAAGCACACGAGGACGAGAAAGAATGTCAAATCAATATATAGGAGAATAATATGTCTAAGGGAGGAGATGAGTACAGAATGGCATTTCATTACAGATCGATGCGAGAGTGCTTTTCATTGCCTTGATGCTATAGAACATCCCACTGGGTCCACAGAACCAGACCGGCTCCCTTCCGCCACGCTGGATGAAGAATGCATTGATGCTATGGACAGACTTGTGGGAATGTATTGAGTGTATTAAGTAAGTATCACAAACCAACTTGCCCTTAAAAAAATACATGAATTAATGTTCTGAAGTGAAGTGAAATTCAAGTAGGGAGTAGTGAACACTGTGTAGGGACCCTGACAATCAAAATGCAGTTCATGGTTGCTCTCTCCTGATGGTGTTAAATCGGGTTGACGTCAGAACCCAATGTCAGACTGATGTTAACATCCAAAATCGTACGGACGTTGCATTTTGGTTGAACATTTTATTCGGGTTGACATCAGAACCCAACGTCAATCTGGTGTTGGCTTCTGACGTCAACCCAGTTTTCATTTTCATCCAAAAACCTCCAACGTTGGACAGATGTTGCATTACATTCATGTTGAAACTGGCCATTACCTCATTTGTCATCAACCTGTGGAAATGGACGAGGATTTAAATGTCCAAATAATTAATTATACATAACACATTAGAAACCGGTTGTTATAATTTGTTAGGTATGTCATATCTAATGAAGATGTCACACTGGTTCTACTGTGGTGCTCGATAGAAGGTCATAGGCTCACCCAAACTGCCAAATTTGTATCTTCTAGCAACACAACTGACATCACGCAATTTCAAAATCTAAAACCTTCCTGGTGTTGATGCTAAAGGGCAGTAAGGATGTGAAAATGTAGTAAAATCTTTAACATTTACTTATAAATATGTACAGTACACAAAAAAAGAAAGAAGAGTAAAACAAACAAACAAACAACAACTGACTGAGCAATATATAACTATTAGATGGCATGTCACCAAAAGCAATGTTTTGGGAGCACACTACGAATTCAGTGATATCACCAGTCTGTAATAATTGTGCAAAAAGTTGGCAACATTGGCACATAATTGCAAACAGGGCTTGACATTAACATAGAATCGTCCTGTATTTAAGGCATCAAAATTGCATTCTGCATTAAATCAATATGAGCGCGGTTTGTCCCAAAATGCTTTTTTCACAACTGAAAATTATTTTTTGAAGTTAAATTGAGCTTGAAATTATTTATTTATTGAATCATTTATTGAATTTCAGTCAATTCTAGGACACTGACGTTTGAAAGATGCTTAATTTTTGTTACTTTAAAACACAAATTAAAACCAACAAAAATATCAGCGTCTAATAATGTTAGAATTTCATGTTGTGTGGATGTTAACATTATGAGGTTTAGCAGACGTTGGGTTTTGGTCATTATCACTGTTAAAAATTAAATAAAAACAAACCTGCCAGCTATGGCTGCCTAACAAAACCTGTACAATTAAATTAAAATATCTTAATTCAAGTGAAAAAACAATAATTTCACAGAAATTTTCATTAAAAATTTTAGTTGGCTTGATGTTGGATTTTAGTTAGTCAATACGACAACCGTAAACTAACAAAAGATTAACGTCTAATGATGTTAGAATTTGACGTTGTGTGGACGTCACGATTATGTCGTCAAAGAGACGTTGGGTTTTTGTCACCATACCTCATGACTAAATGTCAGTTTTTGATGTCAAATTGACGTTGGATTTTGGCTAGTAAATACCACAACCTAAAACCAACAAAAAATCAACGTCTAATAATGTTAGAATTTGAGGTTGTGTGGACGTCACCATTATGAAGTCAAAGAGACGTTGGGTTTTGGTAACTTTACAACAAAACCTAAAAACAACAAAACATCACCGTCAGCTGATGTCGGTATTGGACGTCAAATTAACGTCACCATTAGCCGTTGAACTGACGTTGAATTTTGGTCACCCGACGCCGCGACCAAAATTGAACCAAATATCAACGTCTTATGAAGTGGTGTGCCTGCTGGGTTGCTTTAATTATACGCTCAGGCCATCCGTCCTTCTCAACCCCTGCCAAGCCTCTCTTTCTCCCCCCATACCCTCCAGGCAATGGAACGGTCCACAGTTATGAAGCTTCCTCCTTTACCAGTCTCTCTCATCGCCTTGGCCTGGTACAATGAGAACGACAGATAAGAGTTTTCATTATCTGGCCCCTCTCTTGGGACTCTCCCCACTCTATCTCTCCCTCTCTATCAGACTCAAAGGGCTTTTTTAAATAGGGAGACAGTCCAGTTGATGGCTATGGCATCTTTTTGTCTTTTGTTCTGATTTCCCACTCCCTTCATTTCTTTCCCCCCAAAAAACAATCACAGCAAGAGGGCATGGGAGGCCTCTACAGTCCATTGCTTGCTCTCCCTCGTTCTCTTTCTAATTTTCATCCTGCTTTTCCTTTCCATTTTCAACAATGTGGTGAACGTGCGAGGGTGATAACTGCACGCAAAATGGACAACTCCCCTGTTTCTGCTCCTTTGAAATTCACTCCATTGTCTGGGCCGTGGAGTTATAAAGCCAAAGCAAAGGCAGCCTCTCTTATCTCGCTCTCTCAGTGAAAGGGACTTTCCTTCATCGCCACGGTTGTTGCGCATGTTTGCTGTGCGTGCGATGCTACGTGAGGATAATAGCCTCAGACAATGCCTCTCTATTCAAAAGACTGTTCGGACCATGCTCCACATCTCCCGCTTTGAAACGGCCTGTCCTCGCAAACAGACAATCAATCGCGGACAAACTTATTGCATGCATTTTGTCTAATCAAGGTATTAGAATAATAATAGGAGGCTTGTTTCTGAGAAGTTTACTGAATTCGATAATGACAGCAGGCGAGTTGGCTCAGGATGGTGAAGGCAGCATCTGCTGTCAGTTTAGTTGGCCTTTTTGTCATGGATGTGACAAAAATAGAGCCTTCTGCCATGAAATGCTTCTCAAAAATTTGCATCATTGGAAAAGAATGTCAAGGAAGGTTATGCAATACATGGGCAAGCCAGTGACCACCTACTTTTAGCAGTATTTTTCGAATTAATTTTCTCCATAGGATTTTTAAAAACCTGTTCATTGAACCAATGAACCAAACCAACCAGTTGTAGGATTAATCACAACAAATTTGAAACAAACATTACATAAAAAAAGTAGAAAAAAGACAAAGGTGCAAGACTAATACATTAATTTATGAAGAAATGAAATACTCATGCCATAAAGCACTGTGAATTATGTAAAAAGCAATATATTTGAAATATATTTCAGCAACAAAATATGTTGGAAATAAAATTATTGTTATTTAAGTAATTTATAGTTTGCTAGTGGGACAGAAATGACATACAGTACTTCACCTTTATGTTTATTGTGAAGTATTTAAAGAAAATACTTCAATACTGCTCAAAAACACTCATGGTAGGTCTGTCTTGAAAGGTTATGTTATCGTTAAAGTCAGTCTCTCAATGGAGAAAATCAATGAACGGAACCCATCCATAGAGTTCTATTGCATGATAATCGCTAGAGAGTATTCAGCCATTAGTTCAACATAGATAGCTAAAAAAAAAAAAAAAATTTGATTATGACTAGAATATCTGAAGTTCCAAGAAATCCCATTTTAGTATCTGAGTGTCTCTGTTTATTCTGGTACACTGGCTTTAATGGAATAACCAGTGATCCCTGAAAGAATGTTCTAGAATTCATCCGAAGCACAACAGCAAACAGTGAGAGATAACAACATATGTGGACTTCAAATGAGCTGAGCTCCGCTGGAGACGGTCATGTGTGCAACCTTCTGTCATTAATTTCATGTTTGAAAATGTCTCAGTGGCAAATGAGAGACATCTTCAGCACCATCATTACATCCGGATATATGGAGGAGTGTCAGATTTTGTCATTTATTAGCGTCTGAGCTGATTCCATCAGACAAATGTTATATTATGGAATCAGCTCTAAATTATTAGGCCTTCAATCGTTTCCAGAAAGCTGAGAGCATGAGGTGATTAAGAACAATTACTGAATACAGCACCGATCATGCAAACAAGAAGGTATGGGCCTGAGGAGACGTACTGTAGCATGTGTGTGCGTGCGCAAGTGGCACACAGTCTGTTACACTAATGAATCTCTGTGCTGATAGGTCTGGAGATGCAAGGTGACAGATCATAAATAATCATTTATGCCATTGTGTTTCTGTACTGCATAGCAGGCCACCAAGCACTGACACACAGCAACCAAGCACAGCTGCTCCGCTAATGCCACCACACTAGAGAGAGAGAGATGAGGGGGGAAAGATTGACTTAAAGTCACTGAGTGAAAAGTAATATATTTTAAATATGCACCGTGTATTTTCTGCCCCACTAGAAGCATCAAATAGTGTTTCGAAACAATCATTTTGTTCATTATTTTTTTATTATTTATAGCTCGCTAGTGGGACAGAAATTAATGCACACTTCACCTTTTTAAAAATTATATGACATACTTCATAGTTTCACCTTCACCTTTGCAAAGTTTATTGCATTTTAACAAATAAATAAATATAATATTTAATGTATTATTTATTTTTGAATAAATTCCAATACAGTATTTTCTACACAGTAAAAAGTCTATAAAAGTCTATAAAAAAATAAAAAATGTTTTTAATTCTTTCATCATTTACTCACCCTCATGTCAGTCCAAATCCACATGACTGTCTTTCTTCTGTGGAACACAAAGGGAAATGTTTATCACACTGTTCACGCTGATTTTTTCCATACAGTGCACAAAGATGGAGACTAATGGATGTCAAGTTTCAAAAAGTATGAAAATTAGTCCATGTGACTTGTGCACTATATTGCAAGTCTTCTGGAGCCATATGATGAGTTATTCACTGAAAATCTTTTTCTTTTTAACTATTGCATTGCATAGGCTACCTCATGAAAAATGACGTTCCTCATTTGTAAGTCGCTTATTTCACTGAAAAAAGTAAGTACAATCAACTTGGCTGTATAAGTCGTTTCAACTTAAATTTAAAAGAATTAGTTGAAAAAAAGTTCAACTTAAAAAAGTTGAAAATTGAAGTTATTCCATCACTCCAGTCTCATGCTAATACTGTGTAATGTTTTAGTGTCATGGTGAAAGTGATTGTGATTTTATATCTCCATTTGTGTCTTATGTCATAGTTTGACAATTTTATTTTAAACCTTAACTTACAATTAACTTGTTTTAATTTTAATTCTTCCATATGAAACAGTGTGATAACTGCATATTTTACACATTTATTCACAGAGCTGCCCACTTGCACACTGAGCTTCCATTATAATGCCTCGTTTCCACTGAGCAGTACGGTACGGTACGGGACAGTACGGTACGGTTCGGGTCTGTTAACCATGATCTGGCTAGCGTTCCCACTGCCAACAGTACCCTTACTTGATAGGCGTGGTGTTTCGATCGACGTCATTTTCGCGCGAAGAAGAACATAGTAAACTACAATGGATGACATGCAGCAGATCTTGTTCTTGCTCCTCGACATGTTTGTCACAAGAAGACAAGCGCCGACATTAGGCTTTTTCTCAATATCAAGTACGCAAAGTCTGTACTTGCCATGTGCGACTCCTACATGCAAATGGTACAGCGCGTTTTTAAAAGCGTCACTCAGCTCGCTCTGCTACTCCGGTTATCTCTGTTACTCTGTATGTACATTTTAAAGCAACAATAAAACGAAATCTGTTATAAAACACCACTCTGCCTCTTTTCGTTTTCATTTAAATAAATTAAACATTATAGGGACACAAATGTGGTTCATGCGCAACGCATATTGATTATTCACTGCACGTTATACGTTATTCTATTTATAACAAAACGAAATTTAAAACACAACCCTAACGTTACCTCTTTTCGTTTAAATAAAAAAAATTAAACATATTCCAGGCAATATATGCGTTTGTACAAATGTTGCAATAAACATCAGTGATAATCTTGTAAAAAAAAAAAATGACAAGAAACCATATTTCTTTTTGTAAAATTTCAGTTTTATCAATAATAGCCTATATAAAAGTTTAAGTAAAAGGTACAAGAAGCTATACAATAAGAAATAAAGCAAACAATTCAGTCAAATATCCAAATGCAGCGCTCTAGTCTAACATTACAAGTAAAGTTAAATACAAATAGCCTATAACGTTAATATGAAACTAAACTTCCCCTCAGCCAAAACGATTGACAGGGAACTCATTATATATTCACGAGACCAAAGATCGCCCGTTAGGTCTACACAAGACGAAATATCTCATGTTTAACCACTACCGTCGGAGTCAGCGTCTTAGCGACGAACGTCAGAAGACTAGCCGAGGAAAGGCTCATCCAGCCAGAAAACATGAGCGCCGAGCGCCCGCTGACCGCATGGATCTCACAACCGGGAAAAAAAAAATCATCTTTATAAATAAACCACAGATTTGAGCTTTAAACAACTACATTCTCGCCTGAAAAACTCTTAAAATAACATTTCGTGATACAGTAACAGTAGTATTATATTAAACTGTATATTAAAAAATGGCGCTTCTTATGTTGTCATTCCCCTTGTAGCACGCGCAAGTGACGATTCTCTGTCAACCAATCAACGTCCCGCAGTGAGTCTAGCTCCACCTTTTAGTACCGTTCCACTGTGCTAGGTACCCCAATGGAAGGGTACCTAAAAAAAAGTGGTACGGTACGGTTCGGCATTTTGGTACCATTCACAACTTTTGATAGTGGAAACGCAAATAAATGCGTACCGTTCCGTACCGTACCGTACCGTACTGCTCAGTGGAAACGAGGCATAAGTGTACTTGCTGTAATGCTTTTGACGCATATACTCACTGAGGGATGAGTCAAAATGAGTGTCTGTGGTAATTGACAGCAGGACTTGGATACCGTCCTGAGACATTTTAAAAGAGTTTAAAAGAGCTCAAAATATTCCTTTAATCTGAGGTGAGACGACAAAAAACTGTGAGATGTTAATACACAGCACAGCAGAAGAGAGAGATCTTCAAAAATGTTCTCTCCAAATCACAAAATATTTCTACAGGTTGAAAAGCATCAGGCAGAAAACCTGCGAGAGAGAAAGAGTTATAAAAAAAACAAAGCAGATGAGGGTGGAAAAAGAAAATGGCACCATAAAAAGCAGCTAGAAAAGAGGTGTAATGAGAGGTAAAAGAAAATCAAAGGCCTCTGTATTGTAATGTAGGTTATTTACACTATAATCAATAGTTGACATCCTATTAACGTTTAATGTGAACCTCCGGTAGATGGCAGAAATTGGAGATAGCACAGAGGATTCCCCAGCGCTTGATCATTAAGCAGAGATGTGCTTCTCACTACGAGAATCATTAATTAAAAAAGGGAAATAGATTTAAATGCTAGTTTCTATCCCGCAGTCTATAAAAGTGCAGCGCCGATTTCTCAGAGGAGGCCAAGGAGACACAAAATGTAGGATTAGAAATTAATCAACAGTACAAAAATAAAACTAAATAAATATTACAACAGCAAAAAACCTCCATGTTACTGTGACAGATTACCTTATAAATGTTAATAATGACCACCTTTTATGTTATTTGGTCCCACCCACTTTATATTACGTGTCTTAAAGTGTACTTAAAGTGGGTCAGAATATTTAAATAAGATGAAATAATATTCAACATTTTGTAACAGGATTTTCTACATTTGAATGAAAAGGTCAATATCACTTATTAGCTAAGCTAATGGCACAGCTTACCCCAAACTATCTTTTACACTTCACCCCACAGTTAACTTTTTTGAGAAAAATGCTCCCTTTTAGTAATTTACAACTAGTCTTTATCCAAATGGTTTTATACATCACCAATACAATTACATGCTTTATATTTTTAGACCTGGAAAATTTGCTTTGGCATAAATTAATTCTAACCGTCATGTAGAAAATTTCCTCTGACATGCAAAAACAGTTTTAGCATAAAAAAAAGCTTTTACTCAATCACAGGCAGCTGTAAATGATGGGAATCTATGGTGACATGACAACAATTCTGCTGCACAGTTTGCTAGATTTAGGGGAGGCGGCACATCTTACCCCACTCCCCTTTGCCTTTTTATTTTTCCTTCTGTCTCTGGAATAAATCGCAATCTAGTTCTGGGTGAGACGCCGCAGTATGATTTATTCGTAAACTGGATCACTCTACAAAGAGACTTTAAATGAGAGGAGTCACATATGAAAGAGAATCATAAAATTAAATGCAGTCAGGATTCATGAATATATTATGACGAGAGTCACACAGCCTGTATTTGGAAAGCCAAGTTTTTGCAATAGATCTCCTATCTCCCTCATCATCTCCATTCTCCTTCATTTATTTTGAAAACTAAGCACCATCGTTCTCCCGCATTAATACGTTTCCGTTGTTCTCTCTCACTTTTCACTTCCTCTCCAAGTGAAGTGAATAAGGGGGAAAAAGGGTTCAGAGCAGAAGAAACATTCTACTTTAATTTATAGCTTCCGCCACAGTGGTGGAACACGCCTGACTACAGCGCTCACTGGCGTTTATGATGTATAAAATTAAATTACACAGGAACACCAGCACACACAAAACCCAACACACCTTCTTTCTGTCTTCACTTCGATACCTTTTAAAAGGTGTCTTATTATTGCAGTGGATTATTAAAGTCTTCTCTCACTCTCTCACATACACACACATTCACTAACCGTGGATGTCCATACAGAAATCAAAATTCATTACCAAGTCTTACCTATTTCAACAAAGTTAGCCCTATCTGAGAACAGGTATAAAAAGCTGCCATATAGTGTAGGCCTACAGTGTTTATTAAGCTTTGATTATAAGGTGACTAATGAAAATGCAACGCATATAAAGTTGGTTAAAAGACCAAACAACTGGATGACCTACAACTGCACAATGCCAAAACGTCCTTCCACGCAGTGCAGCAACAGTTTTTCAATATCTTTCAGGTTTTTTTTTTACTCGCTACTAAATCTATGAGACCTTCTGGCAGGGTGAAATCTCAAACCACAATCTAATAAAAAGAACCATGATGGATCGTAAATATTTTTGATTGGGTGACTATAGGACAGGGAAGCCCCACAGGTCTTCTAGACTCAGCTCCAAGTAATATAGCAAAACATCAATTGACAGCTCCTATTGATGGGAATGTTTGCACGCATCAAGCCTGAGCTGTGATTAGAGAAAGACTGAAAAGCAAGATCCCATCTTCAGTATTATGTCATTTTATTAGGGCTGACAAAATATGAACTTATTTAACACAGTAAATGCGTTTACTTTATCTGACATAAGAAGATATTGCAATTTTGTTGAGAGACATGTTTTATATGTTATAACATTTATATACATATATCAAACATAAAATGAAGCTAGCATTAACGTTACATTTGGTCTAAAACTAGCAAGTAATAAAAAAGAACTGCTCATATAATATTCAGTTTGACCTCGCTTTTACGATCAACATTTGATAAAGGTTAAGCACCTCCTTTCATTTTTTTTTTTGTTGCATTTTTTTGCATTTTTTAAGAGTACCATGCTCTATTTTGTACACATTTCATGGAACACCGTTGTTTCGTTCTGTTCATTGTTGGTGATGAGAAAAAACCTTTTGACAGCTAATTTATTTTTAATCTAAACTGGACTTTTAAAAGTGCAGTATTTCTAATTAAAAACGTGGTACACTGAAAGAAAGAAAGAAACAGTACTTTTGATAAACGTGTAAAGTACACTCACATGAGATGAAGACTTCTGCCATATCAGCAGCCTAGACAAAGCCGTTTTTCTCTTCCTTCTATCATGGTGGCCACCATGTTAAGATCACATGACCAGCTGAATTCTTCTCACTTTATAATTGGTAATCCCCTTTTCGAATACAGAACAAAGCCAGCTAAACATTACAAACAAAAAATGACTTGCATGGCTGAACTGAATTATTATCAGAGCTCAACAGGTATGAAATATCAACTACGAGCAAATCAAAGGCTCATTTAACTCCTGGTGATATCAATAAAATCATTTTTGTTACATATAATGCTGTTGTCATTTATTCAAAAGGAATTAAAAGTGTATAAGCACAGTGGTTGTCAGACGTTTCATGCCAAGTACCACCTCTGATCAAATCAAAACCTCCACACAGTCACAACAATACTCATTCTAATTGTATTACAGGCAGGGTAGGCGATTTGTTCCAGAAACAGTTTTTGTTATGCTGGTTTAAAGTCTCTTCACATCCTGATAGAAATCACTAAGTTTACTGGTCTAAAAGTATTTATATGTAGCCTATATAAATAAATAAATAAATAAATAAAAGGTAATTTCCTGGGGGCAGTGCAGATTCCTCAAAAGGAGATGATTAATTACAATAGAAAAAAAATAATCATTGTGGTTATTTTAATCTACTGGCATCCCTAATAAACTATTTCACATTAAAAGTAGTGGCGACTGTGGACCATTGGTGATTTACAAGACGTGTCGTGCTCATGACACTTAGCGTGGGTGGATTGCAAAGGTGGCTTTGGGCCATAATGTCTAAGGTGTGAAGTAGACAGCCCATGTCATGCACTGCTGCTGTAAAGGCAAGGGATAAGCTCTCATCTGGCAAAACCCTGTCTGATTAACATCCTGTCTTATCCCGTCACCCTCCCCACCCCTCCTCCATCTCTCCTCATCTCGCTTACCGCAGGCCACTTCCCTGCCACTTCTTTCAAAAATCTGCTGAGTAATTCTCCCTCCCTCCGGTGCCCAGTTGGAGAGTAAAACAGAGAGAATGTGAAAGAGACAGAGAGACAGTAAGCGAGAGAAAAAGAGAGATCGAAGAGGGAGGGGTGGATAAGGAGCGGACGACACTGACGTTACCCTTCTCGCAGGACTTGTCCGTAAATTAACTCATTTTTCATCCTGCCTCCGCCGTTAATGACTGGCACTTTCCTCACGCAGAGCGCGGGCCTCTGAAGAGCGGCCCAAGTGACAGAGCTCCATTCATCTTCACATGACGGGAGCACAGGGCCACAGGACACAACGCCGCGCCATGCGGCCAGACACACGCTCACATGCGTCTGGACACGGACCCGGCGTGGGACCGCGGGGACGGCTGGACAGGAGAGGCACGGGACGACTGGCAGGGATGCTATCGCTGAGTGCAGCTGCACCAAAAACAACAGAAAGTCTGTCCAGGAGGCTGCCACTTCCTGTTTTCAGCAGTCGTTAACGCTCTTATAGAGCATAAATGCTAGGAAAGTGTCAAGATTAAGGTCGTCTAGTGTTGTTGACTAGTTTGACATTTTTGGTCATTTTTGATTTATATTAAGCATTTTTTTTTGATTTGTCAACTTTTGTATTTTTGCACCAGTGCTTTGATGGCAACTTCTCAGCGTGCAACAGTCTAGCGTGCTGACAGCGTTTTGTGCTTTAACTTGCTATAAACTGCTAAATTCATCCACTTTTAAAGCACTGTTACAGCCACCAAACATCGCTTGTGAAACAAATTCACTCACTGTATTAAAAAATTAGTTTACATATATAGTAAATATTGTTTGATATAATAGTGGCCACTTAAATAATTTATGTTTTTCTATTTGGCTGTTTGTTTTTTTCAGCCATTTGCACCATGAGTGTTACATTCATATGTTTAAAACCAGCTTGATGAAGTGCAAAAGAATGGAACACAACTTGGCAGTCTCAATGCATTTCAGAAACTTATTAACTTTAGTTACTATTACTATAGTTCTTTCAAATACATACAGTATATATTTCTGTGACTTGACAGGTTGCCACCTTAATGCCGGGTTCCAATATGTTTGTCTGTTACGATAGGCATTGTGTCAGACTAAACGATTTTGACTCTGTGTTCAGACTACACTGCTTCCTGACCAATCATCGCTTGTCGTCTTTAACGATGTGCATGATGTCATCGAGAAGGCGGAACTAGGGACTGACTGACTTCTGAAAACAAGGGTGTAACAAACAATGGCTACCAAAACGCTGTGTTTTGTACAGGCTGTCTTGTCATCAGAAAAGTAAAAAAAAGAAGAAAGAAAACCTGACAGTGGACACGTTCCTGGATTGCATGAAGAGGGCAGTGTGGACTGTCAATCCTTCAAAGAGAACTTGAGGTAAAATATCCACGAAACTTTCCTCCATTGCAAAATTCCACCTCAGCAACAATACCATTGCCTCAGTTTCGTTCCGCCACGTTTGAAAGCTCTGTACGAAAGAGCTTCTGTGCTCCTATTGGTCAACGTCACAGGTGTGACGAAGCCTGTTGTGGAGGACCAAAAAAAAATGATGCTAGGCTGCGTTTAACTCCACTTTTAGACATACACTCGCAAACTTCCCTAAGCACTCCCCCTCACGGGAATACCCACCGCCATTTTGAAATGCGTTCAACTTCATCACGTGGGCGAGAGAAGTTTATTTGGACAGATCCTTGATCCCCCGATTTTGACAGAGGGAGCAAGTCTACTCAATTGGTGCCTCTCATTACTCAAATTGATGCTTCCTCGTTTCCTCGCTCCTCCGTCCTCTAGCCCGTGACCCGCAAACCAATCGAACTTGGCCATCTTGAAGGACATATCAATTCTCTAATTGCACTGCGAGAAGGCGAGGAACAAGGATTGAGGAAGCTTCCTAAAGAGAGTCATGAGCAAGGATACACAGATGTATCCTTCCCTCGCATCCTAAGGGGGGTGGAGCTAAGACGCTCGGAAAGGAAGTGAGAAAAAAAAACAAGGATGCTCAAATAAGAAATGAGAAGCACCCAATATGTAAACTTCAGGCAGATCCATAAACCACAATGCAAAACGATTGTGACATCACAGCAGATCACGCTTAATTTACTCCCACCCCACACAGCTCTAGTTATTCTGACATTTAACCGGATGATACTTGTAGCTACCTCAAGCTGACAGTTATAGTTTATAGTATTGTTACCATTTTCGTTTGTGTAATTTTTTTATATTTTCTCCAACAGGCCAATATAATGGTGTGTAACACAAATTCATAAGGGAAAAAAACTGAAAAAATAAGGGTCCATTGCAGATTCCAAGTGATCAAGGGCTTAGGGTGCTCCATTTAAACACATTTAAATGTTCTGCCAGTAGTGGGCACTCGTGCAACGAAAGCAATGGCGTACATCCAAGTGAACTAGACAGAGGGAAGTTAGCTAGGGAAGGGAATAAAAAAAATTTTACTTAAATGCAGACATGATCTTTCTGTCGGGACGTAGCGAAGACGTGCCCTTGGACTAAAACAATGACCAAGTATACATTGAATCTATAGACTCACATTTTCTGCACTGACTTTTGGAGAAAATCCCATAGCCTGACCCAGGACTCTTAGCACATAAAGAGTAGAGAAAGTTAATCATCAGTAAGTAAATTAATATTTTTAAGCAATCACACATTATATAGCATGGCAAAATAGTCAACATTTGAAGTGGATCAAAAAAGTTCATCAAAGTTGTCCTATGACAACAGGTATTGTTCAAAATTTATGTTTAACCTTGATGAAAACACTTCAAATGTTGACTACTGTATTTTCACAAAAAAAATTAGCCAAGTCACTCACTAAAAGTAGGATGATGGGTTCTCCAAAGATCAGTCTTGCATGACCTTGATTCCATACGCACCTGCGTATCATTAAGCATATTACGAGAAAAATATTAAACGTGAAACAATAATTCAAACTAATGAAAACAGAAAACAAAATTGTTTGAAATATTATTAATAACTATTAGCCTAACTGTAATATCATGTTTTGAGATTTAGTATTGACTCATCTGGACCATATCAGAATAAATGTTTCATCCGTCTAACATTTGCAATTATGCATAATTTGAATATCTAAAACATGCTAATGACAAGGTCAACCACTGATCTTATTTTAGACCATCCTTGACTTAAAAGAGCAGACTGAGAGTCTCAAAGACGTTGGTCGGTGTGGGAGGGGAACTTGTATTAAGTATGCAAGTGTGCGAGGGAGACAAGCATCTCCCACTGTCAAACACAAACTTAATTGTGCCGCCTGTAGGTCCTCAGTATTATATTACCTTTTGGGTGAGTGATGAATCACTGCCATAAAAACAATGTTATTATGGGATGACAATAGCATAGGTCAGGGTTGAGGAACGACAAGAAAAACAGCACGCAATTCTTTAATTTAAAAGCTGCACTCATTATAAGATCACTTCTTGTTTTTTTCTTTCCGTTGGGTTCTGATGCCGCTCCAGTCTATCCATGCATGTTGACGCAGAACATTTGTTGCCCTTATATCTGTTCCTACAGGAAGCTCATAACCACAATGACAACAACAAGGGATCGCTGTGCACTTGTAAATTACAAAGGTGAAAGCAATGCTGTATTGTGGACTCACGTCACCATAATAAAACGATGCAGTAATGATGCTCTTTTATCAGTTTCATTATCATTATCAATTTGTTATCACAAATTTTTCGAGGTGGCTAATTCGTACGAATTCATCCGACCTCACTCGTACTAATTCATACAATTTTTGCTAAATCGTACATATTTTAAATCGTACATATTTTCGTACGAATGACCTACCCCTGACCCCGCCCCTAAACCGGATTAGACATCATACGAATTCGTACAAGTGAGGTCGTACGAATTAACCACCTTTTACTCACTCGTACAAATTGGTTGCGAGATAGCGTTGGATCATTTCACCATGTTCACAATTGTTTGTTCATAGCTCTGATTCTATAAAAACATAAATGTAAATTTCCTAAATGTAAACCTAAAATACAAAGAAAGTATTCATAAAAATAATTGAAAAAATAAATAAATATTTTAATTATTATTATTATTATTATTATTATATTATAATATAATATATCTATTTTATAAATAAATAAATATATATTATTAGACTATTTTGATGTTCATTAAGAATATAGTACTATGGAATAAATGTGAATAGCATACGTCAGATAATTTGGTCTTCATAATTTGGAGTTCATATCTCCAACCTTAGACTGCATTTTGATTTTGCCAAGACATGTCCCTGGATCAACCTTCCCAATCCGAAAATTCTGTCCTAACCATATCCCTACCCCTAAACCTATAACTTATCCCTAAAAACCCTGGTTGTACGCCTTGTCCCTCAAATCTAATTGGTTAATTGGAATGTTGTTCCAGGTTCATCAAAGATGTTGATCCAGGAACATTTTGCACTTGGTGAAATCATGTTCATCGGTTTAAGAGATTGTTGAGATGTCTTCTACAACTTGTTTTCACGTGTGAGATTACTGGGAAACAAGAAATTAAAGCAAGTAATACATTTTTCACCCAATCTCATTGCTGTCAAGGAAACGATTGAGATTTTAAAACAATTCTATATGACATTTCTTTTGGATATGGTTATTTTTCAAAACAGTCTAGTAGAGCGTATTAAGTGTAAAACTGCTTTTTATCCTGTATATGTGCTAAATCTGGTGGATAACCAGACATCAGCCCTGTATGAATGTCAAAACGAAAGAGATGAAAGATAGGAAGAGAGCAGACAGGAGAGGTTGGGATCTACACGACTTTCCACAGCAGATGGAAGCTTCTCAGAGTGACACTCAACAGTGAGGTTACACCTGGAGGAGAGAGACTGGCCACAACTGCACCTGTGGCCATCAGGAACGACCGCTGTCATGCCAGCCGTGCTGGCACCGGGGCCCGGTAGGGCAATGCCAACCTGGAGCAGTTATGTGCCAGAGCACATGGCAAACAAATCAACACTGAAATGATGTTTGAAATACATTAACAGCTGTGATAGGGGATATAACACACACACACACACACACACACACACACACACACACACACACACACACTGAGAGTTGAGGTGCAAAACCATTCAGAAAGGGTACACATTACTGATATTTGCTCTTTGAGCACATGTGTGCAATTATGATTAAAGTGGAAAACGTGTATCGCAGTGGATTATGGGTACTGGTCACGGTGATTCACAGCTGTTCGACGATCAGTCACATCATGCCAGAGAGGCTTTTGAATCATTCAAATTGTGATACCTATTAACTGAATACAAAACAAAGAAGCTATCAGCTAGGATTACCTCAAATATTTTTTAGCTGAAGTGTTTTGACCCCTTATCCTGTTCCTAACACAATTTCTGCTTATTATCTGCACTTTATTCACTTTAAAGTAATGTTATAGGTTCAATGCAAGTTAAACTCTTTTGAAACTCCACAGATGCTCATCGAAGACTGACTTTAATTTGTAAAAACAAGGAAAGACTGTGTTTACAGTAATGTACAACTGAAGTCTATGGAAATGAGATGCATAAATACCCCCAGTTTTGAAAATAATGCCATAAGATTATTTTAAAATTATTAACTTAATGTTATTAATAAAAAAAACTATATTAAATACTAAAATATTAAATAGAGAATTAGTAGACTGGTAGGCTTATGGTTAGAATAAGTTGACATGTACTTGCAAATTTACTTATAGTCAGTAGAATGTCTGTTGGAGAAGCATCCAAATAAAGTGATAGCAGATATTAAGCAGAAAGTCTGCTAATAGTTTGTTGACATGTAGTTGAAAAATGACTTATAGTCGGTAGAATATCAAATCGAAATAAAGTGTTACCTAATATTTTAGTATTTAATATTATTTAATAGTAACCCTAACCCCTTATTCTACTAACCCTAACCATCTACTAATGCTCAACTACAACAGAATGTCTAATGGGGAACTTTAAAATAAAGTGTTACTCTGACTTTAACTGAACATTCATACGTTCTGCTCACATTACTCCTCCACTGCATGATCTTCACTGGCCACCAGTGGCATCATGAATTCACTTTAATATATTACTTCTAACATTTAGGTATTAAATGGTATTGCGCCTCCATCTCTGTCAGATCTACTCCACCCCTCTGCCCTGCCTGGTCCCTTAGATCATCTGAACTTGGTCTTTTGTCCATTCCTCATTTTCGGGTTGTCCACAGTAGGTGGAAGTTTATTTAGTGTTAATGCTCCTAAATTATGAAATTACGCATCATAATATATCAACTTTGTTTACCTTCAAGAATCAGCTAAAAACATATCTATTTTGGATAAAAGGTGTGCAAATGTATTGTATGTACAATGTAAAGCAACCTTGAGCCATAGTTCGAATTACAGGGGGTACTGGGGGGTACACTGTAAATGCAAACATCGTATTTAATTAAAAATAGTAAATTGACCTTAATCATTTTTTTTCAACCTGCTATTAACACTCGCTTTTAGTAAGTTACTTGTACTTTGAGGTTGAAAAATTGTACCAGCTTAGTCTACTTGAGCTGGATTCATTTAGAAAAAGTAAGTTTATGAATGTCCTCTCTATGCTAGACGGTGATATATGGCCACGCCAAGACTCGCCCTTCAATAGCTACTATTGGCTGAAGGTGAAAACCGTAATTTTAAGCCACCATTGTGGTGATTAGTGTTTGTTTTAGTTGGGCTCTTGACCATTATATCATTAATTTAACCTTTTGTTTGACTGCTGTATCTGAGTTAAAACAGCCAGATGAACAAACAGAAAAGGTGATCTGATGTTGATGGTTGTGTTTTAAAATAATCGTTATTTCACAATCATTTGACCTGATTCACTTAACTCATATAGTTCAGAGGTAATTTCTGAGTTAGGTTTACTTTATTAATTATAGCAGCACTGTCCTGGTACAGGATATTTTTTTTAGCCATTTCAATGAAATCCAAATAATCAAAAAAAAAAAAAAAAAAAACTTTTTTTTTTTATGTAGGCACACACAGACATCAAGAATTAGCGTATGAATCTCAACAATGGTGACAAACAGATCACCCCTGATCATAAGCTCATTATTTATTCATGCAGCAATGCATGATGGGAGCCATGAATGAGTTTTGATTGGTTGCACCCAGAATGCACTGCAACATGCTTTATAATTGTCACCATTGTTGAGATTCACAGGCTGATTCTTGATGTCAATGTGTCTAAAAACTAAATTAAACAATTTTTATTTTATTTTTTTGTATAATGGAAACTTTTAAGAAATTCTAAATATTATGCTGTACAAGGACAGTGCTATAATTAATAAAGTAAACCTAACTCAGAAATTGGTTTCTTTAATTTAAGTGAACTTGAAAAATGAGTGAGCAGAACTAAAAGTGTTAAGTTGTAGGTATTTAGTAATTCTAAGTGGGGTTAAATTTATATCAAGCAATCCACACAAAATGAAAAACTAAGTTAACACTAATCATGACTATTAAGTTACATGAACATAAAAAAAACGTGCTAGTGGTACTACTTGATTTAGTACTGCACACTTAAAATAAACAAGCTTTTCTAACTCACTAATCTTAAGCTTACTTTGCTTAATTTTTTTGAGGCAACGAGTTTGCATACTTTTTTTAAGTAAGGTCAACTAATTACATTTTACAGTGTACTATACCTGATTTGATAAAATTGCTTACTATCATTGTCTGTGTAAAGTTATAACTTCATCACACCAGTAAACCTGTAACGTCTACATAATACACGGAAAAGACCATTGGTCTAAATGGTATTTTCCATGTATTATGTATAAGTTACAGGTTTGCTGGTATTTGCAGCTTGAACAACACAATCTGTATGGAAGATAAGCATTACAAACTGCTCATTTCTGCTTCTAAAACTTCTGGAAAAATCCAAAAATCCAATGTAAGTGCAATGCTGTAAACATGTTTAAAGGGATAGTTCACCCAAAGATGAAAATTCTGTCATCATTTACTCAACATCAAATGGTTCCAAACCTGTATGAATTTCTTTCTTCTGCTGAACACAAAAGAAGATATTTTGAAGAATGTCGGAAACTTAACAGTTGATGGACCCCATTGACTTCCATTGTATTTTTTCCTACTATGGAAGTCAACGGGGTCGTCCATCAACTGTTTGGTTAACCATATTCTTCAAAATATCTTCTTTTGTGTTCAGCAGAAGAAATTCATACAGGTTTGGAACCATTTTCATTTTTGGGTGATCTATCCCTTTAAGTGCAGAATTTTTATGCATCCTTGAAAAAGCAAATAAATATATTCACACCACAAGCGTTCTACAGACAATATCGTTATCTTTTCAATATTACAGCGGTTTTCCTGAACTTTGCCCTTTAGTGCTTATCTAAGAACGAGTTTTCCTTTGCTTGTGTTTCGTGTGTGATTTGGAGTGGCTGATCTGTGTTTAGATGGCTGTATCTACACCGAGGACATGCTGCTGACAATTGAGTATATCCACCGCCTGACTAAACGGACAAAGTGTACCGAATACTCACAAAGGCGTCCCTCTCAGAACAAAGGACCACATTAATGTAGACAGGAATTGCCATTTGATTTCTTTCAGGTCTCTTTCTCCTCTCGCAGTGGGTCAGATAGGTCCCTGAATAAAAACAGACAAAGGCAGCTTTTCCTCTATTTTGAAAAGGAAGGGAGGGGAGAGAAAGGTTACAGGCAATGATAACATGTTTAATAAGACAAGGCCACAGCGGCAAGCTCTGTTATCTCACGCAAGACAGCAGAGAGAGTCAGAGGGAGAGGGAGAGAGAGAGAGAGCGAGCGAGCGAGGAGCCGTATGGTGCGTTAACCCCTCCCCACCCCTGCTCCGGTGGCCCAGCCCGTGGTCCACTCCAGAGCCCGGTCAGTCAGAAGCCATTACACCCACTATTAACTCCTGCTCAGCATCATTAAGCATGCAAATTGAAGGGGGACGACGGCTCGGAAAACTTTTTACTGCCGCCTTCCCCCCTCCCCATCACGCCGTCAGACCTTCTCACGTCACAGAGCCGAGGATCTTAACGAGAGGTGCCCTGATCACTGTCAGTCCAATGTTATCCTTAATTTAACTCCATTCCCTCCCTCCTTCTGCTTCGCACCGTGCACGATCTGTTCTTCTATGAGATCTGGCCTTCTGCGATAAACACAAATCAAAGCGTCGAGTGCACAAAAAAGTGAAACGTCAGAACATCACGGCCTTTTGAGAACAAATATTGATTGCGTATACACGCTTGGGTCTCTTTTTTGGGTTGGCATTTACTTGAAAGAAATCTAAGCTTGTCTGGTGCAAAAGGGGCTCGTAAATTCAGCAGAGATAGAAAGGATCGAAATCACCCGACATTACCAGTTTGAAACGTTCTGGTTGCAGTTATGAAATTGGATTTAAAAAAACATGTTCATGATTGTTATCAACAGCCTATAGTTAACATTGAGCATCTTTATATATATATATATATATATATATATATATTACCTGTCACATTAATCTTTTTTAATAAACTGCCTGAAATGTAAAGCAGAAAAACATTAATAAAAATCTAGCTCAGCCCTATAGTAATAGTAAAGTATATATATATACACACAGGCTACACACATCTAGAAAAATCTTTTATCTGTCAACGTAACTCATCTCTCTATAGCTTCATCCTTTGGGATTCTGAAGCGTGCTAGTTGACATTTTGCTATGAGGACATTGACAGCTCTTTTTGAGTGCTATAGGTAATAAAGAAAGGCATTCCTTGTGGTTCAGCTAATGATTTCATAGCAGCATATTATTTCATGGCTGTTGTTAATACGTCATAGCTCAGAAAATACAGGTCAAAGGAAAATGCCAACCTATTTATGCTACAGACCTTCATAAATACAGAACGTACATCATACAGTCAAGAAATAAGGACTTCAACAATTTCTGGACATATTATGAACGTATGGTAATCTGGAAGCAGCTTATCAGCAGGGGGAAAAAATCATATTGGCTCATTCTTTCCATTTAGCCTCATAGATGGAGTAGAATACATGCATTTCATGGGACACATCGCCCTCCGTTGGTGGCTGGTGGAAATGTTACATAATACTGTATGTTTGAAACTATAACAATAATGACAAATATTATGCTGTTTTGTAATGAAGGCTGTTTAAAATGCATTTTTCTAATTACTTTTTACAATGGACAATAATAGGCATTTAAAGAGGTGAACTTTGTGGTTGTCCAAGTTGGGATTTTATCTTTTATGAATTCGTTTTTTTTGTTCTTATCTTATGGTAAAATCATTCTCAATCTTCTTTTCAGCGTTCGTATTATAATTGACTTAATTATTTATGGCTTCATTAAGGCAAATGACCTTTTAATATTTCTGTGCATGTTTAATTTTGACGATAAGCAAGCCAAACAGAGTTGACTGGAATTGCAGACGAAAGATAAACAGCTTTCAAGGCAACAACGTAGATAAGTAGCATTTCATTTACTTCACTGACAGGTAGAACTTCCTTTGAGAGAAACTTTTTGAGTAGATAGAAGACAATTGATGTTGGCGGCCCCTCCTTTTACTGATTCTTTAAATAAAAACACTCTAATTAAATGGTTTAAATAGCATCTGATTCAATAATAGTAATTTTCACTTACTAATTAGTTATCAATTATCTGCTTAAACTATCTCAAACATTCTCAAGCCCTGTCTTCAACCTTTATTTAGGACTAGTCCACCTTCATGTTGTCCCAAACACAAAAAGAGATGTTAAGCCAAACTCCAGAAAGAACAAAAAAAGAAAACACTATGAATATGGTCCATACAAGTTGTGTACTATATTATACAAGTCATACAACAGCTTCATGTGAAGAAATTAAATCTTGCCCTCCATGTCAACGTCTGGTCCTCATGTGTGTCAGCCAAATGCAACATGGCAAGTTTTGAATATGACTTAAATTTTGGTCTGTTCCTCACAGCAAGCCATTGTTTGGAATATAGCATATGAGTTTAATATGACTCCATCTAGATAAATTGCAATCTCGTTATCTTTTCTGTAACCTGATAACACAAACACCTAGTGCTTTTAGCTTCATTGACAAACAAGTGTAACTTTGACAAGACCATCCGTCTCTGCTTGGACAAAAACGGTTGTTCTCCTTTATCTTTTCACTTGTTTCCCACGACACAAATCAGAATGATAAGACTGAGCGAATCTACAAAAAGTGTTTTGGCACTCCTAAGTCATGCCACTTACAACAGGTGTCAAATTTGCAACAACGAGGGCCAGCCAGATTGTTTAGCTCATTGGTTCATTATACAGGGGTGAAATTAAAGGCCTGGCGCAGGTCCTTTCATTCTCTAGCAATTTGGTTGTGGGCCAAAAGAAGCCTAAATGATATTTTGGCAATTTGAGGGTTATTATGCATTACATGGACAGGTTTCAATATCAGATTAATCAGAGATGGAACTGAAAAAATTAATTACAAAATGCATGTTTGCTTGAAAACAACAAGATTAGAAAGCCACCGTGTTTACGGCTGAAGATTTTAATAAAGCCGCACAAAAAGTGCAGTTACAGTAAGTATGACTAAATGAATGCCTTTCAACTTCATATTTTAATTTCATTCTCCCTGACTTTTCGGTTTCATTTTGATGTGACTCAGCTAGAAACTTGCTCGTGTTAATTGACGGTGTGTTCAGAGCTCAGGCGAGGGCCAGGGGCCAAGAGCAGGACAGGTGGAGGCCTAATCATGCAGAAAATGAGGCCTTTGGTGGAATGGAGGAAGAGAACGGGGAGGAAGAGAGGAGTAGACAGATGAGGGGGCGACACACCTGGGACCTGCCCTGACTGGAACAAAACCAGCTCCACTGCTTCATATCCTCATATTTCGGAGATGAGCCCAGCCCACCAGTCCTCTTCCATCCGTCCACTAGCCAGACCATCTGACGGAGGCTGATTCAGCTCATTGCACTAAAATAAAAAGCATAAGAGAGCAACAAGAAACCGAATTATGATTCTTGACAACCAACAAATAATGCAGATCACTTTTGAACTGATTTCATCTTAATCAGCAGATACAAAATTTACTACTAAAGCTTTCGCCAAGAGTTGCAACACGACTTAAAAACTAAAACGTTTTAGGGTCGTAACGTGACTTTATCCATTTGTTTCTAGACCCACAAAGACTGAACATTTCATTTCACAGTATATAATTATAAACAATTTAAAATATTTCGCAATTGTGAAAGTGACTACATACCCATACACAGCCTGTTTTTTTTTATTAATAAACATATTTTTTTACAGTCCCCGTTTTATGTATGGCATTTATTTATTTTTTTGTACAGATTTTTTTTTTTGTACAGATTTTTTTTTTAAATGTTTAATTATTTTACCTTGCGATTCAATTAACATGCTTAAATAATTGAATTAAAACACACACACAAACTGCATTTATATTAGGGCTGTAAAATCAAATAATTGTGATTAATCGTTTCTAACATAAATGTTTGCGTTTATATACGTGTGTGTATATATATGTATATGTATATATATATATATATATATATATATATATATATATTATTATAAACAAACTTTTATGTTAGATGCGATTAATCACAATTATTTGATTTTTTAATATATATTATAAACACAAACTTTTATGTTAGATGCGATTAATCGATTTTACAGCCCTCATGTATATGCACATGCTAAATTTAAATTGATGTCCATGTTTTCTAAACCAGTAGTGAAGTAGGTTGAGACAACAGGACTCTTTCTGTTTTCATTCATTTACACAGCTTTGGGATAAGTTATACATCTCAAGTCAACATTAATTTGTAGCAGACAAATGTGTGAAAATGAGATTAAAATAGTTCAAACAAACACTGAGTTGCAGATGTTACAGTAAAATGTGTTGCAACTACCCGCTACTGTTATTTAATGTTATAGACTAATACAGCACTTTCAAAATGACCCTGACCGTCTGCAATCCTGTCACTCTCTGCAATTCCTCAGCAGCTTGTTTAGAGTATTGTACATGACATCATATTAATCAGAAAACTAAAATTCACACCGGCTATTGGGCTCTATTACATTAGCTGAGAGAGCATATTTGTAATATGTGGAGAAATATCCTCTAAGATGGCATATGCATTGAGAGAACGTCCTTATTGGTGCAGAGATGGAAGTTGACAGCGGTAAATTGGTAATCAGCTTCCTGGATATTGAAAAATTTCTCATTTATCAGGTGGCAATGGTAGAAATTTTTTCACTGCATGTTTGTTAGTGTCTTCCAACCGTGGGTGTGTGCAAGGGGATATTGTATTATCCTGATAAGGTCTCCCTTCACACGCTTTGGATTTTTACAATGAATATGAAAGTATTGATTTTTACAATACATAATATGAAAGAAGATATTTATCTGTGCAAAAGGCCCGAACGTAAACACACGAGATGACACATTAAGACAAATGTGATAATGTTTTTGTAGCTAATGTATGCATAGTCAACAAAATAAAACCTCACATCTTGGGCTGCCAAGATGAAGGATTAAGAAAAAAATGAATGCTATGAAACACTTGGGGGGAAAAAAAAGAAAAGACTGGAGTTATAAAGGACGACAGAAAGCAAATCAACTTCCTCAGCTGTGGCCATATGTTACCAAGGTGATGTTCCATGAAATCGATCCCAGTCTTAATATCTGCCAGCTCTTGGGCTTCCAGAGTCTTAGCTGGCTCTTTGCATGCTGATCTGGGCATGGCTGAAAAAGTGAGAGTAGGCGTTACAGGCTACTGAGAAAAAAAAATATGCAGCTCTGGAGGTTTTTTTTTTTTATAATTTATTTTTAAAAGTTGTGTTAGATGTACTGATATTTCACTTGAACTGTCTTCAGAAGATCATTTTAAATGTATTTGAAAAAAAGTTCCTCCAGTGTTTTTGTAGGAAGAATCATCTGTCACGCTTTATATACTGTATCATTGCGTATGCACAGAGATAGTCAGAGTAAGTTCCAGCCTCAGTGTCCAAAAAACACACAAGCCAAGTTAAAACACATTGGTTTCCTTTTTTGGATAATTTGATAATTTGGCTAGAACATAGCATTCATTTTGAGACCTTTACAGAGGAACGGAATGCTTTTTCATTGATTTTTAGTGTTTTACACCTGAATTCTCGATATAAGAAACCAACTCAAACCTCTTTTGATGGACCAAAAATGATCCGAGGAACAAAGAACCCAGTTCTTTTTGCATTCACACTGTCGCTGCCATTAAAAATCGACTTTTGAAAGTTGTTTAGTCATAGGTGTTATCACGTAATGTTGTTATTGTCGTTGTAATATTAATTATCAAATCATATTACTTTTATTAAAAAAAATAAAAAATACATTATTATTATTATTATTATTATTATTATGATGATTATTAATTATCAAATCAATATTACTTAAAATGTATTTATTAAAAAAATTATATATATATACATATACATATATACATATATATACATATATACATATATATACATATATATATACACACATATATACACATATATATATATATACACATACACACACACACACATTTGGAGTAATATATATATACAGTCGTGCCCAGAATTAATCATACCCCTGGTAAATATGATCAAAAATGGCTGTAAAAAATAAATCTGCATCATTTATCCTTTTGATCTTTCATTCAAAAAATTGGCAAAAATCGAACCTTTCATTGAAGTAAAAGAATTGAAATGGGGGGGGGGGGGATCACATCATAAAATAAATGTTTTTCTCCAAAACACGTTGGCCACAATTATTCATACCCCTACAATTTTTTATGAATAAAATATCTCTGAAGTATATTCCCATTAATATTTACCTTTTTTAGCACACCAGGGTGACTAGGAACATGAAATTGTCCAGCTATGACTTATTGTTTCACAGGAGTTTAAATATGAGGAAGTACAAAGGCCAAATTCCCTTAATCATCCATCATCACAATGAGTAAAACCAAAGAAAATAGTTCTGATGTGCATCAAAAGATTGTTGAGCATCACAAAATAGAAAGTGGCTGTAAGAAAATATATTTTAGCTATAGCTAAAGAATTGAAAATCCCCATTTTGACCATCAGGGCAATAATTAAGAAGTTCCAATCAACTAAAGATGTTACGAATCTGCCAGGAAGAGGACGTGTGTCTATATTGTCTTAATGGATGGTGAGGATGAAAGTTTGAGTGGCCAAAGACTCTCCAAGGATCATAGATGGAGAATTGCAGAGATTAGTTAAATCTTGGGGTCAGAAAGCCTATTAAAAAAAAAAAAATCAAACAACCCCTACATCACCACATGTTGTTTGGGAGGGTTTCAAGAAAAATGCTCCTCGCTCCACCAAAAACAAACTCCAGCATATTCAGTGGTCAGACACGACTGGATCTTCAAACGGCACAGGGTTCTGTGGTCAGATGAAACTAAAAAAAGAGCTTTTTGGCAGCAAACACGCTAGATGGGTTTGGTGCACACAAGGATAAAAAGTACCCCATGTGTACAATTTAATATGCCATTGGATCTTTAATGTTGTAGGCACATTTTTCTGCTGGAGGTCCTGGACTTCTTATTCAGATACATGGCATTGTGGATTCTATCAAATATCAACAGATAAAAAATCAAAACCTGATGCCTTCTGCTAGAAATCTTATAATGGGCCATGGTTGTATCTTCCATCAGGACAACGATCCAAAACAAACATCAAAATCAACACAAAAATGTGTTAGGGAGCACAAAATGAAGCTTCTGCCATGGCCGTCCCAGTTCCCTGACCTGATGAGTGGAGTGAACTGAAGAGAAGAAGCATCAACATGGATCTGGGAATCTGAAGGATCTGGAGAGATTCTGTATGGAGGACTGGTCTCTGATCTCTTGTCAGGTGTTCTCCAAACTCATCAGGCATTATAGGAGAAGACTCAGAGCTGTTATCTTGGCAAAAGGAGATTGCAAAAAGCTATTTAATAAAAGGGTATGAATAATTGTGGCCAACGTGTTTTGGAGAAAAACATTTATTTTATAATGTGATTTCCCCCCCACTTTCAATTCTTTTACTTAAATGAAAGGTTAGGATTTTGCCAATTTTTTGAATGAAAGATCAAAAAGATAAACGATGCAGATTTATTTTTTACAGCCATTTTTGATCATATTTACCAGGGGTATGACTTAAAATAAATTTATTTAAATTGTATTCATTTTAAAATAAATAAATTATTGTTATTATTACTATTATTATTATAAAATCAATATTAAAATCAATCTATTTTAAAACAAATGAATGAAAATGTATTATTATTATCGTCAAATCAATAGAAGCCTACTTTAAATGAATTTATTTTGAGATAAATAAATAAATATTATTAAAACCTTTTTATTTGTGTGTAGGTTTTTAATATACTCATTCTGTAATGTCATTAGAAACAGAAAACACAACATCTCCTCATTTTGTGTCATCACTACCTTTGAATGTTAACCTGTAACAGCTAAAACTATTTGAAATGATGCAAGTGTGAGAATAAAGTGAGCTTAAAGCACTCTGCATTCACAATACAAATAAGTAATAAGTATGCTCATATACCCTTCCCCCACACGAATCATCACAACGGTCAGTAGGATTACACAGCCTCGGGAAGTTACAGCCTCATTCCTTTATATTGCATCACGCTCAGAGTTTATCAAATTCAGCAGATATCCGACAGTACATCTCATCACAATGCTAATACGAGGAGCTTTTGGATGCAAGTCTGTGGGAGGCATGAGAGACGCTGTCGGGGAGGGCCAGGGCCTGGAGACATGCAGCCAGACAGCAGGCGAAAAAAGGCCTTTTGTCCCTGTCCCTCTATTAATCTGAAGACTGTAGAGAAATCCCAAAGGGATTAAATGTGTTACTCCTAAAGTTTTTTTTTTTTTGCTCTTGCCAGTCTGACTGCAAATTAAAAGATGGGGAGAGGGGAATAGAGAAGAGGGAGGGACTGTTAATTGCTCGCCAATCGATAATTCTATAATTACTTTGTGACAAATGGCTGGCTTGCAGTGCTGGAACTGCTGAGGAAAGGGAGGGTTCAGGTGTCGGTAGGGACGTGTAAAGGGGGTTGGGTACGACCAGAAACGGAAATATTTGCTTTTGTGCCTGCAAGCGCCGTCACTCTGGGCATTGTGACATGGAATTTGTGTCAGGTTTAAACTAGGAAGCAAAAGTCTCCAGGGAGCTTCTGTCTGGGGCTTCAGGGAGAGTGAAAAAGGGAAAGAACTGCAGCAGGCCTGCATCCCTGATGAAATCACAGGGTGAAATTCATTCACAATGAGAAACGAGGTGGATTTAAAAGGGAATAGTTTACGCAAAAATGAAATTTGTGTCATCATTTACGCACCAGCATGACGTTCCAAACCTGTTTGACTTCTTCAAAGAGTTTTACTGAGCTTTTCCTTGCAATTAGTCCCCACTGGAACTGAGGCTTTCAGACTTCACAGACAATGCAGAAGCATCATAAGAGTATCATAAACCTGGTCCACATGACATAAACCCTATATAAACCCTATGTGTCTTCTGAAGTCGATAGCTTAACAGTCTGAAAACTAAAGAACAGGGAATCCATGAAATTGTGATAGAAATGCCAAAATAAGTGTATTAAATATAAGTATATTAGTATATAGTATATAAAGTAGAATAGTAGAATAAGCTTATTAGTATAGTAGTATTACACAAGTATCTTGGTAGCCTGGTAATACCAAACTCTGCTACTTCGCTTTGCTTCGTAGACAGAGTCTGGCATGGCATAATTGAAAAGCGTTTTCTTTCTCGCGGGGGGGGGGGGGCGCTTGTCTGAAGTTTAAAATCATTGGTTACCCGTAAGCCAATCACATAACGTTTGGTTATGGCGTGTGTTTTGCGCATGCTCAGCCGCATCTAACTTCCATTGTAAACACATGTATGATGCGAAAACAAAACCATCGAGCGAAATCCCGGAGTGAACATGGCTGTGAACGACTTTTGCAGATTATGTGAAGTAAATTTACGCATCCACGGTACAATCAGCGTCTACGTCACGGCTCTCAGCCCGCCCTCTGTTCGTTGATTGGCCCGGCTGCTCTGACGCTGTCTCAGACTGAGTACAGAAGCGAAATGAAATTGAGCGGAAGTACGAAGTCTGACGTAGTCAGGCTAGTATCTTGGTATATTAAATTAAAAACTATTCAAATAGAACAGGGTTACATAGAATAGTCTATAAATTATTTTATAAAAAATATTAACTTATTTGGTAAGATAAAATTCTTTCACAAAACATGAATTTGTTATTTACACATTTATATTTTATGTAAATTCATATTTACTAAAAGGTTAGCATAATGTAAAAACTCACTTGACAGGCATCTAAAATTGGCTGTCCAAAAAAGAAAAAAGAAAAAAATAAATCATCTAAGAAGTTACTGTTGTCAACTTTTAGAAGTATAATAGCATATAGATTTCCTCAAAGCTAGCAAAAAAAAAAAAAAAAAAAACTTATAAAAAAGATTATATGATCACTGGTAGAATGTATTTAAATTTAGGTTTAAGATATAAATTTATTGTTTTTTTTATGGATGGATGGATGGATGGATGGGTTTTGTTTTTTCAATCCAGGGCCTATATTTCTATGTCAAATCACCGGTCAGCTTGCCTTTGAAACCAAATCCATTATATTGTGTGTCACCATTAACCTTGGAGCAATCACATTTATTTACCTTCCCTTCAATCCGAACACTGACCTTTGTGCATTGTTACCAAAACCCTGTGTGATTTTTTTTCTTTTGTGTCTGCCTTTTTGCTTTCAGGGTTACATTTCCATTATAACACCACAGAAACAGAAAATATTCGATGCGAAAGCATTTAACTGAATACAAACTCTTTCAACTAACTGATTTGCATTCCTTTAGCTGACTCTTATGCATCTCTTATGTTTCTCAGCAAGTGAAAGAGCTTTTATGTGCCTAAAATCATCTCAATTTCAGATTTTCTGGTAGCCAACTCTTTTGAAAGAGTCTGAAAACAAGGAAAGATGTCAAATGCAAGATGCCAGCGTGGGCCAATTGATCCTGGACTTCTACAGACTGTTCAGACACCCCCCTCCCTCACAGAACTGTTTTATTTAGAGCTACTGTGTGTTTGCGCTTAAGTATCACAGGGAACTAATGAAGTGCGGTGGGAGGCAGTCGCACACACTGTGGCATAATAAAGCCGGCTATGGACCACCGATCTCCTGACTGCCAGACAGCTGCAGGAGAGTGGACAATGCTTGTCATTTAGCGCAAACCCTTTCTGGAATATATTAACCATAACCTTACTGCTCAGACAGCAACCATAAACCACAGATTCTGGAGCAGTGACTGAACATTTTGAGAGACTGAATGTTTCTTGCAACAATCAATCAATAATGTACAGTTATGTTATGTTGTGTATGGGATATTATTTTAAAGCTTCCACTAAGAATAAATACAACTTAACACAACTTGCTATTACTTGGTAGATTCTATTGGTGTTAGATATTTTTAAGTAAAGAACGTTGAGTAAACTCATATTTACGTGCATATAATAAAGGTTTTCTTGCTAGTTTTACATAAAATCATTTCAAGTTGGATTTGTTGTGATGCAAAAATGGTAAATCCAACACATAAGCAACTATATTAGAATAATATTAATACTGTGGTCATTTTCACTACAGTTTCAGTTAACCGCGTGAACGGTCTGATATACAACAATGTCATGGACAACATTGAATATTAAGAAATATCTGACCACTGGATGATGCGATTGACCGATCAGAATCAATTAGTGCCTGCCCACTTTTTTCATGAGTACTACTACTATTTTTGCCATTCATTTTTCCCATGGGGATTTTTAAAAAGTCTAAGTTAATGCATTGAACAAAGCCATGAACCAAGCCAATATATATAAGCCAGTATATATACATACTGTTAAAAATGATTATTTAAAAAAGAAAAATAGCTTAATTAATACAAACAGGTTGTTTCAACAAAAGTTTAGTTTTTACTTACAGAACCCTACTTTTGCACTCTATAAGATCCAATAACAATGGATTAATTCAGAATATACTAGCATAATACTACACAAATAGGAAAAGTAGTAGTTTGCAACTAAGTAATTTCAAATTTAGCCAATATGTTTCGAGTCCCAACACTGTAAAATAAAGTAAATAAACAAATATTATTGGAGTAAATATTAAAAGAAAATACTATTTCAGTCTTTGTAGTTCAATTTCACATTTAATACAATGTGTTACTTGCCATTTCTTTGTAATCTTAGTCATCTTTGTCAATGGTTTGTAGCAATTTCTCAGTGAAATCTGTTTCAAAATAAATCCTACTGAACTTTTTTTTAGTGTATGATCTTTTGGGAAAGAAGTTGGGAGAGAACATCTTGTGCAAGAGTAGCAGCTCTGTGGCCTAAAACCAAAACAAAAGAGCTGCAGTATTAATAGAGAAGTTTACACTGGTCATTTCAAAGGCTTAAGGACTGTTGAAATGAAGGAAGTAACAGTATCGGAAAACTGAAAAAGGTTATTTGAGGGCAGAAGGTTGTGTACTTAGTGAAGCAATGATCAAAGACTCTTCTTCTACCTCTACCAGCAATTCCAGTGACTGAAACCATCTCACGGAGCAAAGAAGCCAGCACTGTAGCTCTAGGCCAGCTCTTGATGGATACTGATTACTGCGAGTGTAAACATTTTCACACTCTCGACATGGTCCCTTTGTATCAAACCGAAGATGGAATGATTATCTCCAATTTTTTCACCACTCCTTTGATCCTAAATTGCGCCACCTTTGGTGCCTTCTGTCCGATTATTGGACATTATTGTATCTCGCCTGTCGTGGCTCCTTTGAAACGTCTTGTGTGGCATCTTTAGAACTCTAATTCGCTTCCTCCAGGAAACCTCTAGAGCTGCTGCATGCATTTGCACATCCCTCCATTTTTCTAGCCCCTGTTCTTTCTCTTTTTCACACATATACTGCTCTACGTTTTTTGCTTGTCAAAGTTACTCATGAATAAATTGGTTCTGGCTCAACTTGTTAAAGCGAGCGAGCTGATAAAAGTAGTGATTTTGTTTCTTGCTGAACAAGAGACTAAACATCCTTACAAGTCCTTGTCTGTTTGAATTAATTACTGCATTTACATTAGAATATAGTGTATGAGAACTGTAGCTAAACAGTAATCAAGAAGTGGAGGTGTTCAGGGTAAACAGGCTAAGGGGTTTCTTTCTGTTGCAAAATCTAATCCAGTTACATTTTGCACACATTACTGCTTCATATCTTGGCAAAGATTGCAGAAGATTTATGTGCACAATTAAAATGGAAAAGATACAGTGGGGTTCAAAAGTCTGAGAACACTATAGTTAAATGTTTCTGAAAAAAAAAAATGTTTTCATAATTGAATACCATTTATTTTTTCATTAGATACTATATAATGAGTTAAACTGAAAAATGTACATGAATTACAGAATTGCTTAATATCCCTTAGTATCCTACTATAGGATTGTACAATAATAGTATTGTACAATACTAAGAATACAATGTGTGTGTGTGTGTGTGTTTATTTACTATATATATATATATATTACTATTTTCAATTTTAATTAAAGTTTAGATTATGTATTGGCAAAGCTGAATGTTGAAATGTTGAATGTCTTTACTGTTACTTTTGATCAATTTAATGCATTCTTGCTGAACAAAAGATGAAAAAAAAATTCTTGCTGAAAAAAAAAATCTTACTGACCCCAAACTGTGTATGGACCCCCCAAAAGGGACATGGTGGTGGAAAAAAAATATGAGATCGTTTTGCGTTCCCCCAAGAAACTTTGCGCTCGCTCGGAAAAGGTTTTGCATTCCCACGAAAAACGTTGCTTTCGCTCACAAAACCTTTGTGTTCCCCCAAGAAACTTTGCGTTTGCTTGCAAAGACTCAAAGTTTCTCGGCAGAGCGCAAAAGTTTTTGCGAGGGAACGCAAAAGCAATGACAAATTATTTTATCCTCTATCCCATTTTTTTTTTTACTTCACTCATGTTTTTTCCACCACCATGTCCCTTTAGGGGCTCTGTAAAAGTGTATATTTTATTTTTATTAAATATACAGTATATATATACACACACACATTTCATTATAAATGTTTCTTTACAGGTTAAAATTCAAATTTGAATGACAGATTTTGTCTCAGACTTTTGAACGGCACTATATATACACAGTCTTAATGCTCATTTCAAGGAACTCACTTCGGTTCCAGGCATCAGTTGTTGACCTTTACGCAGGTCAATATTCCCTGCATAGCTTAACAAGTGGTTGCAGCTGACCTAGCTCATTAATGTCAATAGTCTATTCACTTTCCTCCAGGAAAACATAATGAAAAGCAAATGATGTCTGAAATAACATCTGCCTCCTTTTATGAGACCTCAAAATTATGCAGCTAAAACGTATAGTGCAAATGGAAACCCAACAACCTCAGCACTGTACATGCAGTATATTTAGAACATATGCAAATCAACCTTATCTTCCCCTACCTGGTGTCTTTTCTCTAGCACTCTCCAAATGTAATATACAGATCAGAGTTTCCTATGAAGTTTTAATTGGAGCCCCAAAAGCTTCTTAGTTCCCTACCAGAGTCATTCTGCAATACATCTATGGTGCAACTAATTACTTTTCCAAGCCGACATAATCCCCAAGACAGACTCTTGAGCATTTCTAAAGATATTTATGACCTTTTTGAACTCGCAAATCACAAAGTGTTAGGTCACAGGGCCATGGACAGGTATCATCTAAATATTCAACATCCCTGGAATTAATTGAGGAAGAAAGTAAGTTCTACAAAAAGGTTATTTGGAAGGCTTACTAAAACACGAGCGTGAAAAGTCGACGGCAACACCCGGCATCTCTCAACAGAGAAGTCCTTTGTGCTGTACAATTTCCATTTTCTCATTTATCTTTTGGATACATCTTGCAGACTGACATGACATTAATGAGCAAAAAATTCTCTAAAACTAATTTGAGCCTCAAAGTTATGGGGGGTTTTATGCTAGATTTAGATAATGATGGAAAACCAGTTTTGAGTGGCACATCAAACTTCCCCTGGCTCATTTGTGCTCAGATCAGCACAGAACTCTCATTAAATGGCTTGCGCGCTGCAGACCGGAGTCTTTCATTGGCACGGGCGGCCAGCAGACAGCCTGGAAAATAGCTGCTCAGAAACTGAGCGAGTGTTGAATTTTGGCAATACTTACTGTCGGAGTCACTCACTTTAACTCTGAAGATGATATGCTTTGCTCTGACACAAATAATGTGTTTGGATTCACGATGGCATGAATAAAGAAACCCTCTCAATGAGGTTTCAATTCATTTACAAAGTATTTGAATTTTCTATTCGCCCTGATTCAACAACATCAAACATGGCCAGTTAATGTGGACCAAAGCCATTGCAAAGTACCTTATCAGCTTTTGATGAAAGTAAGTAGTCATTGAACAGACAAGCACAATCCCACTAGATCATTCCATGCTGAAATCAAACCAGCAACTGTGTTCAGCCAGGGCCAATTTCACCACAAGGACATGATACACAGTCCCAAATCCTTCACATGCAACCATCTTGTTCTGTGATATGAAAGACAGAAGACATGCACTACTGTTAAACAGTCTGGGGTCAGTAAAATATTTATTTTAAGAAATGGCCCCCAACCCCTTAATCCTTTATATATATATATATATATATATATATATATATATATATATATATATATAATAAAACTGTATAATTTAAATATACATTGATTCTTATTAAAGTTACTAATGTTATTCTGTGAAGAGCACTGAATGATTCTCTTGTTTTCTTTTGTTGTTTGATTAACATTAAATGACAAAGACATTGGAAGGTTTATTAGGCTGTTGTCACTTTAATACCAAATGCAAAGATCTAATATACTAACAAGCATTCGATTACTTTCCCAACTGTTTATGTTCACTAAAGACATAACTGAATGCGCTTAAGTTAAAAAGTTCCCAGGACGGACATTTTTACATATTTTAGTCCGTTTAAAGGAGAACTCCGGTCAATTTTAACATTGAGCTCATTTTTTTGTAAATTTGGAGTGCTGTCAGTACAGAGAACAACGACAAAAATCGGTGTTGCCTACACCGTGTTATCCTCTTTTTAAAATTTGCACCCTGTTGACTTCAATGGGGCAAGTTTTAAACCTGCTTTTAGCCTCTTAACATCCTTGATGTGTCATTACAAGTGCACAGCCAATGTGAGTGATTCCTTCAGAGTGAACACGGGTGAATCTGACTGATTACAAAGTAATCAATTGTCGAGTTCACGCGCATAGGTTTAGTTACCTATGATCAGGGGTTAAAGTGGGCCGGAACGGTCCGGAACTGCGTTCCGGCACCTCAGATTAATAAATAAATAAATAAATTCAAATCAAATCATTCTCATCAAATTCAATGATTCTCATCATTCATCAAATCAAAACGTAATATCACCCCCTGGCCCCGCCTTCACAAACACGCTTCATAGGTTCTACTACACCTAAGATCTACACCGGTTCAGGCATGCAGACAAAGTCATTCCTCCCTCCCGCTGAACGCCAGCGATTACTAATGCGTGAAATGCACTCACGGTGGTTTAGCGCGGTAAAGTTAGTTTTAGATTCGATATTCGCCCGACATTTGTTTTCCCTTGTATTATATTTTATTATTTATTATTATATTAGGCCTATATATTATATTTATACCTGAGAATGTTTTGTCGCGTTTCCACAGCGCATGCCTAAGGGAACGTCTGCTAGTTCCACCAACTGTGTTAAACGTAGACTATAATTAATTTCTTTTAACATTTAAAAACAGACAAATTCCAAAGCTTGTAAAAGGTTCCTATTGGCAATACTGACTTAGGCTACAGCTTTCCTGGTAGCCTTGAGTAAATTAACTTGTCTAAGAAAATGATTCATAAAACATAAATATCAGTCGAGCCTTTGTTTACTTTCTTCACTGACACAGACGAAAATGAAAAGACTATCAGTCAAAGTTCAGCTTTAGGGGAAGGAATAGGGCAGGATAAGGAGACAGAGAAAAAGAAAGATGAAGATGAGGAGCGAGCAGGTATTGACAAATTATAATGACAAGGTTTTAAAGCTATTTCTTATTTTAAAAAAATTTGGCCTTCAAAAGCCCTAAATTGCACATAATAATGTCAGAGAAATCCAAATTTTCTCGGGGGAGCATGCCCCCGAACCCCCCTAACAACCTTACATTTGAGTCAGTTTTGGACTTCACATTTTTATGTTTACATTTACATTGTGAAAAACAGGGTTGTGTATATCATCATATCAGTGTAGATGTGGACCAAAATAATACCATTAAAATATCAAGTAAATAAGTATTGTGATACTTGATGCCACAGTGACACTCTTGTCCCAAAAAGTATTGCTATACCACGATACTCAATATGTTGTCCCACGGTGAGTAATTTTTCCCTGTTGCACCTACACAAAATTTGAGGGTTCCCCCACCTGCCCAATCCCACTTTAACCACTGCCTATGATCACGCGTGTGAACTCGACAATCGATTACTATGGACTTCGACCGAAAACAGGATGTAAATACAGGTATGTGCGCTGGCTGAAATAACATCATTTTTATTCATATCTTTCACATCTACTGCAGTCAGATTGACCCGTGTTCACTCTGAAGGAATCACTCACATTGGCTGTGCACTTGTAATGACACATCAAGGATGTTAAGAGGCTAAAAGCAGGTTTAAAACTTGCCCCATTGAAGTCAACAGGGTGCAAATTTTAAAAAGAGGATAACACGGTGTAGGCAACACCGATTTGTGTCGTTGTTCTCTGTATTGACAGCACTCCAAATTTACAAAAAAATTAGCTCAATGTTAAAATTGACCGGAGTTCTCCTTTAAGCACACACCCAAAAGCCCAAAGTAGCATGTACTTGCCCATGTTTCTCTCCATTTCGGATCGCATGGACAGAAAGCCACCTGTTGAACAAAATCTCTTTCGCAGCTCAATACGCTTTTACACGTGACGTTACAAGATTCGACTGATTTGGATGTTATGTATGGTGACAGCGGTTAGGAAAGGAACGGAAAGCGACATCATGTTTTCATAATCGTTGGAAGACGAAATCAAAAACTAAACTAAAACACAGCCCTCATTCTTGACAGCAAGGGGGCCCCCTGGTGGTTCGGGAGCCCTACGCAACTTGCGTACTTCACGTATAGGGAAGACCGGCAGTGAGCATAAGAGTCTTCTTTCAAAAACGTTTTTTTTTTTTTTAAACAGTAGTGAAAGTACATTCCAAAAAGTACATTTCATAGTTCACCCAAAAATTAATATTCTGTCATCATTTACTCACTCGAATGTCATTGGAACAGAAAATAAGATATTTTGAAGAATGTTTTTGTCGATACACTGTTGTTTTGGATCCCATTGACCTTCATAGCATGGCCAAAAATCATTAAAAAAAATAAATAAATCTTATTTTGTGAGTTTTTTTGGTGAACTACCCCAACTTTTGTGAAAAACACCTACCATGATACATAACATGAAATGTTAGCAATAAGAGAATTGCAACAACAACAACAAAAAAAAATCTTATTTTGAATAGTCATCAAAGGAGAATAATGCTACTTGCCCCCCAGATGGTGTAGTTATTGCATCAACCAGCAAGGGCCACCTCATCAGCCAAACCTAGACCCCTAAGGCTTGTCTTCACAGGGACCACAGGTGGGCGACGTTCAGGAAAAGAGGGTGAGATGAATTCTGCTCAATGCAACATAGGCAATGTTGCACAATGGGAGAGGAACTGAGCTTGGAGGCTTGTTCGATATATAATGCAGTCAAGGGAACCATAGCAAGATAGATAAGCCTCTGGGTGCAAGGTGCCATCTCAGAGGGTCAGAAAGCAGATGGATAGGGGGTGGGGTGTGCAGGGAGGCCTGGCAGACAGACAGAGAGCTCAGGCTGTCACACACGCAGAGCTGAGTGACAGCCACCAGCGTGCAGGACCAATTGCTACAATATGGCACCTTGGCCTAAGCTATCATGGGCAACCTGGCAGGCCGTTCATCTCTAAGGAGATGTACAGTGAGACAGAACAGTGCCTTTTCTCCATCTTTCCCTTTACACAAAAACATATGCAATCCTAATTGTCCTCCAACTCGAACCTCCATTACCAACTGTGACCACTTATGTATGCTGCACTCTCCCTCACTCAATAAGCAGTTTTAATTATGTTGAGTGAACAAAAGCAAACTACAACAGATGTTTTTGTAGTGTAGCAGGGGTCTGGGTGAGAGCAGGAAATTGAAAGGTGAATAAATCTCTTGAAAACAAACGCAAATTACATAAAATGTATTTAAAAATGTGTTCTTTCAATAAGCTTGATTGGAGAAAACTTTTCAATGCAATTAAAAAAAGTTTAATTACCAAATGTAAACATAATTTTAGCAGAATACTTCATTTAAAAATCTACGAAATTAAATGGAGATATGACAATAAGAATGTTAAAAACATTATGGTCTGGATCTAATATTGCCATCTGAAAGTATCTGTTTATTCTGACACACAGAGGTGGAGGAGCCACCATGGATTGAACTTGTTGGTCCAGCACATCCCACAGATGCTCAATTGGATTGAGACCTGGGGAATTTGGAGACCAGGGCAACACCTTGAACTCTTCATCATGTTCCTCAAACCATTCCTGAACAATGTGTGCAGTGTGCATTATCCTGTTGAAAGAGGCCACTTCCACCAGGAAACACCATTGTACTGAAGGGGTGTACCTGGTCTGCAACAATGTTTAGGTAGGTGGCAAATGTCAAATTTACGTCCACGTGAATGGCCGGACCCAGGGTTTCCCAGCAGAACATTGCCCAGGGCATCACACTCCCTCCACCAGCTTGTCCTCGTCCCACAGTGCATCCTGATTTCACCACTTCCCCAGGTAAACAGTGCACACGTACACGGACGTCCACGTGATGTAAAAAAAACAGGACTCATTGGAGCAGGCAACCATCTTCCACCACTCCAAGGTTCAGTTCCAGTGTCCATTGTAGGTCTTTTCGAAGGTGGACAGGGGTCATCATAGGCACTCTGTGGATACGCAGCAGAGTGCGATGCACTGCGTTTTGACACCTTCCTCCCATAACCATCATAAAAATATGCGCAACAGTAGACCTTCTGTTGGCTCGGACCAGACGGGATAGCCTTATTTGCTCTTTGTGCATCGATTAGCCTTGGGCACCCAACACTCGCCGTTTTTTGTTTGTTTCTCGGACCACTGTTGGTAAAATCTCACCACTGCTGACTGGGAGCAACCCATAAGCCTTACATTTCAGAGATACTCTGACTCAGTCACCTTGCCATAACAATTTGGTCCTTGTAAAAGTCACTCAGATCTTTATTCCTGTCAATTTCTCCAACACACTGGTTACAAGAACTGATTGTTTGCTTTCCATCTAATCTACCCAGGCCCTAATATGTGGCCTTGTTAGGAGACGATCAACGATATTAGCTTTACCTGTGACTGGTCAAATGTTTTGGCTCATCAGTGTGTGTGTGTGTATCTAGTGTCAGAATAAACAGCTACTTTCAAATGATCAATGGAGAAAGATGATTTTTAAAACTAGATAGTGTATTTACGGTGTCTAGCAGCAGGAGCTAACCAGACCATGCTAATCAGCCTAACCCTGACCCCTTGGTGATGCATATAAAGTACAGAATGTACAAACTTCGTATTGAGACCAGAACTTTAATCGTTTCTGAGGGCTTGGAGTTTGCACAGAAACTGGCAGAGTGCTATTCTAAAGATTAATGTTGGGCAGGTGGAGTCTTACTGGTACTGTGGCGTTGCTTCTGCCTGTTTATTCACCCTCTGCTTTCAACCAACCTCATCCTCTCCAGCATGTCATTCGTTAAATTTACAGCCATCCACAGAGCCGGTATGCTAATGAGGTTTATCCACAGGCTCTTTGGAGGAAACTCCCACATGGTTCATCTTTAGTTTTAATCCCTCTGACAACCGTCATTCCATCAGCATGCGAGTCCCTCCCATTGGCTTTTACCTAAAAATAAACAAGGTGGAGAAAGAAGGAGAGAATCAGACAGATGGATGCATGATGGCACGTCATACATTATGGGGTGGGTACCACTGTCCAACCTGTAATAATCAGTTTGCAGACAAGACAGCCATGTTTGGATTTAATCACCTTCACATACTGGCAAAGCAGGAAAAGGGGCAGTCACAATGTGATCTAGCACGTTCTTATTAGATATAATAATAATATAAAAACACAATCTTAGCCATCAGAACGACTGACTCATTCATTAAACTCAGAGTGTTTCCAGAGTGCTTATTAAGGCCTCATCAAATCAGAGTATGCCCACGGAGGGCGCCGTCTCAGTTGAAGGGGGCTGAGAGATGCTCACTCAGTATGCAGCGCTGAATTCATTGCTAAGTCTGTTGCCTTTTATTTTGTGGCTTGCCCATCGATCCCCTGTGCCGCTGAACCTTTGTTTGGCCTGCAAAGCCCGAGACATAAATCAAGGTCTGACTACAGAAAGTTTCTCCACAGGAAGTGGAAGAGGGAGTGAACTGCATGAGGCTGTAACTAGGATGGAAACAAAGCAACCACAAGACATTTTGTGGAATAATATACCATCAGCTTTTTATAATGAATATGAAAAACATGCTAGGTGCTCTGACAACATCTAGCGAAAGCAGTGGAATGTTTTTTCATTCCGGTCATATTTCACTCAAACATAAAAATAAATAATAGTAGTAGTAGTATGATTAATAATAATAATAATAAATGAATTGTAATTGTTTAAAGTTGTATTTTAAAAATGTATGGTCATTAAAAATAATAAAAATCTCAGTTAAATGCGAAAAATATCATTCTTATAAGCGTAATAAAGAAAATTACAATGTATATATTAAACTTCATTGTATTTGTTGTACTGATTTTTTTAAATAAAAAAAAATTACGTTCATTTGTGTAAAAACATACTCTAATTAAAATCACTGTTAATAATAATAATAATAAAGTATTAACAGTCTTAAAAACAGGCTTTATTTTATGAAATGTGACCTGAAAATGATTTGGTGAGAATTATTTATAAAAAGTGGTCTAACAAGTTCCTTAAAGGAACAGTTTACCCACAAATTTCTAACTTGTAACGATGTATCACTTCTGTGGAACACAAAAAGTATAGAAATTTGTGAAGACTGTTAACTATGCAATGAATTTTTTTTTTTTTTTTTAAATGCAAAAGCCCCAAAAAAGTATTGTAAGGTGATCATACAACTTGTGTGCTACACACCAGGGGTAGCCACATGATTACTTTCAGGGAGGAACAAATCAAAAAATGTTATATTATTCACTGAAAAATTACAGAACTATGAACTATTCCTTTAAAAACTTCTGAATTTCTACATTTGCTGTTCTAACTTTGGATGGCATGACTACAGACAGCAACAGCAGTAGCAGCACTCACAGAGAGACCGCACATTTCTCCATTTGCATTGTTTCACGAGCAACCTAAAGCTTTTATCTCCTGGGCACAATCCGCAACACAATTCACCACTGCTGAAGCTCCAGGAGCTATAAAATCACCATTATGGCACAAGTTGAGCTGATAGGAAATTCATTTGAGAAGCACATTAAGTTGGAATGGTATGCATGTGTTCCCTCCCCCCGCAATCCCCTTCCTGGTTATCTTCAGCTTTGCTCTGTAGGAAACTCATTAGCTTCTTGGAAATAAAACTCTGGCACACTTTGTCTCCATTTCTGAGAAAATTAATTAGAGAGAACAGACACCATCGCCGATGTGCCAGCCTCTATTCTGACAGTTGCTCCTTTCCCCCCCTCCCCAAGTATCATTATTTCCTGCTGTTGTTGTCGCTTTAGAAATGCTCTGTGCGTCTAAGGGATTGCGGTATTGATCCACTCAGACCTGTTAAAAAACTCTGGATTAAATTTGCTCGTCTCTGTGTTTGCTGGTCATGCTTTTAAAAAATACTGTTTACTGTGTGAGGGGAGATGGTATTGAATTTTAGTGTCTTGGTAGTATATTGGGCCATTTACACATCGCGCACGCTCCATCTCTTTAACACAGGCGGGCAGAAAATTACATGGGATATCTTGGATCTTTTGTTTATTTATTTATTTATGGGTGTTAACAGAGAAGCTTGCGGCGCTACACAAATTGTGCTACAGCTTATCTTTTTGGTCTGTAATATTCCTTACTGGATACTCCAACTCTATCTGTGAATGCAATACATGTTTTTCCCGTATCGCCAAAACCAATCACATTCCCTCCCTCCTCACCGCGTGTGTGCACTTGTTAACAGATAAGGCCAAACTCCTTCACCAAAGGACAATCATAAAAGGAATAACAGTGTCGTCTAAAAATGCAGATACCATAAAAATAAGTTCATATTATTAGTAGGGCTATCAATTGAATATGTTCATATAATGTGATTAAGACATGTTCTAGCATTCAAAAACAGAGCACAAAAGAATGAATCTTCATACACCATCTGAAAACCGCACTGTTCACAACAATATGCTAGAGAACAACAAGACAAAGCACCCGGCCAAAGACATCTTCTGCATGTGAAAGTATTTTTTAGAATAATACCATGAGCTTTTTATAATCAATCACAAAATAGGTGTTAGGTGCTCTGATGACATCATGTGAGAGTTGTGGAAAACCCAAATAAATCAAATACTGGAAAAAAAATTATTAAATAAACTATTTTGCTTTTCTGCATTGCATTGATGTTTTGGATTATTTCCAAGACAACTAAAACCGTCAATTAAAAGGTAAATAAGTAAAAACTAAATCTAAATATAATTTAATGTTAAACTAAGTTTTAAAGTTAGAATTAGCATATATATAATATATATATATATATATATATATATATATATATATATATATATATATATATAGACATTATGGTCTACATTTGGGGCTAGAATTGTTGCATTTTTCTAAATAAATAGATTGAGATTCACAAAAATGTATTGAAATAATGAAAATGAAATTCACAAATAAATAAAATGAGATTTGCAAATACATTTTTTTTTTACAAATGTGTTTTATGTCACACAAACAACTCTGCCTGGTATTCATTTGTGAATCGCTTCCTGGGCATTTGTGGATCGCTGCTTGTGCATTTGTAGATCACAGCACGCATTTGTAGATTAGCATCAAGAGACATGCAGACAAATCCACAAATAAGTGGACTCCAACAACCGTTTACTCAAGCCAATCTTAATCTATTTATTTGGTAATGATAAATTTTTCCACACACACAAAAAAAAAGTATTATGTTTATACATACAGGAAAAAGAACAAACAATATAGACGTCTATAGTTATCTTTTGTAATGTCTATTTAATGCCTTACCCATTTATGTTTTGAGACTTCAGAATACAGTATATTGATGCATGTGATTCACTGACAAAGTGTGTTTTTAGTATTGGTGAAGTATTGCTTTGACAAACCTTTTAAATGCCAGTTGACTGTCCTCAGTTTCTCTTTATTGTTGTCCTCTTTTCTCACTCTTGATTGAGGGCGGAGTAGGTTATTGAACTCTGGGTCAAACACCAGAGGGACTTGACGCCCTCTTGTAGGAGAGGTGATTGGGAGGTGTTTTTTCCAGCGGGAGCAGGTCGAGAGGAGCAGCATCTCGGTGATATAAAACATTGATCAGCATTGATTTTGTGTGTCTGCGAGTGCACCGCCCTCTCCGTCTCTACTCGCTCGCCTCCTTCTTCCTGTCTTTCAGGCTAAGCTATGAAACGATGTTTACTCCACCGTTTCTTAGTGGGCGGCATTTTATCTGAACAGAAGATGGTGGAAAAATCTATACAATAGATAAATAGAAGAAAAAAAATGTAACCTTCTTAGGGAATGAAGGAAGAAGAGGGAACCAGGGACAAAGAGAGGGAAGAAAATAAAACTGGTCCATTTTCTGCCTCGTGCCACAAGGCGTGCAAGTGTCCTCTTAGCATCGGTCTGCAATTCATCCTGCAGAATGTATGAGTTCCATCAACACCATCCTAAACAAGACATTAATCAAAACTGGACTTCAACTGAATGTCTACTGCAAAACACGCAGTGGTTTTCAAGTTACAGTGGTCTTCTAACGTTGTCTTAAAGTCAACATCAGGAATTGACTGGATTGTGAAAAGAGGAGCCAGAGGAGAGGAGGTGTAGATGAAAGATTATAGACTGAAACCACAAAGAACCTTGAATATATGTCATACTGAACAACTTCATATAGTTAAACTTCATCGTTGTAAAAACTCTTGTATCTGCTCAACTGGACTCTGATAGAGGCTGGCTAGAAGCCCCAGGGGAATCTGAGTTCGAGACCCAGGGTTACAGCCATGCTTTGGCATTCTACAAGCACAGAAAATCTGAAGTTGCATTTCATTTCTCACTCTTGCGTAGCTATTAAATCCTGCGCTCTGGGTTTTCTTCTGCAAGTTCAGGCAAAGGTGACGCAATGTTAAGAGAGTCAGCGAGGGCATCAGCGCCTTGCTGCAGAGCTCGGGCGCCTGGCCTTAAGGCCCCGACCGCTCGCTAGTGAGGCATGGAGGCCACAGTGCTGAAAATCCCATCAAGCCGCAGTTCCAGGTCCACGCGCAAGAAAGATGAAGCATGCTAGCTCATCAGGGGACACGGCCAAGCCCTGATGCCTCTCCTCTTCTTGTCCCCCACCCCAAAACTCTCTCTACCTCTCTTTCGCATTCACTTCCCACCACTTCCCTTCAGGGAGAGTGTTGCAAGGCCAACAAGCCGGAACCCCATGCGCTAGCCTCAGGGGCTGTTGCTCGCTTGTTGAATAAAGGAGCTGACTAGCTGATTGATAGACCTGCACCAGTCCATGCCCCTTGCACGTTTCCTGGATCACTGCTTTAAATAAGAATCCTTTGCCGGGCGGCCCGGTTTCAGCATTCGTTAAATCTGGTTCTTGATGGATGGCACCAATTTTCTGCCAAACCCAGATGAGCCACCTAAGCATCCCCCTTTCCCTTCTCTGCCTCAGGTAAATCCCCCAGAGCCAGAGTGAACAGGAGTATTCTAAAACGGTATCAATCACACCAAAGGCCACTCTGCCATGGAGCAATGTTTCAATTATACCTCCCGCTCCCTCCCGACTATATCGGCCTGTCCCGACACCCCCGTTGTGCCCTCCGGCCAAAGCTGAGAGCTCTCCGTCTCCCCGGCAACAGGAGCCTCTTTATCTCTTTTAATTCATTTCAGGGTTATTTATAAGCAACTCTATCATCCCCCCAAGGGTTGTACCAACCCCAGAGCTGACAGATGCTGCCAAAGCTAGAGTAAGCCGCTCTTGCCTGCTAGCACACCACTCGGTCCGAAAGATATCGTCTGGAGCCCACTGGGCCCTGAGCTTTGTCAGTCTGGCGCGATGGGAGACAGACGGGTGAGAAAAGTTAAGCAGGTGCAAGCCCATAGTCTCTGGTGCGTCAGGGTCATTTGTTACCCAGCAAGGACAGACAAGTTCCCCTCAGACACGACTCGGCAGATGGGAGGTCACTCTTGCGAAGGCGGGAAACCTTCAACTGAGAGCGGTTTTAGCAGCCCTGCAATTTTACAAGTCTGACCATATCAAACACATAAACTGGATAGTGAATCATCAGGATGAACAATTCTGGAATTGACAGCTTATTCAACACAGCTTTTGCTCTTAAAGGGACAGTTCACCTAAAAAAACTAAAATTAAAGGGATGAAAATTAAATTTGTCATGTCATCATTTACTCTCACGTCGATCTAAAGAAATCAGAGATTTCACTCAGTACATTCCACAACAGTCTGTTCCACCAAAACTTTGTTTAAATAAGCTTATAAAAGGATTATTAAAAAAAATCCATATGAATCGAGCAGTTTCATCCAAGTCCTCTGAAGAAACAATCACTTAAAATGAAGGACGAAAGTCATATGGGTTTGGAACGTCATGAGAATTTTCATTTTCAGGTGAACTAACCCTTTACGCAGAAAGTAATTAATTAATAACCTTCTCTGCCTAAGCTCATCTCATTCAAGTTTGTGTACCTTTAAATATGGCAATAATGCCAAACACCATTGGTTCTTATGCATTTCATGACCAATTGAGAAGATTCTATCTTTTCCCCACATAAAGCTGGCTTCAAGACTTCAAAATTAGTTTAGTTCAGTGTGAGGGCAAGTAAATTATACTATTTTAAGTTCTGTGTGAGACATGCCTTAATTATAGCACACGGCCAGACTTAATTAAATTGCATCAGTAGATCTATGCCTCTGGTTGTTATGAGAAATTAAATGCTCCCCACCCCACCATCTGCATCTACCTAAAAATGAATAAAAAGGTATATTTACTTGAAAGATTTATAATCCACCATCGAAAATAAAAAGAAAATGTTATCCATTCAGTCAAATAAATTCCCCGCTTTTACATCAGTGTAATTCTGAATGTCATAAAATTTTATAATTAATGAAACAGTCCGCCATCTTTCTCCATTGCTCCCTTGGCTAATCAATGTCACATTCAATAAGCACCCATTTATGACATTTTGAAAGTTTCAGCTTCAGAAATTACAGCTAATTTTTCTCAATCTCCTCATTTTTTCAGACACTGATTTTGAGAGGCATCGCAGTTGGTGAACCAGAGTTTTACTTCGGCACAGTTCATAAAGTATGACATTACTCAAGGTCAAGTAGCACTCGAAGCAGCCAAGGTCCTGTTTCCAGCAGTAACCCCCTCCTCCCATTGCTTAGTTTCAAAGCTTAACATGCTCGTCCATCAGAACAGCTGGGTTCTCAAACATGAATGATCCACTGTGGAGATCCTGCCTATTATCAGTCTCATTAAATAGCCCAGTCTTTACGATCTCCTTCCGGCCATGACTACTGATTAAAAATTCGACACTAAATGAAGTTAGATCAATGCATATTTCATTAAATCATCAACCCTTGACCAGAACTTAAGTTTACCTTTCACACAAGGCCCGACATGCGTCATCGCTCAGGGAACTTGTGGATATGTGATGCTAAATGTGGCATGTCTGCCACAAGGGATCTTCATCTTCAACTGTGAAGCAAGAAAAAGGAAATCTATTAAAAGCATGCTTTTAACCACTCAAGTATTTCAGAAAGAGTGCATGTATGGAAATGGTTTAGCAGGGCCAGAGGTGCTCTAAAGTGTATCCACACAGAAGAAGTTATCATTTAATGTACCATTCCACCAGATGAGCTTTTTAGATAGTGATACTCAGTTTTCATTAGCTTGAGGATATCTGCTCGTTTCTTTTATTTGCTATGCACAACCGAATGTTCATTGATTTTGAAATAAAGAAAAAAAATTATTGCCACAATTTGGAGATTTCCACTATTCCACTCATGAAAAAAACAGCCTAAGGTGGGTTAGCTGCTGTCTCTGCCTGGCCAAGCTAGTTAGACTGGTCTGCTTTGATGGTTTTACAAGGTTTTTGGGCACTTTTGGGCTAACCGGTCTGGCTGCAAGACTAGATAGCCACCTATACCTAGTTTAAACTGTTGTTTTCAGCACACACTGGCACTTCTAACTCCATATGGCACAAACGCAAAGCACCTAATTAAGACAATTTAAACGTATCACAACCATTTGTTTTCAGTAACTGACATATTCTCAAGAGAAACGTGCCATTCAATTAAATATTAATTGAAGTGAAGTTAAAATTAATATTAATTGAAGTTAATATTAAGTGGTGGGAACAGAATGCATAAACAACTATTGGTACTAAAAAAGAGACTCAGTTCATCGGTTGTTGAAAGAAATGGGCAGCGTTTAAGTGACAAAATGATTAGAGAAGTCCGGCATACTGTACGTCAAGTCAGACATTTCACCATATTGAGCTACGACATTGATTAAATTACAAGGTCAAAAAAAAATACAAAAAATAATGCATGATGATGAATCACTTACAATTTAATCAACAATCTGCATTTGGAAAATAAATTAATTTCCATTTCACTAAATACTTAAAAGTATTTTAAGTAAATAGGGTCAATAGGCTCTTTTGCCTATTCTAGGCAATTTTGATGTCATGTTGACTTAAAGGTCAGTTTAGACAAATAGATATTTATGGACATGATATGAAAGCAATTTTGTTTAGGGGGAAAACAAGGATTTGTTGTCACTCTCAAAACTCTCATATTGTACATACATATATAAATATTGCATATATATAAAGGAGCATAAAACCCCATATTTGCTTCTCTGATGGCATACAAACTCAAAGGTTTGAAGCCAAAACTGCAGTTGGACCAGCCAGCACACAATCTGGTTCCATTCCTTTTCATAAACCACAATACAACAAGTGGACTTTTAGACATCTGATCACTGGTTCCTCCCAGAAAGACTAGTAGTATGGTATCAGGGGGTTGGGGGGAGTTGGGTACACACACAGCCAGATACACACCTGCAAGTGGAGCCGATGGGCTTGATTCACCCTGGCACAAAAACAGAACAACTGGCGGGGCTCTTCTGCAGATGGGCACGCAGGTGGGCATAAGGCAGGGCAGGGGGCCTCTGCCAGGTTTGTGTCGTCCTTGTAGCTCGGAGTAGGTGCACTTCTTTTTTTCCAGTTGATCACATCTGGGCTGAGGTCCACAATGCTTTCAAAAAGGGAATCAATGTGAAGCTGTACTGCCCCCTAAAGGAGCTTCATGGAACTGCATGGTACTAGCAAACACTATAGGCTATATTCTCCACGCAAACTTTACGCCTCCAAATACCTTGAACTTAGAGGAGAATTTATACAGCTCCACAGCAAACAAATCCATTTATAGCTGATGAAAAAGATATGAATGCACAGTTGGAGTAAATACTGAACAGATTTCGTCTAACAGGTCATTCCATCACCAAGCGGTGGAACGAGAGCTTCAATTGGGTCTAAATGAGAACAGCCGCGTTGTTTGTTGTTTTTGGGCACAAGTGCGCTTACTCACAATGTGTCACCATGAGTCATTGAGCTTCTGCTGGTATAAACAACAGCCGCGCAAAAACAAAACTATTTGTCAGTGACGAACGCGATGGCACGTGACGTTATCAAAAGCCAAAGCGTATCGCAGACTCCGCCCACTTCGTTAAAATGACCCTCTCACGACGCGTTACGCCTAATTTCAAACAATATTAGAACGCTGTCTTTAGACCCAAAAACTATATCATTGTAGACGGGCAAAGCCACAAACAGCATTGATTTCTGAGGAATGGAATACAGACAGCTAATCGATATGAGTGTGTGTCTTCTGCAGGCCGTGAGTGCAAATCAATGTCGGGCAGGCGTCATTGACAGGCAAAGTAAACCTGCTCTAAAGCACAGTTAGTGGTTACCGCCAACATTTTAGAAGGGGCACATGTTGTCAAAATCAATTTGGTAAAAAAATATATAAAAAAAATACGAACACTCACATTCACAACAAATTGCTTATTTTAAGCATTGGACCTTTAGATCTAACAGATCAAGGGGTTAGATCAGTTTCAACATTTAACGAGACTTTCATCAGGCTAGCAGCTATCTGTGTTGCGCATGAGGGTGAGTAAATCATGATAGAAATTTAATTTTTGGGTGAACTATCCCTTCAAGTAAACGTTCATGCTGTTAAATACTATTTTACTTTTGTAATGTGCATTTCAAAGGGAAATGGAATATTCAATACAAGATGATGCAGGGCAGGACTTATGCCGCATTCCAGGCAACCTGTAACCCGTGTTTTTCCAACTCGTAACTGGGAGTACATCGATCTAGTACGAGTTCACGGGTGGGAAGTCACGGGTTTGACTGCCGTTCCAGTGCACTTTCACGGGTATAAGGTTGGAAAAACACGGGTTACAGGTTGCCTGGAACGCAGCATTAATTTTATCCTGAGGCATCATGCACCTGTTTTTTAAGGGGGCAGCACTGGTTCTCTTGGTTCACCTGGAGCCCTAGGCAAGAAAAGACGTGACCAGAAGATAAAATACCTTATTAACTTGGCAGTTCTTAAAATTAGTCTTTAGCGGGGTTGTATACTGGTAGTTTTTGTTTAGCAGCAATTTATAAGCGTTAGGTGCGACTCGATTGGACTGAGCTCATTTAAATATGTAAATGTGGATAATTCGCATGTCTGTTTTTTTAAACAATCATGCAACTTAAAATAGTTCACCCAAAAATTTAAATTTTGTCATCACTTAGGCCTACTCACCTTAGAGTTTTGTTGACTCACCCAGTCTTTTGTGTTTTGTTGAACAAAAAATTATTTTAAAGAATGTTGGTAATTACAGTAACAGTTGATGGCACCCACTGACTACCATAGTAGGAAAAAATACTTTGGAAGTCAATGACTACCTTCAACTGTCTGGTTACCAACATTCTTCAAAATATCTTCTTTTGTGTTCAACAGAAGAAAGAAACTCATACAGGTTTGAAAACACATAAGGGTGATGACAATTTTCATTTTTGGGTGAACTATCTCTTTAATTATCAAGATATTTTTTTGGAAGCTGCATTTAAAATCAACATGGTTTTAAAAAAATCTGAGGGGTCAAGTAGGATTTTGTTTATCCATCGGAAATCGATTGAAGTGTGACAAGTAGTCTCAAATGTATTGGAGATGGGAAAAAAATAAGATGAGAGGGAAATTTATATTTTAAAGCGTTTGCGTTCTCTCACAAATGTTTTGCATTCCCCTGAGTTCTTTGCAAGTGAACAGTTTCTCTGATGAACGCAAAATGTTTGCAAGAGAACACATAATGAGTGAATTTCTTTCCTTATATTCTTTTCCTTCATGTCCCTTTAGGGGCTTTGTACAAATGATAGGTAGTCGGAGCAGAAAGATTAAAAGAAATAAGAGTGCTTGGAGACGTCAACTGAAAAGGAAACTTGCTTCAGAGGAGGAGCAAGTTATTATATTTTGATGACATTATGAAGACAAAATGTTTCTTCTTTGCACCAATGTATCGTGCACATCAAATCCAGAAACATTCAATAAAAAAGACAGCTTCTTTTATAATTATATGATTCAACTTTATGAAATATGTTTAAGTATTCAATGCATTATCTAATATATATATATATATATATATATATATAAGCCACAACAGAAAAAAACCTCTAAATTCTTTTAATGTGGTATTGTGTTGTAAGTCTCGTCCAACGAATGGGCCAAACAGATTACCGTCAGGGCACCCTTGGTCTTTGCCCTTTCCTGCTCATCAAATCACTACTCAACCTCTGTCCCAAACTCAACTAAATGATTTATTGATCCAGGGCAACCTCCATATAACCTGTAAATTACCTCAACACTGTGTCATTATCTACCAATGATGAGCAGGGCCCAAAAAACCAAGAAGATGCCTCTCAGGAGAGACTTCTTTCAATGCCGGACCAAAGTCTGATTCAAACTTTGATCAGGCTTAACCTGCTTTGCAATAATTACTATTCCTGTGAGAGACTAGAGGAGGCTGGAGGTTCAATGAATCCATGGACCCATGACCGCCCTGCCTGAAAGCCTCGTTTGAACTTAGCGAAGAGATGCGGCCCAATCCGCCAGTAAGGAAAATGAAATGGAGACTAGGCAAACCGGCACTCATACTGCTCCGTAACCTGTGGACTCCTAACTAACTAACTATAACTAACTATATCTAAATTATCAGTCACCGCCTTATGTTTATCATGGCACATGCATACATGCAATTAAAACACATACTGAAGAAGATTTACATGTCACAAAAAATTCAAATAAAACATCTTGCTCTTGATTATACTTGGAAACTTAACGCATTATAATTTGAGTGACAAAGTCAACAAAACCATGCCATAAACGTTATTAACTTTTTCATTTACTGTCCACAAATTAGAAACATGATGGAAATCCATACTAAGATACACAGAGGGCTGAGGCTAGCAGAACTAACTGCATAATACCAAATAAACTAAACTAATAACCACTGGAAAGACGAGCCAAAATTTGTATCGTATCAGTGCCAAAATCCATGAGCTGCATGTGCTGATAGTCCAGCAACACTATCAAATGGGAAAATAGTGAACTGAATAGAGTGGGTGGTACAATTTGTAGGGCAGTACAATTAATGCAGAGGAGAAAGTACAATTAATAACTCATAACTCTTGAGAGAGGTCAAAAGTTTAATGGTACCATTTTACTTCAATATCAGCCTAATTATATTCAGAAAAAAATACTGAAATAAAAGTACAGGATTTTCTTGTCATGCCAACACACTTCACAAGCTTAAAGTGGAGGACTAGAAAAGCAGGTGAACACTGCCCTCCTGTGACACTCTGGAGAACAATACTTTCAGGGCAGCTGGTCAAAAATTTTAAAAAAAATTCTGAGAGATGATTACATTTAGCATGGCTTTACCAGGACATATGAAACTCAAAATAAAATGTAAATTCTGCCCAGTCATGCCTGAAACACACATGCCTGAACTCAAATAAGCACTGGTTTAAACGACACAAATGTATATGCACAAAATGAATAAATAGTTTCATTCACTAACATGTTTTAAAATAAAATAAAACATTAGTGTATTAGTCACACACACACACACACACAGTCTATGAGATGTACAAACAAAGCATCTTTGCTTCTGGAAATGTATATGTTCATACAATCTGTTTTTACGACGAAAAAAAAGACAAAAAAAAGCATGAAATTCCAGTCTGATGAAAGCTGACAGTGGTTTTGCTCTGGTGAGTTTCTGTAACATCAGCAGTGTACAGTCTGACTGGGTCAACCAGGGGCCCACACTGTCAGGGGTCTATCAACAAGATGTCCTCAGGGTAGAATCCACAAGAACACAGTCCCAGCGAAGAAAATTTCCCAAACCGGAAGACATCTCTCTACAAGTAAGTTATTAAAATACCATGACGCAACACTCTAAATTGTTATTTGAGGTACACAAGTTCTGGAAAGGCAGCTGCCACATGTCTACGTACTCTGCAGCTTCTTTTAGATCAGACACATTGCTTGACAGATTCATCGTTTCACCGGAGTGTACGAGTGCGCTTTTGCAGTTGTGTGGGAAGAGCTAAAAATAAGCTTGAAGGTCGTAGATTAGAGAAAGCTTGCAGTGTGAGTCGATTGCCGGCATGCTGGAAGAGCGTTAAACAAACACAACAAACACAAAGGTGACCCTTGCGCAGCAAAAAATATAATCTGATAAAGATTAACTGACTAAGCTATTAGCATTGTGCCATTATTGCAAAACAAAAAATTGTCAGCACAACATAATCAGAACAAGATGAGCAGCACACTTTCAATTTAATATAAACAGGAAAACTAACTTCTGTAAATTATGCGGCAGGAAACTTTTGTGTAAATGTGGCAGTAATGGAGTAATGCTTGACCAAGGCCTGTTGGTGATGTATTTGGCACTACATGATAAAATAGTATAGCAGTAGAGCAAAAAAAAGACTGCTGGCCATTTCCAAAGCAGCCACAGACACCCATTACTCATACATAATTCTAATGTGATTATTAGTATGGCAGATTATGTGCAAACAAATCATGCACAGCCCAAGTTTACTGTAGTGTATACATATATATATATATATATATATATATATATATATATATATATATATATATATATATATATATATATATGGGTTTCAGAATTGGGATTGCTTGCGGTTAAAAAGCCATACATTAATGTTATATATGCATTCGCAAAATCGTACATTTCAGAGAAATCAATTGATTTGCTCTGCGGACAACATTAGAAAGTAATTCAAAGTACGCCTTGTTAGATGAAGGCTTTTGTGCATAAGTTTCCCTTTTTAAAAATGCAGATGAGAGAACATGAAGCATACATTGTGCAAAATTACCCATCACAGCCCCTCAATAAATCCTTAACATCCTTAAAATTGGTTCATATTTGGCCACATGCATATCAATGCTTCATTCCTTTAAGGTTTTGTGCCGGTCTTTTGAAGACATTCACTGTTTAAATGCAAGGCACGTATTAAGACATTAGCCTCAGATATGTAATGCATGTTTAACTAATGGTGCTTAACGATCATATCCAAGCTGATGAAGAATCATAAATGTGCAACTGGGACCTTGCTTCTTAAATTGTCCTCTTTTACATTGTAGAATTTAAACCCTGGAAAAATAACTTTAGCTAATTCCCTGAAAAGAAAAATTAACTTCAAACACTTTAAATGGAAGACATGCTCGAAACTCCAGATGCTTCCCATAAGTCACTGAACCCATTCAAAGTAAGCAATTTCATCAAGATCAACTGGATAATCTGTTAGATGTATTGGCTCTTTGTTGTCATATCGTTCTCCTTTGTAACTTTTCCATCGTCCAGCTGGTAAGTAGATATCCCTTTCTTGCTTGCCCGGCTCCAGGACTGGTGCCACCATCAGGTCATCTCCTATCAGAAACTGTGAGTCAACTCTATAAGCAGTTTCATCACTGGTGGCAATCCACCATAATGGGCGAATTATGGGGTCCCCGGTGTCCAGAACTTCTCCAGCCAGTTCTATGACCCTGGGAGCCACAAGTGTCTCGTGTAGCTCAGTGAACCGTTGAGCAATAGCCACCACCTCATCATCGTACTCCCATGGGGGAATGGAGAACTGCATGGAGGGCATGAAAGCAGCGAGCTCCAGCCACCGAATATAGAGCTCACGGTCTGGTAGCTTGCCGTTTCCATCTGTACGGTTAGGATAGGCATTGCCTCCAATCATGTCTGGCAAGATGAACTGGTAGCCCAGGATGCTGATGGTGAGGACGGTTGGGATCAGGGACTTCAGGCCAAGTTCGTAGCCCCACACGGAGTCCCGGTCGATCGGACGGAAGAAACAGGAGATGTTCTGAGAGCCGTAGCCAGACCGGAGCTCAGCACGCTCGTTGAAAGGGATGGCCATTTCGGTGTAGCGGCGAGTGAAGGTGCTTGGGTCAGGGAGGTGGGCTCGGGTTCTGAACTGCCAGGGCAAGTAGTTGGTCTCGCCTGCATCCAACTTGAAGGAGGAAATGGCGTATTTGTGGCGTAAAGAGCGAAGCTGTGTCGTGAACCAGTTGCGAGCTTCTGGATTGGTAAAATCTAGGATTCCACCAATGCCATTCCACCACTTAACCAAGGCAGGAAGTTGGCCTGTCGGCTCCATCACGAACAGGCCTTTCTGTACACATGTCCCAAAATTAGCCGAATCATAATTCACAAAGGGATGTGTCCACAGGGATACTAGGATGCCATCTGCTTTGAGCTTTTGAAACATGGCAGAAGCATTTGGGAACTTGTGCATGTCAAACTCAAACTCCCCATACTGACTGGAGTAACGATCATCAAGTTCTAAGTGGCTACAGTTAAAACCATATTTGCGTATGTTCTCTGCATAAGTTAAAAATTTTTCCTGGGTGATGTTAGTCTTGTGTAAAGCCCAGGTCGACCATATTGGGTGCCGGAACATTTCTTTGGCGGGAACTTTGTTAGGTTTGGGGAAGTATCGGCGAACCATGACCTTGTGGATGGAGGTCACATCTGGGCCCACGCAGACTCTGTAACTAAGTTCAGCATAGGGAGGTCTTCCAGGTGCAGGTTTGTACGGACTGTCCTGATACCGTGCCTGGAAGTACATGGTTTTCTCTGTATCATTCCAGCCCAGGTGGAAAGGCACAGAGTCATTGATCTTAATGGCAGTTGCATTGGATGAGAGCCAGTAGCGTTCCAGGATGCCACCAAAGTCATGGCGATTGGAGTACACGTCACTGGTGACAAAAGGTTTGGCTGCCTGCTGACCCGAGATGGCAATAGGCCAATGCTGAACCGCAGTCTCAGCACCACCATACCAGTATGATTCATTGTAGGACATGGCATGTTCCACTGGCCGATCCGACTCCAACTCTTCCCAACGCACACGGTAACACACCACTGTCTCCTTTGGCTTCACTGTCATAATGAAGAAGTTCACCTTGCCAGCAAACGAACGAGAGCAGCGAAGGATCACATCCTCCTTTGAGCAGGAGTCTAGATCAAGTGTACCAGACCTGAAATCAGCAAGCATAAATAAATTTATTTTAGGTTTATATTGGTCATGTTATTTAAAAAAAAAGAAGAGCTTTTATAAGTGGAAAAATGTATACTGAATTTAGTTATCAATAAACTGATTCTGCACTCAGACAGATTGTACAGTGTACAGAGACGACCCAAAATAAAATAAATCATTTATCATACAAAATACCAACAAAAATGTCCCTAAAACAGTTATGCATTATTTGTATAAATGTATTGTTTATTACATGTATTGTTAATTACATGTATTGTTTGTATTTGATCAATGACATGTTTTTTTTGTTTTTTTTAAATCTATTGGTCAATTAATGTATACAAAAATATATGAAAAATTGCTTGAAAAATATATTTAAAATCTTTTGAAAACAATGATTTCATGCATTGAAGTTGTTAAAAAATATGTTATTACTTTTTACTTGACAGAACATTTGGTTTGAGAACGTTTGGTTTGAGTCATTAAATTACCTTTATAAAAATGGTATAAACATTTTTCAAACCCATATGAAACCAGCAGGAATGCCGTGTCAACTTGGCACGCATGTTTTAAATTATTATTTTTTTAAGACTTAATGGACACTCTTAAATACATGTCAATGACCCATTTTACTTGTGTCTGCTATCAGAACATTTTGGGTCACAACCCACCAGTTGAGAACCACTGGACTACAACATTTCTCTCTGTGAAGATTTTTTATGGTATCAGAAGAATATAAGCACCATGTCGATGCATACTGACCTGAAGCCCATCTTCAAGACAATCCCCCCAGCCTGGTTGCGGATGAGAAAGCCATCCTTATTGAGATCAAGCAATTCTGTCTTCAGCAGGTCAGCTTTACGTAGGGAGGCAATATAGTAACACCATGCAGTCACTGCTGCAATCACTAGAACCACACCAATAACTCCAGCCCCGACCAGAGGCCGACTGTCCTTGTTCATCTTCTTGATGGACACACCATCCGTGATCGTTCCTCCTGCGCCTCCTGGGACTACTTGGTACATTCTGAGTCTTAGTTTTTTATTAATTCACAGTTAAAACGTTGTATAGATGAAGTTTAATTGATAACCTCAAGGCTTAAATGTTATATGCACTAAAATAGATATCATTTGGTAGACTTATGTGAGAAACTGAAGCGGAGATAACCAAAGTGGATATCTTGCTAAATATGTGCAAAATGGAGTCTTGCATCCATTTTTCCTTGTAGCATTTTCCTCTTGTTCTTTATCCTTTATGAGCCTGAGGGGAAAGGAGTGGCAAAGAGTGTCAATGTAAAAGGTTGAAACAAAGTCCAAACAGAAATCTACTTGTCATGCAGATGTAGGAATCACAGTACAAACTCCAGTATTAAGTATTCAGAAAACACTATAGTTTTAGCTTTGATATCGCCCTGAATTGGTCTATTGGGAGGTAAAGGCATAAACAAAAGCAGTTTATTCATGCTGCCAAGGTTTCTCGCTGTGGCAGTGTGTGAATTGACTGCACCAGAGGACAACACAAGGGCCTCCGGGTCTGCAGTATGCAACGCCACACCTGCAGAATTTTGAGACTGGCTAAGTGCCACAAGACACACTTGGTACAAATGAAAAGCACAGTTAACGGACAATGTTTTCTACTGAAGAAAGACCTAGAAGAGCTGAACTGCTAATTCAGATGGTCTCGCATTCTGTTTTTGAGGGATATGTACAACACACTGATAAGGCGCAACAGTGACTGCACTCTTTTTCAGGGGCCTTCATTCTGGAAGCGTCTCATTTTGTCAATAGTCACTAAATTTGAATTAAATCAATGATATGAATCACAACATTACAACATTTGAGAAATAAAAATGTTGTACTTCTAATCATGAAATTATACTATACGTATCCCATGAAGCACTGTGAATGATGAAGCCAAATCAAATCACAAGTTATTCTCTATAAATTATTGATAATAAATATAATGCATTATATATTTGAAGCTTATATAGTTGTGTGAGGGTGTAAGGAGACTGACTCAATGTTTTTTGCAATGATTTATGGAAGTGGGCTGTCACTTTTGAGCCTTTTGCTATGAACATTTCCATGGTAAGATTAACTTTAAGTTGATCTGACTGGCAGATCGCTTTTTAAGATTGTGGGTAGCAGGGGTGTGCAGGCCCAATGAAACGGGTTTAGCGGACTAAGTCCTGCGTATGTCACCAGAAAGAAGTTCCAGAGAACTGCAACAAAAGAAGCAGTTATAGCATATATGAAAGAATCATGCACAATAACATCTATACGATGCAAAATCATCAATTTTGCATTTCTAATTTAAAATCAACAAGTAGGTTGCCTAGTGGCTAATATAACTAGAACGACTAATGGCTAGACTAGTATAAGCTGTAGCAACAATGTTTTAACGGGGATGAAATTGGAAGATGTGACAGTACAAAAATTCAAATGATTATACAGAATTATAATCATGGTAGGTCTGTCTTGCAAAGTGTACACGTTGTTGTAAATCTAATTATTTTTGGAGAAAATTGTAGCTTGATTTTTGCTTCTAGAATGGACTGTTCTGCTCTGTTCAGAACTGCTGATTATGCACATGTTCACTGGTAACAAGAGGCATGTGATTCTGACAACAGTCACTTCAGTTCTTCCCTAAATGAAAGAAGATCTTGCAAAAGATCTTGGTCGACTGAATAAACAACAGTGAATATTTGACAATAGAAATGTTTAACAAGGATACTTCATAGAGGGATACTTTGCCAGGCAAATGATTAAATGTACGCTAATGGTTAAACACCGCTGAATTGTGACACAGTGTTGCAGAAGTCTATCTTGACAAGAAAACATTGGAGGGATGAAGCAATCGTGTACTCTCACACAGCACTCAAATAAACAACATTTTTTCTTATTCAGAACATGCGGCAACATGCGGCTTAAAAAACGTGTTCTTCGATCTCTTTGCACCCTTAATTTATTCCAAATAGACACTCAAACAGGGAACTGAATGCACATACATGGACAAATAGGTCAGAGAGAGTTGTATCAGGTTGTATGATAAGTGAACTTTAACTAAAATAGCCACAGCACTAGAAACAACAAGAATAATATTGGCTGAGCTGTTAAAGATATTTGCATGCTCGTTTTAATAACTCAGGAAATATGAGAGCTAGCACGCAGAAATTACATAGGTCAAAGTGTAACAAGTTCTAAGACATGTAGTAGTAGCCACTACAACCACATTGAAATAGGTCTAAAACTCCTTAAATGGTCACATTATTATAGGAAAACTGCACCAAAAAAAATTATAATAATAATAAAATAAAAGGTTTTAACAAAACAGTGCGGTATTTTATCGCATAAGGGTACATGTGAAACAACAAGACAGCCAATGGTCGATTTATCAGGCAAAGGGGTGTCGACTCTAAAACACACGCAGGACCTAAATTCGTCGGGTGACAGGACGGATTTGCTATTTAAATGCCTAAACATTTCTAGTTACATGATATAGCATACTTACCAGCTTTAGTAGGCTACTGTAGGTTTCGTGTGCTGTTTCCTTTCACGAACGGTTCAAGACGCTGAACCATAGGGAGGAGTTTATTGGGCGACTCGCTGTTCACACAAACTCTGCAACTCTGGGAAATTGAGTTTTACTCAGCGAGTGAGAAAGGTTTGCTTTTGTCTGTCTGTCAGCCGCTGAACATAGAAGATAGTTGTTTGTGGAAAAAACAACAGTCATAATTTGTGAGTGTTTGTTTTTATTAGTCTACCATAGAAAACAACGCTTACCTGTTTTCTGTCAGTCTCTTACAAAAAAAAACTACAAAACAAATCCCGCCAAATACCAGTTACTACAACTACTACTTTAAAATTAAAACACTGCTTTATATTAATATGTGGATCATCCTTTGAATTGCATATGGTGTACAAATAGTTTGCCTATTTTATGAAAAAGAGTTTTCTACCACTACCACTAGAATTGGCCCCCAAAAAACTAAAAACTAAAAAAATCTTGACTGATCCAAGCAGGTAGAATGACCTGCCTAACTCAAGAAACGGCTCATTACTTTAATACTAAAACTTACAATTCTGTCACACTCACAGCACTATTGTTGGCTTGATTGCTTCTGCTCACCTCACTTGTAAGTCGCTTTATATAAAAGTGTCTTAGACATAGACTTCTTTATTGTCATTGTAACAGAGTCACAACGAAATTCTCTGTGACCCAATCCAGTTTGCAGCATATAAAAACAACAATTCCGACAAACATTAAAATGGCAAACAACAAATGGTCTGCTAAATGATTAAAGTTCAAGCTTGAATTGTCGAATTTACATTGTATGCAAACTATGGTTACCGTGGTAATGTTGCAAAAATGCAAAAATAACACACTTAGTGGGCACATCATAAACGTAGTTTATTTGTCATGGTAATGCACAACATCCAAAAATACATTTTACAGTCATTTGAATGAAGTTGCACCCAAGCATATTTTACCAGGCAGGATCTCCAAACACGTAACGTATCTAAATAATACACTGTAAAATGACATTATCAAACTGAGAGAGAGAAAAAAAACACATTATAAAAAATGCACAAACACTGGCTTTCAGTAGTGCTTAGCTTCGGAAACAAACTCTGGGTGGATGATGTAGTGTCCAACTTTATATGGCTTCACCACATGGAAACAGCTGTATCCTTCACTGCAAACCAAAACATCTAGATTTAAGAAGGATAATCTCAGACATTCAAATGCATTGACAACTGAGCCATGTTTATGCTGAAACACATTTACAGCTTAGCGGAATGAAAGATTAAATTACAATTTTTAAGATTACATTGAATTATATGTCTGAAAGATCAGGCCTATATCAGATCAGTGTGTGTGTGTGTGTACATATATATGTAGGCTAATATATACATACATATATATATATATATATATATATGTATATTTAATTGGGAATAAAATACCTGCAATCAGCAGTGGACTTTGAGCATGGTCTTCTGTGATGATGGGTAACCTGGTGTTTGAAGGGTTTTAAAGATGGCATGATGTCCATCTGTTGGTTCCAAGCCGATCTGATACGATCTGTGTCTGAATATTTCCTGAATACAAAGAACAAATTACCCTAAGCCGTGTGCAAGATATGAAGATAACTTATTTGAGGACAAAATCATAGCATGATCAGTTCAGAAATTGATAGTATATTCAGAGAAAACACACATATCAGGTATGCAATGCATTGGATTGCATTTTACTTTTAAAGACACAGTGCTGCGATACAGGGTAATATCTTGTTTATTCAGATGCATAAAGTAAAGTCATGAAATAGCATTTAAGTTCAACTAAAACTATTTATGCAATGCCCATGCAAATATGATTGCAAAAGTTTTACCCTTGTGTGTTTGTTGCATGAGCAAAGTTGGTTTGTTGTGGTTTGAGAAGCCAGGCAGCAGGTGGCAGTGTACAAACTGCAGAGGAGACCTCAGGTGGTTTGGAGTCACTTTGCGATGAGCTCTGCATCGTTGGTTGGTGTCCTGTCTGCTCGTCTTGAGGGCAATGATAATAGTTTTTCAGTTATATTATATACAAATATATTTGATATATTAGTCTGAAGCTGGTGCTGTGCAACTGATATACTACACTGATTTGCTCAACCTCAGCTGACAAAGAATGCATTGGTATACCTGGATACTGGATAGATATGTGTCTGACTGGAGGTAGAAAAGAGTTTGGAGGAGCCGTCATCTGAAAGTGTTTCCTTGAGCCATATCCTGTCTGCAGCATTCTTGGCATCAGGAAGTCCTGGGTGGCAAAAGGGATTCAGAAACCAATCCTAAGTGGCACTTAATAGCCTGTAACACTGATCCCGAAGAGGTTAGATTGTTTTGCTAACATAGTGAGAGTCGATCCCAACCTCTGATCCCTGTTCAGTGGTTTGGAAACAGTGTAACCGGAGCCTCCTGTACAAAGCCCCCTACATGTAGGTTGTTTTGCAGAATCAAGCGGCTACAATGTTCCCAGGCCTGGTGAATTATTAATGATTTGTCAGGTCAGTTAATTGAAAAATGTTGGCTGTTGTTTACAGCACATTTCTTACCTCAATACTGCATTTTAACCCAATTGTTTTGCTCATTCAGCTAAAACATGTCATTCACACGTCAGCAATAAAATAATGCAAATCAAGAGAATGCAAACAAACACCACATCAAATTCAAGTAAATAATTAATGTAGCACACCAGTGCTTGATTCTCAATTTTCTTGTGGTTAGAGACTTAACAAAAAAGAATAAGGTGTAAATGCTTGTCACACATATCTGATATATCTAACCCCTAAAATCTGAATTTAAAGATTTATAACTTTTAATGCAGACATTAAACTGATCAAAAGCGACCGTAAAGACATTTATGATGCTGTGAAAGATTTTTATTTTAAATGAATGCTGATCTTTTGAACTTTTATTCATCATGAAAATACAAAATTATTAAGCAGCAAAATTGTTTTCAACTGTGATGATAATAATAAATATTTCTTGAGCTCCAAATCAGCATATTAGAACTATATTAGAAGGATCATGTGACACTGAAGACTGGGAACATGGCTGCTGAAAATTCAGCTTTATCATCACAGAAATAAATTCAATTTTTAAATATATTAAAATAGAAAACTTTTAAATTGCAATAATATTTCTCAAAATCACTGTTTTTATTGCATTTTTTTATCAGATAAATGCAGCAATGGTGAGAAAAAGTCACTTCTTTCAAAAACATAAAGTATGATTTCTTTCCTGAAAAGTTTTAAAATGAGACCATAGAAGAAACGTTCATTTATGCTGGCGATCGTGCTATAATTGTCCAGGAAGCTCTTACCGGCCGTGGATGAGGATTGTTCCTGCGATATGCAGAGGACGGCCTGGGCCGGGTGGGTTTGACCCGAGCTGGGTAACTGAACTCCTCTGAGTAGGTGCTGCTGAAGTGTAGCTGAGGACCCATTTCCTCTGTGTACAGTAAGAGTGTGTCTGCAGCTCCTTGACTGCGGTCAACCAGACCTCACCCCCTCCCTCTCTTCAGCACCTCTGCTCTTGTGCGCTCATGCATCTCATCCTGTACCCTAAATCCTTTCATCTTTCCATGATAAGTCAAATAAGTTGCCTCAAAAGAGAACATTTTGTCATCGTTTACTCAGGTTTGAAACTACATAAAGTTGAGTTAACAAAATGTCTCACTCTGCCCCTTTTCTATCTACACATTTCGGATGTCACTGGATTGCTTTGAGATCAAACTTAAGGTTACAATCACATTTGAAATTGTAGTACACACAAAGCACATCTGAAGCAATCATATGGGATGTTATTCTGGTATTCTGGCCCAGTTCTGTATTAGACGTTCCACTGAAGAGAGAAAAAGAGAGCTGGCAATTGGATAATCTGCATAGGCATCCGTCTGTCACCAGGATTGAGCTGCCATTGTTTTCATTTCCCTGTCGGCCAGTGATCAATAATTCAAGCCTTAGATCCTGTGTGTCTTTTGTGGCCCCTGTTCATCTGGGCCAAACTGAGAGTTAAACAGGTGAGGAGAGATCTGTTTATCGGTCTGGACAAATGCCCTAAATAGAGCTGGAAAGAATAGGGGCAGAGTGATACTTTTAGTACTGATTATAAGAATAAAAATAACTAAAAATGTTGATTCTAAATTTTAAAAAAGAAATCTACAGAATGTATCATTTATTTAGCATTTCATACATTTTGCTAAAAATTGTGATATTGTGAAATAATATTGCAATTTAAAATAGCTGTTTTCTATTTCAAAATATATTTAAAAAAAATTAAAAGCTGTATTTTCAGCATCGTTACTCCAGTCTTCAGTGTCACATGATCCTTCAGAAATCATTCTGATATACTGATTTGCTGCTCAAGAAAGATTTCTTCTCATTATCAGTGTTGCAAACAGTTGTGCCGCTTAATATTTTTGTGGAAACCGTGATAAATGTATTATTTGATGAAAAGAAAGTTTGTTTTGAAAAATTAGTTTGAATTAGAAATCTTTTGTAACATTATAAATGTCTTTACAGTCACTTTTGATCAATTTAATGCATCCTTGCTGAATAAAAGTATTAATTTTTTTAAGTATTAATTTGTCTTTAAAATGACTTCATTTAAGAATTTGAACATTAGCAAATTTTCCTTTCTCTGTGAATGAATCATACCACTATGCCATAACTTCAGAATGCTAATGTTCTGACATTAGACTCCACATTAGAAAATAACTCTATGATACATTAAGGCAATCTGCTCATGTCATTGTAGCTACAATATTGTGGATGACAGTAATTAATGTGTAATCCTATATGAATGAAAGGAGTTCTTCATTCATAAGAGATAATCAAGACAGTCATCATTTAACTGAGCAAAACTGGCACTTATCCACAGTCCCTGTCAGCACCACACAAAAAAAATCCTCCTTGTCTGTGCCAACACAAGTAAATCAAATATGTCTTTCAGCAACCTATTATGCAAAGGACAGCTTTCAGGTTACTCAGATAGTTCCACAGGGAAAAACGTTCCATTCATAATTATTGACACAAAATGGGTTTGAAGGGAGGTTTCTGTCCAGGTCTACTTTTAAATAGTCACTCAAATGGAGATATAACCTAATTATATTTGTGTATCATTAAGCTCCAACTTAAGCTGTTTGTTTAACAAAACAGTAATATTTATCTTTGAAACATTATCGACTGGTGTTCGTAATCTTCTCTCTCATATAGGTGTTCAGTGACCATAATTCCACTACATGTAGGTGACCACATTCAACAGATCCGCTCACTCTTACTTAGCGTCAGGTTCCTTTTTAAAGTGACTCATGATTTATCCATGAGTTCCATTCTACTCCCGACATATCGCATTTGCATGGGGCAATCTAATTTAGTCAGTGTAAACAAAGTATAGTTCGAGAAGGATTCCAGAAAGTAGCTGATTTTAAAAGAGAGGGGTGATCTTTAATGAAAACAGAAAAAACACACCTAAAAAAAAAAAAAAAAGAATCATGGCAAGGGAATTATTAAACACAAGGTAGCCACTTTAAATTCAAGTTTTCAAGTTTTCAGTCCTCACAGGAATACATCGGCCATGCTGTAGACTTCTCTGCACTGGTTCTTTGATGTGTCTAGTCCAGTTTATTGGTGCTTGGCTTTCATGGTTGCTTTCAGTTTGGTGTAGATAATCCCAAAGTTCTGCAAACAAAAAGCAGTGATCAAAACAAATGAAGGAAACCTCTGGGATTACAGATTGAGATTACTGATAGATATTCAGTTCTAGCCGACCTCAGGTCTCTAGTTTGGTATACATCACCCACGGCTCACCTGGATTGCGTAATAGATTATTCCAAGGTATCCAGCTATACAGCCACCCAAAAACAGGTCAAAGGCGGCCGGCTTCACCCTAAAAAAAAAAAAAAACAGTTATAAAAAAATCAAGGATCGGTGTTAAAAAGGAAACTGACTGAAAACATTTTCGCTTACTAAAATTAAAACTACTGGAACATTTCTAAAAATGACTCCAAACCTTACTAAAATAAAGGAAAAAAATTACCATGAGTTAATTTTAGTTTTAGCTTGTGTATTATTAAACTAAAATTAATAAATAAATACAAATAATACACTGAAAGTAGAAAACTGAAAATACTAAAACTAAAGTAACCAATTGAAAATAAACTATTATACCCCTGGATCCAAGAGATTTAAGGTCTATTTTAACACTTTTTACACTTTTTACAGGGATTTAAACACTATTTACTTAATTAATATACATTTATGCACAGAGTCTGTAATCGAAAACTTCCCTACTGTATAGAATACGAAAAACAGGATGCCTAAAGTGTAAAGTCTGAATACATAGTATTAGAAAAATAGAAGGCGAAAAGTCCCTGAATGACCTACTTCCGCGAGATTCTGAAGTGTGCATTCGATGGACACTTTACTGTCCCATGAGGCCACGGGAGAGGATTTATGAGTGGCAGTGAAGTGACGCAACTGACACTGGTTGGTCACGTGGCAGTAACAGTATAGAACGTACTTTTTTAACTGTCGTGGAGTAAGCTTAAATTCAATTGTAGTACTCAGACAGTATACAATTTCAGACGCACCGACAGTTGTAATCATTGGTGCAAATTCCGTCTGTAATTTTGGTATTTATAATCTTTCATTAAAAGGTAGTAACTTCCGCTCCACCTTTGATGTTTCAACCTCTCCCCTGCAACCATCTTTCATTTACAGACCATCAATTCTCAATGGATAAAATTCATCCAAACCTCTTTTACTAGCTGAATATAACATTTCATTTGGAAATGCATCACATCTCTAAATTGTTTCATCACAAGACCAATCATAACCAACCAATCACAAGACTTACTCACCTGTACATCATCATTGGTTGGCTCATTTGATCAAAGAACGTGATTTCAGGATCCCTATAAAAGTCAGACAAAACAAGCTTACTATGTCTGTATCTACTAGTGTGTGTGTGTGTTTGGGTGGGTGTGAGCTGTAGTTTTGCTTTTTGCAGAAAGTGTGTCGGTAAACATTGTTTGAACTTTTTTGCTACTGGCAAGATAAAAATATGAATATGAGTGTATGCGTATTTGCAACTCTAGTACAATATGCATCTGTAAACCTGCTACAGAAGTCTTTTGAAGTCTTGCTTCAGGCCATTGATGAGGTGAAATACTGTGTCTGTGTGTACCTTCTGTCCAGGTTGAACGTGTGTCTATGGACCTGCTTTAGATAGTGTTTGAACTCCTGCTCCAGGCTGCTGATCAGGAGCAGTTGTCCTGGTTCTCTGTCCAGCAACTGGACGGCTCGGGGAACAGACGTCATCATGCTCATCAATGAAGACAAATGGCTGTCTTGAATATCCTACATAGCACATAAAGGTTACTTGATGAACTTTCAACTTGATGAAAATTCAGCTTTGCCTTTACAGGAACAAATTTCACTTTAAAATATGTCAAAATAGAAAAACGTTATTTTAAATTGGAATAATATTGACAGTTTTCACTGTATTTTGACCATATAAATGCAGCTTTGGTGAGCATAAGAGACTCATTTCAAACTTCCAAATTTTTAAATGGTAGTGTATCGAAATTGTACCAATACAAGCCTGATAAAATAAAAACAGAGCAGAAAAAAATGATTACCAAACTGCCCTTGAAAACCTGCATGTCCTTAGCAGAGCCCTACAGCACAAAAAATATGATATATATTAATGAAAAGTGGAAACAAAGACAAAAGTGGTCTGTATGTGCTTTCAAGGTTGCCGTGAACATTTAAATTTGGCGAGACCCTCCAAACGTTTGCCTCACCTTGTCTGAAAGATTGTACATGAATCTTGCCAAGGACTCAGCAACTATAATGGCGTTCCGCTTGAGCTTCCTGATGTCCACTTGTGCCCTAAATATACAAGAAAAACTGTGAGATGAGAAATGGTGCATATGTCATTTTAAAATGTAGTCTGAAATGTCTGCTATAACAGAGTTGCATTTCATGTAGTCCAAAACAATTGGATAGGAAACTTGATTCACACTGGTTTCAAGGATAAAAAATGGATTTAAAGGTCCTGAAAGAGATTGTTTTTGTGGAATGGTACTGGAAAATATTCATCTAACCTGACAGATGTCACTGACAAAAAGTGACCGCAGGCCACACTCAGAAACTTTGTTCAGCCAATCAGAAGACTTTGAGGCTCTTTCCACCTGTCAATTATTTTGCACATTCAAAAGGCAGCCAATATATGGGAAGCAGGAAGCTGAGTGGTAGCTGGAGTGAATCATTCAGGTTTACAACATATTCAGCTTCATAAGCAGGTGTCAGTTTTTAGTTTGTTGTGCAAGAAGCTGTGGGTTTCTTTGTGGGGTGGTTTTTGAAAAGAGTGGACGTGGCTAATTCACTGGCTCCATCTGGCAGACGTTCCAGAATGGGATTTGCTTACAGAACTTTAACTTTGGAAAATTTTGGTAGATTTTTCTCACATGGTGTCCAGGATAGATCCTCTCAGCTCTGATTTAGGGTTCTCAATATGCGACAGAGTGAATCCTGGGATATGTTTCATCCCATAGCGCTCATGCTCCCAAGCCACGTTGGTCTCCTGCAGGTTGATCTTCTTATGGACTGTTCCAAATCTCACCCAGGGGAACCTGGCAGAGATTATCTGTAAACACAGAAAGGGAAAAGATGTACAAGAGGGTCAATTGCCAATCACCAAAGATTTGATTGAACATAGACTGACTTCCACTTCATGCATAATTCAACTTAACCTGCTCTAGCTGCTGAATGAAGCTGTACTGAGGCGTTCCAGGCTTAGGTGGCCGTGAAACGTGTAGGAAAAGCTCATCTCCGGTGCCAAGAGAGTCCAGACATATAACGAATGCCACATTGTCATGCAAAAGGCTGGATTCTGCATAGAGTTATAAAAAAATGAATGCCGTCAAGATTCTTATCTTGTTTAAATACCTCTTGCTTGGATTGACAATACTGACAATAGTGTGATATTATCAGGCAATAGTTATGATGGCAAACTGAATAAGATATAATTTTATTCCTTGTCACAAAGGAAACATAAAAACTTTTTGAAAATTCAAGAAACAAAAATTAAAATATATGTAATATATCAAATTCTCACTATTGACTAGTTTCTTATTAGCATGCATATTACTAGAATATTGGCTGTTTTTAGTACTTATAAAGCACATATTAATGCCTTATTCTGCATGACCATATTCTACATCCCTTAATCCTACCCAATCCCTAAACTTAACAACTACATTACTAACTATTAATAAGCAGTAATTAGGAGTTTCTTGAGGCAAAAGTTGTAGTTAATAGTGAGAATTGGACCCTAATCTAAAGTGTGACTATACTGTATATCATGTTTTATAGTATGAAGGCTCATACTTTTTACACTCTTAAAAATAAAGATTCTAAAAGAATTTTTTCACAGCGATACCATAGAAGAACCGTTTTGGGTTCTCCAATAAATCAGTGAACAGTTCTTAAAATAACCATTTTCTTCTTAATGTGAAGAACATTTTATATAATCTGAACTACAATTTTCTACTATAAAGAAATTTTTGTGCTAAGTAAAGTTTCCATGGATGTTAAAGGTTCTTCATAATACCATAGATGCCAATAAAGAATCTTTATTTTTAAGAGTTTTGATTGGAGAGTAAAATGTGTGTAAAGAATACATATTGGCATTAATTTGCTTACCTGCATGGTCCATATTTTCCTCCAGCCAACGCTTGGTGCCAAGGAAATTATATTTACCACCACCAGTCAGGGAGAATAAGAGGTGGTATCTAAAAGATTTTGGAAATGTGATGCAAAATTTAAATGCAAAAAAAGAAAAAAGAATGAAAATGAATCAGTTGATCTACACATCTATAAACTACTGTGTTCATGTTGCCAGTTTTTCAATTATTTTCCTAACACAAATATTTTAGGTGGTAAAACACAGAATGAACTAACGGAGCCTGGTTTCGTGGATCACTGTAGAGGTGATGAAAGAGTCGAACCAGCTCGAGAAGAATGGTGACACCACTGCCATTAGAATCCGCACCATACGCCAGCCCCTATGGCACACACACACAAATCACTCACACATACAATTTCATAATACACTTTAAAATGGGTAAATAAATGCCCTTCAGTAAATACAATTTCAAAATTATCCCTATTCTTTTGGCCAAAGGAGAGATAAAGTATCAATGATATGCTAAGCATACAGCCAAGTACATTGTTTTCAATGTATAAAACGCCAATGGAAGTGATCTGGCAGGTGGTGACTGTAAAACTCATTACCAGTGGGAACATTTTACCATCTGAACCCGTAAAACACAGTGGTAATGAAATGCTTTGCTGTGATTACAAGATTACCACAGCATCATTACAGGTACATAACTCAAAAGTGTAGGTCTTTATCAAAACATAAATTCAATAATGGGAATCATATGGAATTTAACAATCCATATTTCAATTTTGAGAAAGTTTCCTTAATGGCTCCATTAACATTTGAAGGTGTGATTACACAAACGTTATAATTTTTTAGAGATTCTCAAACAAATTATTCTTATGAGCCTGTACTTTTTAACAAATCAAAAAAATTCCCGTAGCTCAAACAGTAGAGCATCGTGCTAGCAATGCCAAGGTGATGGTTTGATTCCCACAGATGGGAATGCATGAACTGATACTTTTCGTTATTTTTAGTGAATCAAACACACAACTTATTATTTACTGCATGATTAATATCTCTAAAAACTCTGAAGTTTCCAGCTCATTATTTAACATTATCATCACATAAGATTCATTATTTTGGGAATTGGTATGGTTGCATATTTTTTATTCACTTAAAAGGGAAAACTCATAAGGCTCATTCTTTCGGGAATTGGACTGGTTGTGGTGCATGTTTTTGATTCACTTAAAAGGGAAAATTCATAAGACTCATTCTTTCGGGAATTGGACTGGTTGTGGTGCATGTTTTTGATTCACTGGCACCACTTTTACATAATGAAAAGAGATTTGGAAGTTCTGAATTACAAGTTACAACCACTTGTCAGTTCCCAACACAATATTTCAATACAATTTTCATTGGTGGGGCTTTGAGATGCCGGTTATATGAATATGTTAATTTCTGACCGAAGTGTTTGAGTAAAGGTCAGTTCCCACAGCAAGTGAACCATGTCAATTGACAACATGCATAAATCATTCGGAATCATGTTTTAGGGGAGTGTGATGTATTATGTGACCAAAAAATGATTAAGGATATATTAATGTACACTGAAAAAAGGTTCCTTCGATCTTGATCTCCCAGTGTGTATGTGTGTGGACATTAATGAGGGTGACTTACGGGAGCAAGACCAAACGTGTCATAATGGGCAGTAATTACAATGGTGGGTGGGTCTTCTCCAGCTCCAGGAAGTACTCCCTTGAAATGAAGCAATAAATCCACTTGACTGACAGGTTTAATTATAGCTGAACAGTTTTACGTTGTACAGAAAAGGATAGAGTTGTTGTGTGTGGCCAGCTGCCATTCTCACCTCTAAAGTAATGATGGTGGTATCAGTAATAGGCTTGATGGGGGAGTTGTTGCTCACTAATATTTGGAAGCCGGTGGCGGTGATGATACTACGGAGAACTGAGAAAGAGCGAAAGTTGATTCACATGGCTTAAAATTTACAGTAAATCCAATTTCATGAATATTTACGAATAGCAATTAGTACATGCAAAAATATTTAGGCCAACATTTTTTAAAGATTTATGTATTTGAATTGCGTATTAATTCCATTTATTTGGATTACACCGTTTTAACCTAACTAATAAAGTACCTTAAATTCATTGAAAGTCTTTGGGATGTGCTAGAGTAGACTTTACAGAGTACTCGACTCTTGCATAGTCAATAAAAGATCTTGAACAGAAATTGGAAATAAATGTTGTGATGTTATTTCCATCAAGAGGTGCAACAATTTTTGGTCAAGATCTTGTTTTGACAATGCAAGAGTCCAGCACTCTGTAACGTCTATTCCAGCACATCCCAAAGACTTTCAATGAATTTAAGGTCTTGGACTCAGAGGTGCCAATTCATGTATGGAAATGATTCTTCATGCTCCCTCCCAACCATTCTTTCACAGTTTGAGCCTGATGAATCTTGGCTTTGACATCATGGAATATGGCCACGATTTGTCTTCCTACATGGTTATTTAAGAAATGAAAAGCTACACACTCCATCAGTTAGGGTTAGAAGAACTGTTGCAATAATGATCCAGTCATAGACTCTTAAGTATTTGCCTATTTAAATCCAAACAGCGACTTTTTTTTTTTTTGGCCTGGAAGTGTACATTTGAGTGTCTTCAGCTTTTTACAGCAGGAAGGTTATTTCGTAATTTTTATGTCTGCTGGCACTCTGCAGTTCCCTCTCACCTCTCACTAGCACAGAAGCAGACTTTGTTGCTGCAGCCTGACTGACTTCTTCATACATACAGAGCAGCTGGTCATCCTCTGGGACCACATACACAGGCATGAGGGTCTCCTTCTGCAGGACCTGAGATTCCGCCACCATGAAGCCCTAGAGATGGTTGGGGAAATTTTCTGACCTTTAGCTAACCAGGTTGGGGAATTGAGGGGTATCTAATGTAATCTGCTTACTTCGCTAATCACAAATAACCTACAGTTACTGGAAGAAACAATGAATCAGCAGTAATATATCAAGCGTAATTGTGCAAAAATGTTCCTGAATGACCTGCACTATATCCTCTGGTACAGACGAGAGATTTTGGGGTAGCAGTATCAAAACCGCTGCTGCATTCTGATTTTTGGCCTCTAAGTAGCTTTCTGTGGTGAAATCAGGCAGCTTCATGATCACACAGCGGCGAGTCAGAATCGTGTCCGCAGCCGATCGTGCCTCTGCCACCACAATAGCTCCACGGCAACCTGAGGGTCAAAGGTCAGAGTCTAAATGTCATGATCACCTTTGCACATTTGATATAGTGACATGAGTGTGTGCATTCTTAATTAAATCAGAAAAAGATCATTTCCATTGGTGCGTTTCAAGTCTTACTACATCAGTAAGGAATTCAGAATAAGTCAAATTCTGTGGTATGGCATCTTATTTAAGTGTCTCTATTATGCTTTTTCAGATATTACCGTGTTATATAGCTGTTTGTGAATGTTTAAGGTTGGCAAAGTTTCAAAGATCAAAGTGCATGACAAATAAAGTTATTGTCTCCCAAAAGAAAGAACCGACTGCCTGAAATGAGTCATCAGTAATTCCAGTCTTACTTCCTGCACAAACCTATATAGGTTTGTAACAAATTCGCATAATGCCAGCCTATGGTCTTCATTGGATGCCCGCCAAAAAACATCTACTTTGACCCGCCCTCAAACAATAGTTGTAGCTGAGGCCTTGAAGAGTTTGGTTTTTGTTATCGAGAACATGCTGTTTTCTGCGCTGCAAAATCAAATCCACTTTGCATGCACTTCCAAAGGATGAGAATTTAGGCTCAAATTGATACAGTAAAACCAACACAATCGTTACTGTTCGTATCACTGTGTATCAAGTGCTGAGGAACCCTCAACTAGGCTGGGCCGTCTAACCAATCAGAGCAAAAGGAGAGGATGCTACAGTGTATATTATGAGAAAATTACAGTTGTTTGACCTTGGATGCATGTAAACCTACTGAAGGAGGCCAAAACATAATTAGGAACCTTTAAAAAGCATAGTAGGGGAACTTTAAAAGGATATCAAGGCTATGTTTGAAGTAGCATACTGCCTGTTTCCCATAATGCATTGTGCTTGACTTGTAGACTTAAAAGAATAATTCACGGCACGTTTTGAACGGCTTAAGTGTGAGTAAATGATAATAGAATTTTCATTTTTTTGGTGAACTATCCTTTTAAACTGTTGTGTGTTACCATGTTTGTCCTGATGTAAGTTGTATTGCTGCATCCTGTAGGCGTTGAACCCATAGGAGGATGCTGCGGGAAGGGCAGATGCATGTAGGAGATGCACTGACAGCAGCAGCAGTGCCGCCACTTTAGAGGTTCTGAGAGTCATGTTGATACCCCACATCTGAGTTCGCCCAAAGAACCAACACGTCTATTGAAAAATGCAAGATGGAATATTAAAAAACAATAATAAACCCTTTTTTTCCCCAAGTGTGTGAACACAAAGACATTACAGGAGGTCCATAGACAAATTTATAATAAAAAAAATATAAAAAAATTACTAATACACTCTTAAAAATAAAGGTTCAGAAAGGGGGTTTCCACACCGGTGCCATAGAAGAATCTTTTTGGTTCTCCAAAGGAACTTTCAGTGAACAGATTTTAAAAGAACACAGTTTTTTCTTAGTGTGTAGAACATTTTAAGAATCCAAAGAACATTTTGTGCAATCGAAAGTTTCCAATGGATGTTAAAGGTTCTCCATAGGTAGCCTAAGCAATAAGGTACTATAGCGTCGTGCCTGCAACCCCTTCAGATGTCACTTATGATACAATTCATGATACAGCACAAACATTGAGTAGCCTACTGTATTGTTTTTATAAAACGGTTACCATACAATACCATTAAAGCCAAAAAAATATGTATAATGCAACTTTCATGAAGTAAAATCACTGAAAGGCTTCCTTCCGCTGGAAAAAATAGCGGTTAAAAAATAGTCCCTGACCAGCAACAGAATTAGGCTACATTGTTATGACAAAGACTGTCTTTATGAGTGAGTCACTCAGTAGCGAAGATTCTTTTTAATTGAAAGGACTGAAACTTGTTGTGAACACGGAACAACTGACAAATGCTTTGACTAGCGCTGTCAGTGTCATGGCACGGGAAAACCTCTTAATTGTTAAAAGGACAAGATATAGCAGCAGGCATTAAAACAGTTTTTTTTTTTTTTTTTTTTTTTTATGAACATATAGGACTGACCTTAAGGAAAATCCTACATCTGAATGTATACACTCCATCACTCAATCTCTCTCACACAATACTCTTCTACATAATACAGTAAGCTTCAATAAACAATGTCAATTGAGAACAAACAGTTTACTCGGTCATAGCCGTGTTTTATCGTGAATAAAAAACATTGACCAGTCAGAATCAAGGACTAGAAATAGCAGTTTTCCAAATGCCAGTAAAGAACCTTTATTTTTAAGACTTTATATATTTCTAACTACTTGAAAAAACTTTAACGTGTATAAAACAAATTTAACTGTAACACAATTTATTTTTTAGATAAGCTATTTTAAATGAAAATTATTTTATATTGGCAGTCCATGTGTCGGCTGTGAGTCTGAAAAAGTATTTGGGCCTTTACAATATAGGCTAATCAGCCATAAAAATTGCAATACTGTACATCTAACAGCAAAAAGCCAGTTTTCACAAAAAGACGCAATACATGCGTCATAACTTCTGTAATCATTCAGAATATGGACACAACGTAATGAGCAATAACAATATTTGCTGAATATCAACGCCACCTTTGCACTTGAGATTTGCTGCCATGTGTAAACCTTAATTAAAAGTACAACAGATGTACTAGAATTATATTAGCAGAATATAAAGGCCCAAGCCGCCAAACACGGCCCTATGATAACTCACCCTATGTCCACATTAGATCTTCCGCAGTGTGAAAAAAACGATCCGTCTTGTGGTTTGAGCAGAATGTGGTGTCCAAAGCATGGCCGGGGAGAAGGCTTAGAGAGGCCCTCAGGTAAGCCTAGTGTACCATATGGCCCAGACGGGATAAAGATAAGATTATCAGTCCTCCCCTCCAATCCCAGACAACCTACAACATTTCCAAACCCCTCTTCCCAGCTGGAAGAAAAAATTGGAACAAAACCCCAAAATTGGAAGAAATGTGGCTAAATGTCAATGTCAATGGGCAGTCAATGTTTATTGACATTGTTTAAAAACAATGTTTATAAAATAAAATGTAATTATTCTACTATATATATATATATATATATATATATATATATATATATATATATATATATATAGTAGAATAATTACATTTTATTTTATAAACATTGTTTTTATAAATTAAAATTTAGCATATAATTACTGTCAAGCGTGTCTGTTTTTTTTTTTTTTTTTTTTTTTTGGTGGGATATATGCATAAAAATACACAGGACAAGAGAGTTGCAATTGTATATTTCAGATGTATTTACTGGTATGATTCACTACACAGAACAACAAACATTGTTAAATACTGGTATGGAAACTGTTCATGTCTTTACAATCATATTTATCGACAGAAGGGGGGGAAATATGAAGGAAAGAAAATAAAACAAAAAACAAAATGTTAAATAAATGAATGAAAAACATACCACTTGCAATAAATAACATGACCCATTGTATAGCTTCAATTAAGGCATACTCTACTTCAGTGTAGTAACAGAGAATGGACAATGATTTAGTCGTTACACAGCGGAGTGTTTATCTCGAACCAAAGCAGACGCAGAGGATGACAGACATGTTCATTCATCACATACACAGATCAGTCAGTCTTATGGCACGTCTATAAGTACCATGAGAGAAACGGCAGACAAGGGGCTTAAGGGAACTTGCAATCAAATTATTCACTTACATATCTATTGAGAGCTTATAGAACAGGCATTTTGTAGGTTATCTATTGCTAAGCTAAGAGCTATACCACTGAAACATGGCATTTTCCCTTGTCAAATAAATTAACAATGGCATTGGCAACTGAAAACATCTGCATGATGTTCAATCCCCTAGTTGACACCATAACATACAAAAAAAAGAAATACTTAGTGAATGCACCTTTACTCTTCAGTGTAGTATGAAATATTTGCCTGCATATTAATACAGCAAAGAACGTTTTGGGGAGTTTGCATTGTTGTGTTCCGTATCCACTTGAAAAGCAGTAAAAAGAAAAGATGTCATAATACTGTTCTGAAGTTATAGAGTGATATAATGATCCACATTAAAAAGACTGTCAATTTATACATCAGATCTACATTATTGTTCAAAAGTTTGAGGTCGGTACTATTTTTTTAAATGTTTTTGAAAGAGGTCTCTAAAATACAGTAACTGTAATATTGTGAAATATTATAACAATCTAAAATAAATGTAACTGTAAAATGTCATTTATTCCTGTGATGGTAAAGCTGAATTTCATTACAGTCTCCGCTGTCACATGATCCTTCAGAAGTCATACAAATATGCTGATTTGATGCTCAAGAAATATTTATTATTCTCATTATCAATGTTGAAAACCGTTGTGCTGCTTACTATTTATTGTGGAAACCATGATACTTTTTAACAGGATTCCTTGATTATTAGAAAGTTCAAAAGCATTTATTTGAAGTCGAAAACTTTTGTAACCGTTAAAGTCTTTATTGTCACTTTTCGATCAGTTTAATGCATCCTTGCTGAATAAAACATGTCCTTACTGATCCCAAACTTTTGAACAGCAGCATATAAAACATGCTATATCATAATCTCCCTTCATACATTCTCTTAATTTACTACATCAGATAAATACTGGAGTGTTACTAGGGTATGTGCTTGGTGCAAAGGGGCATCTAAATACAGCTGGCAACGGCGACTGGGTGGCAATGTACATGCAAGACGATAAGGTGCTCTGAGTGTTCTACAAAATCAACAACAGTTTCATGACACACAGAAGACAAATACTCTACAGAACAGTACAATCTTCAAATCGACGCAAGGACCTTCATACTCTGAGTGTTCGATGTTGCTTAACAGACGTGATAGAGATTTAGCCACACAGCTGAGATGAATTTATAAAGATGTTTATGAAGAAAGGCATTCAATTGAAGCGAAACCGCAAACTCAGAGTATTCTATCCCAGGGTACAACACTTAATGTCTGACAAAATGGTATTGCACTTTAAAAATTACCATAAAGGCGAGAGCACTGAAGTGTAAAATTGATTTCTGGCATCATTTTGAATGTTGGCCAAAGGCTTTTAATGCCCGTTCCATCTATAAAATAAAGAAACAATGCATTTTGGCACAAATCAGATGAATAAAATCTATTGTATGGTATCTATTATGGCATATGTATCTGGCAGCTGCTATTATCTTCAAGTAAATTAATGCAAGCGTTCTTCCCTCTCTAACAAACCTCCAAAATTCTCAAAACAAGGAGCTCTCAAAAATGAAATGCACTGAATCAGAAAATTGTACCGAATAATCTTATCTGTCTTATCTAGAGGTACATTTTTAGTTTATCTTGGAAAACTAGTATTTAAAGGGATAGTTCACCCAAAAATGTCAATTCTGTCATCATTTACTCACCCACAAGTTGTTCCAAACCTGTGCGAGTTTCTTTCTTCTGTTGAACACAAAAGGAAGATATTACCGAGACAGTTGATGGACCCCATTGACTTCCATAGTAGGAAAGAAAATACTATGGTGACAAAATTTGAATTTTTGGGTGATCTATCTCTTTAAGGTGATTACAATTCCCTTAGTCCAGTTTAACAGTGTTAGGTTTGTGTGCAGCAACCCTGATCTAAACCTTACAATAAAAACAAAAAATAAGTTCTATAAAGAGTCTCCATTAGTAAACACATCTCAACTATTCAATGAGATTCCCTGACGTAAGAATAACACCTGCTGTCAGTATCGTAGCAGATTAGTGTCTTCTATATCTCAATTTCAGGGTGTGTTCACACTTGTAGTTCAGATCAATCATACATATAGCTAGTCCTGGTTCACTTAGCATTCACACCGTCATTAAGACCGAAACTAAAGATACCAAAAAAACAGCTTTCTGAACATCCAAAACAATGCTCGTTGTATGTGCATACAGTAGATATAATGGTATTTTTACCAGTTGATAATTCTTGACCTGCTTAGAAAATGTGTAAAGGAGTCAAAACATAACTAGTAATTTCTCTATTAAACATAAATGTAGATCTGCTGCAAGAAGGATATTCTGACGCCTGTATAGAACTGTAATGGGCAACTTCAGTGTGCATGGCATTCTGTCCTTTTTAGGGTCGCAAACTGACATCATGTCCTGTTTTTGGTTCGTTTAGATGCCTTTGGTCCATGTTGCGTTCATATTTCAGTCGAACCTCGTCAGAGTGCGTTTGGAGGTTCGCTTTTCAGGGGTCTCGGCTCACTTCACACTTGAACCGCACTAACAGAACAATCGCAGCAGAGTTTGTTTTTACCAAACCAAACCTGTCAAGTGTGAACACAACCTAAGAGTATTCCTTTTATTAGTGTTTGCTACAAAGCTACTGATAATATATTAATACATAAGTTTAAAATGTAAATGATCTGAGAATTCACCTGGTCACTATACACTCCCTTTCATTAGAAAACAAGCACATTTGTCCATATATATGTCCTTATAAAGCATCAGCTAAACAAAGGCAGATATTTTAGAGCAGTGATACCCAAAAAAGATTTTCAATTTCGCTTGGTTAAACCTATAAACAAAAATGACTTTAAATAAAAAATAAAATGATTAGGTCTGACGAAAGTTCAAAATAATATTATTCTATAAATTAATATATATTTTTTAAATAAGTTTAAGTTAAAAGGAACACATTTCTGGTTTGCTGTAAAGAGGCCCTTCCTGTTTGACTGTGTTTTTTTTTAAAGGGGTCATGACATGAGAAATCAGATTTGCCTCTTTTGACATATAAGAGCTCTTTGTACTATTAAAACATCCTGCAAGTTTCAGAGCTTAAAATGTCCTTCTCATTATAAACTAAGCATTTATTTAATCAAGCTCCAAAAACAACTTGTTTTGATATGGGTGGACTTGTGATGTCACACAAATACATTTGCATATGCCTGCCTCCAGAGCATACATCGACGAATAGTTATACATCAACGTCCCATAGGCCCCGCCCACTGGCATTCAGACGCTTAACAGTTGACATTTGCCAACACTGGATGTGAGCGTTGCGTCAAAAGCAAATAGAATCCATTATAATCACTGACGCTGTCTACACTGGAAACAGTACACAGATGCCCGTTCAATTTACTTGAGTCTGCCGACAAGACGACAAATCGAAGAGTAAATAGAAGCGTTAAGGAACGATCCTGTTAAAACACTGGTTTGCGTCTCTGTAAAGACTTTAGAAGTGTACCAGCATCAGGAACTACTGGATGGTTTATCTTTAAATGGCGTCCTGGATCGCGTCGGAGGGTTATATGTTTGTTCAGATAATTTGACTGCAGATTGTTTTGTAAACGAGGCACAGTGTAATGGAGAGTTAAAGATGAAGCAGTCAGCTGTATTGAATCTGACAGCAGTTGCATCACAACCCGTAAGTAGACCTAAATGATTTCATAATGCTTTGTCTGTAAATGATAGTTTTATATGGACAATGTTTTCAAAACACTTACTCACGTGCAATATCGAGTGACCGCTCGTACGATTTCCTATGCAGTGACTTTAGCCAATCATAACAGAAGCTGTTTAATGACAAGCCTTAAAGAGGCCGCCCTTTAAAAACAGATCATTTCAGACAGAGGGTCAGAATGAGGGTTAAAAAATAATTGTTTTTCCACATTTATATATATATTTTTTTTTGTGTGTGCAAAAAACCTTTATTAACAGTGAACCTTAAGGAACATATTAAAATAATTTAAAACAATCCATGTCATGACCCTTTTAAGACAAAAAAGTTTGGGGTATTGAGGAGTCTATAGTGTGAAATGGTAATTTTTGTTCTGTTTTAAAAGATACTTGAGCAGCTGTATCGTTTTTAATGTTGCACCATGCATTTATATACACTTCAACAAATCTTACAGCTATCCACACCTAAGTCTAGCGCCCTCTGGTGATGATACAAAGACTCGCATCCTACCATAGGAGGAACCAATGACAGTTACATACTTGTGCATTTTCATTCATTATTTTTCCCCTATTTTATACTCATTTTAATTCACCCATTCTATTGTTTTTAACTTCTTTAGCAGTTACTCTATGCTGAGGATACTAACTGTGAGCTTAACTCACAGGGTTGGGACAAGAGGGGTTCAAGTGAGGGTGGGGTTACTGAATTTGACAGGCTGTGGAGGAAGTGGCTTGGCAGCACATGCAGGTAGGGTTGACTGATTTAGGGGGGATGAGGTCCAGGTCTTCATCATCGGGGATTTCGTCCAATCGGTAGCCATCCTTCAGAAGCTGAATGTTTAAATCTTGGTTTATTTGCTGTGGCAAAAAAACAGAATTAAACTAAATTGTTAGTGATCAGAGAATTTATATCATTTTGGTACAATTATAATATAAAAAAATATATAAATTAATAATACAATTATAATTTTTGTGTGAACTAAACCTTTAAAACATTAGGGTTTATTCTATGACAGGACATGCTCTATGACATGATGCCACTTTAAAATAAAAAAAAATAAAATAGGCGACTGTAAATATGCCATTGAATTAGCAGTCAATTTATTGTAACTGTGTACTGTAGAGAAGAGTTTAAGGCTATGGGATGGCAAATGGTTAAGTGACTATTTCAGTGCATAAATACCTGGCCCCTTAGACATCTCACCTCGGCTGAGGAATATCCAGACGATGAGTATCTGGACATATCGAAGTCATCGTCACTAAAAAAAACAACAACAGGAGTTACACTGTCACAATTGGACACCTTGATTTCAGATAAACAGCAACAGACCAATTAATCTGTCCCTTTGCAGCAAACCTCATAAGAAATTGCTCACATAAACTACACATAAATTACAAAATTTCTAAAAGCAATCTACGGAATGGCTCCAGAATATTTAGTTGAGCTTATTAAGCCTTATAATTCAAGAGTGCGTCTCAAATCCAAGAGTGATCGCGCCTTTTCTGTCGTTGGTCCAAGATTATGTGAAACCTGCCCAGTGGGGTAAGATCTTCCCCAACTTGAAATATTTTTAAGACTGTTAAAAGTCATACCTGTGCTCACTTGCATTTTGACATTATTATAATGGTTATTTTATTGTTTTGTAGTGTTTTTTTCCGTTTTCTTTATTTTTTATATTGTATTTATTGTTGATTGTTTATATTTTTTGCATTGTCCAGCACTTTTGTAGCCTGAAAGGTGCTATATAAATAAATAAATACAAAAATATATACAAATACATAAAATGAAGAGTCAGCAAACTTCTGTTGAGATACATCAAATAAAGCCGTCACATTAAATGTTGTGATTTCTTTCAACATGTGGACTCCTCTTATGTTTCTAGTCATATTAGACACATTTTTATAATTACAAATGAGACTTTATTTAGTCACAGTTGAGCAAGAGAGAGAGAGAGAGAGAGAGGAATGTGAAGATGACATTTCAGCCAAATTATTTTATCAGGAAAAATCAACAGCGACAATCTGGAGCCTTTTGTTGATTTATGCTGTAATTACAAGCTGAGCTCTCCAATAAACGAACAAGAACACAGGCAAGAATGAGTGTTGGAAGAGTCTGTACGAGGCTTGTGATGGACAGAACGTCTGAGCATGTGACAGACAGTGGGTGTACGTACTAAATGTCAGGGAATGAGTGTTATATACAGCAAGGCTGAAATAGAAAAACAGAGAGAGAGAGACAATGAAGGACGGGTGACCTAAAACATGACTTAATCGCAAGTGCAGGCAGCTGAGGTCACAGATATCCAGTAGACAGCTGGCAGCACAGAAAACATCACCCATCTGTGTGAGACGCTGCACGCTGGGCCTGATCATCTGTACTGAACAGCAACCACGCTATTATGGCTGAACACATGCCGTGACACATCTCATTACAGAAGGGTGTAGGCCACACAAATGATACCGATGACTTCAAGTGCTTTGGACTGCTGTCAACAAACATGTTTACTTGCTTTTTCTCAACTCTCAGGGCTAGAATCCTAGACACAAGACAAATCCTGGCCAGAACTGTACTGTTAATGGTGATTCTGCACCGAGAGCACAAAAGAAGATATTTTGAAGAATGTCGGTAATCAGACAGTTGACGTGATTACCGACATTCTTCAAAATATCTTCTTTTGTGTTCAGCAGAAGAAAGAAATTCATACAGGTTTGGAACAACTTGAGGGTGAGTAAATGATGACAGAATTTTCATTTTTGGGTAAACTATCCCTTTAAAGGGTTAGTTTAATTAGTTTAGTTTAATTAGCCCATGATTTACTCACCCTCAAGTCATCCTATACTCTTAAAAATAAAGGTTCTTAAAAGGTTCTTTGTTGGGGTATATGGTTCCATGAAGAACTTTTAACATCCAAGGAACCTTTTCCATTGCACAAAAGGTTCTTTAGATTATAAAAGGGTTCTTCACCTGTGACCCCACATTGTTGGAGTAAATTTGTATAGGTGTACATGACATTCTTCTTTCAGACAAATTTAATCGGAGTTGTGTTCAAAAATGTCCTGGCTCTTCCAAGCTTTATAATGGCAGTGAATGGCAGTTTCTGTTTTAAGTCCATACAAGTGCATCTGTCCATCATAAAAGTGCTCCACACGACTCTGCGGGGGTTAATAAAGGCCTTCTGAAGTGAATCGATGTGTTCATGTAAGAAGTTGCATCCAAAAAATGCAGAAAATGCATGGTTTTCACAAAAATATGAAGCACATTTTGACATTGATAATAATAATAAAAAATGTTTCTTGAGCTTCAAATCAGTATATTAGAATGATTTCTGGAGGATCATGTGGACAATAATCATGTGAAAACAAATTATGAAAAATGATGTTAATAATAAAGTTAATAATCAATGATCTCAGAAAATGCTACAACAATTTATAATATGTCCACTTGAAGTAAAAGTGCTCCTTAAAGTTTAACGCATGGTGTAATGAGACTTTCTGGACAATTTTGTTCATCTCTGTAATGACTTTTTGCAAAAGCAAATGATGATTAATTTTGCTGAAGTTGAAGGGTCTCGCTTTGCCATCAGGAAAGCACATTCATTTTAAATCTTTTATGCTTTGCCAGTTTCTCACACCAGTCTGAAATCGCACCAGCTTTAGTCGCTTTCAAATTAGCTGGTATTCTGATTAAATGTCAGGTTCTTTTCAGATGGAGATGGCTGGCTTTACATCTGCTAGGAAAATGGCATAAAGCTTTAATTAGAGGATTTATTTCCATCTCATCGTTTGATACATTCTAATCCTTCCCTAGCAGTGAAGCATTCTGAAATAATCATGAAAGATTTCCAGAGCATTTCCCAGAGAAGAACAGGGTGAAGTTTTTAATGTGAAGTGTGTCATACCTGTCAGTGTCCAGTGCTACAAGCGGCTTCTCATCTGGACTCTGGTCTAAGGAGGAATACCCTTTATTAGGTACAACCAACCTGTAATGAAAGTGGGAAAAAGGAAGAGGCTGTCAGACCAGTGAAATCAAAGCCCATGTCTATTCATATACATATCAATGTATGCAATTATAGGTACTTATACACATTGCTTTGATGATGATCTGCCACACAGTGATTGACTGGAAAGGTGATATGGGTTTTTCAATAGCCATTATCTTTCAATAGCCAATATCTAGAAAGTTGTGTTGCTGATGGCCACTAGAGACAATTATATTCTTCTATTTTGCATTTGTATTATTTAAAACAATTTGTCATTTATATATATATATATATATATATATATATAAAATCTAATTAAAATTCTTTATCTTTTCTATCCACAGGCACAATACCATTAATCTAAAATGGCCACATATTACCTGATATATCTACATGTCACTATTAAGAACCCGCAAAAAACAGAAGCAGTCATTTCTTTTTTCTTTTTTTTAGGTTTTATTTTTATCTATTAACCTTTAATTTTAGCATCCAATTTTTCCAAATCCTTAAGTACTAGGACGATTTGTCCTGGCAAGGGAAATCATATAAATTAGGGGCATGGCTGAGTTTAACATCATCAAACCCTGTTACATTAGCCAGAGCTGGAGAATCTTTTGTTCCTCCTCTCAGGATGAAGTTAATCTCTGGCCCTCAGGCTTTTAGAATACCGTAAGCAGGCCTGTGTGCAGCTAATCTTCAGGCCTAAAGCTATATGCTCTAAAACAGGCCTGCGGACGGGTTCTAGCATTTGCGCTAATCCTAACAGGACACCAGGGACCGGTGAGATGGCAGAAGGACTGCACTAACACTAATTAACATTCACAGATCGTACAGCCTTCATATAAAACTGCTGTTTATACGATTTGATGTTGTTGCTGTTCATATTTTTAGATATACTAAAATCAACCATTATTATGAGGCCATAAATTTGTTTTAATGAAAATGTTTCCAATAATAAAAACATATATGGTGTTTCTCATGCACAAATGTTTCATCTGAGAACCATTCGTTGGTTTGGTAAGAAAGTAGTTTTAAGTGTTCACACTTGGCAGGTTTGGTTTGATTAAAATGAACTCTGGACCAAGCCCTCCTGAAAAGTTGGGTCTCGGTCCACTTGTTTGGCGCACACCAAAGTACGGATGGCAGCGTTCACACTTATAAAAAATGAACCATAAGTGTGAATGCTGCCATCCGAACTTTGGTGTGCGCCAAACAAGTGGACCGAGACCCAACTTTTCAGGAGGTCTTGGTCCGCTTCCAAACGAACTCTGGTGTGGTTTAAATGCAACACAGACCAAAGACATCTAAACGAAACAAAAACAATGTCACAGGATGCGACCCTAAAAACGACATGCTCAAACATGTATCTAGTTCTTCTCGTCATTAAATCTATGTTGACCATTACATTTCAGTACAGGTGTCAGAAGCGCCGCAGCAGCAGATCTTCGTTTTTATATGTTCCTCCAGGAATGGAGGAATTCCTGGCACTGTTGTGTCTCCTTTACACATTTCATAAGCTGTTCAAGAGTTCTCAGCTGGTAAAAATAGCACCATGTGTACGCACATACAACGAGCGCATCTAGCCCAGCACATAGCATTGTTTTGGATCTTCGGTAAGTTCTGTCTCAAAACTAACCAAAAGAACTGAATTACAAGTGTGAAAACACCCTTTATAAGTTATAACTCATGAAAATGATGGTGGAGAAGTCTCACCTTGTTCTGGCCATAACATTATTTTTCTTGGGTTGCTGATTGACTGGACTACCCACAGTTCCATTCTTCACCGAGCCCTTCCTCGCGAGTTCTCGTTGTTTCTCTACCAAAAGAATGAATTAAGAACAATTAAGATCAATTTTGAAAACCTCCCATTGACTTACATTGATAGAATGTTCAGCATTCAAAATGTAACAAACAGCGAAGGTGTCATCATGATATTTGCATACGGAATTGTGATTGGTCTTCATTCTTAGAGCCAACTGCATACTGAAGACAGATGCTGCATCAGAAATCAAATACTTCCCTAATATATAGTATAGTACCAAAAATAGAAGTATATCTGTATACATAGTAATTGAAAAACAGTAGATCCTGAATTCGAAAAAGTACCCAGATGACCGACTACTTCTGCAGAGATTCTGAAGAGCGCATTTGATGGGCACTTTACTATCCCATGAGGCCACGGGAGAGGGTTTATGAAAGGCAGTGAAACTGTGGAATATTTCTTCCACAGACGTAAATAACACGGGTGGGTCATGTGACAGAAGCATCATGGCGTATGTAGTATGTCTGAATATCATTCATATTATACACATTCTTAATATATAGAACGTACTCATTTAACAGTCGCGAAGTAAATTCAAATACAAAAGTAATACCTAGTATGTAACTTTGAGTCTCCTCTGCATACATATTTAACCACAGTGTGTTCTTTTAAATCCAGATCAATACCATGGCAACACATACAGTTTTATTATGCGTTGAGACTAGTCTTATTAATATTCTCCATTCTGCATGGTTCTCTGGCTGGAGAACAGTTTCTTCAGGCATGAAGTCTGAGGTTGACTTCTGCTTGACTTACACACACTGGCCTGCATGTGTGTGTGTGTGTGGGAGAGATTTCTCTGCGGTGCCGTAAGTAATACGGCTGTCAGAGTGAGGACTGTAAAGTGAAGTTTAATTAACAACAGCAACTGCTGTATTTCAGGAAGCCCTAACCGAACATGTCTAAACACAGAAACAGGGCTGAGCAATAAGCAATGCTGTTTTCCTTTCTGCTGTTAGCCAATGAAACAGTGAAATATTTTTTTAGTGGGGGGAATTTCTTTTTCTGAAAATCATGGAGGATCTAAAAGTTCAAGACATTGTTCAAGACATAAAATAGACTTTATTTCTACTCCTCAAAGCCTCCTTTTTTAAACTTTTCTCTTTGGACAATACTGATAGCAAACAATAACCTTAATGTTAAGGTTTGCAATGTTGTTAATGTTCATTAAACTTACACTTTTAAAAACTTAAAACAAAAAAATTGAAATGTTGCTTTGGCAACAGACTGAAATAAGTACTAAAATTACTAAAACTAAAATTTAAATAAAAATAGACTAAAGCTAAATAGAAATATAAAAAACAAATATATATAATAAAATGAATAGAACTTAAACATTACAATGAATTTAAAATATAAAATTCAATGAAAAAAAAATATATAACACCTTATAGTTGAAAACTGTTTTTTCCCCCAATGCAGACTACCAATAATTTTAATGTTATGGCTGATAACTAATATGATGTCTATTTATAATATATGTTTTGCATTATATATAAATTACTACTATTATTAAATTATTGACAGTTAAATTGAGCTTTTTTTAATTCAACAGAAGGATATTTCCCCCCCAAATTACACAGAAATTAATGTTATTTATTTAAAATTTCCTTTAAGAAAAGGAAAGCCCACAAAGCTCCACAATTGTATTTGAAAGACTGCAGTTACATGTTCTCTGAGAAACTCTGACTTGAAGACTCATTACACTTCTGCTTATCGAAAACCATGGCCATCTATTTCACACGGCCGCTTCTTAAATCTCGCTCCAAGCCATTTGCTTCACAATCACAGTATCAGCGGGAAAATCAATACAGTCACTTTTACAATCAAATGGACAAATTACACTGGTGACGATATGGCGTAGTCAGATCCCTGGCTGAATGAGAAAGTGCCTTACCTATCTTCACTTGCAGCGGAGAGGGCTTGTAGTTGATAGCGACTGACTCCGGTTCTCTCGTTCCTGTTTCAGCCTCCAAAGTGGACGTTTCCGCAGGATCCTGGGAAAAAAAAGCACAATCAGATGTAACACTACATTCACGGGCAGACCCTAGTTATTAGCAATGTGCAAAACTACATATTTCCAAAATCGATCAATTGACAAATGGATTTGGAGGAAGCGGTTTCAATATGAGTTCAGAGTGTAAACAGAAAAACCTTCCAAATCTGAAACAATGTAGAGGAGAAGGGCACTCTCTGATGCAAAACTATATATTTCAACCATGCTCAGATCAGTGTGCTGATAAAAAAAACAGACAGCAAATATCGGATTGGTAGTAAATAATGGTATCTGGTGAGTCAGAGGGTGTATAATTCTATTGGTAAAATAACACGAGTCAGCACAATGTCACCATGCTGTCGCTGGAACGGGTCATTTTAATGCATCTCTATCAAAACGTCTCAGATTTGCTTTCACAGCTGTGCTCCAGCGACTTATTGATTCTGAGACCAGAGATAGATGTTAGGGCCTGTGCAGTCGAAAACTCACAATAGACTGTGTAAACACAGAAAGTCACAGCAAATTTTTTTACTTAAAAAATACAATTAAAACTTCTTACAACATTACATACCAACTATATGGTCACACTTTAGTTAAGGATCTAATTCTCACTATTAACTAGTTGCTTATTAGCATGCATATTACTAGGATATTGGCTGTTTATAAAGCAAATATTAAAGGATAATTCCGGTATTTAGCACTTTGAGTCTCTTTTCTGGTTTGTTTTGGATGAACTAGAGTGGTGGACACAGAAATTTTGACGATGGGTCCTGTCTCGACTTTTTGACTCGCCTTTGACCGCTTCAGAGTGGCTGTCTATGGGCATGCACGAACATGTCCTTAAAACAACCCTTAACGCTCGTTTTCAAAACTGTGCAACTCACCGAGTGGTTATGCTGTTCGTTAATGATTAAAAACAAATATATCGGCGCAATGTATGATTTCAATCCGTGTTATTTGCTATAGTGGAACTATTTTTTCAGATACCTCCGCGTATAAACTTCCGCTCGATATTTGAGTCTGAAGCGCAGTAATATCAACGAGCAATGAGTCCTCCAACAGAAATCAATTGGATTTTACAAAATGCCAAATAAAACACGACAGAAACTGTATTTCGCTACGCTACTTGTTTTGGAACATCAACGAACAGCATAACCACTCGGTGAGTTGCACAGTTTTGAAAACGAACGTTAAGGGTTGTTTTAAGGACATGTTCGTGCATGCCCGTAGCCAGCCACTCTGAAGCGGTCAAAGGCGATTCTAAACGAGTCAAAAAGTCGAGACAGGACCCATTGTCAAAATTTCTCTCTAGTTCATCCAAAACAAACCAGAAAAGAGACTCAAAGTGCTAAATATCGGAATTATCCTTTAACACCTTATTCTGCATGACCATATTCTACATTCTTAATCCAATACCTAAACTTATCAACTAACTTACTAACTATTAATAAGCAGTAATTAGGAGTTTATTGAGGCAAAAGTCGTAGTTAATTGGACCCTAAACCAAAATACGATTTTTTTTCCTATTGTACCGAAATAGTACCAAACCGTGACTACACCCCTATTATACATATTATATCAGACAGACGGATGGCTGGATATATCTTACCATCTTATTGTACAATGTAAAATTTACAAGCCTTCATTACTACTCAAACTTGAAGTCTGAGCCACACCCTCTCTTCTCCACAGCTTCCTTTCTGCACAGCTGCTCGGATGAGAGATGGAGGAAAGGAGGGAGATTCTAGCTGTCATGGTAACCGACTGGTACTTCCTGCATAGCTGGCTTGCATGACACCAGACATGTTTTGTTGCTTGAGCCTTTAATATGTAGGGTCTGAGTGCTCAGTGACATCACCAGGGACCGGGAGAGACAGAACAGAGGGAGCTTGTTGGAGAAAATGTTGAGAGCACACCCAAGCTAACAGAGCGCCTATTGTGACCTCAAAAAGCCTGCCTTCATTGGATGTGGCCACTTGAGACTCTTTAGGCCATCATCGTGTATCTTTTTAGATGAAATATAGTTACAATTTACATAAATATATACATTCTAAAATAAAAATACTACAATTACTAAAAGGCTATACAGAAATATTTACTATTAAAACTGCAAATTAAAGAAAATATTAAAAAATAAGCTAATTAAAATATAAATACATACTATATAAATGCTATAAATAACAATTTCTAAACTTTTCCACTGACCACCTATCAGAAATATCATTATCAGAAGGCAATATGAAATGCCTGGAATGGATCAACATGACAAACTCATGTTAACGGTGAGTAAATGATGCTAAAACCTTTGAAGGGGTCATTGGATGTTAAAAAAAAGCTATCATAAAGAAAATTGCTTACCAAACATGGAGGAGGAAGCAGCCTTGTTGTTGAAGGCAACCTCTTTGCCCACTGGCTCAGCGGTGGCATAGTGCCAGCTGTAGGCCTGGCAGGGTTCTCACAAACCCTTTAAGCTCAGCACCAGCTAAAGAGACCAGCTGGGGATTGTGGGTAATAGCCCAGCAGGATACCATCAAGCTCCTAAAGCATCTAATCATATGCTGAGTATAAAGTACACTGTCATCTCGATCTGAAGCTGTTACTGGAACCACAGTATCATTTTCATTTTTCCGAGCATCAGAACACAACACAAGCAAGGGGTAATGCTTCACATCAACATAAATAACAGAAAAACAACTATCTGTCTTTTGATTTTGCGGTCTACAAAGGACTTTGTTGTGTAAGCTGACGTATTGGGCTTCCCAGACAGCCTTTGTTAGATTACACAGGCTACACCAATCTCAGAGCAACACCACCTAGCACACCATCAAAGTCACGCATATTCCACTGGCTACATGTACAACTGCCCGTGAAATGTATGCAGCATCTACTGGAGAAAACCAAGAGTGAGCACTATAGAGCCATGATATCTGATGCAACCCTAATCTCTGTTCTCATGGTTTAAAGCTGATTTAGCATGTTGTCACAAGATTAAATTGATCAGAAATCTATAGAAACTATCAGCACTGAAACCATGAAGTGAGTCTACATTAGAGCAATGCAAGACTCACAAATCCATAGAAACACATCAAAAACAAGATTGTGGCTAGTTAAACATGGCGAATCCACACTGCACACCTGTAGGTCTTGTGCTAAATCACAACGTTTCAAGGATTTTAAAATGGGTGTCAATGAGAAGGTCAACTTTTAACATCAAGCAAACATAGGCTAATGATGTCATGTGGGATCTTATGATCTGAACACCAGGATCCTTATGCCCTCTCTGCCCCCATGTCATGTCAATATGGCATTTTGGTGATGCAGGTTGATGAACTAGAAGAAGATGAGCGAATGCTGACACAGCTGAAGAGATAAAAAAGGATTGGTGGGATTATATGACATGATGTACTTGGGACCAATCACAGCAAAGCATGATCCATAAGGTGACTAACAGTTGCTCTAGCCTATATGTCCCATATAGGGACAACCGATAAACAGATGCCTCATAAAAAAATTTCATAAAAATAAAACCAGAATATATATTAAATTTCCCACTCATTTAAAGGGATAGTCCACCCAAACATGACAATTCTGTCATTATTTATTCACCCTCATGTCATTCCAAACTGTATGACTTTTTGTTCAGTGGAACACGAAAGAACATATTTTGAAGAATGTAGGTAACCAAACAGTTTCAGTTCCCACTGACTTCCATTGTGAGGACAAAAAATACAATGTAAGTCAATGGGAACCAAAACTTCTTGGTTTCCAGCATTCTTCAAAATATCTTCTTCTGTGCTCTGCCGTCATGCAGCTTTGGAACGGCATAAGGGTGAATAAATTATGACAGATTTTGAATTTTTGTGTGGTCTGTTCCTGTTAGTTTGACAGGAAAGTTGTTCTAGGACTAACAAAAGATTCTCATCCAGGAAAATGCCCTACTTGCAAAATCTAGCAAGGACCGTGGTAGCGTACTGTTATTACTGACCTCCTTTTATCCAAGCACATGACATTCTGAAATTAAAATGAGTGCTTCTTGTTTTTTTTTACTCATTTAGAGCTCTAATAGAATGTCATCTTCATCTATGTATAGACAAGACATCTAAAAAAAAGAAAAAGGTGTGATGATTACAATAAACAGGAAAGTCTAAATACTAAATTCCTGAAAGGAAAAGCATTCTTCTTTGAAAAGCAGGTGCCATATTGCAGTGGGTCTGTCCTTTTCTGCCCACAGAAGAATGAATTAGCATGAGAAAGCACAGTTTGTTGTATAGGGTAACAGCTGGGTCTGCAGCACGTTGGGAATAGTGAGGCGCCAATGAAAAAAGAATGACAATATCACTCCAGGCCGGATCTCACCAATCCAGCATATTCTAAGGTGCGGATTTCAGTTCACCCAGAAAATACAGGCTACTAACTGAATGAAAACCTACTTCACTGGAAATCAATGCATTAACAAAAGCTCTAAAACAAATAAGTAATTCAAGATGTGTCTGCTGCTACTACTGTCTGAATGGGAAGATGAGAACAAATCTATACAATTCAAGTGCTTTCAGACTTGTATTGTTTGTGATTATCATCCTTGTGTTTTCTTATATACATATGTTAAATTCTACAGTATTGTGTTTAACTTAATATACAAATTGAAACTGATGCTTAAAAGAACTGATACTTTGCGTTTACTTTGTGTACTCCCTGAAAAAGTAACTAATTGCGTTATAAAGTTACTTTTTATGGAAAGTAATGTGTTACGTTACTTTTGTTACTTTTCCTCACTTTGGCTGGGCTTGCTTATTTGTTTTATAATAACAAAAACATTTTTTTGCCAAGTGTAAAGGTCATTTTCACACTGAAATTGAAATGATGCAGGAGAAGAAAATTCAACACTTCAGCAATAACAACAAAAAAAGAAACACAAATGTGCTGTTTATCTAAAGTCATTTTTGCTTATCTGTATGGTTTAACTGGATCATCAAAGGTCAGCAGCAAAGACATTGAGATTAATTAGGCTACATAAAGTATATTTGTGTTATTTAAAGGAGAACTCGGTAACTCTAGCGAACTCTAGTCACTTCTTTGCTGATTTTCCCTTTTGTTGTCGCATGTTTTCCCCACGAGCTCCCCCTACAGCTGTGGGAGGGTGTATGTTTCACAACACGGTCGTAAAAAACTCACTTGCGGCGGCCTCCTCCCCCTCTCTACCGCTGCTCATGTGCGTTTGTTTTGATCGGAGCAAGCCAACTGTATCGCGTGGAGCTATGTCTACCGAGGTGGGTAATCTGGTAATACATCATACATGCGTGTGTGTTAATGTCGAATTGCCGTAAAGCAATTCGTGTTTCGCGCTCGTTCTCGTTCTAGTTCTCGCTTCTCACGAGACTTCCAATTTCTATCTTGCCGGGACGGTAGTGAACAAGTTGCAAGGTTGGTTTTCCGCCTGAGAACGCTGGGGGGAGCGGGGAAAGTCACCAATATCACCAGAACATGTTGTTTAACCATCCAAATGATTTCTAGACAGTTTTATTAAGTTAAAAAAGTTACCAAGTTCTCCTTTAACATATATAATTACTGCAGGTTTGCGTAATATTCTAAGTTTGCATTTCAGTGTTTTGAGGAATATTTAATCTGTTTTTATGCAATTTTTGTGTGCTGTGAAATGAGTAAATGCAAGCCCACATTTAGTCTAGAAATACCATAGCCATCATGTTAACAAAGCGCCAGCGCACACAACTCTGAACCTCACTCCCTTTTTATCTCAACATGGGGACAGGAGAGCTGCCAGTCAATAAATTGGGGGGGAAAGTCATTTACATTACTTATTTGAAAAATTAACTCAGATATTTTTGTTGTGCATTTTAAAGTAATGTGTTACTTTACTCGTTACTTGAGAAGAAATCTGATTATGTAACCCACGTTACTTATAATGCGTTAGTGACAGGTTTGTGTCATCATGACGTATGGGACCATCACGTGGTCCCTGACATTCAGATGAGGCACAAAAAAAAAACTTACAGTGTAGATAATTAGAAAAAAATATTTTCTATTCAGTTTGTAAAAGTAACTAACTTAATCACAGAAATGATATACAAGCATAATCTCAATCAATTCCTTCTCAGCGTATTATGAATCTGTTCTATTATTTTGAACCAAACCGACGTTACTGGTCCAATTCATAGTGAGTCGGACCGATTCAATCCGAATCGTGATCAAACAGCGCAGACCGCTTCAATTATAAGATCCGATTCAAAAGAACAAACGTTTACGGATTGGACATCGATAATTACGAACAGGTATTCCTGTCAAATATAACAATATAACATATATAACTTGTTAATGTGAGACTTGTATAATGTGAGATCAATTATTTAGTCTCATTAAAGGCCGGAACATTCTGCACATATTCTGTTTATTACCTGAGTCAATGTCAATAACAGCTGGCATTGTAACGTTATCAATCTATTCTAGACAAACTGCATTTGTCGGTTGTATCTAAATATCCGATGCTTTGGATGACATCTGTAACCCACCAGCGTTTGTGGGCTAGGTTAAGTTAGATAGGCTAATACAGAATTACTGTCTTTACACATAGTGTCATTTAGCACGACATGTAAAGGTACACAGTGTTTTTCTCCATTCAAGTGAGAGTGGCACTTACCAGCAGCTTTATCTCTGGGTTTACTGGTGGCACTTGAAATCTGTCAATTTCTTCCATCATTTTGATAAAACGTCAGTCTTGTAAATTGAAGCACAAATGCTTAAGGCGATATCCTAATTGAAACCCGCATTTATTCACTCTCTGGATAGGTTCAAAGATGCCGAGCTCTCCAGCATCATCTCTAGTTGTTTTCCGCTATCTGGCTGTTACCAGTCAGGGGTGACTCAACAACAGCAACATCTGACTTCCGGGTCCGGAACCCCTCCTATACTGACGAGGCGCTGAATAATTAATCAGTTCGATAACGATTCGGTCGTGCTGACAAAACATCAGAATCCACAGCTACTGTGAGATAAAGGGATAGTTTACCCAAAAATGAAAATTCTGTCATCATCACCCCCAAGTTGTTCCAAACTTGTATGAGTTTCTTTCTTCTGCTGAACACAAAATAAGTTATTTTAAAGAATGTGGGTACGTTAAGCAGACAGTTGACGGCACCCATTGACTTCCATAGTATTTTCTTTTTCTTCCTACTATGGTGCCGTTGACTCTGGTCAGGTTGAGGGTGATTAAATAATGACAAAATGTTAATTTTTGGGTGAACTATCACTATTAGGTCGATTTTCTGATCAAAAGCAACACAGCAAAGCTTTGGATTAATGGCAAATCAAATATAATAATCGTGCAAATATTGGTATCATAATAAATTAATACTGAGGCAAGTGCTAAAATATTACTTTTATAGTTTATTGTTATTTATACATTCAATCTTTTATTGTGTTAAATACTATGGTTTTATTTTAAATTTGCCCATCAGGTAAGAATGGCAAATGACAACGTTGCTGTTGTTGTTGTTGTTTTTGTGTGTGTGTGTTAACAAAAACAGATTTTTGCATTTTTCAGCTTTTTGAAACTTTGAAAGACAAGTGTCAAATAAAAAAATAAAAATGCGTGTCGCTCGCTATCACCATCTTGTCTTTCAGGATTTCCTCTTTGCTCTTTAAATGACTTTTATTTTGAAACAATCTTCTCCACAAGAATCAAGAATCAGCAAGCCTTGATTATGTGCATGCCAAAGATGTGAAATAGGCATTATTTATATTGTGGAAAACAGTATATAGTCAAAAGAAAAAGATAAACAACAACACTGAACGATAAGTTACCTAAATCTTTTTGAACAGTTTGAGATGTTTTACAGTAAATTTTAAATTTGACTTTAAAATTAATTGCTTTTGTTATTTTATTTATTCATCTATTCATTTACACAATATCAATCAGCTTTCATTTTACATATTAAAATAAAATAAATAATAAATATATAATTAATTCCCCTATCTAGTTTCAACGCTTTTATTTTGAAAGCCAACTCTTCACAGACATTAGGCTACTTCTCGTTTTCTCATTTTCCTGCAGTTGTGAGCTCTCCAGCGTCGGTTTAATAACGGACAATGAAACCAAATAAGAGATAGCCCTTTCAAGACATGTTTGTTGTCTGGTCGGCAAAGATTATCACGGGAATGATATTGCTATCCTTGTCATTCTACCTTGACAACAACTGTAGCTTGGGTCTTTGTTAGGCTTGGTTTCTAGGGACACCGTTGCTATAGACAGCGTACTACAATAACGTTGAGCAAGGTCAGGCGATTTCCTCCAATCACGATCACGCACCGGCAACGAAACATTTTGAATCAGCCAATCAAATGAAAAACCGATTACCCACCGGAAAATGGTTTGGAGACTCTGGGATGACAAGAAAACTCAAGTAGTTCGCAACTATTTTTATGTACATTTTACCCATATCGTCGTTTGAATGTTTGTAATTTCGCATGGTAAGATGGTTTGCAAATAAATACGTTTCACTTCATTATTCATCTTCAAACTATACTTCTCTTGGTGTATGGACAATTCTCCAGCTGCATTTGCAGCTTCTCTGTTTTATTCATGATTTCTACTTCATTTCTGTTTCGCAGTCTTTGTTTATATGTTGTGTGAAAGCTATCTTCTGCTTCCTAGCAGGTATATTGCCTCTCAGCTTGTAGCTCAGTGTTCTCTTTGGCGTTCATTCACTTCTGAATCCATTGATGGTGCTAAACGTTATATGGTTATGTACATACACTTGCATATCTTGAATTTGTTGTTACCTTTAAGTTACATTAAACCAGATGTCAGTCATGATTGTAAGAGTCTCTGTTGTGGTAGTCTCGGTTTACCTCTGATAGTCTTGAGTACTGAACTCTGAAACATGACCTGAAGATGTGTGACCAGTCAAATTATACTTTAGCCATGAGTTCCCAATCCATAAACAAAGACCTGATGAATATTTAGCCATGAGTTCCCAATCCATAAACAAAGACCTGATGAATATTTTATTTATATGTGTGTGTGTGTGTGTGTGTGTCTGTATATATATATATATATATATATATATATATACACACACACACACACACACACGTGTTTTTATTTTATATTACATGCATTTTTAAGAGTGCAAATATTATGTGCAGCCTCTTAAATAATATATGATAAAATGGCATGTATATTAATAATTATAACAGTGCTTTTCATGGAGATAGATAGTTGACCTGATGTGCAGGATTGTATGTTGCCTTATTATTATCTTTTTAATGCAGAAAAAAGCAACGAGAACAAGCTCCTCCTCCCCACCTCTGCACGTGCATGTGAACGAGACCACACCTGTGCACGTGCATGTGAAGAAGAGCACAAAATGCAGCCCTACCAAGACAGCCCAGGTATAGCATCATCTTGTAGCCTGTGCATTGAAACCCATCCTTGAAATACCCTTGAATTTATGGTAACCTATTATAAAACCAAAATGTTTTGCAGTTTCAGTTTCTTTTCCACGTTAGTTCCATGAGACTTGTATGTCTTTTATGTTCCAGGTTAAGACAAAAAGTGGCTTGCATCCTACTGCTAAGGTAAAGACGAGGGTCCCGTGGATCCCACCTGGCAAGGCCTCAACAAGAGAGACCTCATATAAGTGGGAGGTCAGTCAAATATTACAGATACATTCCCATTTGTGCTTGTGCTCAATTCATTTACAATCTTTCACACTGCGGTGAGTGTAATTTTCTTTTACAGAAGAAAACCATTTTCTGTTATTTCAGATGTTTTAATGTTTATGTGTGTTTTAGGGACAGACTCATCGTCTGGAGATAACGCCTCCACAGGAACCTGAATGCTCCCAGTCTCCTCTCCGAATAGAAGATCTCTCCACCGATGAGGAAGAGGCACTCCATGGACGCATCAATCAGTACGAGAGGAAGATCGACAGCCTGATGACAGAGGTCAGCTCTCTGAAAAATGAGGTGAGAAAAGAGAGATTGGAGAAATGGATAATTTATCTGTCATTCTTTTCTTTTAGGGAGAAATATTTTACTTTATATACTGGGAAATATTCATTCATTTATAAACACACTATTACCTGTACTACTGTACAGTTTGGGGGTTGGTAAGATTTTTTTATGTTTTTGAAAGAAGTTTCTAATGCCAGCCATGGCTGCATTTAATTGTTCAGAAATATAGTAAATACGATACTATTGTGAAATATTATTACAATTTAAAATAAACGGAGCAAAAACAATAGGGTCCTCTCACCATCGGTGCTCGGGCCCTAATAACTGTTTTCTATTGTAATATATTTTTAATTATTCCTGTGATGGCAAAGCTGAATTTTCAGCATCATTACTTCACATGATCCTTCAGAAATCATTCTAATATGCTCTGGTGCTCAAGTCAAGATACATTTTCTGTTGTTGTTCTGTTATTTTTGTGGAAACTGTGATACTTTTTTCTAGATACTTTAGTGAATAGAAAGTTCAAAAGAAGTGAAGTTATTTAAAATACAAATCTTTTGTAACATTATAAGTGTCTTTCACTTTTTTAGCAATTTAATGCACCCTTGCTGAATAGAAGTATTAATTTCTTACAAAAAAAATCTTGACCTCTTACCCCAAACTATTTATTGGTTGTGTGTGTATACACACATGTACTTAATACTAACAGTTAAAGGCAGGGTAGGTGATTTGTTCCAGAATTTGTTTTTGTTATGCTGGTTGAAAATCTCTTCACATCTTGATAGCAATCACTAAGTTAAGTGGTCTAAATGTATTTATATGTAGGCTATATATTGTCTGTGGAAGGCATAGGACCATCAAATGTTCGTCCAATCATTATATTTGGTCCGAATGATACAATGTCCTACCTGCCTGTCAACTTATTGTATTTCTATACCTCCGCGCACCCTGCTTGCACAGACATCACACGTCATAAGCACGTTTTATGTACCGGTATGCAGAGTTAGACCGACGTCAGTCACCGAGCACCGCAACTGAAACAGTTCCTCCTGAACCAAAACAATGAGCTTATGCTGCATTCACGCCATAACTACTGTAATTTGGAAGAGATGGAAACCCGTGACGTTGGTGGTGTTTGTGACTTGAATTTATGCGTTTCAATGGCAATTCTATCAACGCCGAAATGAATGTGCAGCAGTCAGGTGGTACAGGTCAGTGCTCTTTAAAGGGATGGTTCGGTGTAAAATCAACCTAGGGTCCTTTGCACCATGACCTCGAGCCTAACACCCCCCCAGAAGCCTTTTTTCCCTTGGTTGAACATTATTAAAGTTAAAGCTTATTTAGAGAATTCAGCCGGATGGCTTAGTGCAGGCGCTAACGGATCCAAGGATGTATCTCCTAAATTACACCACTAATAATGTCCAGAATGGTACCAAACTTCTACAGTAGTACAAATAGGTTCTGTACTCATAAAAAGAGGCATTGGAAAGTTTGTAAGTACATCAGGAGTTTATTTAAATAACACTTGTCTGACGGCTCATGCTACTGCTAACCTGCACGTCGACGTCACTTCAGGGGTTTGGGAAAAGCACGTAAAAGTCCTGGCAGAAAGCGATGCTTAAGGATGTAGTGTAACGACGTCTAGTTCCAGGAATGCACTAATATTTTGTTGGTAGTACCAGTTTGCAACAATTATTAGTTAACACTAATTTGTTAACACTTCGAAAAAAATAATAATTCGTCGTTACACTACTTACCTGAAGTGACCTTGACATACGGGTTAGCAGTAGCATGAGCCATCAGGCAAGTGTTATTTAAATAAACTCCTGATGTACTTACAAACTTTCCAATGCCTCATTTTATGAGTGCAGAACCTATTTGTACTACTGTATAAGTTTGGTACCATTCTGGACATTATTAGTGGGGTAATTTACGAGATACATCCTTGGATCCATTAGCGCCTGCACTAAGTCATCCGGCTGATTTCTCTAAATAAGCTTTAACTTTTAATAATGGGAAAAAAGGCTTCTGGGGGGGTGTTTTGCTCGAGGTCATGGTGCAAAGGACCCTTGGTTGATTTTACTCCAAACCATCCCTTTAAGTTGTTTGTTCATTATTATTGTAATGTTATGTGCTGAGACATGAGGTAGTTTAACGGCGTCTCTCGTGACGTTTTTGTTTGCTCCCTGCTGTACGCGTTCATGTGTTTGAGGAGGCGTGGTTTTAGAGAGCGCACTGAAGGGAGGGTGGGATTTTATGCTTTCAAAGCTAGCTCGCTATTGCTAACCTCTCCAAAAATTACCTACCCCACCTTTAATTTGTTACACATGTGAACAAATAAAAGCAAATGGTGATGTTTGTGTTTGCAGGTTGAGCTTCGTAAGAAGGAGCAGCTGCTAGAGCGTCAGTCAGAGAGGTTGAGCGCATCACAGCGTGTCATTGCTGAGCAGGAGGAGGAGCTTGCAGAGGTCGCCCGGGAGCTGGAGGCCACAGAGCAGGAGAACTCTCGCCTACGGGAGTCCATGGGGAAGATGCTAGTGGAGAATGATTTTGGGAGGTATGATGAAAGCATTGACTTTTAAACATTTTATTACACATAACTAACTATATTTCTAATATAATTTGAACCATTTCTTCTGGTCTAGACTAGAGAGGGACAGTATGCAGCTAGACAAAGATGTTCTACTCAGAAAGCTGCTGGAAGCAGAGATGGACAGCAGTGCAGCCGCCAAGCAGGTGTCGGCTCTCCGTGAAACGGTCAGCCATATGTCCAGGAGTGCGAGTGTGAGCAAAATACACCTTTCAGAACAGTTCTGGGTGGATTTTTCTCTATAGAACTTTGAAACAACTTTGAAACATGTTGTACGGTATCATGTACAATATCAGATATGCTTTAAAAATATTTTTTATATATTTGTACAGGAGAAAAAGATGTCAGGGTCAGACTCAACACTCTTGGCCCGACAGAAAGAACTCTTGCTTCAGAAACTGGAGACTTTTGAGATCACTAACAGAGCCCTCAGACACCTTCTCAGAGAACAACATAGTCGAGAGGTACTGCTTTGCCTCTAACCAATAAATTCAAAGTATATTATTATTATTAGATAATTACATTTCACTGTACTAAAAAACATAAAGATTAATAACCTTTTTTTTTACTACTTGTTTTATAACAGATGGACTCACTAAGACTCTTGGAGCAGAAAGACGAGCTTCTGAAAAGACTTTCTGATGTGGAAGAAGACAATTCGGTTTGTGTTGCGTTTGCATAAAGTATGCTGTGCTATTTTTGATTTCTTAGTTTTAACGCTGAACTCATTTCTGTCTTCCAGCATATTCTTGTAAAGCTTCAAGACAAAGAGAGAGAGGTTGACCAGCTCACTTCATTGTTAGAGAGCGAAAAGGTAAACTATAGGGCTGCACGATATATCGAAATTATCTAAATATCGCGATATGCATATCGCAACGGCTTGCGATAACTGCTTGAATTTAATACCCAAAAAGATAACAAAAAGTCCAAGTTTTGGATCGCAGAGAGTAAACTGGACACATGACTGTTACATACATGTGACATGCTTAATGTCATTAAATGCAATAAACTAAGTACTCATACTCACAGAAAGCCACCTGTCGGACAGCGCATGTTCTCGAATTCTGTTCTTTTCCGCAGCTTATATGGCCAAATACACACAAAATTATGTCAAAATGCCCGTCTTGGTGAGTATTCACATAAACACAGTCAGTTATGTCTTAAGTGGACTAAACGGTTGAGAAAGAAAGCGCGCTTGTAACAAAATATTGGATCCGTGCAGCTCTTAAAGTGACAGCAGCCCAATAAACCTTCTTCCCTCTGTGTGCTTAATGTTAATCAAACAGCAAAAGACAAATAGGAATTCACTCACTGCTCTTGACTGAATAACTTCTGTAGCTTTAATAAGAATCAGTGTATTTAATTCATTTTAAAATTAATAGTTTTATTTTTACATTTGATTATTCAATTTCTGTTATTAAATAAATCTAATGTAGGCCTACCCAAAATCCTAAAGCCCCTGGTTTACACTGATGTTAAAATGACACAGCTACAGTAAAACACTGCTGTTCAATTTCAGAAGTTGTAGTGATGCTTTCTTCTCACAAAAAGAATGCGAAACATGTATGTTGGTTTTCAGTTTTTAAATATATTTAAATATATGTTTTTATTCAATGTCGTGCAGCCCTAGTAAACAATATTTTTTAGAATGTTTTAGACATGGGACTGTCATTTATTTGAGCCCTTTTCATTTCCCATTGTAACAGGAGAGTGCAAAGACCACCATTGAACTGTCCAAAGTCTTGGAGTCCACCCGAGCCCATCTGCAGGGTCAACTGCGCAATAAAGAGGGAGAGAATAACCGCCTTAATGTTCAGATCAGGGTAATGCATACAGCATCATTAGTATTCAAGCAACATCTACCACTATCTTATTTTATAGTGTTTATTCTACAAGACATGTCTAGACGATTTCAGATATTGTCTATATAATTCATTCAAATATTGTCTTCATATATACTAAAATGTAAATAATATGTAAAATCCATTTGGTTCAGAATCTAGAGCGATCCATCAGCCAGCAGCAGGGGGAGGTAGATCACCTGCAGAATCAGTTGCGAGACCTCAGGCAGCAAGCAGAGGCTGATAAAGAGTCACTGAAGAAAGCAACGCGGGCTCAGAAACAGCGGGCCCAGCGCAGTGAAGAAACTGTTGGACAGCTCAGCGCCCAGCTCATGGAGATAGTGAGTGGAATGAGCTCAATGTGTATACTGCTTACAGGTTTTTAAAATTACAGTTTGCTATGATAAATGTTTCAAACAGTAGTATGCTGTTGAAAAAATTGCATCTGACATCACTTCTGATTAATTTGTCATTCTGGAAATGGAATGTTTACAATGTACACTACTGGTCAAAAGTTTGGGGTCAGTAAGATTTTTTTTTGCAAGTATACATTAAATTAATCAAGATTGAAATATATAATGGTATAAAATATTTGATTTCAAATAAATGCGGTTTCTATTTATAAAAAAAAAAATCCTGAAAAACATGTATCAGGGTTTCCATAAAAATATTAAGCAGCACAACTGTTTTCAACATTGACAATACAATTTTTTTTATTTTTTTTTGCAAATCAGCATATTAGAATGATTTCTGAAGGATCATGTGAGACTGGAGTAATGATGCTGAAAATTCAGCTTTGCCATCACAGGAATAAACTATATATTAAAATAGTTATATTAAATTGTAATAATATTTCTCAAGTTTTGATCAAATAAATGCATCCTTGGTGAGCAAAAGAGACTTCTTTCAAAAATATAATAAAATCTCACTGACTCCAAACTTTTGAATGCTAGTGTAGATTTTGTCTTATATGATATAAAAATATAAAATAATTAATCTTTTTTTACAGGAAGCACAGTTGTCAGATGCTGTGTCAGCTGCAGAGAACTGGAGCAGTCGCCACACAAAAGAGATGAAGGATAAAGGACAGCTAGAGATGGAGTTCGCATTGTTAAACAGGTCAGCAGGGATTTGTGTCTCTTGTATGATTATACAAATCCTAATTCTGAATAATTGTAAACAGATGTAAAAAGCCTCCCAGAAAGCCATGCAAACCATTCTTGTGTCTTTTAGCCGTATTTCGGACCTGACGGAACAGTTGCATGGGCAGGAAGAGAAAGCCCGAACTGAGAGAGAAGGACTCTTAGATCGCCTTCATGAGCTCAATAACGAGAGCACTACTATACGCCTGGAGAACCAGAGCCTTAAGGTTTGTCCATTTGCAGCCATACTGTACAAATCTCCAATTTGTTATTTTTTCAGTTGATTGCCATTTTACTCATAATCTCTCAGTTGTCCTCGTGCCTTTATGACAAATGAATACAGATGAAAGCTGAATTGCTGTGCTTGTGCAGGCCACTTCGTCTGCCTTGGAAGAGAAGTTGTCATTGTCCCAGTCTGAGGTCCAGCAGGTCAAAGTTTCCGTGAAACAGTATGAGAGCTTAGTGGACAGCTATAAAGCCCAGGTGTGATCCTCAAATTCTAACAAACTCATTGATTAAGATTATGAATTTCAGGTACTACATTACCAGTTAAAAGTTTGGAAAAAATAAGTTTTGTTTTATGTTTTAGAAAGAAATCTCTTACGCTTACCAAGGCTGCATTTATTTGATAAAGAAATGCAGTAAAAACATTAATATTGTGAAATATTACAATTTAAAAGAACTTTTACTATTTTAATATATTTTAAAATGTAATTTATTCCCGTGATGGCAAAGGTGAATTTTCAGCATCATTACTCCAGTCTTCAGTGTCACACGATCCTTCAGAAATCATTCTAATATGCTTGTTTGCTCAGAAAACATTTCTTATTATTATTTAATGCTGAAAAAAATGTTGAATGCTTAATTTTGTGGAAACCATTGTAAACTTTCATTCAAAAAGTTTGAGATAAGAGTTAAAAAAGGAAAAGAAAGAAATTGGCGCATTAAATTGATCAGAAGTGAAGTGACAGTAGATTTCTATTTCAAATAAATGCTTTTCTTTTGAACTTTCTAATCATCATTTTGGTTTCCAAAAAAATATTAAATTATAATAATAATAATGTAACACCAAATTATCATATTAGAATGATTTCTGTAGGATCATGTGACCCTTATGATTGGAGTAATGCAAATGAAAATTCAGCTTTGTCATCACAAGAATAAAGTACATTTTCAAACATTAAAATTGAAAACCGTTCTTTTAAATTGTAAATATCTTCAGAGAAATCAGTTGTGTAATTCTTACCACTCTGTGTATTTTTTTATTTATTTTTTTGAGTGTATGTGTGTGTCCGTCTATAAACTCTGCTCTGTTTCTTTGAATTGATAGGTTCAGAAGACCCGTGCCGAAGCAGACGAGTACTCTGCACGCCTGCAGGTGGCTGAAAGTGAAGCTCAGACTGTAAGAGATGAGCTAGACCAGGAGATCCAGCAGGTCAGGAAGCAGCTTCACGGTCGTCTGGCGGAACTGGAGCCACTTCCTGAAGCTCTGAGACATGCCGAACTCCAGCTGCAGGAAGCTCACGAGAAAGAACGCTTGCAAGAAAGAAGAAACGTAGAGCTCAGCACCTCCCTCGCAGAGCTACGCATCAAGGTGTTGTTCGACTTAAGTCCTTGAAACTAGTTTGCATTAATATTAAAAACACGGCCAGTTATTTCAGAAAAAAACACTGGAAGAACATTGTTGGTGGTGCAACAAAAACGTCTTAACGACAACACTACTATGAGATGTGACGTGTAAAGTAACTCATTACTTTTAATTTACACATTAATATTTGAGGTTTTTTTAAATTAATGCATTTTACTTTTCACTTTTCAGTACATTTTTTAAACTACTGAATTTAATTAATATTCTCTCTCTTTGCCATGACATTGTCAGTTAGACACTCATGCGTGCCTGGGAACAGAAGTACAAAAGTAACAACACATAACTTTCAATAAAAAGAATTGTACAGTAGATAATATAAACAGTAATCTTTTAAAAATAGATCTTTTGTATGGCATGCAACGGACAGGAAATATTCTAAGTGGTCAGAATATAATAATATTTTAAATGTGTTTTTAAAACAAAAAGGCTATGTTGTTAAATGCATTACTGCGTTAAACACTGGCAAACCCCTGCAAGGCCTGGAAGAGAGTTAGGCTCAGCAAGGTGAGAAAAAGTAGCGCAAAAGTAACAATACATTATATTGTATAAAAAGTAACTAGCAATTAGTTACTTTTTAGGGAGTAACGCAATATTGTCACGCGTGACTTTTAAAAGTAGCTTTCCTCAACACCGCATGTGACTGCTTACATTTACCATATCAATGGCTATTCAGAATTCAGCAACTTGGCAGGGCTGTTATTTCTCATTTCATATGCAAATAGGTTAGACATTCCTCACAGATGCTGTAAAATTTACATACATAAGTACCAAGTACAGTAGCAGGAAGAGCCCATTTGATTCTAAAGGGTCAGTGAAAAGGGTGGAAAATGATTGTGTATAGCTAAATTATGAAGTTTCTGTTGCAAGAAACCTTGACTAACATAAGTGGGGCAAAATTAGTTCCTTCGATATGGTCAATTTGGTCAGTGTTATTTATTCAATAAAAAAATTAAGTAATAGCAAAAACCATCTGTAAAAGAATTGTATTTTAGTGACCTTCATCAGTACATAAATTATGTTTTTATTGATAGAATGTTATGTTTTCTGGTTGATTGTGTGTAGGCAGAGCAACAGGGAAGTCTGGCAGAGATGTTGAGACACAAGAACATGTTGTTACTGGAGGAAAACAAGCAGCTTCAACACAAAGCAGAGGGCCTTGAACGGTCTGTCGCTTCGTCCTTTTATCCCTTGTTAATTGTCTGTCATTTATTTTAAAGTATTTTAATCTCTTAAAGGTATAGTTCTGTCAACATTTACTCATGTTGTTCAAAAACTGTATGACTTTCTTTAGTTCCAATGTTTGGTTCCCAACATTCTTAAAAATTCTTCTTTTATGCTCCAAAGAAAGTTATACAGGTTTGGATTTGAACGACATGAGGGTGAGGAAATGATGACACAATTTTCAATTTCCCATTAACATGCTCTATCCCATGTTGTCAACAGCAAGCTAGAGGAGTCCAACTCACAAAATCGAGACCTCATCCAGGTGATTTCAAAACGTGAAGAGACTATTCATAGCAACCAGGTGCGTCTGGAAGAAAAGTCTCGAGAGTGCAGTATTCTGACTCGACAGCTGGAGGAGGCCCTGGACGATGCTCGTCGGCAGGTCTGGCCCCAACTGCCATGAACTCATGGATTCAATCATCTATGTTTTCATCTTGCAAAGCTTTTGTTTGTTTCATTGACTATTCCCTGTTGATTGTCAGGTTACCCAGACCAGGGAGCGAGCAGTCTCTAAAGAGCGTGTTACTCAGTCCAAAATTGTCGACCTAGAGACTCAACTGAGCCGAATAAAAACTGAGCTGAACCAGTTACAACGAGCCAAAGAGGAGGTCAGTGAAATTTCCCCATTTGTGAATTTCTTTGAAATATTCTTGTCAAATTCGTCAAAACACCCATGAACTTCCTTACAGGCTGAACGGAGATACCAGAGCCGTTTACAAGACGTCAAGGACAGACTGGAGCAGTCCGACAGCACAAACCGTAGCCTCCAGAACTATGTCCAGTTCCTAAAATCTTCTTACGTCAATGTGTTTGGAGATCCTGCTCTCACTGGGTCCTCGTTCCGCACGCCTTCACCAATCTGAAAACTCTTTCAGAAATCTTTTAAGACATGTATTAGTCTACTTTTCACAACTGATGACCTCTTGACTTTGCTGTGCTTTGTACTTTACTCTTAAAAGGCTTATTTATTGACAGGACATGGTCATTCTGGTGAGTACTAAGACAGTTATCTTTAGTATTACATATCCATCCTAGAATGAGAACAGTGGTCTTATAGACAAATTCTTATCTTGTCTCATTTTGCCCTGTCTCAAGGTGGTCATTATGCGATAAACAGACCTCAAGCTATTATTATCTTCATGCATAACTCTTCTTCCTTAATTTACACGGCAATAAGGAAGGCTTTACTGCATTTACAGTAAGTAATATGGCTATTGTCGATTTAGTCTTTGATCTTTTTTACTTTCATCTGGTTATAATACATACTATTTGCTTTTTAGTTGTAGAATCTGATTTGACCCACTGTATTATCTGATTGCTTTCAGCTTAAATAATATCAGTATCTACAGTATGATGATGGTTGTGAGAGGCACAGTAAGAGTCTTAATCATAATCTTTTATATCCATAAAATCCCATTTAAAACGTCATGATCACCTGCTCATATCTGAATTTGCTTAGTACTTGAATTGGTTTAAGAGACAAAATGACAACAAACTCAGGATTTATCATTTTATTTTTTTAGCCAAAGTTTGTATTTACTATAGCAAGTTCATTATGTGAATCTTTCTATATAATAACAATGTAGAAAGCATCTTTTGAGTCAAGATGTATGTTAAATTGTTGTCTTCCTTAGGCTGAGAGCATATAATTCCAGTAATAAAATGTTTATTGGTGCTATACACTTTTACATTACTGTAATGATCCATCTTTTTGTTGTTGTTTAAAGTCATACTTGTATTTTTGTTTTATTTATCTGATGTACCATCGTGTAAGATTAACCAAACCATAATGCTTCAATGTTTGTGCTTGTATGAAATGCAATGGTATGTATTTTTTAATTGGTAAGAATATTTATATATACATATCAAGTGTATTACACTGTACTGATGTATATAAAGTCTTGTGCTTTATTAACCCACTTTGTGTGATTGAAGAAAACTGATTCAATTGCAATTGCAACCAAATCAAAATATAATGCTTTGTTTCTCCATGTAATCCTCAATGTCCAAATATATTTCAGTCCTAATTATTAGTTTTAGGTGTAGAAGTTTTTCTTGTTGCAGGTATTATTGACCCCCTTTGTTTCATTGCTCTGATTGCACTCTGCAAAACCATTGCTCTCTTCTGCCATTGCGTTGCTTTCCGTGACTCCTCCACCAGATTCTTTTTGTACTCTTTTATCTGAAGCTGAGCAGCAGCTAATTTCAGCTGGTAATTTCTTTCTGTGGCCTGAAGACGTTTATAACAGTCACAGCAGGGTGATCTGGATGAGTCGGTTGACTCGGATGCTCCTTGGTGGGGAAGGATATTTTCAGTGTCCTTTAGAATCTGATTCTGAAACACAAAGAGTGTTATAATTTATAAAATATAATGTTTACATTATTGTTTGTTAAACCAGAACCTTCTGTACAAGGTTCTTCGTGGATAAAATAGTACACATATATGTGACCCTGGACCACAAAACCAGTCACATGGTTCATTTTTTTTTTTATTGAGATTTAAGCTGAATAAATAAGCTTTCCATTGATGTGTGGTTTGTTAGGATAGGACAATATGTGGCTGAGATACAATTATTTGAAAAACTGGAATCTGAGAGGGTGCAAAAAAATCGAAACATTGACAAAATCGCATTTAAAGTTGTCCATTTATGTTCGCGATTGTGCAGCATTCACTCACAAAAATAAATGTTTTATATGTTTACGGTTGGAAATTCACAAAATAACTTAATGGAACATGATCTTTACTTAATATCCTAATGATTTTGGCATAAAAGAAAAATCGATAATTGCCATAATTCTTAATTCGATAATTGATCTATTGCCATAAATATACCCTTGCTACTTGTGACTGATTTTGTGATCCAGGGTCACATATAGGGAAGGCAGGGACTAGACTAGTTGTCACAATATTTCAGTGTCAATTACAGGGATTAAAGTTCTCCGTCGCTACGACGGATTTCCGTTAATTGCAGCAAGTCTATGACGGATTTCCGTCAATATGGTTCCAGTCTTACCTTAATGTCTTAAATTCACTTTTCATAATTTTAAGGCCGTAAATAGGCTTTCATTTCTCAAATAGTGTAATAAATGTCTTAACTTTAGTTTGAATAGTCTTAAATTAAGGAAAGACGAGGTGTATTCACCCTGCTGAGTGGGATGTGATCAAAGCCTGGAGTGGAGCAAAAGCACGTTCCTCTCTCCACTCTAAGCATTCTGTAATCACTTCGCTGATGGTCCACTCCGGGTTTTCAATTACCGCTCACGGAAAGTGCATGTCAGGCTACAGCTGAGCGCTGAGGTAGAACTATATTTCAGTTATCATGGACACACTTATAATGCAGGTAGGGCTGGGCGATATATCGATATAAAAAATATATCGATATAGTTCAAATTTGCGCTGTGATCCTTGCTCCCCTCTCCTCCGCTCCTCCTTTTCCACTCTGCGTGCGTGTTAACTTTAGAGCGTTATGTTATGAGAGGCGAATCATGACTACTTCAGAAAACCCAGCACAATAGGAACTACCAGGCAGTGACATAAGTGTACGCTGAAATAAAGTTTTTCACCTCAGAAAAACGGACGTTCTTGTCCTGTCAGCCGTTATACTGTTCTCGTAGCGCACACTCAATTGCACGCGCAAATGCGGCGGCGCGCGCTGTATCGCCTCACTGATCAAGTGCAAAAGAAACTACGAGCATGCAACGCCGTTACGTTGTAAATTACCCTAAATAAAAGTAATGCAGGGATGATTTTCATTCTATTCACCAGGAGCAGTTTCCATGTTTCATTAATAGTTATTGTTAATATTGTGTATTCACCATCGTAACTGTCGTTTCCATATTAACCCCAAAATGCCACTATTTTTCTTTGTATTATTTTTTATATTTTTAAATGACTGTAGTGGCTCATACCAACATTGTATTAACAAAAACTAGTTTGGGACTGCTATTTAATAGCTTTAGCATAGGCCTAATGTTTATGTATTAGTACTAGTCTTTACTATTAGTCATATTCTTACAATTTATGTGAAGTAAAGGGGAAAAGTACTTTTTTTAACACAAATTTTGTGTAAACATGTGTTATAATTTGCCTATATATAATATTTTCCCCTTTACTTAACGAAAGTTTAAGTAAAGGGGAAGGCTTAGCGAAATGGGGGGAGAATGGCAAGCCTTTTAGTTCGTGGACTAAAAAAATCAAACAGCCAGGTACGTCTTTGCACAGTATGTCACAGGAGACTTCAATATGGCAATAATGGTAAAAAAGTGCTAGGTCACCATCAATCAGAAGCTAGTCACAATGCTGCCGTTCGTGCTCTACAGTAGCCTACACATGCTCCCTGCCTGGTTTTCATAGAGTAAAATAGCTTTTAAAATACCCCTACTGGCAATATTAAAGCGGTTTAAAACGTCTCCCCTTAAAACGCTATTGGTCTCGACTATGTAAAAAGTTAAAGGAATATGACTTGGCCTAAAAAAAAATTTCAGTCAGAAGAATTTTTTTCACTTTAATCCCTGCAATTAAACACATAGGCTACATTACTCAATTAGGCCTATACCAAAGTATGTCCTCCATAGATAAAAACATAGACTTACCGTGGACTGTGTAAAATTAAATATAGTCGGAATCGCTTCTGAGTGTAAACGCGCAGATCCAGATTCAAAACAATCCGGACTGAAATGAGCGGAGCACAGAGAAGAGGATTCAGATGGAGTCCATTCAGCATCCCTCCTCATATTGACTAGCCAATGGCGGCGATGCTCTTCTTGTAATGGGAATCTGAGAGAAACAGGATCATCAGTAACAGAAAGGTGTTGTTTTACCATCAGACAAACTGATCACATGCTTACTTGTAGAATGAGATACCGTCGATATTCTCATCCGGGCCGTATCCGCAGAAATCACACGCTGGCATCTCCTCAACTCTGCTTACAGACGTTAACTGAAGTGCAGAGATGAGAGTAATGAAGGCATGCTGAGGAATCTTGTGCTTTATACACTGGGAGGCTATTGATGGTTCTCGTTCATGTAAGAGGTGGTAATGGCCGATCTAGATCTACACAATAAAACCGTGTATAGAGACATTTGTGTTTTATTTACATAATGGTTGCAGGATTGGGCTTTTGTTTGCTGCAGCATTTACCACAAACCAACAAATAAAATAATTTTGATAAAACTTTAAAACTAAAAGTCTAAGTAGTAATATTGGTTATTTTTCTGTTAGGAAAACTTAACTTAGTTTTAACTTAAACTTAACTTAACATTTAAATCATAAATTTGCCCAAATTGATTTAAACTTGTGTCTTTAATGATTCCATTTATTTTTAACAAATTGTTCAAATGTTTTCATCGATTGTTTTTTTTTTCGACATTGTTTTCTCAAGGAAGATGTTGCAACTATTTTGCTTCTCCTTGCTACATTCTCTGTACCCCTCCCTTCCCCTCCTAGTTTCACACACATTCATGACATGGACCTTTTAGAAACAAAACAGCATAAGTCTCCAAAACAATAGACAAAATTGGGCCATCAAAGACAACCACTTTGAACGACTCAAGACTTGAGTGATTTGCAATTTAAGGTTGCGAAAGATGTGCGAATACAGGCCTTAGAAAAAAAAAGAGGACTGAATTTCATTTCAAACATGGCTATTTTAACTATTGTGGGTCATTACAATTTCTCTTTACAAGCCAAAGCTCTTCTTGCTTCTACAGACCTTCTTTATGATATGTCTGGCTCTTTTGAATTCTGTGTTCTGTTTCCCTCCTTGGGAGATAATTATATTTGCAAAATTGTCTTCTTTAATTTGTACTCCCTTCCAGAAGGTTCTACTTGAACACTGTGTTTTGTCAGACTCAGGAAAGAAAATGATGTAATCTGTCCTCACTTCTGACTACATAGCTGTTTTGCCTCAGAAACTGTTCCAATGTATCTCAGATTTTTATTTATCATCCTTATATTAGCCTATACAGGCATTTCTCAACAATTTCATCTGGATGTGCCAAGACACTGTGTTACAGCAGAAACCAGATACCAAATTTATAATGGCAGCATTTTTCCGGACCAGGAGAACTGCAGTGCCAGGAATTAAAAAAAGATGCAGAATCAATTAAATTAATTAGGTACAGTCAGGAAATTCACCAAATGATAGCTATTGATCAAACATGTTAAATTTTCAGCAGCAAATTGCAAAAACCAAATGAGCCAGCATATATATATATGTTATATGTCTATGACTATAAATAAACGTATTTTGTTTAATGTAGAACACAGAGCTTTTAAATCTAATTTGAGTGGGAGGGGAGCACTATGGGTCGCACTAGACCGCTTCGGCATTTTCCGTCAGCGTTCGGCTGGTTGCTGCAGTGCATGATGTCACTGTCTCGCGCAGCTCGTTTCATTCGATAGCTCGGGCTACGCTGCTATTTCATTCGCTCAGGTCGCCACCCGTTGCCACCCAGCCTCAGAAAAATAGAGCAAAACCTCCAGCAAGGTAGGCTATTACACAAAATTTCATTTGTACAGGTGTTTATTTTTACAAACAAAACACAAATACAGGACGTTTTATTGCAAACTAAAACAATGGTTCGGTTTATTTCGCGTTTGCTATGCTGAGGGCCGTGCTGGGCGTTTTAGCCACCATTTCCATCTGTTTAATGTTATCTAGAACAGCACATTTCTTTCTTTGTATTATAAATATACTGTTATTACATTGTTGTGCGAACATCACGCGTTAATGTTTTCTCAGACGAGCTTTCATTGCCCTGCCCAATGGAGTCGTTAGCTGCAGAGCTAACCCAGATACTAAGTTATACACGGCTAGATTATAAATTAAACATCACACACGGATATTGTACAATGTGCAACTAGATTAATTTAAATCTATAGGACTACAGAGACGTTTTAAATTATTAAATAAAACCTTATTTAATTATATTAATTGGGTTTGGAAGGCATTTGTACATACAAATAAACCAGCAACCTCCTCCAATTCCAAATGCTCCTCCAAAGAAAGACATTTATTTCAACAACGTATCTTGTTCTACCGATACAGAACACGCAATTTGTGTATTTTCATTGGGTTAATGTACATTTATAGACGTATATGCATTCAGGCTATAGAGGATCCGCCCAGCGCCTTTTTCTCTCTCGGTCTGTCATTGGATTATTGCTCTGATAAGAGGCCTGGGCTTTGGCTCTGCTTTTATTGTTTTCTGATGGTCTTCTTACCATTTATTATTAACACAGTTGCATATTTAACTTAACCATAGCTGTGTGTTTTTAAGTGGATGATGGTTACTTTGAAATGAATGTTGGAAAACAGTTAATAACAACAATGTTTAAATTATTATTAATAAACTAAGTATGCTATATAAATTCTGTGACGTAAAGTCATAATTATTTAAAAATTGCACATATCAGGCTTAATCGTGTAAATGGATATAAGCAGGCAAAGTATAGTCTTGCGTAGTCTTTGTTATATTGTCAGTAAGTTATATTAAATTCTCCACTTCATTGTCTTCTGGCTTATGTTAACTCTCTGGGAAAAAAATATTACAGCCTCTGAACATGCCTGCAAGGTTTTAACGATTTATACCATTGCTTTTTGAACCCATAGACTTTTATGGTGAAGCAGTGAGTGACTTAATATGCATGCCAACTGCTGACATGCCAACAGCCCTGCTGAGCTTATGAAAAAGCCCCTGAAGCCAAAAAGATGAATGTTTTTTTGTATTCAGACATTAGCATGCATTGCTTTTAAGCTGTTCAATATTCACAGTTTCACACTGGGCCCCTTATTCATTGTAATATGTAGAGAGAGATAGACCAAAAATTGGTTTGATCAGTATTTTATTTTTACTGATATTTGGGCATTAGTTGTTTTGGTGTAATGATTAATTATTGTGCCAAAAAGCAGAAAAAACAGTAGTTAAAATTTTGTTCCGAATATCTTTTATCAGACACATAACTAATCTATATCAGTCTTAAAAAGCTATATCGGTCAATCTCCAATAATGACTTTTAAAGTCAGATTTTTAGTTGGTTTTAATCAGCACTTCAGGCCTAGTTTCTGTTTTCAGATCTGGTGCATTAGTGAAATTACGCATTATGAAATAACCTTGCACTGTCCGTCAGCGTCTGGAATTTAGCACTTTTGTCGGTCTCTGTTTAACCTTGTAGACAGTCTAGTGTTCACTCCCCATCCTGTTTCCTCGGAGCCTGATGGCATGCATGCTGAAATTGTTGAGAATCTTTCAAAGGGTGTGGTCTCCTGTCTCATAACGTAACTCATAACACGCAGGGTCTTCGTAAGGGTGGGGGGTGTCCTCTGGGACGTGATGCCATTGCAAGTGCAGCTGCGTAACTATTTTGGTTGACCCCTCCCAAGTGCCAGGGTCCCATACTTAGTCTGTGCTGCTTATTGAAAATAAATGAGGCAAATAGTTGTTTGACACCACAATATTATAGAGATCTTGGTTTAAGATGTTAAACCAATCCTGATGATGATTTTTTAAAATTTCCTTATGACTATTAGAGACAGTTTGTGCAGGTCATTAGGGTGCCACTTGAACAATACTTTATTAAATTCATAGCAGCTCTGTGTTCATAATGATGCAGATTAATAATCAGTGACCAGTCATTGACTATGTTTACATCATACACAGTCACATTTAGGCAATATTTAGATTAAACTTTAAACTATACTCATGTAAACAAAATACTTCGACTGATCGAATGGAATTGATGTGATTAAGCTCATAATTGTAGCAACCATAATCGTAGTAAAACGTTTCTTATTTTATTTAGGCCACTTTAATCACATTTATTCCACTCTGACCATAGTGCGCATGTGCAGTTTCGGGGTGCTGAAGAAGCTGAATTCATGTTAAAAACGTTGCACGTCAACAATAAAATGTAGTATCAAAAACATTGAAATGGAGACATTTTTAGGAGCGTCACCAAGCCGGATACCAAAGAGCCGGCGAACAAATCTGTGTGTATAATCAGAATAATGAAAATTGCATGTAAATGGGAGTGAAAAGGTAAGTCAAAGCTTGTGTAAACATATTCCTCGATTAAGTCCATACTCTGTTTTTTTTAAATAATCACATTATTGGTGCACATTTAAACATGGACGGTGTCTTGTAAGGCTGTACATGATAGAAAACAGACCAAAGCCTGTGTGTCGTGCTATTGTTCTGGTTTCAGGTTGCATCCTGGTGGTGTAACACAAACCTGAAGTGGTCTACGTTGTCACTTTGATATGTATCAGATGGTCTCTTTCTTGCGGTCTGTGTTGTGTTATTGTGTTGCGTGAGCTGCTATAAGACCGCATTTGGCTCACATAAGCAGTGAATTTTGAATATTAAATGGTTCATGTGCATTTGTCCCAGTTCTATTTTTATTAACCAGTCTCAATGTCTTAATCAATAATAATGTTTTGCATTACGCCTTGTAGCCATCCCCAAGACACCTGTTACCATGTCCACGTTTCTTAAACCCAAACTGAAGGTAAAATATGTGAGTTTGCGTCTCCAACCTGATCTCACAGGAATACGTGACTATTTTACAATTTGTGAATCGTTCAAAAATGTATGATTATTAGAAAAAAAGCAAGCTTGAAGGTCCACCCATAAACGTAGAATAATAAGATAATACGAAGATAATGTGAAAACGTACGAATGAGATCACACGAATTAGCCACCAATTTGGCAAAATGTAAAATAGTTACGAATTGCCATGAGATTGTGTTGGTGTCTTTGTGTTCTGCCCTGATTTGCTGTGTAGTAGCAATGAGAAAATAATTGTAAAGTGTTTGCATTGTCAGTGTAGAAAGGAAGTCTTATTCTCTCAAAAAGAGAGACGCATGGGTTGGGCTGTACCTTGGCTGTCTCCCCACAGAGGCCGTCACTGCAGCGCTGATGCTTTTGTCAGCACTGCAGCGAGAGGGAGAGGAGATGGTTAGACAAATGCAGTGAGAGTGAGGTTTTGTTTTCTGCATACTCATGCACCCATCTTCATCTTAAGAAACATCATTGCACATAGAACCTGGGCTTAAAGTAAGTAACAAGATATGTGACAGGATATTATGAATTTGTGAGGTCTTTGGGTGCTTTTTTTATATTTAATGCATGGAAGTGCTGGTTTATTATAGGTTGTGTGTGTTTGTTGCATGGTTTGAGTGGGTGTGTTCTGCATGATGGTACCCTAGTTGACATGCTGCCACGGATTAAATCTCTTGAAATCCGCCTGCGTGTGATGTTTTGATCCCTGGGCAGCTGTGATAGGCTGCAAGTGAACCTTTTTTTTTCCTGCAGCTCAATATAATCATAAATATTTCATGTTTAGGATGGGCTCGGTTTGAGTGCATCATCATTCTCGGGGTTCGTGGAGCTTTCAAATCTCAATCAATAAAGAAGCCTTTTCGAAACGAGTTAACAGGATAAAGGACTGAAATAATATGAGCATATCTCTGGATCTCCCTGCAAAACTGCTATTATTTCAGCTTTTTGGACTCTTCGAACAGTTACTATTAGCCAAACTAAATCCTTGGAGACATCCCACCCGTTTCCTCTAAATTCCTTAGGCCTGCATCCTCCCATTTAGACGTCAGCGCCCCTCGGAAACAGATGTGTTACCATGGAAACTTCCAGGCTTTCAGCGTGACCTTACTTAGTTCTCGGTATTCCCAGGTTGATGGTGGGAGTGAGTTTAATGATGATATGTGCTTCACTCTTGCTGAACACTGATGTTTGGAGTATGGTATCCATCCGTGTTATGAAAAATGAATGCTTGAGGAAATGGGTGTCTTATTACATCATTGCATTTTTTAACCTTGTGATCTGATAATAATCTTGTTGTCTTAGCAGTGTTACCTTAAGCCCTGTTCACACCACCAGCGACTTCGTCGTTATATGTTGCTATTCTCTGTTCTGTGAAGACTCTTGTGGTGGGCATTCCCAGTGCTGTCGCTCTAATGTTATTGGTAGACTGCATGTCTTTCCATATCTTTAGAAAATACAATCACAAATGATATATAAAACTTAGCTATCGTTCTAATTTGACTAGGAATTAGAATTAAAAGTAGCATTTTGCTGTTAGAGAGTGTTGTGATAAACTACAGCAGTGCTCGGTTCATTAAATCATTAACTAGATTAACGATCGATCAAGCAACGAATTAAACTCACTCATACTTCCAAAAATGACTTTCGATCATTCGAAACCGTCAAATAATACATTTTCTTATCGCTAGTAATAATAAACATAATGCCCCTGCAAACTGTAATATGAACTACAGCAGTGCTAAACTGCTCGCTGCTTCATATTGACAACACAATTAACACAAACTATCAATATATGAATCAAACTCACTACTTCCACGTAGTAGACGTAGACGTTCCATGTCTCGTCTTTTGCACGCTCAAGTTCGTATTTTACATGTAAACGCATGACAAGTGCGCTCAAGTAGAGAGTGACGTGGTTATTTTTTCCTCACTTGACATGCCTACAATTCTGCCAATGGTCACTCGCTCGTGTCGCCAGAAGTCGCCAGCTCTCCATTGAAAATGAATGGGATCATGTCGCTTTATCACTGTGTGTCCTGACTAGGGGTGTCCATGGTTAACCGGTTAACCGATTAACCGTTAAAAATTGCGTAACCGAGTGAAACATTTTGCTCGGTTAATTTAGGTGTAATACATTTTTGCACCACCAGAGACCGCTAGACCAGTTTTCTAATATGAAGCGGGCAAAGAAAGCGCGCGTCCGAGAGTGAAGGCTGTGCGCGAGCCAGAAACAAACATAGTATCCGCGCTACTGATCGCAGCACAATAATATCTGTCTGCAGAGCCGCAGAGCCACAGCTTTACCCCAGCAGTTACCCGCGCATGCGTTTACCGTTACATTAACCCATAGGTACATTTTGTATTATGCATTTCCTAAACATGTACTTGCTAATCAAACACTTTATATTAACAAACTACTAATCAATAAAACACAATCGGTCTTCCGACCTTTTACTATTGTGTTGATATGCGCGAGGGAGAGAGAGCAATACAGCGCTCGTGTTGTTTGAAGGCGGTGAGAGTGCGCGCGCGCGGCCGGGGCTCTCTCTCTGTTTGTTCTTATGCGCCCTGTCCGCTGATCTAAATAATTAGTTGTTACGACTTATTTGTTCCCTCGTTTTAATAAATCGTGGACACGTTGAACTAATTCCCTCCCTTGATTAAACGAATTACAACGTGGCCAAAAAACAGACTTTGATATTATTAATTACAATTAGTGAATGCTAAAGACCTATTTTTTGTGAATTGGTGAATATTCAGGTGAATTATTTCGTGGCCACGAATTAATAATTATTAAACTGTTTTTCTTACTAGTGAAAATAGCTCTTCAGTGAAGGCCGACTATTCTCGTACATCTTTTTATTCCTTTTTTTTTTCGTGTATGTGTGAATTGGTGAATATTCAGGTGAATTGTTTCGTGGCCACGAATTAATATTACCTCAGCACGTTTTACAAGACCCTTCTCGATCGCAGCGGCAACGAGCACTTTGATCACTTAAACAAAACATTTCAGCGCTAGATCGCCTAAAAAAAAAACGAACGAAATGAATGCTCTGCTAGTTAACTGGAGATGTGTTTTTTTATTTGTATTGGTAACGTTATTCATCCCGCGAGATGTTTCAAAAGTGGTGGGGACAATATCGACCTTAGAAAATAGTGGTGGGGACATGTCCCACCCGCAAATTACGCCTATCTCGTGGTTGCGGCGCGCACACTATGGTTAACCGAGTATTAACCGCTAAGGGCCTCGGTTAACGGTTAATGAAAAACTTGAAAACGTGCAGCCCTAGTCCTGACGGTGTGAACGGGGCTTTATAATTGACTCACTTTGATGTTCTAGTTTTACCTGATTGGTTCAGTCTCACACATTGTTACCATCATATGTATACTGCTTTGGAAATCTGTGTCACCTTCAGGCTTGTGGTTATTAATATCCCAGCTCTTCTCTGAGAGAATCTTAAGAATGTCTATCAGAGGACAACCTCATTATCAGGAGAATGGGAATAACAGTCTTGTCGCTATTAGAGAGTCCTGATTGTCTGGGTGGAGTGGGAATATCCTTAAAGTGATAGTTCACCCAAAAATAATGAAAATTATGTCATCATTTATTCACCCTCAAGTTGTTCAAAACCTGTATGAATTTCTTTCTTCTGCTGAACACACAAGGAAGATATTTTGAAGAATGTCGGTAACCAAATAGTTGATGGGCCCCATTGACTTCCCATAGGTTTTTTTATTTTTTATTCCATTGACTGCTCATGCTTCCTTTTTTTGGTTTGTGGTTCTGACCATAATGGTTGTAAAACAGCAAAGATGGTTGTTGTTTTTTTATTACACAAACCTCAGAAGATGAAATGGTTTTCAACATGTCATGTTCTAAAGCTGTAATGGTTGCCTGTTCATAAATCATAAATGGCCACTGTATTGCAGGAGGGCGAGAGGTTGGACTTTGCCTGTGTCATCATGTGTTGGGAATGTAAGAGGCAGTTACTGAAGTGCTGTGCTCAATGAACGAGCTCGTGGGAACGAGAGGGGAATATTCCAGAGAGCTGCTGGACTGCCGTATTCAGTTGGATTCAGAAGCAATAGACTAAGACAAATGATAGAGAGGAACGAGGAGGGAGAAGAAAGTGTGAGTTTGTGTTATCACTAGTACGCAGTCACGTTTAGAAGCGCTATCTGTTGCTACAGCTGGACTGCAGTGAGGCACTCGTGAGCGCGTAGCTTTGTATTACAGTGAGTTTTTATTACATTGTTTGTGTATTTAACTTTGTAACTCTTATTTCATGTTTAAGTATTTTAAATACAATGTCACAAAATGAATACTGAGATTGCATGGTTTTTAAAGACATATCACGGGTTGAGTGTGCACGTCTGCTGACTTTTGATCTGCACATGGGTGTGACCTATTGCGTTTTTTCCAACGCACAGTTGCCGGCTTAAATTTAACGGTACAGATCCGTGGTCATGGCACCTATCCCCACAGAGCTGTCGGACTGAAACCAGGCTGAGCTGGTCGTAATCTCCTGTCTGATCTGAGCGGACATTGAGATGGGATTGTTTTGGGAGAGGCTGGGAGGGGGAAGGGCAGCATGCATCCAGCTGATCTGGACTAAAACAGAATGTTTCAGTAAAGCGCAAGCTGTGCATTAGATATTCGGTCGTTCATCACGTTTCTCATCTGGATGGGTTGAAGTTATGATTGAGTCAAGGACCTCACTAATGGACCAGCCATTAGCTAATCACTTCCTTATCTGCTTTCTCTTTTCTATTCTCCCGTCATTATATCAAGCGGATGTTTTGTACATAGCAGCCACTGATTGGGCTGATCTCCTGTGGTTAATTCTCTTCATAAACCTTTGTTGTTTCTGTCTCTTTCATATTTAGCATGATGACCACCATCTTCTCTCTCCTCCCATTCGGCCCCCTGTTCCACCATCTTTCCCTTTATTTCCCTCATCTCTTCTATCTGCATGGGGGGTTATAATGGAAAGATGGCAGTTCTGGCCAGCATAACAAAAGACTGTATTGATCCAGGCTGACAGTGCATTACATGGCTGACTCCATAGTCTGGCCACTCTTCACATTGTTAAAAATGCTGTTTTGTTAGTTTCTCTGGCCTTGGATTAGCCTGAACCCTCCCCAAACACGTCCTATAATGGATTCGCTTCAGCAAATGGAGCACACGGCCCTCAAATGATCTTAGCATGTGATGCCTGACAACATCCACATGCAGTCACACAACAATGCTTTTGTCAAATTTAGAAATTGAATGAAGCTTTTTTTATACATGACTTTTGCACAGATTTTTGTCCCGATTTGCAGTCTGGATGAGCTAGTTGTCTAAAGTCATCACCAGTCTGAAGATTTTGGGCCGTTGGAATTGACAGATTTTGTATTGTGTATGATGGCCACAGACTTTGATTCCATCCAGTTGGAGATATAAAACAGGTTTGATATTTTGAGCGATTTTAGAACATATTAGCTGCTTTTCCTCCATCAGGCCAGACCGTTCTCATTGCTTAACCGTTCCATTCCGTGCCGATCCGGCCCTGCCGGTACAGATATGGTTTAATTTTCCACTGTGGGGCACAGAGCTCTTTGGAATGAATACAAAATTGAACAAAATCATTGCTTTGCAGACGATATGAGATGTAAATAGCAACCATGTTATGGAGGCTGATCAAATATTTATTTTTATTTTATTATTAACTTCACTCAAATAGTGCGCTTGGCCATTTATAGAGAAACTGGCTGCCAGGCAACAAACAAGTGACCAATCCTGAGTGGCGACATCACTACACACATTCTACCAGCACGGGTATGCAGTGTCGTTTAGTGTATGATCAGATTTTCGGCAAATGTATGAAGCCTAGTGTTTTAAAATCTGTTCTGGTTTTAAGTGGTGTTGTGTAATTCCAGGAGTTTGTTTATATTTTAAATTATAGTTTATTTGCCATGAAAATAGCATTTAGCCTTAAAAAAATGAATAAATAAAAACACACAGAAAGGGTTAATATGTTGCCATGCTATTACTGAAACAGATGAAGAATGCTCATTTGTTCACACATATCTGTGTGGAATGACTCCAGATGTTCACACCTGTGTGTGAAGTGAATTCTTCTACTCTTTGTCCTTGGTGAGCTTTTTATCACTTAAGACTCTTCTTAAATGGATCAGCAGCAGACCCTGCATTCCAAGATATCCAGTCAGTCTGGAGATCGAGATTGAACCTATCTGAAAATCAGCTCATAACAGCTTTTATCATCATATTACCTAACTACAAATAAACATGACACATCATGGTCTTTATTTATGAGTACAAAGATTTTTGAGAATATAATTGATTCATTGTCCAATGTTTCCAGTGTCAGCAACAACCTAGTTTTGTTTCACATCAGAATGAGATGCTGTTGAGATTATGCTGTTGAGATCTGCTGTGGAAACATTTGGAGCTGTTCTAGATCATCCAGCTTCTTGCTATTGGTAGAAAAAGAGCTACAGAGACATTTGCTGTAACCTGGGTGGGACCCATCTTTGGTTCAGTCATTCTGGACACTAACATCCCCTCCACCCTCAAATGCAGCTGAAATCACACCGCCCCCACCCTACTGACAGTATGGGACAGATGCAATTGGATTGGGCTTTGGATTGGTGGGGGTTGTGTTCAGAGTCAGTGGGGGGCTGATGGCAGCACTCTCTTTGTGCTGGTTTGCTCAGAAGCGCGAGGAATGTCCGCCTGGCCCCCCATGTGCTCAGCTGTTGGCCATTGCTGGGGAGAGTTGTGTCTTTTAACTCATAAAATATCCGCTTGGTTTTAGGTACCTCCCTCGAGTGAGTGTTTGTTTCATACAGACTTAGTGTTGTCATTTTTATTTATTAATTTGCATAAATATAATATACAGTAGTCAACATTTGAAGTGGATCAAAAAAGTTCATCGAAGTTGTCCTAAGACAAGAACGGGTATTGTTCAAAATTCATGTATAACTTTGATGAAAGGTTTTGATCCACTTCAAATGTTGACTACTGTAATTTTATCGTGAAATATTTTTTAATTGGTCCTTTTATTGCTATTACCTGGAAGTTATTCCTATTGTTTCCTGTTAGAGAACTCTTTTGCTGTACTCTTGTTCTTTTAGATAGCCACACTGAGGTTCTTCAAAAATTGATTTTTTGCTTACTAAGCCCAAATTCATGTGGAAGGGCATTTGGCATGGACATTTGGCATGTGGAGAATTTATTAACAAAGTCTTTGCCCTCTTTTAGAAAATGGATGTCAGTGGAGTCAAAGTTCTAGAGTCGGCCGACGACATCCAGGAGCGCCGACAGCAGGTTCTGGACCGGTACCGTCGCTTCAAGGAGCTGTCTACTGTGCGAAGACAGAAACTCGAGGACTCTTACCGGTTCCAGTTCTTCCGTCGAGATGCAGATGAGCTTGAGAAATGGATCCAAGAGAAGCTACAGATTGCCTCTGATGAGAACTACAAGGACCCCAGTAACCTACAGGTGAGAGAAAAGCAATTTAGAAGTTTCCAAAGTGACTCTTCTACTCAAGTTTTCAAGTTGTTCATTTATATATACATACAGTATATATACATATATGAACAACTTGTAAATCACTCAGGGAAACAAATAAAAAATAAAGTACTAAAATGTGTTATCACACATTCCTGTTCCTGAAGTGAATCCTCCCTTAAGCTGTAAATTCCTTGACTGGGTGTCTGCTGTAATCAACAGTAAATTTATGTGTAGAGTCATCAGATTATAATAGCTTGAATACATATTGAACACATGCATACAATGACTTTTATCAAAAGTATATATTGTGACATATGCAGATGATTATGGAGTTGGTTGAAATTAGGCCAGTTGCAAAGCTCTCTTAAGAAATGCATCTTCACAAAATACATTGTTTAAAAACGAGAAGTTTAAGAGCTACATAGCATGCGTCGACTTTACCATTATTTTTGTCTTACAGAGCTTTCTTTTTTTCCATCTCTTAGGGAAAGCTCCAGAAACATCAAGCCTTTGAGGCAGAGGTGCAGGCTAACGCTGGGGCCATTATCAAACTGGACGACACCGGCAACCTCATGATATCTGAGAGCCACTTTGCATCTGAAACCATCCGAGTAAGAGACTCTTTCTTTTTAATACCAAATGCTACATTTCCATAACGATGAAAAGTGTAATTTGTAGTTTTTTAACATCATCCTATATGGATCAGTCTTTTACGCCTTACCGGACCTCTCAGCGACCAATAGTTAAAAGTGTCAATTATGGCGCTTTCATTCAAGTAGGTGCTTGAGTGCGGTGAAACATGTTTAATTTTAATTTCTTCTGCTTCTTTTAACAGTGCATGTCCCTTGAAAGAACTGCGTGCAGTGTTTTTTTTCAGTGTACCTCAACTTCCTTAGGCTATGTTCACACTTAGCGTCTTTTTTGACAAGAAAAAGTTGACAACGGCATTTTTTTAGCAAAAAAAAACGCTGGCAGCGTTCGGTTACAAATAGCAGCCGAGCGCGTCTTTTGTTGCTATAACAACAGCTGCAACAGTAGCCTTACCTGAATAACCAAGGATCCGTCCAATCTGTGCCCACACAGCCTCTTTGTGATGTATGTTATGATAGAGTTGTGTACTCGTATCAAACAGCTCCTTGTGCTCCGAAACAAGGACGATTAGTTTTATCTACCGGCACCGTCTCCATTTTTTCTTGTTGTTCTTGTTGTTATGGAAACGACAGGTCTCGCTACTCGCTTGTCATTGGTCAGCTGTCAAAAAGGCGCTTGACGTAGGGCGTTCTTTTCAGAAAAGTTGAACTTTTTTCAACTTAAAAAGACGCTCTGAGCTGCAGAAAAAGACGCCGGTGGCGTCTAAAAAAGCGCTCAGGACTTTTTTGAAAAAACGGTTTACTCCATAGGGTTATAATGTAGAACAGACGCTGGCAGTTTGAAAAAAGACGCTAAGTGTGAACATAGCCTTACTCAGTCTTTCTATTACAGTCCAAGCTGACTTTCTATTTCAGAAAACAACATTTCTAGACTTCATCTGAGCTGTCCTAGAAAAAATATGTGTGACAAGGAGAGCATTTTGTTTTGATCCTAACTCTCTTGTCTTTGTCACCTCTTTAAACTCAGACCCGTCTAGAGGAGCTTCACCGTCTGTGGGACCTCCTACTGCAGAAGACTAAAGAGAAGGGAGTGCGTCTCCTGCAGGCCCAGAAATTGGTGCAGTATCTCCGTGAGTGCGAGGATGCTCTGGACTGGATCAGTGACAAGGTGAGAAACAATAGTAGGCGTCATATATTGTGCTATAGGCGTGTTTGGTCAATTGTGAAAAATAATTTCACCCAAGATATTTGAAAACGCATTGACAAAACTTTCTTGCAGGAAGCGATTGCCACCTCAGAGGAGCTTGGGCAGGACCTGGAGCATGTGGAAGTTCTACAGAAGAAGTTTGAGGAGTTCCAGACAGACCTGGCTGCCCACGAGGAGCGTGTGAACGAGGTGAACCAGGCAGCTGGTAAGCTAACCCAGGAGAACCACCCAGAGGCTGAGCTCATCTTGAAGAAGCAGGAGGAGGTGAACGCTGCCTGGCAGAGGCTGAAGGGCTTGGCTCAGCAGAGGCAGGTCAAACTGTTTGGAGCTGCTGAGGTGCAGCGTTTCAATCGGTAAGTTCACACCAACGACGATAACTATAAAGTTTTAATAATCTTTAAAACGTCCACAGTGGTGTGGGAAGTCCACACCACTTTCAGAACAATTTCTGAAATGTTTTGTTCTGGCCTACAGGGATGTGGATGAGACAATCAGCTGGATTAAGGAGAAGGAGCAGCTGATGGCGTCTGATGATTTTGGTCGTGACCTCGCCAGCGTTCAAGCCCTGCTCCGGAAACACGAAGGGCTGGAAAGAGACTTGGCAGCCTTGGAGGACAAGGTCAGTCTCAGCCTATCCACAAACTTTGTTTTTTTCTATTTCACAATACAGGCCAAATCAAATTTATACATTTATTCTCTCTTTGTTTTTTTTATGTTCATTCAATTTAATGCACTCTCTGTTATACGCCCATGTTTAAGCAATGTGCAATCATTCTTTGTGTATGATGTAGACATGCTCTCCTGTCTTCAGGTAAACACTCTTGGTGGTGAGGCAGACCGTCTGCAGCAGACACACCCCCAGAACGCCACTCAGATCCACCTGAAAAGAGACGAACTCATTACCAACTGGGAGCAAATCCGTACCCTGGCGGCTGAGCGACACGCTCGCCTCAATGACTCCTACAGGTGGGTTAATACACACCTTTTTGCTTTTAATCGCTTCAAATTGAGATTTTAATGTTAAGCTCAGCTCACACAGTGCTAGCTTGTGATCTTATAATTTTTTTTTTTTTAGGCTGCAGCGCTTCACTGCAGATTTCCGTGATCTGACCAGCTGGGTGACCGAGATGAAGGCTCTGATCAACGCAGACGAGCTGGCCAACGATGTAGCTGGAGCTGAGGCCCTGCTCGACCGCCACCAGGAGCATAAGGTATTATCCTAACATCTAAACAAGTAGAGCAACATGGGAAAATTATGTTTGGATTGAATATTGGATGTACAACCTTTCTTTCTATAATTTTTTTTTTATAGAAACAAACCTATTTGAGTGTGATTTGCTAGTTAAGTATTGCTATTGTAATTGCTCTTACAGTGTTGTTCTACCAAGGATGCTTGGCATTGAAAGACTGATTGTGTCCATAATGTTTTATCAGGGCGAGATTGATGCTCATGAGGACAGTTTCAAATCTACTGATGAGGCTGGGCAAGCTCTGCTGAACACTGGGCATTATGCTTCTGAGGAAGTCAAGGAAAAGGTGTGTCTGACCACAGATCTGTGTTTTTGTAGACTATTTGCAAACTCATAATTGAAAATCTAAAGTGAGTAGCACCTGAATGACTCCCCATTTTGTGTTCGTCGGTGTAGCTGGGCATACTCTCTGAAGAAAAAGTGTCTCTTCTGGAGCTGTGGGAGCTACGCAGGCAGCAGTATGAGCAGTGCATGGACCTGCAGCTCTTTTACAGGGACACCGAGCAGGTTGACAACTGGATGAGCAAGCAAGAGGTACGAATTTGTGTAGAAATCATTCATCTTATATTGTGAAGATCACACTTTCTCTCAAACGTGGAACAAAAATTTAGTTTTAAAGATTTTAAAGGTCTCAATCTGTCTTCCTCAAGGCTTTCCTGCTGAATGAAGACTTAGGTGACTCTCTGGACAGCGTTGAAGCTCTTCTGAAGAAACACGAAGACTTTGAGAAATCCCTCAGTGCCCAGGAAGAAAAAATCACCGTAAGAAATCACACAGTCTGATGTACAATTCAAGGCCTGGTACAATTTATTTTACAAATCTTACAGTTTTTAATTCTTTTAATTCTGTATTGAAATGTACAGGCCCTGGATGAATTTGCCACCAAACTGATCCAGAACAATCACTACGCCAAGGAGGATGTGGCCACCCGCAGAGATGCAGTAAGTGGAGATTAGCACCCTGAAATGTCCTTCATTTCACGCTCGCAAGCACTTTCCTCCTCTCAATTATTGCTGACAGAAGTGCTGAGTCACTGGTAATACTATCATTTAAACGCCTTTTCTTCTACTTCAGCTGCTGAGCAGACGCAACGCTCTTCATGAGCGTGCTCAGTTTCGCCGTGCCGCCCTGGAGGACTCTTTCCATCTGCAGCAGTTCTTCCGGGACTCTGATGAGCTCAAGAGCTGGATAAATGAGAAGATGAAGACCGCCACTGACGAGGCCTACAAGGTATGTTGTCCTAGAACTACTACAAGTTGTGTTGCACATTTGGATTCAGTTGTCTATATTTCTTTATTTCTCTCATCCTCTTTTCCTCCCCATCTCTGTTCCTTCTTTTTTTAGGACCCATCCAACCTGCAGGGGAAGGTACAGAAGCACCAGGCCTTCGAGGCCGAGCTTTCTGCTAATCAGAGCCGCATTGATGCGCTGCAGAAATCAGGCCAGGAGCTGGTTGATAGGAAACACTATGCCTCCAGCGAGGTGTCCACCCGAATGGATGAGGTCAGCTCTCAGTGGAAGAAACTTCTAGAGGCAACTGAGCTCAAAGGTGAGAGAGAATTGCTTGAAGAGACTATCTGACTGACAATTAATGTAACAACCACTGTTCATTTAGTTCTACCAGTGTGTTTTGAAACCATAACCTTTTTTGTCTCTAGTTCAAAACTGTGGCAAACATGTAACACAAGTAAAAAAAATTATTTTTTAATGATATCATATCCTTTACCCTTGTAGGGATTAAGTTGCGTGAAGCAAACCAGCAGCAGCAGTTCAATCGTAATGTGGAGGACATCGAGCTGTGGCTGTATGAGGTGGAGGGACACCTGGCCTCCGATGACTTTGGAAAAGACCTGACCAGCGTCCAGAACCTTCAGAAGAAACATGCTCTGCTAGAGGCTGATGTGGCTGCCCACCAGGTAACAATGTCTGAATGATTTTGAAAATAACTGATATAACATATGCAGACTTTCATGTATGATTCTGTACAATTGGCAGTTTTACTAAACATCTAAACTTCCTTTATCTTAACTGACAGCTTGTTTCTCTCCTCTTGACAGGACCGTATTGATGGCATTACCATCCAGGCCAGGCAGTTCCAGGAGGCCGGCCATTTTGATGCTGATAACATCCGCAAGAAACAAGAGGCTCTGGTGGCACGCTACGAGGCCCTAAAGGAGCCCATGGCCGCCCGTAAACAGAAGCTTTCAGACTCTCTGCGCCTTCAGCAACTTTTCAGGGATGTAGAAGATGAGGAGACCTGGATACGAGAGAAGGAACCTATTGCTTCCTCCACCAACAGGGGTCAGTGTAATTAAATTTCATGAAATGAGGTCTTAGTCAAAAGAAGTTGGCATTCTACAGACTATCTAAAATAACTATAAACTGTTGACATTCATATAACAATGATCTTCTTGTACCCTCTCAGGAAAAGACCTTATTGGAGTCCAGAACCTTCTGAAGAAACACCAGGCTCTGCAGGCAGAAATCTCTGGTCATGAGCCCAGAATCAAGGCTGTTTCTCAGAAGGGGGAGGCCATGGTTGATGAGGGTAGGATTTATTTCTAAGACATTGACTTTGTATTAGGCTTTGTTTCAGAATTAAACACCTTTAGTCAATGTAGAAACAATAAATTTGAAGTATTTATGAAAATTAAAAAGCTTTTTTTTCCCACCGTTTCAGGTCACTTTGCAGGGGAGGATGTGAAAGCTAAGCTCCAAGAGCTGCACAACCGCTGGGACGGACTAAAGGGAAAAGCGACCCAGCGTAGACAGGATCTGGAGGACTCCCTTCAGGCTCAGCAGTACTTCGCTGATGCCAACGAGGCCGAGTCCTGGATGAGAGAGAAGGAGCCCATTGTAGGAAGCACTGACTATGGCAAAGACGAGGACTCTGCAGAGGTAAACAGGAAGGGGGACTGGAATTTATCTAGAATGGACCTCTTTTGGGTTTAGAGGCCTGAAATTATTATTAAACCTCATATTTGAGCAAAACTTGCAAAATAAGGGGAAAAAGTAATTCATTTACTGTTCTGGTGTTCGTTTCATATAGCACATCTCATTCACAAGATGTTTAATTGGCAGAACTAAAATTAATTTGCTTTGTAATGTCTCATATTGCAGTTTTATGTTAAAAATGGATGGACACTGAAATCTCATTGTTATCATTTACAGGCTCTGCTGAAGAAGCATGAGGCACTGATGTCTGATCTGAGTGCATATGGCAGCAGCATCCAGGCCTTAAAAGAACAAGCTCAGGGCTGCAGAGTAAGACCACATAACAACACTACTACATTGACCAAAAGGAAATAACATATACTGCATGTGCACCTTTGTTCATTTCATGTCAATTAAAATGTGGTCCTTTTTCATGGATTTCATCAACAGCAACAAGTGGCCCCCACTGATGATGAGACCGGTAAGGAGCTGGTTCTTGCTCTGTATGACTACCAGGAGAAGAGTCCACGTGAGGTCACCATGAAGAAGGGCGACATCCTCACTCTGCTCAACAGCACCAACAAGGTTATTAATAGGGCATGCTACATGTTACTTAGCATGATAGTTTGGATCTAAATGACAGTTTGAACTCATTCAAATAATATATTTATCTTGTCCTCAGGACTGGTGGAAAGTGGAAGTGAACGACAGGCAGGGCTTTGTTCCCGCGGCGTACGTGAAGAAGTTGGACCCAACTCAATCTTCCTCTCGCGAGAATCTGCTAGATGAACAGGGCAGCATCGCTCTGCGACAGGATCAGATTGACAACCAGTAAGAGTCATTCTGCTTTCAGTTTTCTTAGCAAATGATTGTGGGCAGATTTTTCACTATATGTTTAATATGCATTTGGGCTGTCAATGTAAGTCAGTAAGATTTTTTTTAGGGATGTCCAGATCCGATCCACGTCATCGGTATCGTGCCGATACTGGCCCAGAACGCTAGATCGGATATCGGAGGGGAGAAAAAAAAAAAAACGATACCTATGATCCGATACCTATTAGGGGTGGAACGGTATGTGTATTCGTATTGAACGTACGTTCGGTACGTGCGTCACGGTTCGGTGCATGGATTTACACGGAGAATACACGGTATAAAAATAAATAAAACTCGCGTGCACATTAATTAATGTAATGCGGAACTACTGTTAGATACGCGCATAGACATATGCAGGTTATTTAGGGACACCTAATCTGTAGCCCCACCTTAGCTCTGAACGCGCGTCTATTTCGCTTCAAACGCTCGCGCGCGGCGCGTCCTATTCACTTTGGACGCGCGAATGGATTCAAACTGTTCAAGCATCGAACTAGACGCGATAGACGCGAATTTGACGCTCTGTTCGCGTTTGGTGTGAACGCAGCATAATGAACAGGCTGCGATGTCAAGATTGCAATGCTGGAATATATGTGTGTGTGTGTGTGTGTGTCAGAGAGAGAGAGGCACGGGCGCGATCGAACAGTGGAAACATAAAAACATACTCCGTCATTTTGTTCATACAGGACATCATTAAAACTGCAAAGTGTTTAGCCTACTTATATTTGTGTAAAACACAACATTGTGCTTTTGTCAAACTGTAACCTACAACTGTCACCCATCAAAATCACACACGCTGTTTAAAAGCAAAAATTATCTCATCTTTTGGACATTCATCATATTGCATTGGTTTTCATTTCTTGTCCTAAAACAGAGCACTAATGTTTATTTTGAAGTTGCACATTCTACATTGATTAAAAAAGAAAATCAAATGTGTTTTTAATGGTAGTATTATTTTATACAGAAATAAATTATTTATAATTCAGATGAGAATAACGTTAAAGTTAATTAAAATTTTAAGGAAACAAATATATTGATTTGAAATATAGCAAATTAATTTTAAATTCATTCAGGTACAATTACCGAACATATCTCAAGGTCTTTTGAATAAAGGGTGGCAGTCTTTCGTTATCAACTGTTGTTGTGGACTATATACTGGAGAAGTATTTGTTCTTCATTTGAGTGAGATGTTTTTATGTGGCTAATTGAGCAAAGTGCTTCCATATATTTTATTATTATTAGTATTAGTTCAAGAATAAAATAAAAATATCGGATTGATATCGGTATCGGCAAATAGCCAAAGCTGCGGCATCGGTATCGTATCGGAAGTGAAAAAGTGGTATCGGGACATCCCTAATTTTTTTTATTAAATAAAAAACTATTTAATTATTTTATTCAGCAAGGATGCATTAAATCGATTAAAAGTCACAGTAAAGAACTTATTCATCAGGATGAATTCATGTATTCATGAAAGAATCCTGAGAGAAAAAATAGTTTTCAGCATTTACAAGAAGAAATGTTTCTTTCTCTGCCATCACAGGAATAAATTACATTTTAAATATATTAAACTGGAAAACAGTACAATTGCTACATGCAGTTTCATTCAACTAATTAATCTGCATAGCGTGTAATTCACTAAACAATTTTTATCGATTGAAAGTGTGAAATGTGAACATGTATGTGTACTTGCTTTTCTACCTCACATCTTACATTCCAACAAAATCATTTCTCTTTAACACAAAGCCTCTTAAGATCTTAACATCTTTATTCTTCCTGTAGCTCAAAAATGGCATCTGTTAAAAACTAACCCTCAATAATGTTTCTGACCCCTCATTCCTCCTCTTTTTCCTTTATTTTCTTTCTTGTTTTCTTTCTTTCTTCATTTAAATGCTTGCATGTGTCTGCTTGCCCTGCCCTGTGGCAGGACTGTGGTCACCAAGGAGGTGTGCAGCGTATCTATGCGCATGAAGCAGGTGGAGGAACTGTGAGTAGGCCTAACCTATGTCATTCCTTTGATCAAAGAAGCCTTTGATCAATCATTCCTCTCATCCATATGGCATTTCTGTCACTTTAGGTCCTCTAACATTCTATCCTTCCTATTATATATCCCTCTGTCCAGATAATTCTCATTCCTTCTCAACTCTTCTATTTCATCAAGGGATAGAAGTTCACATCTCTTCTGAACTTTTTCCATTCGTAGAATTGGTGTCTAGAATTAATTCTGCATTTTCAGTGGCTGACTATGCAGATTTCTTGTCAGTAATTGAACCCCTGTCTGTGCTTCCACCTCTCATTTCCTCTCCTAGAGGGAGATGCTTCAGTCTCTGTGTTGAGGTGGGAGTTGCATTTAAGGTTCTGACTTCTCTCTTTATCCCTCTCTTCAGGTATGGTACGCTTCAAGACTTGGGAGAGAAGAGGAAAGACATGCTGGAGAAGAGCTGCAAGAAGTTCATGCTTTTCCGTGAAGCGAACGAACTGCAGCAGTGGATCAATGAAAAGGAGTCAGCGCTTACTAATGAGGAGGTCGGCTCTGACCTGGAGCAAGTGGAAGTGCTGCAGAAGAAGTTTGATGACTTCCAGAAGGTTTGTTTCTCCTACACATCTGTAACACATGTATCATCAGAGACTAGCATTGGCTTGTACATAATTCCTAATTCTAAACTCTTTGTTTTGTCTTTTTGTGTTTTTGTTATATTGTTTACTAGGATCTGAAAGCAAATGAGTCTCGGCTGAGGGACATAAATAAGGTGGCATCTGAGCTGGAGTCTGAAGGACTGATGGCAGAAGAAGCTCCGGTTGTGCAGGCCCAGGTGAGAGGAAAACACTTTATACACACAGTGAATTTGATTAAACATACACTACTGTTCAAAAGTTTGGGATTGGTAAGATTTTTTTTTTTTTAATGTTTTTGAAAGAAGTCTCTTATTCTCACAGAAGCTGCATTTATTTAAACAAAAATATAGTAAAAACAGTAATATTGTGGAATATTGTTAAAATTTAAAATAGCTATTTTTTATTTTAATATATTTTAAAATGTAATTTATATCAGTTGTATTTTCAGCATCATTACTCCAGTCATAAGTGTCACATGATCCTTCAGAAATCATTCTAATATGCTGATTAGGTGCTCAAGAAACGCTTATATTATTTTTGTCAAAACTGTAATTAATTTTTTTTTCAGGATTCTTTGATCAATAGAATGTTTAAGAGAACAGCATTTATTTAAAATACAAATCTTTTGTTACATTATAAATGTCTATCAAGTCACTTTTGATCAATTTAACAAAAATAAAACTTTTTCAAACTTTTGAATTGTAGTGTGAATCATGATTTTTTCTAAATTAGTCATTCCGCTCATCATCATTTACATCGAAATGTGGGAGTATACATACATCAGAGTAGTATGCTTATTTGTATGCCTGAATTTATGAGCATCATAGATGTGGTGACCTTGTCTATTTTTCCCTTTCTCCTTCCAACCCTCCATTCCCTCCTCCCACCATCCCTTCATCCTACCATCAGCAACTAGAGATGCTGGGCTCAGCTCCTGGCAAGGTCATTATTATTTTATATCATTCATATCGTCTCTACAACAGTTGGAGTGTCTGCATGAAACAAACACAAGAATATCATGTGATGTTTTTGTGGGTTGAACTGATTGTATTCCTATTTTATTTCACAGGATGAAGCTGACTCTAAAAGTGCATCTCCATGGAAGGTAATATAGCATGTTGAATTTCAAATGCTTTAGACATAATCTATTATATCATCTAATCTTTGGTCTTTGATGCATGTGTAGTTTTGATGCAGGATCTTGTTTGACCTGTATGTTAACCACAGTGTTGTTTGTTGACTGTGGTTACAGAAAGAAAAGAACAGTCTGGTTCTTTTAATTCACATGGTGATACTCTCTTGATTGGTGTGTTTCTTATCTGTTCTTTTGCAAATTTTTCAACTCAATATAGTCTGTTCGCTTGGCTGTTCAAACAACGGCCAACTTTAATACTATTAAGGTAAGATCCTAGGTTCTTCGTTGCAATCTTTAAATCGTCCCACAACCCATTCCACTAAATCTGCTTTGTGGCCTGTGTACCTGGAGGACAACCTCATTGTGGTGGTCTTGTACTTTTACCATGGTCTCTGATTCCCTTTGTCTCATTACTGAACCATCAACTGTGCCGTTGCATCCCCCCACCCCCCTTTTCCTTTCATGAGTACATGTTGCCCACTTGAAATAACTCCTTTATGTCTTGACACCATCTGTTTTTTGGTGGAGGTATAACAGCCATTCTAGAATGCATTAACGCTTCTTTTTTTCAGTTTGTGGCAGATGCATCCACCCCAGTTTCCATATTTGCTGACTGCCATCACTCATCCTATGTGCTTAAATGTTGTAGCCTTTCTGTTTGTTCCACTCATCCATACTGTTGCTTTTGCTGCTGAAATGAAGAGCAAAGTATGACACAAAGGATTTAGAAGCATTTATGTAGTGCTTTGGATAGTGGATTGGCTGTTAAACATATTTCTAAATATACATTGCCAAAACATTTTTGTTTCTCAACAGTCGTTTTATATCATTCAAGATTAATCTGTTGCCTGCGGTCAAGGATCACATCATTGTCTTATGTAGACCAATAACGTAAGCTCTGATTGGCTGCTAATGGTTTTATGTTGGTGTATAGGAGCTGAACAACCGCTGGAGGGCCCTGCAGCAGCTGGCTGAAGACAGAAGCAACATGCTGGGTAGTGCTCATGAAGTGCAGAGGTTCCACAGGTACATATATGGCACTTACAGAACAGATCAAAACTGTCTGACCATATCTGTCATTCATACGGTTTGGTTCTTGTTATACTTGTACGATACGAGCCACATGAAATGCAGAGAAATTCAGCTAGTGTGTGATTCACAGGGATGCAGATGAGACCAAGGAATGGATTGAAGAGAAGAACCAAGCCCTGAACACCGATAACTATGGCCATGACCTCGCCAGCGTGCAGGCTCTGCAGCGGAAGCACGAAGGCTTTGAGAGAGACCTGGCCGCTCTAGGAGACAAGGTAAAATTCATCTTCATTGTCTTAGTTTGAGTTTTCTTGGTTCATTCCTTGCCTAAAACATCAGCTAAATATCCTCTTCTCCCTGTGGCAGGTGAACTCTCTGGGTGAGACTGCAGAGCGTCTGATTCAGTCTCATCCTGAGGCTGTGGATGATATCCAGGAGAAGTGCACCGAGCTGAACACAGCCTGGAGCAGCCTGGTGGGTCGTGCTGACCAACGCAAAGAAAAACTGGGCAACTCTCACGACCTGCAGCGCTTCCTCAGTGACTTCAGGTGAGAAGGATTAATAAAAAGAGATGAAAATACGTGTTGCAAAAGGAACAACTTCGATAAACTAGATGGTATCAAAGCAGTAGTATAGAAGTCTCTAAACAAATCTGTGCTTCTTTCTCACAGGGATCTCATGTCCTGGATCAATGGCATCAGAGGCCTCGTGTCTTCTGACGAGCTGGCCAAAGACGTCACTGGAGCTGAAGCCTTGTTGGAGAGACATCAGGTACTGAATGCTGCCAAAAACATCTGTGATCTGTATTTTGTAACATTACCGTTTTACTTTTAATACTACGATTTAGTTGTTCATGGACTAAACACAGTTTTGCAATGGAAACAGATTTTTTTTTAAACACGCACATGTTCCCATTCTCTAGGAACATCGTACTGAGATCGATGCTCGTGCAGGCACCTTCCAGGCCTTTGAGCAATTTGGACAGCAGCTTCTTGCCCGTGGCCACTACGCCAGCCCTGAGATCCAACAGAAGCTGGAGGCTCTTGACCGGGAGCGAGCTGACCTGGAGAAGGCCTGGGTTCAGCGCAGGATGATGCTGGACCAGTGTCTGGAACTGCAGGTCAGCAGGGATCATGTTTACTTTTAACACACAGAACATTGACATTAGGAAATGTTGCAGTCAAATAACATATGTTTCTTTTTTGTCTTCTGCAGCTATTCAACCGTGACTGCGAGCAGGCTGAGAACTGGATGGCAGCTCGCGAGGCCTTCTTGGCCAGCGATGACAAGGGAGACTCCCTGGACAGTGTGGAGGCCCTCATCAAGAAACATGAAGACTTTGACAAGGCTATCAATGTGCAGGTCAGCAAGCGCCATTGCGATATAACAATGCAGTCGATCTCAACATTATTTGATTTTAAACGTGAATTTTTTTTTTTGTGCTAATCTTTTCGATTTGTCTGTCTTTGCAGGAAGAGAAGATTGCAGCACTGCAGTCTTTTGCTGACCAGCTCATTAGTGCTGACCACTACGCTAAGCCTGAAATCTTCAATCGCCGCAATGAAGTCTTGGACAGGTCCGGCTCCTTCTGTTTTATACTGCTCAGTGAATCTATACCATGTAAATATTTGTAGGTTTCGTGTGATTTTATTTAATTCTGACCTCCAGGTGGCGCCGTCTCAAGGCTCAGATGATTGAGAAACGCTCTAAGCTGGGTGAGTCGCAGACTCTGCAGCAGTTTAGCAGAGACGTAGATGAGATTGAAGCGTGGATCAGTGAGAAACTACAGACCGCCACCGACGAGTCTTACAAGGACCCCACTAACATCCAGGTAACGTCACACTTCAGGCATCAGTCTCAGAACAGATCGTGCCAACCTTTTTTCAGACATGCTAAAGTTCTAAAGATCAGTATCCCGCTTAAATCTAACCTTGTAAATCTATTAATACCATAATAAATTCAAGTGCAAATTAAAATGCATTTCTCTTGTTATCCCCGCCTCAACCAACCCCAAGTGTTTTATTATATAGGAAATTAAACTGAACTTCTGTCTGTGTTCCCATTGTCTGTTTCTAGCTGTCCAAGCTGCTGGTAAGTGCAGTAGTGCCAAAGCTAACTAACCCCAGTAGGGTCTCTCCACTTGTCTATTGTCTTATTGTTTTGTCTGTAAATGTGTATTTGAGTTCCGTATGTCTATTAAATGTCTTGCTTTGTATAGCATCATCAGCTGTTTGTCATTGTTCCTTCCCGTGACCCATTGTTGCAGCCTTTCATTTTTAATTGCTGGGTGTGGCCTCCATTTTCATGTTGTGTCACTGAAGTTGGGATGTTTTGATTTTAAATTCGTTCCTCACAGAAAACCTGTGCTTCTCATTGAGTTGTGGATCTAAAAGCAAACTTTGACAAAAGTAAAAGGCTGTGTTTGGAATAGCATAGTAGAATACTTCATACTATTCATTATGTGATTTTAATTAAGTAAACATATAAGCTGTGTTTTACAGTGAAGCGCAGCTCTGTTCATTTTGATGGTTTTTAGTATTTGAAAATGAAGAATTGAAGACAGCCATACATACTATTAGTATTTTAATTTCACAGGTATACTATAAAATACAAGTATTACATGAATATTCATTATTTTATTTTACAATAAAATATTAAAATAAAAAAAAATCTTATTTGAACATTTTTATTTATTACATGAAAGGTCAAGTTGAGCGCATTATCCACAGTATCCCACACATTGTGCTCTAATTGTACTTGTACTAACACATTTTGATAAATGTAGTTAGTCTTTCAAATATTGATATGGTAGGGTGCTATTCCGAACATAGCCACAATAATGTATCAATTCAGAGAGATGCTGGAGAAGTGCTTTCAAACAATTAATTTTGCTTTGCTTTTTGTGGAATACTGTGTTAAAATAACAGAATCAGTTACATGTGTGCTACGGCCAGAATCTATATGCAGTTATGGTATCAGCAGCCCGGCTTATTTTGAGTGTCTCAGCAAATGCTTTAGATGAGCCGTTTGGAAGTGCTTTGTTCCTTCTCTCAATCTCTCTGAGTAATATAAAATGTGGAATGATCTTAGACAAAACACCCCAACTCCTAGATTTCTCCACAGAGTTTATTATGTGCTGGATGGCGTCCACTTCATTTTATTGAATGTTTCATCAGGCTTTGAATGTCATGTTTATAGATTGAGTTCCACGTTACGTGTTTGGTCCTTGTTTGGTGGTTTGTAAATTCACAGTCACTTCACATTCTGTTTTTTTGTGTAATGTGCACATTTTCATTTTATTTGGAAAGGTGTGCACTTTTGTGATTTACAGATAAGACATCACTTTTCACAGACAGTCTAAACAAAGGCATACACATAAAACGCACACATGTATGTTACAGTAGCGTTAAATATGCACTGCTTTCATGGATATTGAGTTTTTACACAGATGTTTATATCAGTTTCCTGTCCACATCTACAAAGGTAGATACAAAACCAGCTATTGCTTTTTTACACCTGCACCCTTGCACGACTTCACTGTGTGGCTCAGTTTCGCTGTATTTCGCTTTCTTGCCACTTTCAGAGCAAGCACCAGAAGCACCAGGCTTTTGAGGCTGAGTTGCACGCTAATGCTGATCGTATCCGCGGGGTGATAGACACGGGCAATGCTCTCATCCAGAGAGGTGCCTGTGCTGGAAGTGAGGATGCTGTCAAGGTAAAAGTTTCGGAAGTGTTTCAGAAATAGGCAGCTGCTGCGTTAAGGTCTGTGCTCATTTTGCTGTGGTCGCGCTCATATTTGCTCTCAGGCTCGTCTTAACGCTCTGGATGAGCAGTGGCAGTTCCTCGTCAACAAATCTGCTGAGAAGAGTCAGAAACTAAAGGAGGCAAACAAGCAGCAGAATTTCAACACTGGCATCAAGGACTTCGACTTCTGGCTGTCTGAGGTATTTATGTGACTTAATAGCTACTTAGGATAGTTCTTGGTACAATTTATTTTTTGGGGGGGAATATTTTTATTGAATTTTTTCCATTTTTTTCCAACAGAACAAACAAAGCATACCAAAAAAAAACAAAAAAACAACAACAGTTCAGGCAGACCTTAAATGCACAATTCTCAAATCAATTATTGATAAAATAAATAGGTTACAAGGGAAGATACATCAACACTTACAGGAATAGGCTTCTTGTCGTTAGCCATTACAACAGTTTTCAAGAAAAATATAAGCAATTGTCCAAAGTAAGAGAAACATAGTCCAAATAGGGTGTCCATATTCGTTTGAAAACGTCTGTAGAAGAATGTAGTGTACATGTTAAAAATTCCATTGGGATGAGCTCTTTCACAAGGCTATGCCATTTTTTAATTGAAGGAGTCTTCTCACTTATCCAAAACATCAAAATGTTCTTTCTTGCAGCAAAAGTTATTGGTACAATTTCAATTCCAAAAATTCTGACGTTCTTCCTCTGCTCCTAGGTTGAGGCTCTTCTCGCCTCTGAGGATTATGGGAAAGATCTGGCCTCAGTCAACAATCTGCTTAAAAAGCACCAGCTTTTGGAGGCTGACATCTCTGCTCATGAGGTAGCTCACCGACTATAACTCCAGACATGCTCATGATTTTATTTTCAGTTAGCACATTCTGATGGCTCTTTGGTGTCTTTGTGCTCTTATAGGATCGTCTGAAGGATCTTAATGGCCAGGCTGACAGCCTGATGGCCAGCAATGCCTTCGACACTTCCCAGGTCAAGGACAAACGTGATGCCGTTAACGGACGCTTTGTCAAAATCAAGAGCATGGCTGCCGGGCGCCGTGCCAAGCTGAACGAGTCGCATCGTCTGCACCAGTTCTTCAGGGATCTGGACGATGAGGAATCTTGGATCAAGTATGGTTTACATCATTCTGAGTGGTCTAAAATTGATCACACACTAACCTTTTTTTCTTTTAAGGCTGTATACTAGATCTAATTAATTCTGTTCCATTAGGGAAAAGAAGTTGTTGGTGAGCTCGGAGGACTACGGACGTGATTTGACAGGAGTACAGAATCTGAGGAAGAAGCACAAGAGGCTGGAGGCTGAGCTGGGAGCACACGAGCCGGCCATTCAGGTAAAGAGACATCTGCAACATTGTTGCATATCGATTTATAGAAATGAAAAAGTCTTGACTGGAGCGTATTAAAGTCAAGTGAATCATAATTCTGAATGCTAACGGTATTTTTTTTTTTTGTCCTTGCAGTCTGTGTTGGAGACTGGGAAGAAGCTGTCTGACGACAACACCATAGGACAGGAGGAGATCCAGCAGAGGCTGGCCCAGTTTGTGGAGCACTGGAAGGAACTGAAAGATCTGGCTGCTGCTCGGTGAGAACGGTTTTCACTATTTTACTTTTTTTCAACCCCCAAACATTTGAACAGTAGTGTATATTGCCTTGGACAGGAATTTGAAAATTGTTTGGTTTGCCATTTTTTAGCGGGCAGAGGCTTGAGGAGTCGCTGGAATACCAGCAGTTTGTGGCGAATGTGGAAGAAGAGGAAGCCTGGATTAATGAGAAACTGAACCTGGTCGGAAGTGAGGATTACGGTGATACGCTGGCAGCTGTGCAGGTGTGAAAAACTGTAGTATTCATCAGATGAGCTTAATGAAAAAAAAAAAAATAGCTTGGTTTTGGACACACCTTCATATTGCTGTTTTTTATTTATTTTTTGTCAAAACTTGGCTCTTCGTTTTCAGGGCTTGCTGAAGAAACATGAAGCATTTGAAACCGATTTTACCGTGCACAGGGACCGAGTGAATGACGTGTGTTCCAATGGAGATGAACTTATCAAAAAGGTATAGTTCAACTATTAGAAAGTCCATATACTGTAAATTTGGCCCTTTGACCCTTTAATGCTTAAACACAGACAAGTTTCTATGAAGTTTAATGTGAGCTGATAGCAATATCATTGTCATATTGTTTCTTTTTTGCAGGAGAACCACAATGTGGAGAACATCATGGCTAAAATTAAGGCCCTGCGTGGGAAGGTGTCAGAGCTTGAGAGAGCCGCAGCTCAGAGGAAGGCCAAGCTGGATGAGAACTCTGCCTTCCTGCAGTTCAACTGGAAGGCTGATGTGGTGGAGTCCTGGATTGGTGAGTTAACGATATTTCATGCAAATGAGAAGAAACTTTCATTTAAAAGAAGGATTGGCAAGAAATAAACTGTTATTTTCTCTTTTCACCCTTGTAATCTGTAACCCATTTGTGTCTTCGGCTTGATCAGGTGAGAAGGAAAACAGCCTGAAGACTGATGACTATGGTCGGGATCTCTCGTCCGTGCAGACTCTGCTCACCAAACAGGTGTGACATTGCATATGACAAACATATCTACAACTAGGGCTGTGCTCAGAATATCGATACAACGATACATCGTCATGAAGTCCTGACGATGCGCGTATCGATACAGCAGCTGCCGTATCGATACTGTTGTGCTTATGTAGCCAATTCAGGGCTCGAATTTTGGCGCGGGTATTGCGCATAATTTTAATCATTCCTGCACTTTAGCATGTAGATTGTATGAGTAAATTAATCCACACAGACTATACAATCAGATCAGTCACTTTAAAACTTTCTGCGAGACGCAATTTCACAAAGAGCGTGAAGCCTTGTTTGTACTTTCGCCTGGCTCCGCAGCGCGAGTCTCCGCTGCCTGCACGCGCACCTCCCCAAACGGACGAGGCGTTTATTCTCGACGCGCTCACAAACAGCTCGCGAGTAACAAAAGTTATTTTTCGCGGAAACAAAAACACGCAAAATTATGTCAAACATTTCGGTCTTGTTGAGTATCCTCTAAACACAGTCGGTTATGTCTTCTTCAGCATAAAACGCATGATGGGACAGTATAATGAAATCAGGATCCGTGCATTAACGTTAGCTCTTAAAGGGACAGAAGCCATATGTGTATGTCATTAATATTGTTGTCAAAACAACAAAAGATAGTTTTAATTTGAAGAATTTGGATTAATAGCCTATGTATTTAATTTAGTAAGGACTAAAATACTACCCAGTGTTATTTTGCATTTGATTACTTTATTCAGTTTCTAGTAGCCTATTTCTGAATACTATGCTAGACCTATTCAAAAAGTTTTCTCTTTATTGGTAGGCTATCTTTATTCTATTGTATTTATTTGCGCTACTGAAGGAAGAGTTTTTATTTCATTTAACTCTTAGTTTTTTTATGACAAAAACTAAATAGTTTTTCAGTGATCACAACTGTTATAACACTGGTTATACAATAAACATATTACTGTTACTAAACTCTGAAATTCCAAATTGATCCATATCGTGATACGTATCGTATCGTGGCTTTAGTATCGTGATGCGTATCGTATCGTGACATTGTTGGTGATACACAGCCCTATCTACAACACATTCGTAAACCATATTCTACATTCAGCACATCAAATCCTTTCAAGCTTTACTGTTTTACTGTAATCTGACTGTCTTTCTTCTACCCATAGGAAACCTTTGATGCAGGGCTTCAGGCTTTCCAGCAGGAGGGCATCACCAACATCACAGCCCTGAAAGACCAGCTGTTGGCAGCCAAACACGTGCAGTCCAAGGCCATCGAGGCTCGTCATGCCACCCTGATGAAGCGCTGGAACCAGCTGCTGTCCAACTCAGCTGCACGCAAGAAGAAGCTTTTGGAAGCCCAGGAGCACTTCAGAAAGGTGTGAAGAATGAAATTTTGCCTAAAGTGAGGAAATTAAATTCTGTTTTGTATGTCTGTAACTCTTGTTCTTATGTTCACCACTCAATCCAGGTCGAGGATCTTTTCCTCACCTTTGCCAAGAAGGCCTCAGCCTTCAACAGCTGGTTCGAGAACGCTGAGGAAGATCTGACAGACCCCGTACGGTGCAACTCTCTGGAGGAAATCAGGGCCCTGCGGGACGCCCATGATGCCTTCCGCTCTTCTCTCAGCTCCGCAGAGGCTGACTTCAGCCAACTGGCAGAACTTGATCGCCAGATCAAGAGTTACCAAGTGGTATCCAACCCATACACTTGGTTTACCATGGATGCTCTAGAGGAGACCTGGAGGAACCTTCAGAAGATCATCAAGGTGACATTGGGATCCTGAAGCATAATTTTTTGTGAAGTAGACCAATATTAATTGGATGACATTTGACTTTTGAGATGATTGCTGAATATCTGAAACAAAAAATGTGCTTTGTCTGGTGCCAGTGACATTTTAATGTATGGTAACACTGTACAATAAGGTATAATTAGTTAATTCATTAGTAGCTAACATGAACTAACAATGTGTTTTACAGCATTTATTAATCTTTGTTAATGTTAGTCAGTATAAATACTAGGGCTGTCGCACATCATTTTTGGCTGAAAAATGACCCCGGAAAAGCCATTATTGTGTTAGATGAGAAAAGCATTGAATACACACAACAGTTCTGTTGTGGCTTTGTTTGGAGCTATTTTCATTGGCAAAATTGAGCAAAAACGGAAAATACTGACAATATTGTGTCCAAATATAACAGAATATATACTTACAGTTCAATAAACAAGATCACATTTGTAACCGTGCAATAATTCGATTTTCTAAATCTATTATTAAAGGTTGAAATTAACATTTTATAACTGACTTAATTTGTCTCTTTATAGGAGCGAGAGTTGGAGCTACAGAAGGAGCAGAGGAGACAGGAAGAGAATGATAAACTCAGACAAGAGTTTGCCCAACATGCCAATGCTTTCCACCAATGGCTGCAGGAGACCAGGTACAGGGGACCATCATGCACTACTTAAGTGTTGTGTTCTCTTTCATTATAGTTGAGTTATGCTCAAGGATTAAACGCACACATAGCATGCAACACATTTGACTCCACTGCATGACATCACACACATCTGTGTGCGTTTAATCAAGCTTTCCTGATCTCCATGTAACTGTCATAGACGGCCATTTTCATTCGTTTCATCCACTGTTTTTATAGTCTGAAGTCATTGCCTGCTTTGCCATGTTGTCTGTTAGGGTGAAGCTCTTCACATGGTCACACAATTTAAACCCATCTGGGCTTGATATGCAACAGTAGTGCTTTGCGCTGGTCACATGTGCTTTCATGTGCGTATTGAGTAGTGGCATTAATGTCACGGCTCAACTGTTCCTTTCTCTCCCTCCCTTATTTGTCTCTCTATCCCCATTCCTTCGACCTACTCGCTGCTACCCTGATGCTTGGAATCATTTCTCTTATCAGGACATACCTTCTGGATGGGTGAATATCACAATTTTTTTCTATTTTACTGTAGTATGTGTGTGTGTGAGTGTGAATGAATTGTTTAATGGGATTTACTTGTCAGCAAATGGATGTCTAGGGACTGGCATGATAGAAGCACACATTTGGTGGAAAATTTTGGGAGTTTCAGGGCAGAATAGACCAATGATTGGTTAGAACTAATACAGGGTGCCATCAAGAAGAATCTCACTTTACATATATTTTGCATATTTTACAGTATGTTTTGAAAATATATTTCCAGATGTATTCCTTTGTTTTTTCACACTCTTTTTCCATTCCCTCTTCATCTCCCACCTCCCCCATCTCTGAATAGCATAGCCTATCGGAGGGTAATCCGTGTCTATCAGTATGAAGTCGATGATGATCTTTCTGGAAGGTCTTCTCCCTTTTTTCCTCCTCTGATTGGCCTCTTACCCCTCACCCCACACACTTTTTGGGTTTTTCTTCTCCTCATGCACTTGAGTCTGATCCCCACTGTAAAGGCTCTGTGTGTGTGTTCAATCCCTTTTACTAACATTCACTGCGATGTGAGGCTTTTTTGAGATGACCCCTTCCAGCTTCTTAATCCAACAAGCCTGGCTACATTCGGCACCAGTGTTGAGGAGTGTGAACACTTCATCTCATTCTTTAACCTTTTTTTTCTCTTCTTTTTTTCCCCCCCGTTTCAGTTATTTAAGTTTTTTTCTTCATTTTGGGGAAATGTTCATGCACCAGATTCAGGGTGGAAACTGCAATGTGATTTCCATGATTAGACTTTTTCAATATCCTGATCTGAATTTGAACAGCTGTGCATTAACATTTTTGGACTCTTATAATATGGCCAGTCAAGGAACTCTGAATCTTTGATTTTGCACATTTCGCAAGATCTGTACTTTAAACTAAAGCTAAGCAGTGGTACAAATATAGCAGTTTCTAACCCTGTTGACAACAGCCCTAATCAAGCATGGTCTGGATTACCATGGATATAAGTTGGCTTTGTTAGCATGACTTGGTTATTGTAGTTGCATTCTGGGGTGGCTTATAGTTTGTACTCTGTATCTACTACAAAACAATTGGTAAGTCATTGTCATGTACAAGAAATCCAGGAAGATGTAGGTTACAGCTCTAGAAGTAATGACAGAGGTTGTGCAAACCCATTTTAACAATATAGTATAACTCATAGTCATAAAAATACACCTTTTTAACTCTCTGGAAATTACATATCTGTTTAATGATAGTTGACCTTATAACTGACCTAGTGTAGTGAGAGCCACTCTTCTAAGGTGTAGACTGGCATGTGGAGTGAGTGAGATGTTTCTGGGTGGATGTGTCATGTGTTCCCGGACCTCTGCTGTTGGTTTCATTGCTTTTGTGTGTGGGCAGGTCCTGCATGGTGGAAGAATCCGGAACTCTAGAGTCGCAGCTAGAGGCCACCAAGGTGAGTTTGGGACCAGTGAATGGGTAATTCAATTTTGAATAACACTAAATGAATCAGTATTAGTGTTTTAAATCATGCTGTAGTTTATCAGTAATACACTACAATTCAAACGGTTTTGGTCAATACGATTTTTTTCAGTGTTTCATGCTCACCAAGGCTGCATTTATTAGATCGATGATAGAGTAAAAACTAATATGTTATATGTTATAGTGAATCCATTCTTTTGTTAGTGCTCAAGTGTTTTATGTACAATATTGTGAACTCCAGGCCTGGTCATACAAATTGATAAAATCTTAAAAAGTGGAATTAAAAGAGTGAATTAAAATAAAAATCTAGTTATGCTCAGCTCTAAATGATTTTAGCTGCAAGACATTTCTTTTTGTCAGTGCAGTCTTTGATAAAATTGTTTGTCAAAAAAAATCCTTATCTAGTCTTAAAGTAAATGTGCACATTTCAATATTCAGCGTTTCAACATTACTAGAAAAAAATGTCTATAGTCAGTATAATGTTTTTCTTCAGCTAGAAGTTACTCTGTGTGTGTCCTATTTATAAAAAATGGTTTCCAAATAACCTTTATCCATTAATCACAAATAAGTCATTTTTCATTTTCCATAAAATGTGTGAACATTTCACTGTTTAAGCCTGCAGGAAAGAGGACATTAAAACACTTGCATAAGCCTCAAACCTGAGACTGTAACTATAAATGGACACCCTGCTCTGTTCTAAATGTCTTTTCCCTTTGGGTTCCTCTGCAGCGCAAGCACCAGGAGATTCGTGCCATGCGCAGTCAGCTGAAGAAGATCGAGGATCTGGGAGCAGCCATGGAGGAGGCGCTGATCCTGGACAACAAATACACAGAACACAGCACCGTGGGTCTGGCCCAACAGTGGGACCAACTCGACCAGCTGGGCATGAGGATGCAACACAACCTGGAACAACAGATCCAAGCCAGGTGACACCTCAGAAACCAGTCTGCAATGAGAAATTAAGACTATTATATTTGTATGATCTTTTTTAGATCAGATCAGAGTGAGATTAACCTAATTAGTTCTGACTCCATAACTTATTGAACATTGCGATTGGAGCAGTTTACCTTGACTGACTTGTTCTCGCAAATCTGTTCTAGAAATACCACAGGAGTCACAGAGGAGGCCCTGAAGGAGTTCAGCATGATGTTCAAGTGAGTTTTCCACTTAAATAAGAAAACATTACAATGCTAATCTTAAGTGTTCTTGAAAATGTAATGCAAGTTTTGTTCATTTCTCAGGCACTTCGACAAAGAAAAATCTGGACGTCTAAACCATCAGGAGTTCAAGTCTTGCCTGCGGTCTCTGGGCTACGACCTGCCCATGGTTGAAGAAGGAGAACCAGACCCAGAGTTTGAGTCCATCCTGGACATAGTGGATCCAAACCGGTGAGAAACCTCTTCTATGGATGTGATTTAAATATTGTGTTCTGTCTGTTGATGAGCTAACATAAAATTTGTTTTATTCAGGGATGGAAACGTGTCCTTGCAGGAGTACATGGCCTTCATGATCAGCCGAGAAACGGAGAATGTGAAGTCAAGCGAGGAGATCGAAAGCGCTTTCCGTGCTCTCAGCGCTGAGAACAAACCTTTCGTCACCAAGGAAGAACTCTACCAGGTACAATGTTATTTACAACTGGTATTGGACCATTTTGGCCTCGGCTTCATGTTTGGTGTTAGAAAGATGACCTTAATGACCTTCTGTGTTTACAGAACCTGACGAAGGAACAGGCGGACTACTGCATTTCCCATATGAAGCCGTACCTGGACAGCAAGGGCCGCGAGATCCCGTCAGCTTTCGACTTTGTGGAATTCACCCGCTCGCTTTTCGTCAACTGATTCCCCGCCCCCCCCCGCCTGCCAGTGACCAATCGGGATGCGTTTTCCCCCTCACAATAACACAAGGCCAAACTGCATGGATCTGAAATGAAAATTCTCTATAGCATCCAGTATAGCAATATCTGTATCTTGCTATCACTCTTAACCCTGCGTATTTATCTGACACTTCCTCATGCTTCACTGATAATAGTGTAGTGGATCTGTCTGCATTTTATTGTGATTGTTTTAGCTGTTAAGTGCTTTGCTTTGTTTAACACACCTATAGAGAGGATATGCTGTAACATCACCCACAAGACTGCAGTGTGCTTTAATAAACGCTACTGGTTATAACTGGAAAGTGTTGCTGTTGTGTTTTTATTTGGAGCATAAGCATAAATACATAAATTTAACATGAAATGCATATATACAGGTTACAATACATTATAAATTCTTGAACAGTCTCAGTCTGTCACCTCATTGGCCAGCTGTTCCAGTACTGCCGTCTCCTTCGCACCTTGTTCCGTTAACTCCGCACTGAGCTGCCAGATGTTGACGCTACCATCTGCATTGCCCACTGCCATCAGATTTGTGTGTTTGGGGTTGAACTCCAGGCAATAAGCTGGCTGACCTCCTGTGTTCTGGTCAATTGTGGAGGTTGGCCTTAAAGACCTTCTACCCAAATCAAACATTTGGACCAAACCTGCGAGAGGTAAAATTAAATTAGAAATGATTAAACGTGTAATTGAAATAAAAATCAGAGATCATGCTTTAATTTTACTATATATATATATATATATAATATATATATATGGGATAATTACAAACGTCCCACCTTGTCCTGTGACTGCAGCAAAGACTAGAGGGCGTGTAGGTGACCACCTCACCCAAAACACATATGAATCGGACACCCGTATAGACAGCAGGGGGTGTGGCTGGAGCACACTGTGCAGATGAGCTAAACCATCTGTCCCGACGCTTACAAACAGATTCCTAAAGTCAGAAACACCCAGAGATGTTACAATTACTGCCGACTAGCCTTAAAGTACGTATTACACAAAGTAGAAAACACAGTGCAGGAAAATAGCACAGCGCTCACCTGTGGAAGGGTGAGAAGTGGACTGAGTGTATAGGACCCCCTCGTGGTGAGAAAGAGAACTGCATTGGGTTGCGCAGAGTCACGCTCTCACCATCAGGGGGCACTGCTGCTACTGTCCCACTGCTGAAGGAACATTTGAGCACAAGGCCTCCTTCTGAGCCCACCAAGAATGTGTCCAGGTCCCACGGGGAAAGTGCAACAGAGGTTACTCCTATAGTGGTGCTACCTCGGGTCTTCAGGGACAGAATCAAAAGCATTATTAGGTTGAATTGCACAAAAAAAACCCCGTCAAGGTCATATTTAATCCTAAAATCGAACAATTATATTACTTTTTTTATTTTAAATCTGCATGTTTTCTGATTTAGCTAGGATCAGATATCATTTTACCATATTATGACACCCACTTTGCTTGCTGCTCCACTCTGAGGCATTTGCTGTGGGACAAAGGCATATCCAGAAGTCAAGGTGAGTTTGGCTTCGGCTCCATCAATAGTCCACAACAGAACTCTTCCTCCTGAACCGGCGCTCAGAACAACAAACTCCCCTCGGCGAGCTCCTGGGACCCAGTTTACCTGTTTACACGTAGGAATACTGTGCATTCATATATCACTGAATGCTTGTTCATCATGTCATAAATGTTTCTATACCTGATAAACTGGTTCACGGTGGGTGTCTGCAGACATTCCCGTCTGAGCCAAAATTAGGTCCTGTGAGCGGCTGGTGTCCCAGACCACCACCTCGCCACTGTACAGCCCCCCTAATGCCACAATAAAGAAGAAGGGAAATTATCTTGATGAAATGAGCCATTAAAAGGTATTTGTCCCTAATAAAAGTGGCTCAGAGTACTCGGAGAATAGCACTTGCACAAATTCGATTTTTTGAGACGGTTGATTTCCAGACTTATTTATTGATAAATGTTTGGTTCTTATGGCTCTTTTCAGGATGCTTAGTCTATTTCCTATTTAGATTTTTGCCATTGTTGCATTATTTTCATGACAATTAAGCAAATTTCTTTTGCAAAAATTTAATTTACATTAAAAAAAATGCAATGTCGTTCAACAGCTTGGAGTCAGTAAGATGTTTTAATAGTTTTTAAATATGTCTCTGGTGCTCACCAAGGCTGCATTTATTTTATTAATAATACAGGGGAAAAAAATAATATTATGGAATATTTATACAATTTTAAATAACTTTTCTATTGTAATATATTTATAAAAAATGTAAAATGTAATGTATTCATGAATTGTAATTTATTTCTGTGATAACAGCTGAATTTTCAGCATCATTACTGCAGTCTTGAGTGTCACATGATCCTTCAGAAATCATTCTAATATGCTGATTTGCTGCTCAAGAAACATTTTATTATCAAATATTGCTTCACTGCTTCATATATATATATTTTTTTTTTTTTCAGGATTCTTTGATGAATAGAAAGTTCAAAAGAACAGCATTTATTTGAAATAAAAATATTTTGTAACATTATAAAATCCTTTACAGTACTTTTGATCAACTTAATGCATCCGTGCTACATGAAAGTATTAATTTCTAAAACTAAAACCTTCGAACATTAGTGTATATCTATATGTTATATTTAATAGTGCTATTTTTATACTGCTTCTAATATTGACAAATTGCTAGAAGAAGAAAAAAAAGCATTTAATTCCATATTATTTAACTAACATGATAAAAATGATTTCACAATGCCAAAAATTTCCTTCAATTTAATTCAATGTCTTTATGCAAAACACTTCACATTTTATGTTTTTATATTTTCCATTTTGAGATTAAATATAAACCTATAAATGTATGTGTCATTGACAAGATATGTGTCAAATCTTAAAAGCGTTTTTTAAACACGTGTCCATACCAGCAAACACAGACGGCCTCACAGGATGGAAGCACAAACACATGATGGGAGTGGCCACATCAATGATCACGTCTGGCCGCATTGGGTTCAGGTTCTGCCGGTCCAGGTTCCACGTGCACACAGAAGCCTTCTCATTACTCCAATCACCATCATCCATGCTACCCCCAGAAATACATCATTAAAACTGCTTTTATAAACACTGCAGGTGGTTTTATGTATTTGTATGAGGAAAGGACTGGTACCGGCCAAATCCACAGGCTATGACTGAGCCAGTGCAGTTCCAGGACACACTGGTGACTTGCAGACCCCTTTCCTGAGCATCAACATGCCGAAGACGGTACATGCAGGACACCTGTGAAAGAAATTCCCACGAAGACATAAACTCTAATTTAACTAACTCAATTATTACTACTATTTACTATGAAAGCTTGTTTACACTTTTTAGCTCTATATTTTTCTCGCAGTTCCAGGTTTATAGCTCACAATTCTTACTTTTTTTCTCAGAATTGTGATATAAAAATTTGGAATTGCGAGAAAAAAGTCTGAATTGTGAGATATAATTTAAAAAGGTAATTGCGACTTTTTATCTCACGATTCTTATTTTTTTTCTCGCAATTGCAAGTTTATATCTTGCAATTTAGACTTAAGTCGCAACTGTGTTTTTTTTCTAACAATTCTGACTTTTTCACAGAATTGTGAGATTATATCTTGCAGTTCTGACTTTATAACTCGCAATTAAGAGTTTATTTCTCACAATTCAGACTTTTTCTCAGAATTGTGAGATTGAAATTGTGAGAAAAAAGTCAAGATTTGTGAGATATAATTTAACAAGGAAATTCTTACTTTTTTCTCCTAATTGTGAGTTTATATCTCAAATTTCTGACTTTATTCTGAGAATTGTGAGTTTATAATTTGCAATTCGGGCTTTATAACTCGCAATTGCAACTTTTCCCTCACAATCACGAGTTTATATCTCAGTTCTGACTTTATAACTAGCCATTGTCAGTTTATATCTGACAATTTGAACTTTATATCTCACAAATCAGACTTTTTTATCAGAATTGTGACAAAAACTTGGAATTGTGAGAAAAGAGTAAGAATTGTGAGATAATTCAAAAAGGTAATTGCAACTTTTTATCTCACAATTCATACTAAGTTTATATCTTACAATTCGGACTTTATAACTGGCAATTGCAACTTTTTCTTTCACAATTATGAGTTTATATCTCAGTTCTGACTTTATAAATAGCAATTGTGTGTTTATATCTCACATTTCGGACTGTTTTTCCTCAAAATTACGAGTTTATATCTTCCAGTTTAGACTTTTTTTTTCTCAGAATTGCGAGTTTATATCTCACAATTTCGACTTTATAACTCACAATAGCAAATTTCTGTGGTGGAAACAAGCTTCCATAATTTACTATTTAATAATCCATTATTAATACTGCATTCAAGGCTCTCACCGACTCATTCTGATCCTCCCAGTTCACCTCAAACCCATCAAAAGCGTGACTCTTGGAGTTTTTCACCAGCTCTCTGATAACCACGTCTTCAACTCTACGCAAGAACTCCACCAATCCAGGAAAGTCCGAAATGTCTCGATCTAGGGCGAGTGTTTGGCTGATCTGGTCTTGTGTCTGGGTGCTGTTTTCCAACACATTTTTGGCTTGAGTTTTAGCCTCTGCTGTGTGAACTGGAAGAGTTTGACAGCTTCTCTGGGCAGGAATAAAACGAACACGATACACATCACACAAAACGACTGATATTTCATCAAGCGTATGAATATTCTGGTTTGAGAAGTTGTTAACTTACTGATTCTTGTGATTGCTGATGTGACTTTCTCCATGTCGATTCAGCACCAATTAAGTCAAGGGTTTCATCCGTAAACATGTTCAAAGTTTGCCAGCAAGCTAGAGTACAAAATGCTCTTCTTAATCTCAATAAGACGTTACAGTTAGCTGGGAGCTAGCGATTATTTTTTATAAAGCAAACGGTTTTTCATCATATTGAAGGACTGTTATGTGTTCGACGAATCCAAATCTGCTTCTATGATGGGGGAAAACAACAGCATCGCTAATTTTGTGAGATATTTTATTGTGTTTGGCCACTGTATAGCGCAGTTCGTTCCTCCATGATGATCCTGGATGTGACATCCGTGACTGCGCTGCCATAGATACCGAGAGCCAATCAATAGAGCCAGAGCGCATTTAGGCCACGCCCACACTGGAGGGAAAACAAACCAACCGTCCCCATTGACTTTGCATTGCGAGAGGCTGCCTCCTTGTCATTTCTTGCTTCTAACAAAAGACAGAAAAATGCCTAAAAGCTGCTGTGTGACAAGATGTACAGCAAACAAGCTAAAAAAAAACAGAAATAAGTTTTTATTAGCTCTCGACCCCCAAAAACGAGTGTTTAGGACATAAAAGTGGATACAGGCAGTTGAGACAGAGCGTCACGTGTCTCATTACTCTGAGAACTAACGTACGCCCGCTGGAGGAGACCGTAATCGGCTACACAGGATAGTTTATCTTACAGAAATGTAATATATAAAACTGACATTTGGATATTTGACTCACCAGTGACCAAATGTTTAACTTACTGCACACGTAGTGTATTTTTAGTGCATAGTGAGTGTCAGGATCCCACAATTTACCCATTCGTTCCAGCCTGTATCCACTTTTATGTCCTCAAACGCTCGTTTTTTGGGGTCGACAGCTTATGAAAACTTATTTCTGGGTTTCTTAGCTTGTTTGCTGTACACCTTGTCACATAGCAGCTTTTAGGCATTATTCTGTCTTTTCTTAGAAGCAAGAAATGACAAGGAGGCAGCCTCTCGCAATGCAAAGTCAATGGAGACGGTTGGTTTGTTTTTCCCCTTGGTGGGCGTGGTCTTCAGATTACGACGCGTTGCGCTGTCTGTGTGCCTAACGTCACTGGTGTTAGCTTCTGATTGGTCAACCTATTTTTCGCACTTTCATTTTGATAAAGGCCCCTTTGTACTGGGTCATTCGTACAATTCGGTGCCTTTTGGTCTTTGAACATTTCCAAGAAAGAAATCTAGTTGATAAAGGTTTTTTTCATAAAAAACACACATGAACGTGTCGACGACTGCTCTGTTGATTTCTAATAAGTTATATTGTTTAAAAATATACATTGTAAATAATTGACTGCCACAAACCCTGTTGAACAATAGCATCAAACGTCTAATATAAACTTTTTAATACTTTTTTCTTTCTTTTTGTTTTTATTTGATATTACATTACTGATCACAGAACATTTTCACATATGTGTGCGATCTAAAATGTCATGTGATCTGTTAAGATAATAAATGCGTAACTAGTAGAACTAATCTTGTTTCTGAAAGAAACATTTCTATATCAGTTCATTGACAACAAACACATTTTTGCTGATATTATTAAACTATGATTTATATATAAGAAAACATCAATACATGAGGGTGGACAAGACACCGAATTGTGATACATGCTTTTAAAGTTAAATAAATAACATTTAAATGATTGATTTTTCACATTTTAGATTATTTTTCAGTTATCCTTTAAAAAAAAATCTTACCAAAAATGAATGCACTTTACAAAGTTACAAAAGACCATGAAAATTGTTGTACCTTTAGGATTTAGCATAACATCTGAAAACATTACATAAATTAATCATTTCATACTTTCATTGACACACAAAGTAACATTTCATTCAGTCTTCAAGTTCAGATGTAGACTCTTTCATTTTAGATATGGATTGCTTCCTCCTCTCACCGTCAAAATCCGAAGTTCTCATTTGATGTGCCATGGTGGACTCATTGATTACATTTGTGTGAATAAGCCACCATAATTTGTAATGATTAAATTAGTTGTATTTCCTGTAACTGGAGTATGTTATGCTTGACCATAAATAATTAGCATCACAAAATCAGATTATTATTTTCTTTTTTTACTGAAAGGCTGATGTCCTATCCATGTTGTCAATACATAATTCTTAAAGTATCAGGAAAATATGAGGCGGACAGTAACTCAACACAGAATTATAAACTATGAAAATTTAAATGCTTTTAAATTTTCACATGCCATTCATGAAAATGTAATGATAGTGCTTAATATATCAATCAGTATAATAAATCAAGATGACTTAAATATCTAAACACTTGCATTTTATACCCAAAACAATTTAATTATAAGCAATTATAAGCAGCAAAGGTAACGGATGCATTTCTATGCATAAAAGAATTAAACGGCAATAAATTGTATGAATGACCTGTCTGCAATAACTCAGTACTTGTACCAACATTAACCCTACGGTCATGACTACTCGGTGACAAACCACTCAAAATTACGCTAAATTGTCTAGAAAAACCTGTTAGATATAAAATTCAAAAACTTTCAAAGATATACCAAAACACAATGTTAAAAATCACAATATGTTAAAAATAAAACTACATAGACACATTTGACTCAAATGTGTTCATTTGTATATCTCCAATAAAGAAAACAGGTGGAGAAAAGACAAGCTATAGAGTTCTTTAAGATTCTACAGGCTTTATTATCTCATTTAAATAATCCTTTAATTAGCCAAGCTCAAAATTACAAGAGGAAGTTTTTTTGTGTTTTGTTTTTATTAAAAATGTTTCAAACCTCATGGGTGTCTGTAAAACATTACAATGAAAAGTCAATCAACATAAACCCAAATGTTGATGTGTCAAATGCCCACTTGCCCCACCCGACCCCATTGAACTGTCAACAATAATAACTGCCATACCCTGATATTGACCCCAAATCATTTACAAGAGGTGACAGGAGCTAGCTGGTGCTTTCCTTTTGTCCAATATTATCACATAGGAAAAACAGTGTCAACTCTTTGGGGCACACCTCTGCATTAAAGAAAATATACAAAAAGAAAAAAAGTGGCTAGGTATGTACGCTATGATTAGATCACTGCACCATGGCTTATTACTTCAACTCACAACCATTCACAGAAAGAAAAAAAATTCATTTATATACTTAATATATAAACTGCTATTTACTTCAGTTTAGTCTACAGAGGATGACGTGCAGATTGTTAATATTTCGTGTTTGTCTTTGGAGATGGTTGTAATTAAAGATGACGCAAGAGGCTTCAGAGCAACGAGATGCCACTAGTTTTCCAATGAAGGTATTGTATGTCCAGGGAACTAACTGGGTTTAGACATGGTCAGGACAGGCTTCAGTAGAACAGAACATGGAGCACAAAAAAAATAAAAAAATAAAAACAAAGCTTTTTTTGCTCCCATGATTGGAGGATGACTTCAAAAAGGAAAGAACAGGTACAAGTGATGGAATATGTCCTTATCAGCCTTTAGTCGTCCTCACCATCATCCTGAAAAGGGGAGGTAGAGAGAGAGAAAAAAAAGAAAAAAAAAAGATTTGTGATCCGTGTCAGTTTCTGAATTTTATGCAAATAATAAATGCAACATACTTTACATAAAATTTCCATGTCGTAAACCACACTAACAGACATGTATAATAATGCACCATAAATTGTATAATTTGCCTTCATAGTAAAGCCAAAGCTTTGAATAAAGCGTATCTCACCTCACCGTCTTCTCCATCATCCTCTTCATCATCCTCTCCTTCATCCTCATCCCCCTCTTCATCAATGTCCTCCAAACCCTCCTCCTCTTCCTCATCGTCATCATCCTCACCTTCACCCTCTTCATCATCCATATCAGGCACCTGAGCGCAGAAAGAGAGAGACAGGTTAAATACAAGTTCTGACTGTCATTACAGCAAGTGTTTACCAGCGTATAATAATAATAATAATAATAATAATAATAATAATATTTCCTACCAGGTAGTACTGCAGGGGATTGGGCCAGATGTCATCTTTAATGACCTCTCCGAGTTCATCAGCCCCTGCGTCAGAGTGATCGGTAAACCAGGTGAAGAAGCTCTCTGGCTCTTCATGTTGCCTTTTCTTCCCTGCCTTGTTCGGTGTCTGTCCAGTACGCTTCGTCAGGTCCTGCATCATACATAATTGGTTAATAGACATCCAAAACAGGAACCGCATTAGTCCAAAACTAACCCAGAAAAATTGTTACCCACCTTTCCAGTCTTCCATTTGAGTTCAGTGGATTTTGAAGATGGGTCACCACTCTCATTCAAGTGGAACTCTTTTGAGAGGACTTTGTTTTCAAAGTATGGATTTTCATCAAAGTACTGGAGAGAATTTAAAATTACAGGTCAGGCAATTTAGTTGTGCACTTCTTTTAAATTTGACCAGAAGAAAAGTTGAAATAATTTACTTACAAAATCTATTCTGTAACCTGATTTGATGTCCTCAAACTCTGTGACCTCCACTCTAGTCAGGTAATGAAGTGCTTCTTCATCCTCCTCACCGAGCAAGGCTGAGACTATTAGTCAAATCAAAAACAATATATTAGAATTGAATATATAGACAAACCAACCAAATTTAATAACACCAATGATGGGTTTCAATATCTGACCTTGTGGATGGTTGACGAATGTTGTGACCCAGAAGTTTGGAATTTTGGCTATGAGTTCTGATCTCTTCTGGAAGAATGGCTGACGTAGCTTGTTGTACTTCTGCTCTACTTTTAAAATCTCCTCACTCGCCTGCTCGTTCAATCTGTGGAAAGCAACAGAAGCAGCATTAAACAAATGCATTAGATGTGCACTTACAAACGATACTTCAGAGGCACCGGTAAGCTTACCTGTCGATTTCATTCTGTACTTCATCAATGTGTTCAATTGCCTCCTGTTGCTCTTTTTCTGAAATGCAATAAAATAATCACTTATTAACCATGTTCTTCATGCGTTATATAATGTAGTGGGATAAAACAGCACGCGTATTCAGTCCTTTATAAGACTTTATAAGTTACTCAAATGCAACTATATATATATATATATATATATATATATATATATATATATATATATATATATATAATAGGAACAAAGTAAACACGGTGCATTTCGTAAATCACAAGACAAAAAGCAGCATTATTTTATGCTAGTTTGATCTAATAAATAAATTTAAAAAATCACAATGGAAAAGTTAAAGCAAAAAATAAAAAGTTTAAGTCAAAGCTAGGTGTAACACCGGACGACCAGCTCAATCCGGTAGTTTCAGCAGCAGCTGCGCGAGGCCGCGAGGTTTAAACGGTGGAGGCCACGCGCTGGGCCACATTTACCGTTCTCTCAATGAATACACATTACCGCCGTGCATTAAAAGTTAAACCAGTTCAGAAAGTAATTTCGACCCACTTGAGCGTCATGAAAACACGTCTACGGTGATATGTGATGCAGCGTGGTTTAGCAACACATGTGGGAATGGCTCATGATGGCGGGTAGACACAATAACCAGTTAGCCTATTAGCACACAATATGGGCTCAATACAACGCATGCATTATTTGAGTCACTACGGGTTTAAAACGACACGCTCGAGCACATAAGTGGAAATAATCAGGAAATTTGAGTTTTGATAAACCAAAAGGCGCGCGAGCGCAATGTTCGTCGCGCGTGGCACAATAAAGCCGTCGCGCGAGGAAACATCATGGCCTCCGGTGCGCGCGGCATCCTTTTACTGAAATTGCAACTCAAATTCGACTTATGTTGGATTAAATGGTCACAGGTTCGGGCTTTTATTAAAGATTAAGATAAAAACTAGGCGAATAATTAAAATTGCTATTCGTGCTTTAAACGCAAGAGGTGTAAATTACTGAAAATGGCGGTGCGCAGGAGGCCGCCATTACTTTACCCGAGGTCTCGTCCGCTCCGTCGTGATTCGAGTTCTGCTCCTTTCGGCTCACTTTCGCCGCCGACGCCGACATTATTCCCCCACAGTCGAGGATTTGCCTTCTTACTCCTGAAACAAAAACTCCGGAACGTCCTCCTCCGCTCGAGGAAAGCGAAAGAAGGAGAAATAAAGTTGGTTCTAGCTCAGTTTAGAAGTGCGAATATCACAACGTGTGTTGCGCTTCCCCTCCACACATACAACACACACACTCAAATGAGAGATGCGTATCACACCACGCGCCTCCTCTTTTCTGACACCCGCCACTGTGCTCGCATGCGCGCCCCCTCTGGCCGTCCCTGGAACGCGCTTTAGAAGAATTAAGAGCCACGCCTCCTCCATAATATAATATAATATTATATTAGTGCACAGAACAGGATTTATAAAAGTATGCAGCTCTGGATATAGAAATTAAATATCGAACATTGGTTATAAAACTATAATTCAAAAGTGGTACGATTTTTCATTGTTTTTGAAAAATACAGTAAAACCCCCCCAGTAATATTCGAAAATATTATTACAATTTAAAATCAGTTGTTTTTCTATTTTAATATATTTTGAAAATATTTTATTCAATTTATTCATGTGATAGCAAAGCTGAATTTTCAGCATCATTACTCAGTTTTCTGTGTCACAAGATCCTACAGAAATCATTGCTGATTTGCTGCTCAAGAAACATTTCTTATTATCAGTTTTATTTCCTATTTTTTGTGAAAACCACGATACTTTTTTCTCCCAGAATTCTTTGATGAATAGAAAGCTCAAAAGAACCGTATTTAGGCTATTTGAAAAAGCAATCTTTAACATTATAAATGCATTTACTGTCACTGGTCAATTTAATGCGTATTCGCTGAATAAAAGTATTCATTTCTTTTAAAAACAATCTCTCTAAAAAAACTTGTCCCATCCATCATGCTGCTGAGTGACAAAGATTAGACAGCCTTTCTAAAGCAATATCAAGTCCAGTCCTATGTTTTCTTTGTTGTCCTATCTCTTTACCCATATTTTACACCATTATTTCATATATATTCATATCTTTGACACCATATTTCACATTTAACCTGATATTAGTTGAATAAGGTTACACATGCTCTGAGATTGAATCCAAAATATCGAGCTGTAAACCGGTTTGAAAAATCCTGTGATATCAGTTCAGTAATGCATTAATTGACCTGAATGCCAGATTTGTCAGTGTTTATATATTTATAGATATTTGCTCTTTTGTATCTGATGGTGCTTACTGTGTTATTGGCAGAATACTTTTGATGAAGATAGGCCTATGGATTTTGAGGGAAATTATGCATGCATCAATGTTTATAAATATTTAGCTAAGACTAAACCTCAGACATAAGATTAGATATAAACGCAAGAGTTACACTGATACGCTTCAATGCTTTTTTCAGAAGGTTATGTCTATGTATGTTTTACATGCCTTTATTTTTTTATTGCAGAACTTACATATAACTACAAGCTCAGGGAAGTGAAGCAAGGTTGTATCTCTTACAATGAACAAACAATGATACGAAAAAAAAACCAAATATCCCAGATTTGCATTCACATGTCTTTAGTTTTACAAAGCGCGCGGCTGATAAAACTACGTCACGCAAAAAGCCTACTCTTGTGAAGCCAGAAATCATAAAGGAAGGAGATGCGTGTTTTTTTGTGCAAATTAATATATCATTTAATTCCCTCCCCACTTGCTCCCCAAGTACATTTTTTATGCAGGTATATCACTTGATGTTAACAGATAGAGGTTAACTATGATATACACTTAAATGTGTAGTTTTTAGTTTCTTTAAATTACAATCACACATTAGGTAAGTGTACTAATGAAAGAGAATGTTTGCCTTTAATTAACTGTAGCTAAGCTTTTCATTTAAAGTGACAGAATAAACTAACTGAATTAAAGCTTGAAGACTGTAATACTAGTCTTCTGCAACCTTTGTTTAGTGGCCCAGCCAAGGGCGTAGATTTGGTTTGAACATTGGGGGGGTTGAAGTTTGGGTATGCCTCCTGATGCCTCCTTTTCATGTGATCATGGTATAAATATTGGGGGGGTTGTAATGCATAGATTTAAATATTGGGGGGGTTATCTCCCCCAACCCCCCCACAAATTACGCCCCTGGGCCCAGCTATACTTTACTGCTATACTTCTACAAAAAGCAATTGTTTTTGAAGTTACTAAACAATCCTCCATTTATTTCCTCTTCTTCCACCACCCTATATAACTGCTTAACGTTTTAGTTATTAATACCAATCTTCAAGAAAAGCAAATTTTGTCTAATACTTTTATTTTGAAAAATATAGCAATGTTACTAAAAAAGGCGTGGCCGAATATTGTTCCCTGCTTCACACGTCGCGTTAGGCTTGGTAGTAGGACTGGGAAACACTTGCATCACTCCGCTGCCGGGGAGTCGGGAAACTGAGATTTATTTATTTTTACAAGATCAAATCATTTGTTTCGTTTTCTATAATGATTACGTCAACTTGCTTTCATTCGGATACACCCTAGGAAGTTCTCCGATATCTAGGAGCGCAAGGTAAAATGTCATTTAAGTAAATCTGTCTTCTGTTCTTCTGAATTGTGTCTCAGTTTGATTGTGGTCAGTTGTGTCGGGAAACAGTGATTTAGGCCCACCGGGAGAATTTAAAACTTTTGTCATATATGGTAATTATAACAATGTATCCTGCCAGTGTATTTTCGTTTGATGTCATCAGTTATAGCCTACGGTCGCAGTTTGCTTTGACAAGTTTATGTCTTGATGGAAAAGTAATGTTGCATTTGTCATAAGATAAGTAAGTTTTATGCATGATATGTGAATTATGTATCCTAATATCAGCTGACAGTGTCATGGATACAGTACACACTTTGGTTGTCCATGACTCTTTTTTTTTTAAAGTTTAAAAGCCACTAATCTCAAGGTTTTTTTTATAGTGAGATTTATTAGATATGTTTGACAAGCTATTGTCATCCACTTTAATTAAGTGGTGATTTTGGGCCTGTCCCTCATCTGAGCACTTCTGTCAAATGTCATCATATTGATTTAATCCTATTGAATAGATACAATGTATTCATTAATAAAAATTGTATTCTATGGAAAGCTATTTAGAATTGTTTTACGTGTATAGCATGCCACACCACAGGACATGTCAACTTCTCAAAATATTTTTTTTTTGCCAACTACACATAGAGTTAATTAGAAGTCTGTATCAGTTATTTAAAAAGAAAAATTCCAGTCCATCTTCAGAATGTGTCATTAATGGCAAGAAGATTTCCTTTAATGTTGTTGGGAATAGTCTCCGCTGAGTCTATGGCATCCATAGCTTTTTCCCATGAAGGCATTTGATGAGCTGTTTTGAATTGATTCTAGCAGGCAGCAGCACATTCCAGTCAACCCAACGCCCCCAAACATCCAAAGCATTTTGGGGAGTGCTTCAGGGTAGAGTATATGGGAAATGGCAAAACCCTCATTTTGCATAAGGTTGTAAAAAGGATGATTGCAGTAGGAATTCTCTGATTGTTATAGTTTTTTTTTTTTTGCTTTGCTTTTTTATTAAAGATTTCTCTCAAAAACATAGCTTGTTGATTAACTGGGCTGCATGAAGTAGGCCTACTGTATGTGAATTTTAGTTTTTTTAGGGGAAGGGCACTTGAGGAATATTTTTCTTGGTCTGTAACAGATTCATGTCACTTTTAGTGCGTTCAGATTCAGAAGTCAACACTTCCCACAGCTCAGCAGTGATTGAAATCATCAAAATCAATAAAAATTAAAGTTTTAATTTAGCAAGTATTTCTGTTCTAGTGCGTCCGAGCTGCTGGGATGTTAACTTGTAGCTTATGTCCCTCTTGCCAGAGCATATTTTGATGGACTATGATGTGACTTCTTGAACTCCTTTAGGACTCTTTACTTTTCAGTTGATTCTCATGAAAAGATTTTTAATTGAGGGTGAGACCAGATTTAGTCATAGAATTATTATCAAAGATAAACTTTATTTTTTACTTGCCTTTTTATTTTGCTGTTTTATATTATTTATTTATTTATTTATTTACTTTTTATATCTTTCACTTTTTCTCACCCATGAATATAGCTGTGGTATTGCTGGCATGGTGTTGAATTGAGTTTTAGCTTATTCACATAGTTTGAACCAGACTTTGACAGTCAAAAGCACTATGTTTCGTTTGATGATTTCGATCTTTTAGAACTATTTTGGCCGAAACTGATTTTTTTTTAAATTATTTTTTTCTGCTGTTTTGGCTGAATGTTTTTGGTTGTCGAAATTTCAGTGCGTCGCTAGTCTTTATAATCTCAAACACTCAAACATTATTATATGTAACAAAAAACATCCCTTCAACCTTCTCGCTCCATGTAACGTCCCTTTTCACAATCCAATCAATTCATGGTGAATAAAATCATATCCCGTCCTAAATATCCTGTATCGGAAATAGGGGTTGTGAAACCTGTTTCCTGTTAACTTTAATAATTTCAAAACGATACTTATGAAGTCAAAGAAACATTTCTAGTAGCTCAATTTTTTCTTTATCTTTCTCATATGTTTTGGTCCTTGTATGAGCGCTTCATTAGAAATTCGTATTGGTTTTAACAGATTTGGGTGGAAGCGACTGCCTGCATGCCCAGTGGGACGTCCTGTGGACCAGGCGGAGAGACACTGACCCAGTTGTACCTCTCTTGAGCTGACTGCATTCTGCTTGATCACATTAGCAGCTCTCAGAGGAATGATTTCATTGAATGGAAGCTCTTATTAGTAGCGTCATGGTTCTTATGTCTCAGACCCTTGGACTGATATCTCACTTGATGGTAAAAAAAAACTTTAGTTTTCCTAACTATGAGCCGTTTAGTGTTTTTTTTTTATATAGGCTTATAGCTTATTTACAGGTTTCGACCTCCTGCTGTTATAATTGCAGACTGTTCAGTGTGTGTATGTGTAATCAACTGTCCAAACAAACACATTCCTCCCATCAGGCTTCATACTGATGCTCAATTAACAAGCGGCTGCTGCGTCAGGTCTGCAAGGAATTTCCATTAGATGTGTGTCTGAAATAGCCCAAAGAATAATCCAAACACGGAATTCGAGAGATATGGTGAAGAAATTGAATCCCTTGAACTTCACAGGACCATCTTGCCTGATTTGCATATCAAACGGTTTGTTTAGGCAGAGCGTCAGTAGGTCAGGATTGTGGTCACCGTTTAGTGGGCCATTAGAGATGCTTGGACTGTTCTGTCCTGCTTGGATTCCCTCTCGAGAGAATTAGTTTTTGTTTTTCAAAAGCTTCGTATTATTCCCCACAAGGTCTGCTTTCCTTTAATGTTCGAGAAAAAAGGCCGAACTTCACTGTGGCCTTCCTGTCAGATGCGGACAGACCAATGTCTTTACCACATGGATCTCCCTCTGCAATACAACATCTGTTTTTTTTGTTTGTGTGTGTGTGTGTGTGTGTGTGCACTGCTGTTTTAGGATTTTTGTCTTATATTCCTATTTTCGCAGATTTATTTAATTTATTTTGAAGAGAGGGTCCATTTATTTCTTTTTTACCCACAGCACTGGATGCATTTTCTCATCCTGCACTATACAAGGGCCAAATAACTTTCCCACCATGTTGCACATATTTAAGGCACCGTCACACTCTGTTGCTTTCAAAGTAAACTAACCACCCAGCAGGAAGTTTAAACATGACCATTAAGTCTAAAGGCCCAATCACACCAAGAAATATAACTTAGTATGACAATAACTATATTAGCATCGCATTCCTACCAACGGGCGATAACATTCTGTTTATATTAGCACGTGCTACAGTCACATCTTTTACTGCTTTAAATGCTCAAGCTCTTCAAAGTCAGGTGGATTCTGATTGGCTGTCAATGTTTTTATCGTATAGTTGTGGTGTGGACTTCATATTCTCACAGAATTAGACTGATTGATAAGTTTTTCAGTTATAGTTATCGTTATAGTTGTTGTTCTTTGTGTGAATGGGCTCTAAAGAAAAGCGTAGTTTCGGAATGTTTACGTTTTCAGAATTTTGAAACATTTTGAAATTTTGTTTTATTGTAGTAAAGTGTTCTATCTGTTCCTATCAAGTGTGCTGCACGAGTTCTGAAAAGTGAAGCCAAAAAGTTTGTGTGTGGGACCTCCACCTCACACTCGCTACTGTGCAGACCCGGGTTCCGTAATCAGCACAATATGTCAGTGTCATATTGGGACATTGGTGGCTTCACTTTTCTACAATGCGTCGTCCATCTTTTTTACAGTCTATTGTCCCTATACAGGTTCTGTTTTTATTTGAACATCTGTGTTGAGGACCACCGTCTGAACAGATGATCAAAGGTCTGAACAGATGATCAAAGGCTTCTTTATGTACCTGGAATGACCCTTGACCCCAAAAGACATTGAAAGTCACACAATTCCTCCACATAGTCAGAGTTGAGTTGAAAGAGAAACCCACCCCCATCCTCAAAAGCTTTGAAAGTATTTCTATAACCTCTTTCCCATTGGCCAATGCCTAGACAGACTAATTTTGGAGTCATAGAGTGTGATTCTTTATGTTTTCACCTGAAATATTTAAAATGGATTTCATTTTCCACTGGCTATTTTTGAGTTTCTCTTGTTACCCGATATGAATTTGCTTGTGTAGTCCCGCATGTTTGAGGCTGTGTGTCTATGAATTGTTTTTAGAAGCGTGTCGATGGATATGACTCTGTGTTGAAGTGTTGGGGTGCTGCGGTTCAGCGCTCAGATTTGTGCAAATGCCCGGAAGCCGTTTTCATACTGAACACTGAAATCAAGTCTGGATGGAACGTTTTGTGTTTGATAGAAAGTTGGCCGCCATGACCTCTCAAGTTGGAAGTTAACTCAGGCAACTAACTGCTCCGCTGAAGTATTTTACTGCAGAGTGTCTTTTCCCTTTAGGGCTTGTACAATTACGTTTTTATTATTATTTTACTGAGAAAGAAAGTGACCATTACCGTTGTGCACAACTTCATTGCTAATGCTTGTTAAGAAACACTCACTGGATTTTCTGTTTTATTTCAGTTTTATTCTCTTTACAAACTATTATCACTATAATGGAAGTTAGCATTAAATTTGCACATTCGTTGTATTTAAATATGAACGATATGGATGTCTATGTTCTTTCAGTAAGCATGAGAACTGAGAGTTGTGGTCTGGAGTTGGGTGTGGTGCTTTTTGTTTTGACTCCTCTTCAAACATATCAACTTAAAAGGCTTGTTCGAAAAAATGGGGGTGTTTAGGCTGGTGTCAATCCGGGCATTCCTCATCTATTTGACATCAAAGTATCCAAATCGCGTAGTTTCGATTTGCAAAGAGAGACCACATAGGGACAAGTAAAGTGTCAGAGTTCACTAGCTGCTCGAGCATGCACTGGAGTCTCTGGTTCTTGATTTCTAGTACATCAACACTTTACTTCTAGATCTCTGTTGCCCTTAAATTTATGATTTTTATAGCTAATTAACCTTTATAGATGTGCTATGGTATTTTTGCATGCTTATTAAGACATTATAGATGATTATATATATTACTAGTGTGGACCTTCTTCACAAGTATACTGTGAAGGGAAATTTACTATATAAATTCATAGAGCTGCTGTGTTTTTTCTAGCCTCAGACCTAGCCTTGTTGCTCTAGACTTTTAAAGCCTTTTAAGGCTTGACGCAGTTGGTCAGCTCTTCCAGCGGGCCTGGCCTCCACCCATGATGATGTGATAAGAGAGGCAGTTCCATCCTCTTCTGACTCTCCTCCAATCACACAGTGTTGTGTGCATTCAAACACTGACCAATGACTGTTTTCCCCTAAAGTGTCTGAGTTTACAGTGTGTGTGAAGCTGCATAAATAGAGTCCTCTGAGACCGTTATGTTACATTACAACTGTCTAAAAGCAAAAGCATAGACTTGTACATAATGTGTTCCCCGAGGAAAATAACCAGTGCTGGAGTAAGGTAATGAGATATTTCGATTAAAGTTGTGCATGATTAAATGCTATTGAATGCTACTGAGCAAAAAGATAGGTCTGAAGAATAAATTATGTGGCAGCGATGTCTTTGTGATGTATATTTTTATCTATGGCTGGGTTTACTTAGCACTGCATGCCATAATGTTCAGAAACTTCTTTCTTTAACACTGTTTTGTATTTTCTGAAGGAGTGGGGTATTTTAAATGGTAACACTTTATTTCGATAGTCCACTTTAGACATTCTACTAACTACAAGTACTTTGCAACTTCATGTCAACTAACTGTCATTAGAGTATTAGTAGACTGTCTGCTTAATATCTGCTAACACTTTATTTTGTTGGTCCCCCAACAGACATTAGTGGACTACTGACTATAAGTAACTTGGCAACTACAAGGTCAACTTATTCTCCTAACCCGAACCCTAACACCTAACCATAACCTTCCAGTCTACTACAGTCTACTAATACTCTAATGAGAGTTAGTTGACATGTAGTTGAAAAGTGACTTATAGTTAGTAGAATGTCTAAAGTGGACTATCGAAATAAAGTGTAACTTTTTAAATTGTCATCCAATATAAACTTGTTTCGCATTTTTGTTAGTTCCATTTGAATCTGCGTAAATACAGCCAAATTTATCCAAACGACTCCTCGTCTGCATCCTTTATTTAGATTACGCTGTAAATGTATCAAGAACTTGGAGCCAAGCATGAAAAAGGCGACCAAGCCCACGGCCGCCACCTCCAGAACCTCAGCGGGCACTAAGGCCCCAGGCAGACCAGAGGGAAGCAGCATTATGGGCACGGGTGGCAAGATGACAAACAAAACCCATAGTGCAGCTCCACTGTCTAAGGTAACTGTTTAGTATGGAGAAATTGGAAACATGTTTTTAATCATTATCATAATGTTGAACCAAGTGCCAGGTAAAAATGTTAGCTTGTGTTTTGTCTGTAACAGATCATTAACTTAATGTTTTGCATGCTAACCAGGCAAAGAGCAATGATGATCTCCCAGCGGTCAGTGCAGGAAGTGGAGCAGTGTCCATTAGCAACAGTAACACTACTGCTAGAAACAAGAGAGGAACCTCCTCTCAGAAGACCAGCAGCACTGAGACCCGGTCCAAGACCAGTTCAGGTAGCGCTAAGCATTAAATCAAATCAAATAAAATCAAGTATATTTGTATAGCGCTTTTCACAATACAGAGCCTTTACCTTGGTTCTGAAGATGTTAAAGAAAAAGTGTGTTGCAAAATGACTTTGATACCCACAACACCGTTAATGAAATGTCCATAATATTTATGTAGTTGTGGAATGTTTCAGCTTACAACTTTTTTTTTTTCTTCCAGTAGGTCTTTCAGGAAGGCGTGCCATGTCATCCACAGCCAAGGATCCAGGCACGACCCGAGAGAACTTGCGAGATCGAACCAGAGCCGGTACTGCCAAAAAGCTCGCCGGACCCACTGATGCCATGCCTCAGAAGCGGTCACGATGCCATACTGTAGCTGAAACTGAGTCTCGCATGACCAAATCTCGCTCAGACAGCCAGATAAGCCATAAAGCAGCGCTGGAGTGTCAAGTGAACGACCTGCTGGGCTTAGCCAAGAGCAAAGACCTGGAGATCCTCCATCTCCGCTCTGAACTTAGAGGTATGAAGGCCCAGCTTGGTCTTGAAGAACTTGCCCCTGATCCAGAACAAGGTTCTCAAGAAACCAAGCAGCCTCAGGAGAAAGAGGTTTCTCCTGTGATCAGTGCCACTGATGTGGAGTCCACTCTCCTCCTCCTTCAAGACCAGAACCAGGGCATCCTTGATGAGCTAAATATGCTGAAAAGTGAAAACCGAATGCTTAAGGATCGCCTCAATGCTCTTGGCTTCTCTTTGGAGCACCGTTTGGACAGCCCTAACAAAGGTCTGCGTTGCCCGTCCCTTAGTCCTGAGCCTGTAGCTTCCGGCAGCAGTGGAGGTCCGCGTGAAAGCAGGGGAGGTAGCTTGCGCACGTCTTCCGCAGAAGGCTCTGCCCAAGGCTCTACCGAGGACCTTCTGTCAGAACCGAGACGTGTAGGTTCTCCTGATGCAGTGGACAGTGAGTGCAGTGAGGCCTACCAGCCAATCACCTCCAGTGATGATGCTCTGGACGCGCCCTCAGGTTGTGGATCGTCTTCGGAATCAGAAGGAGGGCCACCGAGCCGGGAAAATTCCCGCAGGGGCAGCAGCGGGAACACCAGCGAGGTTTCCGTGGCCTGCCTGACTGAGCGAATCCATCAAATGGAGGAGAACCAGCACAGCACATCAGAAGAACTCCAAGCCACCCTGCAGGAGCTTGCTGATCTGCAGCAGATCACACAAGAGCTGACCACGGAGAACGAACGCCTGGGCGAGGAGCGCGCCATTCTTGTTGACTCCCTCTGTCAACAAGGGGAGCGTCTGGAACTGTACGGAAGACAGCTGGACTACTTCAGGGGCCTTCTTGACGAGCACCGGGTGGCGTATGCCAAGGATGACGAAGATGCCAAAAGCGGGCGCTATGTGGAGCTGGAGAGGCGCTACGCCGAGCTGAACGAGGGCTCACATTTTGAGCGGGAGCAACTGCTGGGTGTGCAGCAACAGCTAAGCAGTGCTCTCAAGATGGCGGAACAGGAGAATGCAGAAGCCCAAGGCCTGATGGCAGCATTGAAGGAGCGTGTCCATATGGCAGAGAGAGCTGTGGAAATGGAACGGAGGGAGCGGGCCGTCGCCAAAGCGGAGTTGGAAGCGCTGAGGGTGGTGTCTGAAGGGGAGCAGGTGGAGCTGAACCGCTGCAGAATCCAACTTGAGCAAGAGAGGCAGAGAGTGGCCCAGCTCCTCTCCATCCACAATGCAGGGGATAAGACCGACATACGCCACCTGCTGGACAGCGAGAGATTAGACAAGGAGCGTGCGGAGGCCAAAGCAGCTCAGTTACAAGAGGAACTGGGGCACACGCGCAGTGAAGCTGCCCAGCTACAGGAGGCAATTAGTAAGGTGAAACTGACAAACACATATCTTTGATTATTTTAATTTGTCTTAAACCGCATCCAAGGTCTGAATATGTGCTACATTTGATGAAGAACTTATTTAACAACTGTTAAAAAAGTATGTTCTATATAGTATGAGTGTGTGTAGTATGAATGAAATTCAGACGTACTACATCTGCCATGTTGACACTGTCATGTGACTTAAGCCGTCAGTTTCGTTGCTTCTCTGCGATTCACAACTCCTCTCCTGTGGCCTCATTGAATAGTATGACAATCATATGCACACTTTAGAATCTCGCCAGAAGTAGTAGGTCATCCTAGTACTATTTGCCTACTGTTATGAATACTATGAATTCTAACATACTCTTTTCACACGCTGTTTTTTTTTTTTTTTTGCCTACTATAGGCAAAAAAAGTAGGCATAATCGGACACAGGGGCTACATCCGAAATCGCATACTCTCTGAGTAGGTAGTTATTTTGAAGAAGTAATTATTTCATGGTCACTAAAAAAAGTACGTAAGTATATAGTATGAATGTAATCCGGACAAACTACATTCGTCTGTTGTCATTATCATGTGACCTACCAGTGTCAGTTGCGTCCTTCAGTGCCATTCATAAATCCTCTCCTGTGGCCTCATGGGATATTAAAGTGTCCATCATATGCACACTTCAGAATCTCATAGGTCATCTAGGTACTTTTTTTCGTACTCTTTTATGAGTACTGTGAATTTTGACATACTTCTTTTGTCACATCCTGAATCCACATATTGAATCTCCAGGTTAACTAGTACATTTTTGTATTGCAACATGTATTGCAGGTTTTCCTTCTGTTTTGTCTTTAGCTGATTACATGCCTGATGTATCCCTGCTAACATGTATCCTTGTGTTCGCTATAGCTTGAGGGTGAGTTCCGAGCGTTTCGCGTCGATATCCAGGCACAGTTAGCGGAGCAGAAGCGGCTCCTGGAGCAGCAGTGCTCTGAGCTAGAGGAGAAGGATACAGAGATCGCTGACATGAAGGAGACCATCTTTGAGCTGGAGGATGAAGTCGAGCAGCATCGGGCTGTCAAGCTTCATGACAACCTCATCATTTCCGACCTGGAGAGTAAGTCACAATCATAGAATGGTTTCCATGGCTACTGGTCACTTAACACTATTTATATGTAATTGACACATTAAATATATTTATACAATTATATTTAATTGATGTATTTAAAAATATTATATATATTTATCAAAATTATATATTTATCAAAAATATTATGCCAAAAAATTCTGTAGAGCGAAGGCCCGTTCACACCAAGGACTAACGATAGCGATAAAGGTATAATTCTAAAAATCGTTAAATATAAAAGAATAGAAAAGTCCACACCACAACTGTGATGATAACGGCACAGAGAAACAATTTCATTGGAATCACTTTCAGAACGTTTTTTTTTTTTTTTCAGCTGATGAGCGATTAAAACATTGACAGCCAATCAGAATTCAAGTGGGTGGTGACAAAACTGCAGCACGCGCTTACAATAAACAGAATGAAATTGTACGTTGGTGTGAATGCTAATATATCGATATAGTTATTGTTCTTGGTGTGCACAGTCCAGACTGAAGAAAAAACTAAGTGAGAATAGTTTATTGTATTGGTATATACTTATCTATAAATATATCAAATGTGCGTAATGTAAGATAGATCTCAAGTAAAGAATTGTACAGAAAACTTTTCTCTATGTATGTAACACAAATTTGTCTGGTGTTGACCAGATGCCCACAGTTTTGTTTTCATTATTTTGTAGTTATGCAGGCTGTCCACATAGAGGCGGCATCGAGCTATCTGAGTATGAAATACAGACATTATCCTGACTTAACATTTGTTTAGCTTTCAGTTTCATTTTATTGGAATGATAGTTTTACTGTATGTATTACCAAAAATCAATACTAAAAAAACATATTTCAAAAGATAACATAATTGTATAAAATTAAAATTAGGCATTTGAATAAAAAATAAACTTTCAGCAACACATTAATGAACATTTAACTTAAATCTGTATTTATTTCTGCCATTTCCCCCCCCCCCTCAGATTCCATCAAAAAGCTTCATGATCAGAAATATGATATGGAGAAGGAGATTAAGGTTCTTCACCGTAAATTGCGGGTAAATTTTCCCTTTTTATGTGCTGTGTTTGCACTGTGTATATCAGGGTTCTTATAGTATTTGTAATCTTCAAGATGGTTTGAAATTCCATTGACTTTTCACCCAAGAAATTATCTCCTTGATTCTCCAAATGAATTTAACTGACACCTGTCACTCACAGGAGGAATCAGCCGAGTGGCGTCAGTTCCAAGCTGATCTGCAAACGGCCGTCGTCATCGCCAACGACATCAAGTCAGAAGCTCAGGAGGAGATTGGAGACATGCGGCGCCGCCTACAGGAAGCTCAGGAGAAAAATGAGAAGATGAGCAAAGAGCTGGATGACCTAAAGAGCAAGAAGTAAGAGAAGATGTAGTGTAGATTTACAACCCAGAGTAAAACAGGGATATTGATACTCAGACACAGGTTGTGTGATTGTGTTTGTATGTGCAAATATTTGCATATCCAGGATCTTTGAGTGTCAGGGTGTCTTGTTTTACAGGCAGGAAGAGGAGCGTGGTCGTGTGTATAATTATATGAATGCCGTGGAGAGAGACCTGGCTGCGCTGAGGCAAGGGATGGGCCTTAGTCGACGTTCCTCCACTTCCTCTGAACCATCGCCCACCGTCAAAACACTCATTAAGAGCTTCGACAGCGCCTCGCAAGGTTCACAATACATGCAGATTTATGCAGATGCATTGCATTCTTATATTTGGAGTGGTGTGGCTTTTTGTTTATAGATCTTTGCTGGTAAACAAAAGGTCGTTGGTTGTTCGAACCCCACAAGGGCGATTGCGCTTACAAGTGTTCTGCAGGTCGCTTTTGATAAAGAAATTACAAATTAGTAATATGATATACTAGCATGTAGGGCTGCACGATATATTGAAATAAAATCGATATTGCAATATGGTTTAGTGTGATTGTCAAATAGCGCAGGCTGCGATAAAATGTAATAAATATATGAGCTACAGGTTTCAGAGTGAAGCGCAGTGTTTACATACCTGATGTAAATGAACACAGTGCTGCATTTCACAAAATAAAAGCTTGATGGATTACTGTTTGAAAATGAAGAAATTAAAATGTAAACATTATTGTAATTTACAGTAAAATAAAATAATTTTTATTATGCAATTTTTTATTTTCTTACAGTACAATAGTATTATTATTATTATTATTATTATTATTACAATATATTTCTTATTTTGTTTATTTTTATTTAATAACAATATCACAATTAAATCACATTAATAATTATTTTATAGTCATATTATTAATTGGTCAAAAATAGTGGGAATGTGGCTTATGAAAACTCAAGTGGAAAGATTTTAAATTCAACTCTAGAAAAGATTTGGTGTACAATTTACTTTGTAATCATTTGTGAAATTTTCTATCAATTTCTGAGTGAAAGTTGTTTCAAAGAAACCTCAATTAACACATTGAATGCAATGTTGAAGTATGGAGACTGAAATAGTATAATGATAGTCAAAGGTGCTCCAGTTTTTTCTACAACTTCAAAAAATATTTTTATTACAGTGAAGCTTTTCCATTCAGCCATAAAAGGATTTTGACATTTAAAAAAGTTTCTGAAAAATTACTTTTTACTCTGAAGGCTTTTTTTTTTATGCAAATGGACTCCCCCAAAAAATCCCCCCACTCACTCTAGAATGATTCATTCTTTTCAAATTGTTAGTGTTATTCCAGTATCGTGCAGCCCTACTAGCCTGCAAATACTGTATATGAAACCTTATATATTTTCTTTTACAAGTCGCACGTTCTCTGTGTCCGTTTGTCCATCCATCTCTCTGTACAGGTCCTGTTCCAGCCAGTCCTGTTGCTGCTGCTGTTGCTGTTGTTGCTGCCACCGCTATTTCCAGAACCCCCCTCAGTCCCAGTCCAATCAAAACCCCTCCAGCCGCTGCTGTCTCTCCTATACAGGTATAAACAATCAGTATTAACTAATGGATGGATATAGTCCTATAATCAAAACCTTAAATTACATGAGTAGTTTAAATCAGGTTATGAATATATTATAACAGTGTTATATGTATCAAAATAAAGTTATTTTTGCTGGCTATTTAACCCCTAAATGATTTATATATTACATAATTATAAAAAATTATTTGATTTTTAACTCCAAACAAAAACTAAGATTCTTCATAACAAATAAGTTTGTCATCTGTGCAAAAAAGCGTTATTTAACCTTCACCTAAAAACAAATTAATCTAAACAGTTACAGTACCATTCAAACTTTTGGGTCAGGAAGATTTTGAATTTTAGTAAATCACTAGTAAAAAATACTGTGAAATGTTATTAGAATTTAAAATAACTGTGTTCTATTTAAAAAAAAAAAAATTTTTTTAAATGTAATTTATTTAATTATTTTCAGCAGCCATTACTCCAGTCTTCAGTTCAGTGACACAGAAATCATTCTAATGCTGATTTGCTGCCCAAGTAACATTTATTATGTTTATCATATTATTTTTATTATTATTATTATTTTGATCAATTGAATGCATCTTTGCTGAATAAAATAATTAATTTCTTTACTGACCCCAAACCTTTAAACCTTTGTATAATAGCCTCATGTTAATAGTAAACTGATTTTGCCGTGGGATATATGGGTCCGTGTTTGATAGATGCATTAGGATGGATCTCTGATAACTCTAGCAGATGTCTGGATTCTTCTGTTTGGGGATTTTCTGACCTAACACCCCTGTCTGTCAGATGAGATCTCCAGACCTGGTGTGTGTGTGTGTGGAGCTGGAGTAGGGCCTTCCTTCTTTTTCTCACCCACCGTCCTCCACGGATGTCCTTTGCGGTGTTGCTCTTTTTGAATAGGACATAGAAGTCTCCTCAAAATGTGCCAAAACAGGATGTTTTTGTAAGGACAGAAAAAAAAAGTTTGACGTACTTTGAGTTTGAGGCACAGAGATTTAGTTTGTTTATTTGTGGTGAATTTTAGAACATGTTTTAGAACATGAGAAAAAACGATTTGAGATAAAACAGTTTAAAAAAAAAGAAATCCCTGAAGCAGGACCAGAAAATCACTTTCTTGGTCTGGGATTTTTGACTTTGGCCACCAAAAATTTGCCTTGCAATAGACCTCAGTCAATGTAGCGCCATAGTTAATTTTTGACAGGAAGGAAAATTAGGTTGTGAGAGATAGAATACTATAATAGAATAGTTCAATGACTGTACTGTTTTTTAACAACAAACTGTTGGCTCAGCTTATGAATTGTATTTCCGGAAAAAAAAAGTACCATTGTAAAGACTGTACGCCTATCCCTCGCAGCCTTTCATCTGCGTTAAATTCAATATGGCATCTAACCTTACTAAGGTCTATCACCCTCAGCATCATGGCAGACGAGTTTTGTTCGGCAAGTTCGACTTTTAAAATATTTGAAAATCTAGTTAAATTTTGATATCTATGATTGGATATGTGGTTTTAGAATTAAATTGTAACGATGTTCAAGTTCAGGGAAGAAGGAGGCGGGAACTTTTAATCACCAAAATAAACAAAACCAACCAAAACAAGCGTCAGCCCCTCATGGACGGCTGCAGCATATTAACAAAATAAAACGCAACATAACATCCCAGGCCTGGTCCTCTCTCGTCTAGATAATACTAGCTCTAGAAAAAAATTCCAGAGAGATACGAGATATGTAACTTGCATAAGGTTTTTGAAATTGTGTTACATAAAGAAATAATGTTCTTTCTGCAGACAGCCAATATTTTCTTGCTTAAGGATGATTGTATTTGTGAAATTGTGTTATTGGGCACAAGAAAGAGCCTTGAATTTTTCTAGAAATTATATTTACCGACCATTTGTTTTTGCTAGGACTGGACTGTTTATCCAATTAGGTTGTGAAAAATAACAGTGCTTTAAAAGCGTCAATAATTCACACCTAGCTGTTGATGTGTTGACCACCTGAGCTCCATACATCATTGAATTTATTAAAGTTGAGTAAAGTAGGGCTGAGTAATATATATTGTATATTCATGATATATTCATTCAAAATTGAATTTTTCAATTTTGTGGTATTCAAAACAGCATCATCATGAACATCACAGATTTTCATGAGACTAGACTCGCCATCTCACGATTTGTATTTTCAATAGTGTCTGTGTTTTAAACTTCAGTAACAAAAGCGGCTTTTGAGTTAAGTTGATTCATTTCTTTGAGTTGAAACTGTCCGTTTCAAAGAATCGCTTTAAAACTTTGCTTGGTATTTTTTTCATGTTGTAGTAAAAAAGTACAATATTAAACTGTAAACATTTATTTATGTTGTTAACTATGTATTATTAAATTGGTGCATACTGTCAGTGTTACTATTGTGAACTAAAACTATTTAAAACCATTTGCATTAAATAAAATAAAGCTGAAATAAAATATAAATATTAGATGAAAAACATATAATTCGAAAACTTAAAAATTAGTAATGTTGCTTTGGCAACTAACTGAAATAAAATAAGTTGATGTTTAAGTATAAAAAAAAAAATTATATAATAAAAAAAAAAAACATAATAAAATTATTAAAACTGAATATGAAAAAATATAATCCAAATAGAAATATAGAAATGTCAAAGCACAAAAATGTTTATTTTAAAACTTAGAATGAAAATATAAAAAATAAAATCTAATTCAAAATATTAATACATAAATACGAAGCCCCTAAAGCAGGGATAGGCAACTCCGGTCCTGGAGGGCCACTGTCCTGCAGAGTTTAGCTCCAACCCTAATTAAACACACCTGAACAAGGCAATCAGTGTTTTCGGGATTACTAGATAGATACAGGCAGGTGAGTTTTTATGAGGGCTGAAGCTAAACTCTGCAGGATAGTGGCCCTCCAGGACCGGAGTTGCCTATCCCTGCCCTAAAGGGACATGGAGGTGGAAAAAAAATATGAGATGGGAGGAAAAATAAAAAGTCAATGCTTTTGCCTGAAAACTCTTTCCTCCAAGAAACTTTGTGTTCGCTAACAAAAATGTTGTGTTCTTTGCGAGCGAACGCAAAGAAAACTTTCCCGGGGGAACGCAAAACATTTGCGAGAGAACGCAAAAGCATTGCCAAATAATTTCTTTCTTTTTTTTCTTCACCATTTCCCTTTAGGGGCTCCATACATATATGATTGTATAAAGCTGAGGCATATTAATGAAAATGATTTTATGAAATGAATTTATTCTTATTTTAGTGAGTTTTTTGAAAAACATCTCTAAAAAAATTTGTATTATTATTTGAAATCTGCTTAGCAAAAAAGGTTTGGTTGACATGAAGGTTCTTTCAAAATCACCTTGGTCAGCCACTTCATAGTAAATAATACTGCCCAGCCCTATTGTTGCCTTAAACTGTACAGTATATGTCCCTTCCCTATTTTACAGAGACACACCATCAGCTCAGCCAAACCCCTGTCGTCAATGCTGGACAAGAGGTCGAGCTACACGGACCTGAGCATACCAGGTGAGCTGACGTTAGTCACACTGGAAATCTAACTCCTTGATCTCTCAGTCTTCCCTCACTCCGGTTTGATCTAGTTATTCAGAGGCCAACTCAGAGTTAAAGGTCATGTGTAATCGTGCTGTACCGTTACCCTCGGGCTTAACATTTGCTGTTAATGACCAGAGATTGTGTGCCAGACCTTGAGGAGGAAGCAGGATATTTATTTTAGAAGAGCACAAGCTTAGTCATGCCGCATAAAGCCTGTTGTTCTTTTTCATGATTGTGTGTGTGATTTCATGTAATCCAATAGCAGACCACCACCTCCGGACCTCACCTGTAACGCGCCCCGGCTGCGGCCTCCAGAGGATGACAAACATAGACTCGAATAAATCCATATCAGGTACATTTGGACCTTGAGTACTCGTTCTGCAACAACCAGTCAAGTACTCGACAATACAGTTTCTCACTATCTCAACATTAAAGAAGTAGTTCACCTAAAAATGATTCACTCACCCTCACGTCGTTTCAAACCCATAAGACTTTTGTTCATCTTTGGAACACAAATTAAGATATTTTTTAATGAGATCTGAGAGATTGAATGTCTATTCACCCAAAACTTTCAAAACGTTCATAAAGAGATTGTAAAATAAATCCATATAAATCAAAGTCTTCTGAAGAGACATGATCGCTTTATATGATGTACAGATTTAATTTGGCCTTTTATTCACATATAAACATTGATCAGCGGACATAAACAGAATTTCAACCGCACTTGCTTGACGTGTGAGAACAAACCTCATTGGTTCTTGCGTAACCTCAAAACTTGCTGCATAATGCGAGAATGAACCTCATTGGTTCTTATGCTTTCATGACCAAATTTGAATGCTGTAAACATTGTTCGCTGGTCAATGTTTATATGTGAATAAAAACCTATTCAAATAAATCTGTTCATCATATAAAGCGATCGTGACTCTTTAGAAGACTTGGATTAAATTGCTCCATTCATATGGGTTTATTTTATGATCTTTTTATGAACGTTTTGGGTGAATAGACTTTATGTTGAGGGACATCTTAATTTGTGTTCCGAAGATGGACGAAAATCAAATGGATTTGGAACGACATGAGGGTGAGTAATTAATGACAGAATTTTCATTTCCCTTTAACATCACACAGAAGGTGTAATCATTTTCATAACGTCCTTGTCAGTTTCTGGCAGAAGCAGCGAAGAGTTAAAGAGAGATTTGTCGGTGACAGACGCATCAACGCCATCTTCAATCATCGCTTTGGGCTCATCCTCTCCCCAGCTTTCTTTGTCTTCAAACTCCTCCTCCCCGACCGCCTCCGTGACACCCACCACACGAGGACGTTTACGGTAAGCAGCGGCCCTTCCTTGTTTGTCTGTATGCCTCCATCTCTTTTATGTTCATCTCTGCTCTGGCTCTTCTTGTGTTGACTTTCTAGAAGACTCTTACTCGCTGTCAGGTTTGCCAGATGTCTCTCTGTTTCACACTCGATCTCTGTCTCTGTCTGATTACTGCGGTGTTGACAGGCCAGTGTTTCGATAATGGATGTCACTCGTTTACCTGTCCTGAAACCTGACCGTGGGTCCACCGTGGCTTTTGAATAGGCCATTGGTGGAAGACGAATCATTCTGCACTTTCCTTTATTATCAGAGCATTTCCTTCTGGTCGTAGCATTAACTTCCTTGCTGGAAAAATCCAGCTAGAACCAACTTCTGATGGTAGCTGGTTTTGCTCAAGTGCTGGTTGGTTGAAACTGGACATTTATGCATGAAGGAAAAATACAAATATTTATTTAAGAATATAATATTTATTTATTTATTTTGTTCCTAATTTATTTTGTATTATTATGTATATATTATAATTAATATTATTGTTATTTTTTATATAGTGTAAAATCCAAATCAAGTGCTGGCTGGTTGAAACTGGACATTTATGCATTTGGGAAAAATATGTATAAATAAATATAAACACATTTAATTAATAATATAATATTTATTTATTTATTTTTGTTTTTAATTAAATTTTTACTTTTACTATTATATAGTGTCAAATCCAAATCAAATGCTGGCTGGTTAAAACTGGACATTTATGCTTGAGGAACAAATATATTGAGGAACAAATATATATATAATTGTAATTGTATAATTATTATACACTTCAGTGCAGTGAGTTGACATTTCTGTGTGCCTTTCTTTCATATTAATAAACCTTATAATTGCTTCCTTCTAAGAGTCTGGTTATCTGTTTTTACAATGCAGAATCATTGATCAATTTATTAATATTTACACTGTGAGAAACGTCTTAAGAAAGTTGGTGCATCTATCAGGTTAATGCAGCTTGGTAGAATTTCCACTCAAAAAGAATGAATGATTGTTTTTGCTATTAAAGTTGAGTCCAATACAAAGGAACTGTGATGTTAAAGTGATTGATGTCTCTCCAGAGAGGAAAGGAAGGACCCTCTGTCTGCGTTAGCCAGGGAATATGGAGGATCCAAGAGGAACGCTCTGCTCAGGTGGTGCCAAAAGAAGACTGAGGGTTATCAGGTACATGTTGTTTTTGTATCTACATTTATTTGAGTCACTTGTGATATTAATATAGTCATGCACAATATATATTGAGACCATATCGGTATGAGCTAATTTTAGCTGCTTTTCTATTATCGGTCTGATTAGGCAAATATTAGACGTATTATTATAAAATAAATATCTGCATTTATAAGATTGACCATCATATTGGTTATCGGTCATAACATGAAAGTGTATATTTACCCCTATCAATAAAATATATTGGCCTGCGGTGAAAAAAAAAAAAAACCTCACACACACACAAGTTACGACCACAAATTGAAGACCAGTGTATAAACACTACAACCAAAAATGTTTGGGATCAGTATGATTTTTTTATTTTTTATTTTTTTATGAAATGAAATGAAATGAATACTTTTATTCAGCAAGGATGCATTAAATTGATGAAATGTAACAGTAAAGATTTACATTGTTACAAAAATAAATGTTTCAAATGCTATTCTTTCTTTATGAACTTTCTATTCATAAAATAATTCTGTGGAAAAAAGTATCACAGTTTCAACAAAAACTTTGATAATAATAAGAAATGTTTCTTGAGCAGCAAATCAGCATATTAGTATGATTTCTGAAGGATCATGTGACACTGAAGACTGGCGTAATGGGTACACAGGAATAAACTAAATTTTATAATGTATTAAAATAGAAAACTTTTAAAAGTTGTAATAATATTTCACAATATTACTGTTTTTACTGTATTTATTTTTGATCAAATAAGTACAACATTAGTGAGCATAAGAAACTTCTTTCAAAAACATTAAAGACTAGGGAAATTGTGAAAATGCTTCATAATGCAGTTTAATATATACTTTTTTTGTTTTGTTTTTTGTTCTTTGTTCAGTGTAGCTTAAAATTCTTAAATTCACTCTCCAATTTCACAGTTGTCAGCATTCACGTATTCGTGTTTGAGTGTGTTTGATTTTTAAACAGAACGTGACCATGCATAATACACAAATTAATTTTCTATCGCAATGACTCCTCTGCCTTCAAGCGTAAAAAATGTTTACCATTCAGAGAGGGTTTTGGGCCATGATGTTACCATGGTTTCCCTCAAGCCAGGAAGTGTGCTTGCTACATTTCTCCCGCTTCATGTCACAAACAGAAAACCTCTGAGCCAATCAGAGCACAGAATCCTTGTGGGCTCAGATTTGTGCTTTTGATGACCTTGTGATTTAAAGTTGTTTTTTCTTTTGATTTTATAGATTCCGATATTAGCAGTTTCGATTTTTGTCTTTTATCACCTCAGTACAGCTTTCCCCCTTTCAGTTTCTTTTGTCTTTTTGACACCACACTCCCGAAAAAAACACAGTCTCTGTCTCTTCCTTTCTCTCTACATCTTTGTCTGTCTCTCTGTAAGTGTGTGTGTGATTGATGGTAATGTCCACTAGTGGATAAAAGCCATTTTTCACTGCAACTCTAATGTGTTCATTACAAGCGGCCTGGCTTTACTTGAGAGTGCACTTTTCGCAGAGAGCGCAGCGAACGGGCCTCTGTTTCTCTGTTTTCAATGTGATTAGCCTAATGCTCTCTCCCCTGGGCCTTTCTGCTTTTGCACACAAGACCTCTTTTCATTAGCTGCTCACTTTGAACACTGGCGCACAAACGAGAGAGGACACGGGAAGGATGTCTCGATGTCTTCGTAACCCTGTCTCTTCACACGGTTCTGTTGTGCTGACGTTCATTTGGCTGCAAACAACATGGCTGGAGCTTGTACACTGAATTGTTAGGGAGGGTCGTGGACATAACTGGCTACAATGGTATTTAAAGGGATAGTTCACCCAAAAAAGGAAATTCTGTCATCATTTACTCACCCTCAAGTTGTTCCATATCTATATGAAGTTCTTTCTTCTGCTGAATACAAAAGAAGACATTTTGAATTATGTTGGTAACCAAACAGTTTCTGGTCCCCATTGACTTCCAATATATTTTTCTATTGAAGTCAGCGGGAACCAGCAACTGTTTGATTACCAACATTCTTCAAAATGTTTTCCTTTATGTTCTTCCTTCCTTCCTGTACTTCATACAGGTTTAGAACTACTTGAGGGTGAGTAAATAATGACAGAATTTTATTTTTTGGGTGAACTGTCTCTTTAAGATATTTACAGTAAAAGTGAAAACAAAATTGACCTTTTTTTACTTCAAGTCAGTTCCTCAAATTCTAAAGGGGTTTTAGGAGAGTAATCAGAGGTATAGTTCATCAATTATATTTGGCAACCATTAAGTGTCTATACAATATATTGGATGGTCACTTTGAAATATTATTAACTTCATTACAATATTTTAAAAAGTAATTTATTCCTGTGAGGCAAAGCTTTATTTTCAGCATCATTACTCATGTCACATGATCCTTCCAAAATCATTCTAATATTCTGATTTGCTGCTCAAGAAATATTTCTTATTATTATCAGCGTTGAAAACAGTTGTGCTGCTTAATATTTTTGTGTGACCCATGATAGTTTTTTCAGGATTATTTGATGAATAGAACGTTCAAAAGAACAGAATTTATTTGAAATAGAAACATTTTGTAACATTATAAATATCTTGACTGTCACTTTTGATTAATTTAATGCATCCTTGCTGAATAAATTATTTTAATTGTAGTTTACAATTTTAACAAATTAAATAAATTAACTTTAATTTATTATAACCCAACATGAATCAACCATTTATTTTAAATTTAAACCTGGGTTAATAAATGTGCTAAAAGTAGTGTCCATTGTTCATTGTTATCATTGTCATGATACCTAATGCAACTTACGTTAACAAATTTACCCTTATGGTAAACTGTTACTATTTCTTTGTCCTTTTTTTGCTATGTTTTTTATTGATATTTTGTTATTTAAATACAATGACATTCACACATCTTTAAGTGTGGCTTAAGTTTCCAAATCCTTTTTGGGGTCATTGTAGTGTCTTTAAGTGGTACGTGTGCTACCGCAGATCTCTGGATAAAAAGCAGAGCATCGTTATCAGTGTGAGACCACTTTGGTGCTCCACAGACCTCAGTCTTTTCCTGCCTGTCGATCCCCTGCTGCTGTGACCCACTCTGATGAGCTCATCACTTCCTTCCACTCCACTTTCTATGGGTTTCCAGAAAGCCGAGCGAGCGCTCTGCCAATTTACGCCATCCCTTAGCACGTTTACACTGGCCTGCCACATCTGATAAAGGCTGTTACTCGTTCTTTAAAAATCGAGGGTCCTTTTTGCTAGAGGACGTGGGTGATAGTGTAATCAGAAAGGGTGCTTTTGTTTCTTTTGGAAACTCTTGAATACACATCAGAAGAACCGCAACGGGTGAACAAATATCAGTTCCAGTAAATTGCCACCATACAGCCTACATATATCATTCTGGATTCCAGATACAACAAACAAGACAATGGGTTAAAAAAACAGAAAACATACAGAAAAGCAGTAGTTAATGATACTCGCTAGTCTTGTTTTACCTTATTATTACACCTGCATTACCATTCAAATATTTGGGCTTGATTTTCTTTTTTTAAGAAGTCTCTTATGTTCACCAAGGATGCATTTATTTGATCCTAAATGCAGTAAAATAGTAATATTGAGGTTATAAATATTATTACAATTTAAAATAACACATTTCTATTGGATTATTTTGAAATGTAATTTATTCCTGTGATGCAAAGCTGAATTTTCAGCATCATTACTCCAGTCTTCAGAGTCACATGATCCTTCAGAAATCATTCTAATATCCTGATTTGCTGCTCAAGAAACATTTCATGTTATTACTCATTTTGAAAATAGATGTGCTGCTTAATATTTTTGTTAACACCGTGATTAATTTTTTCAGGATTCTTTGATGAATATGAAACATTCCGAAGAACAGCATAATAGAAAGAGATATCATTTTTGATCAATTTAATGTTTCCTTGCTGTATAAATGTATTGTCTTTTGAACGGTAGTGTATAATGTGTGAATGCAACACGTGAGAGCTGTAGATCTGAGCATTAGTTGAGCAAACGCTGATGCATTAATGAACGCAAACCCTCTTTCCCGGTCACAACAAAACCATAAATGGCTCGCAATCAGTCGAATGGCTTCTTCCGTGTATGGATTGAAGCATGTGTGAAGTAGGTTGATGTAGATAAGCAGGGCTGAACAAATACTTCAGCACGAGGCGAGACTGTCAGTCTGTGAATGTGTCGTGAATGTGAATAAGTAGGTGAACGCTGGTCTCAGTGAATGTGAATAAGTAGGTGAACGCTGGTCTCTGAACAGCATGAAAGATACTTTTTGTGGCAGTGTGCGAGAAAATAGTTGTTTGCATAACAGTGTACCAACACTCAAAAAAATTAACAAGGAAGGTTGTGCACTTTACATAATATATTTATATTTAGTTTACTTATAATAATTGTGTTTGTTGATTTGAAATGTTTTTTTCTATTAAGGTCCACTTAATTATGTCTCAACTTAACAGTACAAAATCCTAACGCGTTGTCTAAACACAAACCATTTATGTTAAGTAAAAAATTCTTACATCCAGATGGTGGCAGTATAGTGCGACGCCAACTGCCATTTTGCCCTAACTTAATTTGATTGTGTTCAATTTGCTTATATGTAAAATTTAAGTTTACTTAATCCGTTTGTGTTGGATTACATGAATGATTTGTGTTGCATTAACTGAAACTTGGCGGTGCTTGTTAGTTCCCAGCATGCTTTGCATATTGTTGAATTAAGAGAGAATAAATGTTAAAATTAAGTTTTATTTTATGTTTTTTTGAGAAAATGAGAAAAGGGGAAGACTTGATTGTGTGTAATCGTGTTTAATGTTCAATTACATTGGAATTATTAGAACCATTTAAATTACAGTGGGTTACCATTGTGGAGAAGACTGGAGCATTTTGTTTGGCTGTGGACTGATTCAGTTACTTTCAAATGCTTTGGTTGAAGGAACATGTAAATCTTAGCATTTAAGATGCTAATATGTGTTGCTGCTAGCTGCTGGCTATTTATAGTCTATCAATTTAATTATGTGTCACTAAAATGAATGAAATATTAAATAAGTCGGATTTAACTATATTTAATTAAGTTGAATGCAAATTAAGTAAATTAGTTGGTCCAAAATATTGCAAATTAGTTGGGCTGACACTATTAAATTAAGCTGTGCCCAACCATAGTAAATAAGTTGAATCAACCTTAATAAATTAAGTTGACCCAACGCAAGTACATTAAATTGGAATAACAGAATTGCATAATGCTGAAATAAAGCAAGTTAATCATGTGGAAATCCTTTCCATGATTTTTTTATGTTCATTCAAAGAGTTATTTTTTTGAGTGAAGAATACATTTCACTCGTCAAGGAAATGGAGAGCTTATTGTAAACAAATGCATTATTTTTTAAATTATAATGTATGTAATATGTAATGAAGCAAGCCTACACAGAATGTGGCGTATGTTTTCACAATTTCAGTGCTGACTGTTGGGAGGATAAAAAAAGCTACATTTTGCAAGATCATTTTAAATTCGACATTAACCGCAAGTTGCAATATAATTTTCTTCTTTATTGTGATGTATATCCAAGCTTTTCGAACAAGAAAAAATGTACGGCGGGACTTGACTGTGTCTATCGGGAATTGATTGGATGGTTTTGGTTTGCTATTGCTATGATGTCATGTGAGTGACAGGTTGTAAACATGTCATCAGCAAAGAGAAGAGATGAGGGGATATTACTTATGATTAAAGATAACGAGGGCACATGAATGAAAAAAAATGCACAGATAAATCATTTAAAATAAATACTGCAATAGATTTGTCCATTTGGATTTCATGGTAATTTGAAACTGTGAAATGTGTTCATTCTCAGTAAAATGGTCTTAGCTGTGATTGAAAGCACTATTAAAATAGGCAAAATATTTACTAAATAAACAATGTAATGCTTAAGTGTAATGTAACGAATGTAGCAAGATATGGGTTTTTGGTCAACATGCACTTTAAGTATAATGTACACATCACCTCCAAATAAGGGAGGTGTGTTTAACTGTATGAATAGCAGTGTTTGCCAATGTTTCTGTAAACATAGAAAAAAGTCATTATTTCTGACAAGATTTACAGTTGTGGCTTTTAACTACAACCATAATGTCACAGAGACGCCGAAAGATTCACTGCTTCATCAGTCCCTCTGAATCACGCACCCAATCCCCTCAGTTCATCTACTGAAACTGTAATTATTGATCTTTCTCTCCCCCCTCCACACAAACACAGAATATTGACATCACCAACTTCAGCAGCAGCTGGAATGATGGGCTCGCTTTTTGTGCCATTCTTCACACCTACTTACCGGCACATATCCCTTACCACGAGCTCAATAGCCAGGACAAGGTCTGTACGTGCACACACGAACGACACAAATAGGGTGAATTCAGGTCAATCGGAATGTCTTAATGTGGCCCAATTTACCTGAATTCACTCTATATGTTGTGTTCTTTAATATCAGTTAGCATAAAAAGTGTTTAAAAAGATATGCATTCACTTCATTTATTGACATCACTTCTTCCTGGTTGTCTTTTGCAGAGGCGGAATTTCACTTTAGCCTTCCAGGCAGCAGAAAGTGTGGGAATCAAATCAACACTGGTGAGTTTAATATGAACGTCACAGCTAATTCAGATATGCATCATATTACAATGCCTCAACCTAATATATACACTGCCACAAAGAATTTAAATTTCAGAATCGTGAATTTTTTTTATAATATCACAAAAATATTAAGCAGCACAACATTGATAAAATAATAAATGTTTCTTGAGCAGAAAATCAGCATATTAGAACATTTACATTTACATTTACATTTATTCATTTAGCTGACGCTTTTATCCAAAGCGACTTACAATTACTATACATGTCAGAGGTCGCACGCCTCTGGAGTAACTAGGGGTTAAGTGTCTTGCTCAGGGACACATTGGTGTCTCACAGTGGATTCGAACCCGGGTCTCTCACACCAGAGGCATGTGTCTTATCCACTGCGCCATCACCACCCACTATACGATTACGAATACGATTTCTGAAGGATCATGTGACACTGAAGACTGGAGTAATGATGCTGAAAATACAGCTTTGACATCACAGGAATAAATTACATTTTAAGCTGTATTAAAATAGAAAACACTCATTTTAAATTGAGATAATATTTCAGAGTATTGCTCTTTTTATCGTGTCTTTGATCACATAAATGCAGCGTTTATGAGCGTATTTATAGATGTATCTTTATTATCAGAGGAGGCATGTTTTCTTCATGTCTCCAGGTGCTTTTTTTATCTTTCCTAATGAAATTCAGTTGTAAACAAATGAAATGTTCTCAGTATGAGACATCAAATCTCTTTATTCAGATCTGTTAATCAAATCTTCTTTTGTTTTGAATTTCCCTCAACAGTAGAAGATGTTTTCAAATTGTGTTAGCCAGCTGTAAAACATTAATGCAACAAACTATGACATCACTTCCCTGGCGTAACATCTTATATTGAGAAAAAATAAATGATGGAGACTTCATAAGCTGCAATGATCTTGTGATATTTTGGATGTTTACAGATAATTTAGTCATTCCTCACAGGAATTTCAGTCATTCTTAAAATGTATTTTTCAAATAAATATTCCTTCCACCCTTTATTGCCATTTCATAAACATTAATTTTAAATACATATTCAACCCAGCTGTTTCGACCCACCCTTTGTTGTTTTATCTTGTTCATTTTCTTTTATTGGTTTAACCTGTCATGCAGTCAAAAAGGCGACATATACAAAGAATTACCCAATTAAAGGGATAGTTCACCCAAAAAATGTCAATTCTGTCATCATTTACTCACCCTCAAGTTGTGCCAAACCTGTATGAAGTTCTTTCTTTTGCTGAACACAAAAGAAGATATTTTGAAGAATGTTGGTAACCAAACAGTTGACGGTAGCCATTGACTTCCATATTATTCTTTCCCATACTATGGAAGTCAATGGTGTCCAGCGACTGTTTGGTTACCCATATACTTAAAAATATCTTCTTTTGTGTTCAGCAGAAGAAAGAAACTTCTGGAAACTACAGGTTTGGAACAACTTGAGGGTGAGTAAATGATGACACAATTTTCTTTTTTTGGTGAACTAACCCTTTAAGCTTTTATTATGTAAATAGATGATTAGTAATGACTTTGTTTGCTAGTTTTAATGGTGAAAACTGTGACTGCTAGCTGTGCTGTTTGCTCAACAAGCTGTGGCATGATACTTGTGTAACATAGCACACAACACCACATAGGTTGACACAAACATCTTTTTTTTTCTGACCAATTGCTCTTGCCTTCCCGTATCTGACTCACTCTCTCTGTCTGACAGGACCTTGGTGAAATGGTGCGCACAGAGAGACCCGACTGGCAGAGTGTCATGACCTATGTGACGGCCATCTATAAGTACTTTGAGACCTGAGAATCTCCTTAAACTGGACTGTATTGGCAGCTAAGCTTACCTCGCTTCGCCTTCCTTGCTGTGGAATGCTACAAGATGCTACAAATTTCCCAGATGCCTTAGCTGTGCATGGAGGAAGCTCCCACACAACTTACAGTTCTCTCCCAATGTGTTTTCCCAGAATCCTCTATGGCTGCAGAAACAGGCCAGATCCTACTAAGCTTCTCTGAACGTTAATGCTTTGGAAGAGGGGAAGTGGGAAACACGATTTTAAGTGTATTGTGCCAATCGATCAACAAAAATATGTATCTCGGAATAGAGATGCCTTTGAAAAATGCCTTTTTTTCTAGTTTTATCATAAGGACGCCCTCTTTATGCCAGTAATGGTCTTAGATTATCAGTATTTATTCCAAAGAGTGGCGACACAACAGGTTTTCCTTAGCCTGAATAAGCTCAAACCTGATTTATTTAGCCTTTTTTTCCTAATAAGTAAAACAGGGATCCTTAACATTCAACCTATTTGTGTTGCTGTTATAATATTGTACTGTTTTCATACGCTAAATGAAAGCTAATATGTAATTTGCAATGAAGCTGTTAGGCCAGAAGTGTATTTTTCCCTCAATATTCATTCCAACTGATCACTGAAAATGCTGCAAGAAGTTGTTTTTTTTTTTTTTTTTTAAATATCAGCACAAATGAAATGCATGGCTGCTTGTTTTCTATTTTACTGGATATTTTTCAGCATTTCGGTCCTTTTTGTCTACGCACTACTAATTCTTATTTGACACGTGAGGCCAGCTGGGTTCTGGAAGCTTGCTGATTCAGATTGAGTTTGTCTTATGGGTGTTAAAGCACAAATAAAAAAAGACTGAATGTGTATTCACTGAAATGAAATGTGAAATAAGACAACTACAATCCATCCACACCGTCAGCTCATGGTTTGCTCATGCACTACATACTGTACGTCTGTCAAAGATAAGCCTCTGCACACAAAACTGAAGCCTTACATGGAAAAGGAAAAGCCAAGAGCACATTTCTTGTTTTAGGTTAACTCTTCAATGCACTGCTCTTTTAATATGTTTGTTTCGGGGCTAATTTGCCCATTTGAGACCTCTTTGAAGGGATCAAGTGGGTTGCAGCAAGGTTTATGCTGCTAATGATGACAGCAGTTCAAAATGAATTTTATGTCAAGGGCAAGTCATGTTTGTTGCAAAACTAACTTATTCTATTTACGCTACAGAGAGCCCTGTCGTGTTTTAAATGATAGATTTTGTTTATATGTGGAAATGTCATTGATACTGACATTGAATTTCCTAGAAAAGGTCAGTAGTGACGAGTATTATTTTTGTTTGGATCTTCTTGTGAGATGTAAGCTGTTTTGCTACCTAATCGCATGGAGTTTGATATGAACACACTGATTTGAACAAAATCAGATCATATCTTTCCTTAAAAACTTGCCATAATTCATATTTGTGTAAATCCTGGATTGTATTCCTTGTTGACACTACAAATACCTTGTTTCACCATTAAGATTCCTAGAGCACTGTATGACATGGAGGATTTTGAAAACATAAGGTTTCCTGTTAGCAAGGTTTTGTGAGAACAGGATCTGTGAGCACAAATACAGTTTGATATTTTCAAATTTGTTCAGTGTGTGTTGATTATTTGTGCGAATGGGCTTGTGCATGGAATTTGACAATAAAGTCTCATTGACTGAAATATTTGTTGAAACCAGTGTTATTGTAATCTAAAATTAATTTAAAATATATATATACTTTATTTGAAATATGACTGAAATGAAATAAAATATAAATATCAGGTGAAAACCCTAAAAATGTTGTGTTGGGAACTTGCTGAAATAAATACAAATAATAAAACAATAATAACTAAATAATAAGCCGATTCGAAATATTATATTAGTATAATAATACTAAAATAACACTGGTTGTTACTCCCCTCAAGCTATTTTCTTACCAAATGTCCCTCGTTTATTTAAACATTATTGATATATTGATCTTATCTTGGTCCTTGGTGGGTCATTCTGTCACCAGTTAACAATTATTTTTATGGTACATAAATTCAGTACATTACCAGCTTGAGTAGGTTTAACCTTTAGATGTAAAATGTTAAATCAAAGACACCTTTGTGTAGACATTAGAGTTTTACAACACACTCACTGTTTTAACTGGTAGTATTTAAATTAATCCAAGGGCACATGACCCTGAAACTGTACACTGTATAAACAATACTGCCTTAAATTTCTAAGTACAATCAACTTGGCTATTTAAGTCATTTCAACTTAAATTACATTAAAGTGACCTAAAAAATGGTCATATAATTTTTTACTGTGTTTAATGGATGGATGCTAATCAAGATTCTATATACTTCTTTTATAAGTACACCTTTTCCTGGAAGTCGTAGTCTACTTCAGGGAAGGAACAGAAATGGGAAAAAAATAAACTATACCCTTGTCTTGTGGAAAGAAAGAATTGAGCCAGCAGAAAATGTCTATTTAAACAGCTGTACTCAAGAACTTCCTCTTCCTACGAAAATAACCTTTAATTTTCACACCGATTGTGTCTGGCATTCTGAGGTAAGTGTCTATTTGTGGCGAATGTTTTTTTTGCATGCATAAACAAGGCTATGGTAAATGGTGAGCATAGAGGCTGTGATTTGATTAAGGGCCACAAAAAGGCTTTGGCTTATGTATTAGATCCAAAACATTAAGAAATGTCATTGCAGTGTGTGCTGCGTGCTTTAATGAAGTCCTTGGTGGGTGGACCTCAGCCTCTGCTTTGCTGATTACATACATTTATCTTCATGTGGCCCTGAGGTGAAGCAGGATGTTTCGACTGTACGTGAGAAACAACACAACCTCACGGTAGGCTACCCATCACAGGTCCCTCATTTCCTTATCCTCACGTTCACATCAGCTATTGTGCTGGCTGCGTACATTTCAAAGCGTGCTTACTAACGATCAAATTAGCATACAAACTAAACGATTCGAACTAAATTTCTCTGATAAAACAACGTTTGTAAAAATGCGGTCGTTTACTACGGTATAAAACGTCAGATCAAAAATATATTTTCTTAAAACAAGATTATGTGCACTATAATCTCAAAAGACTAACTAAGTTTTTTTTTTTTAAAAAGTCTAAAAAAAGTCTTTGTTTGTATCACTTTAATGATTCTTATAGCCTACTATTGTAAAAAAAAATATATATATATATTTTTAATTATTTGTTTATCCATACATACATTGTTGAGTGTATATGCTACAGTAAATACATATATATATATAAAAAAAAACTAATTTCAATTAAGAATTTTTAATCATTGCTGTGTATTTGTTTACTTATGTGCTGGCTAATGCCTTTTGACTTGTATTGCTATAACTGCAGAACTATGGAAAATGACAGTATGATGGAGAAGTTACCACCCACAATGGTTTTGTAGTGAAGGAAACATCATGTTTAATGTAACCACGAAAACCAATCAGGCGTGCGTCTCTTTCTCTCACAGCGCGCGTACTTCTCACAGTCACTGTGAAAGCGCGCGCACTTGTCTGTGGACACCACAACTCCATGGAGCGTTGAGGGAAGCTGCAACTCAACTTGCCATTTCCTCGACCAAAGACGTTCAGAGTAGTCTATAAGTGTACTTTGTCAGGGTGAGGAAAACGTGTGGAATGATTTGATTTGCATGCCTGGTATACATTCAGCAGTTTTGCGGTTGGACTTTCAGAAGCGGTGAGATGCCAGCGGAGAAACCTACAACTCAGGTGCGCGGTGGGAACACTCGTGTACACAGCCAAAGTGAGTAACGGAACGGAAGTGTTTTACAATGTAAAGAGTTTATAAATGTTTTTCTTTATTAATAATGTTTGGGATATAACTGAAAGTATTGATTTTGTATTTCGATTAAATAACTTTGTCAGTCGTCTATCCAAACGGAGACTGACACCTGTATTATTTCGCTCTTTCTTAATAATATGAATTAATCATTTTTGACAACACAGTGACAAAACAGTATTTTGATGATAACCTCACGCCTTGGCTTACTTTTCCTTATTTTTTTTTTTTTTACCATGGGAATATAAGTTACTTAGTTCTCATGACAAGGACAGTGACAGCACTCTCCCACAGTGTGACAAGTTTTGTGGTGCTACTAAAAACTACTATTACTAGAGCATTTTCTTTTCCTATTTTCTTTTATCTTTTACTAGTACCATGCTATGTACACGTTTTATGACCTCATTGTAATTGTGAAATTACTATATTTGATTTTTAAAGTGTTTCTAACTATACTGTATGATGTCATCCCACCCATCCAAATGACTTTTGGTGGTTACTTAGATACTTGCATCTTGACTAGGCTAAAATTATTCCACAATGAAATAACTGTTACGCATGCTTTTTAATGACAGATACACGCTTATCATAGTCCCCAAACTTCCTCACACCCAACATGACGTGACTCATGGGGGACCTTGTACATTCTTTTCTGTCCAGACATCATGTGCTTAATACTATGATACTTCATAAACGTTCAACAAGTTTCGGAAAGTACCTCATCTTAAAACACAGGAAGCTTTTGAAGAACGGTGCTTGCTAAAACTGTTAAAACGCAACCCTGTGCATTGGAAACATTTAGTCATTATTTCACTTGAGAGAGTCAACAGTCATACCAAAGTCACACTGCGCTATAAAAAGCAAACAGCAACACCAAATCTCAGAAACAGTGACTGTGACTTTAATCATAGCATTTTTGTGCCTGATCAAACAGAATGGAGCTAAAGAAGATAAGAAATCAAAAAAAAAAAAAAGTCTACCTTGGAAAGCATGCTGCAATTACTCAATTCTTTCTAGATCTACACAAAACCACAATAAAGAATCCAAAAGAGTCAAAGGCTTGGCAGAATGATTTAATTACACACACATACTGAAATATTTCGATGCTCTGCATGTATTTTCAAAGCCAAGCATACTGTATTTGAACAATTCAGACTGAGTATTATCAAATCATGAAGACGTAGAGCTGAAACTTACACTATTGATCAAAAGTTTGGGGTCAGTAAGATTTAAAAAACAAAAAAAACATTTGAATACTTTTATTCACCAAGGATGCATTAAATTGATCAAAAGTGACTATGAAGATTATATATATATATATATATTTAAAATAAATGCTGATCTTTTGAACTTTCTATTCACTAAAGAATCCAGGACAAAACATTATCAGGGTTTCCACAAAAATATAAATCAGCACAAATGTTTCTTGAGCAGCAAATCAGCATATGAATGATTTCTGAAGGATCATGTGACACTGAAGACTGGAGTAATGATGCTGAAAATTCAGCTTTGCCATCACAGGAATAAATTACATTTTAAAATACATTAAAAATAGAAAGCAGTTATTTTAAATTGTAATATTATTTCACAATATTACTGTATTTTTAATCATAAATACAACCTGAGTCAAAAACACTTAAAAAAATCTTACTGACCCCAAACCTTTGAACAGTAATGTATGGTTGATTATGATATAAAAGAAAGCTAATAACCATTTAAAGGGGTGGTTGATTATGATTTCACTTTTCTGACTTTAGTTAGTGTGTAATGTTGCTGTTTGAGTATAAACAACATCTGCAAAGTTACAACGCTCAAAGTTCAAAGCAAAGAGATATATTTGCTTTTTAAGAAATTGCTTTTTAAAGGAGAACTCCGGTCAATTTTAAAAAAAAATTGTAAATTTGGAGTGCTGTCAGTACTGAGAACAACGACAAAAATCGGTGTTGCCTACACCGTGTTATCCTCTTTTTAAAATTTGCACCCTGTTGACTTAAATGGGGCAAGTTTTAAACCTGCTTTTAGCCTCTTAACATCCTTGAACATTCCTTCAGAGTGAACACGGGTGAATCTGACTGCAGTAGATGTGAAAGATATTAATAAAAATGAAGTTAATTAAGCGCTCATACCTGTATTTATTTCCTGTTTTCGGTCAAAGTCCACAGTAGTCGATTGTCGAGTTCTCCACTGTTGCTTAGTTACCTATGATCACGCGCGTGAACTCGACAGTCGACTACTGTGGACTTCGACCGAAAACAGGATGTAAATACAGGTATGAGCGCTGGCCGAATTAACTTCATTTTTATTCATATCTTTCACATCTACTGCAGTCAGATTCACCTGTGTTCACTCTGAAGGAATCACTCACATTGGCTGTGCACTTATAATGACACATCAAGGATGTTAAGAGGCTAAAAGCAGGTTTAAAACTTGCCCCATTTAAGTCAACAGGGTGCAAATTTTAAAAAGAGGATAACACGGTGTAGGCAACACCGATTTTTGTCGTTGTTCTCTGTACTGACAGCACTCCAAATTTACCAAAAAATGAGCTCAATGTTAAAATTGACCGGAGTTCTCCTTTAAGTACTACAACGAAACGGCTGGTACTGGTCTACACAAGCTTCCTCCCGGGTTAATGACATCACTAACCCTAAAATTTACATAAACCCCGCCCCCTGAACACGATTTATAGATTATCAAGACAGAATATGCTAATCAATGACTAGAAGATAACTACACATCAGCTACGTAAATTCATCAACTAACCATTCAGAAATGTCCTGTTGCATTCTACTTGTTGTCACGTCTTCTTGAGTCTCTCCATCATTGACTCCGGTTTGAATATAAAAGGCTAAAAAAAAATACATTTTCAGAGCATGTCTGTGTGAGGTAAAATGACACAAGTTCTTGAAGCTCCGCCCTCTGTGCTGGGAGCAGCAGCTCATTTGCATTTAAAGGAACAGACACAAAACGGTGCGTTTTTGCTCACCCTCAAAAAGTGACAACTTTAACATGCTATATAAAAATATCTGTGGGGTATTATGAGCTAAAACTTCACATACACACTCTGGGGACATCAAAGACATATTTTACATCTTGTGAAAAAGGCATTATACCACCCCTTTAATTATCGAGAAACTGATGCATTTCATGTAGTCCATGGAACATGAAAGTAGAATCACATGAATGGGTACAAAAGAATACTTGTTCACAATTCTAAGCCAATAATAGCAAAGTTCAACTGTACACATCCCATAGACTAATGGAGGAAGTGCTGGCCGGGTCTTGTGATAAATAGCAGGCGTGCACAAATATTTCATTCGTATTTGTGGAGTCTTTCTTAAAATAAAAGCTTATTGTTGGATTGGTCTGTCATCTTTTGATGGAGACCTCCTGTTTAGAGATGGATTGCTTTTGTGACCCAGAGAGGTTGATATTTTATTGTGCGATGTGATTGTTCTTTCTACAGAATAAGAAGTCCCACTGAAGGTCTACCGGTTCTGCTTCATGAAATCTAGCAGCTGTTTCCTTTAAGACTTTCAATGAAAGGCTGAAGTGAGCTGGACCTAAGGGACAGGCTGGTGAACGGGTAAATCAAGATTTATGGAGGGGTGTCTCCGTTGACCTTGACCCTGCAGTTACCACAGTGAACCCCAAAGTGCTGCTACCAGCTGATACTAGATTCATCTTACCTCCTCTTTACCTTGAAAAAGAGAGATATTTGGTTAGAGCAATGGTCGGACTGGCTTATCCTCACACCTATTGCAAGAGCCACTGAGCAATTATCGGGAGCACAACTATGTGTGTCTTTGAGGATGTCCTTTCACACTGGTTGATGGTACCATGTCTTCTCTCGTGTACATTGTTCTTGAGCTGCTGATTGCGGTTTTGGCCGTGGCAGGGAACGTTCTAGTGTGCTGGGCCGTCTGCCTCAACAGCAATCTCCAGAACATCACCAACTTCTTCGTGGTATCACTGGCCGTGGCGGACATCGCAGTGGGACTCCTGGCCATTCCGTTCGCCGTCACCATCAGCATAGGCTTTTGCAGTCATTTTCATGGATGCCTCTTCATCGCCTGCTTCGTGCTGGTCCTCACGCAGAGCTCCATCTTCAGTTTGTTGGCCATTGCTGTGGATCGGTACATTGCCATCAAGATCCCATTGAGGTGAGTGAACGATTGTGTCGTGATTTTCAGTTTCTGAGTTGTAGGCAAACTTTTAGTAAGATTACTGATCATATGGTTGCTTGAAAGAACAGATTACATAGTCGCCCCATAGCAAGAACATAGACAAAGTTTCCTCTTTCACATTACCAGTACATTTATAATTAGTTATTGTTTATGGTAAAATTGATCAAAACTTGTATTAAAGACCAAACGGAATTGCAATCTGTTTGTTTGTCCAAATAATGGCAAATGGGCCAGGGTTATTCTAGTAAAAAAAAAAAAAACTAAAACTGAAACTAAGACCATAAAAAAAAATTGTAATGGTAATAAAATATATATGTTAACTAAAATATAAAATAATAAAAACTATAGACATTTAAAAACATTAAAAATATATTAAAAATGATATTGATGGAAAGATATAAAAAAGCAAAAGATATTAAAAATGACAAAAACAACAAAATTAATAAAACTAACTAAAATTTAAATTAAACTGGAAAGTATAATAATATAAAACCTATTCAAAATATTAATAAAAACTATAATGGTATCTCAGTGATACTAAAATAACACTGGATAGGGATGCGATACAGTCCTTATTTTTAAACTGGTTTGTGATGCAGAAATTACACCCAAACCCTAAATAAATATATATTGTTCACTCAAAAATGAATAGCCTGTCACCATTTACTCATGTCATTGGGGTATAAAATATTAGATGTTTTGGACAAAGATAACTATTCAAAATATCTTCTTTTGCATACCACAGAAGAAAGATTGTCATACAGGTTTAGAATGACATGATGAGAGCCATTGTGCGTGTGTTTGTGTGAGTGTTTACATGTGTATATTCAGTAAAACATTATGTGTTTGCAGATATGTAATCCTATGTAATCTTTATTAATGTGTGTTTTGCAAATGTTTTGATATGAGGTTAAAGGCTGCTAGACTGAGTGACTCTCTGCCTTTCTCATGATAATGACTTGATAATGGGCACAACATGCACTGTAATTCCCTCAGATACATGTAATTTCCCCTTTAATCACTCTTTCACTGCTTGCAATGATTTTTGCAGTAAATAGGAGTCATGCAGCTTCACGCTGTTGACAAATGTTTCAAGAATAGTTTGTTTCAGTAGAGCCAAATCAATAATCAATACTCAATCTGGCACCATGTTGTAATATAGTGACGTACAAAAGAGCAACAGACAAGTCACACCCCACAGGAAGGAGAATTGGAATTTGATGTAAAATGACACAAGGTGGAATTTACTGAATTGTAAATGTTTATCTATCTATCCATCCATCCATCCATCCATCTAGACTTGCTTCAAAACTTTTAAACAGCTACAAACATTCAAAGAAAAATTCAGTTTTGCTCTTTTTTAAGTTCAAATTCCAACTGAAATTATGCATGCTGTTTGCTACCTCAGTTCAAATTCAGGAATTAAATTGTAATTCAAAAGCCATTCTCAATTCAATTCTAAATAGCACACAACCCCGGTTGCTAGATATTTTGTTTTGTTTACTAACCCCAGTCTAGATATGACTCAGGTTCCTCCTTCAGTGTAAGCCTGGGGGATTTTCAGCCGTTTTATTGTCTGTCAGGTGTAAATCATAGGTCTGATCCGTCAGAAACATAATAGCACACCTCTGCTCCACAAGCCACATGATTTTTGGTATCATTCATTGCACAAATACTTATTAAGTTATTTTTTACTACTAATTGTATAATATAGAATGATATAAACTTGGGTTTGGGTTGTGTTGGGTATTAAACCTGGGACATTTTGCACTCCAGTTGAACATCGTAATGATTATTCTTAAATCCTCTGGCCCAACAGTTCTCAGCAGCACTTTTCGGAGGCTGAAAGGTGTGGGACTTTACCACCTGCCTGCATACGGGGTGTGATGCACATTTCTGCTCATGGTGTAGATTGAGCCGCACAAAGCGTTGTAAGAGAACAGCAGTGACAGCAAAAGCCTGGGCAAGTGTTGATTACATAAGGTCTGCCGGCTTCCAGTCTCTGTGGGCGTGTGAATGAGGTACCAGTAGTACTGGAGCCCTGTAAGTCCTCTGGGTTTAATGAAGCAGCCACTGTTGTTCTCGATGGGCCTGATATAAGCCCAAGGATTTTTGGAACAATTGACATTTGACCACCGTTTCCAACTGTTGCCCTTGGCAAAGGAAACATGTAGCAGGGCTGTCTGCTCGACGGGATGTTTGAAATGCATAGCGGTTGTGGATTTTGCACAGCTGTATTCCAAACTGTTTGTAAACTGATGCTTTTACAATTGCTAATATGCTTCATATTATGTATTTTAGTACCAGCCAGGTTTTTTAACCAGGGGTCTGTGTGGGGGTCTCAATGATGTTCTTAACAAAATTTATTCTAATGTTACCATGAATATTTTTTTATATATATTTGGGGCCGGTGGGCTGGCTGGGAGGGGGTGTTGTGGTATTAAAGTGCCCCTATTATGCTATTTTAAAGGTTTCTAATTTTGTTTTGGAGTTCTCCTACAACAGGTTTACATGCATCAAAGGTCAAAAAACACTTTCATTTTCTCATAATATACATTGCACATCACCACATTTTTCAGTGATTCTCAAATGACTCGACGGATGAATCAGTCTCTCTAAATCCCTCCTTTCTGTGAGCCTACTCTGCTCTGATTGGCCAGATGGCCCAGTCTGTTGTGATTGGTCTACCTCGGAAACTAAATGCCCATTACCATAGCTGAATTTCAGCACCAGAGGCTTCCTAAAGTTCAGCGATAGTACACACTGTAAAGACAGTAATGCTGGCATAAATTTTACCATATCAATCCGAGTGCGAGTCTGATTATGAAACATTGGAAGAACTACTCATTCAGCCCGAACCTCCATCGCAAGGACGACTTGAGCAGGATGCTCAGTGATACGCTACTCATTTTGACATACATTATTGAGATGTTGCAACTGTAATTCCTCACCATCAGCATTAACAAGTGTATGTCCATCAATAAACCGATGTGTATATTTCTAATTTATTGCATTGCACATGCGGGAACTGGATCATTAACTGTATCAATAACTGAGCACTAATGTGGATTACTGATGTAACATTAAAGTTTGCAAAACAAATCTTGCTCCATCTTTTATCTTTACTCAAAGTAGTAAGAACAATTACCATTTTATTGTGATACATTTATTGGTAATAGTGAACCCACAGCTGATTAGCAGAACTATAACACATCGTGCACTTTCGACTTTACAACTTTGTTGACCGTTTACGTTCTCAGACAGCTATATTACACACTGCCTGAAAGGTAATATTAAAAAAAGCACAATAGGGGCACTTTAAAAATTTTTTTTTTAAAGAATAACATAACCAAATGACGCCTGGTTGCATTACCATTTCTCACATGCATCCTTCTGCCTAAGTGGACAGAACCAATACCGATTAAATAGCCTACTCTGACAGAGTTCCCTGCAATAAGTCCCCGCAAAACCACTATTGAATCTACAGAGTGAAACGTACAGCACAACCAGTGAAGTCCAACTCTCGAACGAATGACTATTATGAGCCGATTTTTTAGTGAATCAAAAACATACAGCGTAACCAGCGTTGTCTGACTCGAATCACTCATGTGTTAGCCAGTTCTTTTTAGAAAAACAAAACAAAACAAATAAACAGTGCGACCAACCAGTGTAGTCCAACTCGCGAGCAAATGAACTTTGAGTCGGCTCTTTTTAGAGAATCAAAAAACCAACCAGTATAATCCACCTCGTGAACAATGTCTTGCAACCTGGCTCTTTTTAGGGAATTAGAGAATTGAATTTATGCCACCTCTCTGTGAAAAGTTTTTAATTATCTTTTGCAGTCGAAACCCCCTCATTTAATTGAACAATTTAATTCTTCTTGTTTTATAATTGGAAATAATGTTGTTTCCTAACCCCGCTGAAAGTTTACAGCCTCGTTCAAAGTTGTACAAAAACAAAGCCTCCAAGTATTATTTTAAGACTAGGCACAATACAGGTGAAATATATGCTTCTTATTAACACATATCCTGGTATTTTCCATTTTGGCAGCAATTACCAGGGCTTAACACCTAAACAATAGACATTTCCCAGGAGCAGTGCATGCTTGTGTAGATTTGGGAAAATAACCCTTTTCCAGCCCTGACAGTGAACAATACAGAACAATACAGCCCACTTCAGGATGGGTTTCAGGAAACATCAGCATATTGTTTGAGGCAGATAGAGTTGTAATATATGACCAAACTTGGCATGCTTATCACCACAGTGCTTCATAGCATACTTCCTTCTAAAATTGCTGTTTCATATTTGTTTTTGTTTTGTCTTTCTAAGGTACAACAGCCTTGTCACAAGCCAGAGAGCCAAAGGCATCATTGCAGTATGCTGGATTCTTTCAGTGGTCATCGGCTTGACCCCCATGCTAGGCTGGAACAGTCGCGTTGACGCGGGCACCAACAGCTCCTGCCCTCAAGGTATGACAGAATGCCTGTTCGAGAAGGTGGTCACCATGGGTTACATGGTTTACTTTAACTTTTTCGGCTGCGTCTTGATTCCGCTAATTGCCATGCTGACCATCTACGCATGGATCTTCATGGCTGCCCGTCGTCAGCTCAGACAGATGGAGCAGAAGCTAGTGCACGGACACACTCACGGATACGGATCCTCCTCCCGGTCCACACTGCAAAAGGAGGTCCACGCGGCCAAATCGCTGGCTATCATCGTGGGCCTTTTCGCTATTTGTTGGCTCCCGTTGCACATCATTAACTGCTTCACATTGTTCTGCCCTCAGTGTGATCGACCTCAGGACTGGGTCATGTACCTGGCCATCATGCTTTCACATGCTAATTCAGTAGTGAACCCGTTTATATACGCCTACCGAATACGTGACTTCAGGCACACCTTCCGAAGGATCATCCGACAGCACTTCCTGTGGCATGATAGCAGACTGGCCATTGGTAACAGTAACGGAGGTATGGCTACTTCTTCTGCTGCGGTCAGTGTGATTGAGAGTTCTTGTAAGATGTCCAATGGCTTTGTGCTGGATCCCAGTCCCATTCCCGGCATGATTTCTTGCGATGAATTCACAAAGCAAATGGCAACAAAAATCAGGCCAAAAACGGAATTCCAAGACTTAGGATACAGTTTAAATGGAGCTTTGGAACATTCCTTTCCCGCCAGTTCGACACAGATTTTTTCATTACATACCGGGGAGGAAGTTCCCTCCATCAAAGACCATGTAGAAATCATGACGGTAAAAGACTGCAGTGCTATTACTAATGTACATGTCAAATGTCTGCTGCCCGTAAGGACAAGCAACTCATCTGATCTTGCAGAAGTGTCATGACACACATTCGTTCTTCATGAAGCAATCACTGATCTGAGTTGCTGTGCTAGTGAGGATGACTTCATTTACAGTACTATCTAGGCCAGGGTCAGGAAAGATAAAGCTATGAGAGGATCGCATAGCTCCAGTGGGAACCCTTACTGTACAAATTCCAGGAATTTTTTACTTCTCTTTGCTTCCAAACACCCCTGATGGTGTTTGCAGATTTTCAGACCTCATAAAGAACTTGTTTGCTGACATTGTAGAGGGTTTTTTTTTCAAAGCTTATACGATTCTTAGGAGCTTTATTAAAAGAGCATTGTTCCTGGTCAAAGTGGGGGAGGCCTAATGGATTAAATCAATATTCTGGGGAATTCAGCTAAACCTGTTGTGACCGCGCCATACGGAACTATCATCTTTCTGTGCTTTTTTAGTAGGAGTATGTCCAAACTTAGAACATGCACCATCAATATACCTGCCGGAACGTCTGTAGCGCTTTAAAACATAAGGCTGCACTATTTCTGAAAAAAAAAAAATCTATTTGCAAAATTGTGAATGCGACTTAAAATGTGATTTTAAGAAAAAGCTTGTTTGTAGGGCTGCACAATTTGTCCAGAAATGTTTTGAGATATGAAATATTTTAATATATTAATAGGACTATAGAATAATAATAATTTATCCTTGAATGAATAAAAAAATTTTTTTTTACTATTGTATTATTGTATTTTTTCTCCTGTGAGACACTGAGAACACCAGATCATGAGCTGTTAGCTTGTACGCTCTTCACTCTTAAACATGCAGCACACATTTATGTCATTAAATCGCAGCCTTTGCGATTTGATAATCGCACCAAGCGATATCGTGATTCCTTTTTTATTTCGATTAATCGTGCAGCCCTGTTAAAACATGACCAAACTGAATTATACTGTACTGATTGTAAGCATGTGTTAATATTTAAGGAAATGTACTAAATAAAACAAAACTATAACCAAATTTGCACAAATAGAGTGTTATGTATAGTGGTGTACACTCTCTCTCAAAAAAAAAGTACAAGTTGTTACTGGGGCGGCACCCACAAAAAGTACAAAAGCCAAAAGGTACATCTTTCTACCTTGATTAACCCTAAAGGGTAAATAAGGAACCTTAAAGGTACATATTAGTACCTAAATTATACATTTTAGTACCTTTTGAAAGGGTATTGCCCCAGTGACATCTGTTGTACTTTAGGGTTCTACCTTTTTTACTGAAAATGTATTAAACCTAATGTGCTTAATTAGAATCACACGCAGGCATCAATTATGCTAAGAGTTTAAGCCATATACTGTCTGTGCAACGTCAAGTGGACTTATTGGTGCTCAATAAAGTGGACTTTGATTCCTATATAATGATCGAATTTGCAAGAAGAATGCAAGTATAAACTGTAATGATTCACAAATACTATATTAAATGTGCAATCGTTTGTAATAGATTTATTTGTTATTCAACACAACATAATGATTAGGGATCATAAAATTGTCAGAAGATGTAGGACAGTGGTGTATAATCCTCTCTTGTGACACACACGCATACAAGCACAATCGTGGACTATACACAGACCAGCTATGATTGTATTTACAGAGAGGCTGCTGACGCCAGCGGCTGGCCTAATGCAGTGGAAATCAAATGAAGGGGCATTTGATGATCCCTTAAACTGTACCATTACACTTCACTTTTCCTCATTAAGAAGCTCTAGAGTGGGAAAATCTTGCACTATGATACATAGTATTGAATTTGTCACATGGGAGCTGACATTTTTAGGTTTAGTAGTGTGTAACGGTCCGTTTATAGAAGGAGTGAGTATAGAGTGACCATTCATAAAAATGGAACAAGTAAGCTAGATTTTTATTTTTTATTTACTTTGATCAATATTGCCTCTATATTTGGTCTACGCTGAAGGATCATAGACCTGGGTAGTCAACACATTATCATTTGCTGTAAATCAGCAGACGTTCTCATATTTACACACACACACACACACACACACGTAGTGTTTTCATGTTTTATGGGGACTTTTCCATATACATAATGATTTTTATATTGCACAAACTGTCTATTCTATCCCCTTACATATATATGTTTAATACATAGGGATCATATGTATTAAATTACATTTTTAATATTTACTCAACAAATATTAATGTAATTTTATATATATATATATATATATATATATATATATATATATATATAATTGCATTAATATTTGTTGAGTAAATATTAAAAATGTAATTTAATTAAAATAAAAATACATACAGTTCATGCATATTTAAAAAAAAATAATAATAATGAGCTTATTGAAGCTGTGTGCATTGTTTTATTATTTATGTTATTTTAATTATATTACTACACTTTGTCAGAGAATATCACTTCAAATCTACTGGTTTGTTGATTCTAGCTGAGAAATGCCAGTCAGCGCAGCAGTGGCATGGTTTGATTTTGTTTTGACAGCACTATTTTTTAATGAGACAGATGTCCTTTACAAAAACGGATCTCCAGGCTTACGCAGAAATTTATCTTATTCCATCATGAATGCTTGTGGTGTAAATCAGATCGGAGTGAAGCTAACAGACTGTCAGCATGTCACATAGATCAGCAGCAGCTGGCAGGTTCATTCTGCTGGTAAAATGAGGTTTGAAGACATTGCAGAGAGTTACTGTGTAATCAACAGACATATGCCCCCACCTATTCCACTGGCACTGTTTTGTAATTGGTTGAATTGAGTTTTTTTCTTTCTCTTTTGTGGATTCGATGCAGGTGAAATTCTTCAGAATGTCAGGTTCAAGCCCATGGGGTTCGTTTCAGGTCACAGAAACTGCCTTTGTTGACTTTTTTTAATAAACGCTTACATTTTCCTGTTAATGTTGTTAAAGAATTGTATTTTTCATTTTCCTTCTTACCAATGATAAAATTCCTTAGATAGCATCTGATACAAAATAAAAGAATAGGTTAATAAATGGCTATGCGGCAAACTTAAATAAACCAAATGTTTAACGTTCTGCGCTTTGACAAACACTATTTCAGACCTTTATTAGTTTGTACCACTTCCCTTTATTTCTGTAAAACAGGAACATTCAATTAATAAAGAGAATTGGCAGACATAATGGTTTACTTCCTGTCTTGCCTCAATTCAGCCAATTTTGAACATAACATGGTCCACAGACAAAGAGGAAGAGACTACTGCTAAGAATAGACACAGAATCAGTCTATCAAGCACCTGGATGACAGAACAAATTTAGACTGTATAATGCTGCCTCGCACAATTCCTGAGAGTAGAGCAATGAATCTTGATAATGCCAAAACCAGACAAATGACTTCTCCGAGCATTTTCCAATGTTTAATAATTCTTCTGACCATTATTGTTTTATATGTGCCATATAGGCTACTGTATCACACACACACACACACACACACACACACACACACACACACACACACACACACACACACACACACACACACACACACACGGTTTTAGAATAATTTATAAGACCTGTCAAAGATGGATTTCATGGACAATCTCTCTCTCTCTCTCTCTCTCTCTCTCTCTCTTATAATTAATCAATTAAATCAATTATTAATTAAGTAATTAATAATATTAATTTGTATTAAATAATAATTAATTAATAACCAACAAGCAGAAATAAGTGCTGAAGAATGAAAACATCAAAGAGACACCTATTGAATTTGTCACATACAGATTTTTTAAACAGTTTATTATAATAATTGCTACCTGTGACATTGAATTGAAAGATTAAATTGAATGACAATGTTTTAGTCGTATCCACAATTCAATACCGCCCTCTTCTGTCTTCTGCTTGTTCACACTGACCTGAATTGTCCATTGTAATAGGACTTCAATTCCCAAAATGCAACAGGGTTTCAGGAAAAGGCGGGGTTTCTGATTTCAGCTGCATTGTGGGAGCGGGAAAACGCCGCAAATACTCACGTTGTTCAATACCGTGGATTTCTACGAAGCCGTCGACTCAAGGTATTGTAATGCTTGATGGCAAAAACTTACTAGCCTACTTGTAGTCTGTTGTTTGGTCTTTCACTAAAATATACAGTCCTATTTTATCTGTTCGAATCTGTAGCGTAGCAGCGTCCATTTTATACGTTCATTGTTTGCTTGGTTTATGCATTCGACTCGTTTGAGATCATTCTAGATATTTATTGTGAATGTGTTAGTTAGGTACTGAAGTCAGTATAAGCTAACTATAGTTAATACCAGAACTGAATGATTTTCATGACGTTTATTTTCGAGCGTGGGTTGTGTCCTCCAATACGCACAGAACACGATTTCCAAACGAATGATTCTGATGAGCCGGATCTTTTTAGTGAATCGCAGCTATAACGCGTGCGTGGTGACAAGTGTAGTCCGATTGCCGAACGAATCGTTCTAATGAGTCGGCTCTTTTTAACTGACACACTCACTGTACTGCTATCCACTAGTTATTACTTTAGTCGTGTCTGATTCGAAAATAATCTTAACTTAATTAGCTGTTAATTAACTTGTCTTTTGCCCCCCAGATTAAAACATGTCTATTGGTGTTCCCATCAAAGTCCTGCATGAAGCAGAGGGTCACATCGTGACCTGCGAGACAAACACTGGTGAGGTGTACAGGGGCAAACTGATTGAAGCAGAGGATAACATGAACTGCCAGGTACTGCTAAAAATGTGTTGAACCCACAAAAATCAGAATTCATACTTGATACGTTGTTCTTCTGTTACCCAAACATTTTCCCTAAACTTGTATTTTGCAATGAGTCGTATGTGAATAATGCAACTAACTGCACTTATGTTGTGTGAATCAGATGTCCAACATTACAGTGACCTATCGAGACGGCAGAGTGTCCCAGCTGGAGCAGGTGTACATCCGCGGCAGCAAAATACGCTTTCTCATTCTGCCCGACATGTTGAAAAACGCCCCTATGTTGAAGAGCATGAAAAACAAAAACCAAGGGGCAGGAGCCGGAAGAGGCAAAGCTGCTATTCTCAAAGCACAAGGTTCGTCATCAAACATCCTTTTTATGGTATCGTTGACTTTATTACAGTAACTGCAGTTGTATTATTCAGTCGTTCCAATGTCAAGTGCACTTTAGCTACTAAATTTAAAATAAATATAAATTTTTTTTAAATATTCACAAAATACAATGGAGAAGATGCACTGAGCACTTTTTGTCATTTAAGTTTCTGAACAAGTTAAGGCTTTTTTTTTCTTTTTTCATGGCAAAAGCATAAGATGAAACCACTAAACTGTTTATTTTCCCCTTGCAGTCGCAGCAAGGGGCCGAGGTCGAGGAGGACCAGGAGGAAGGGGAAATATTTTCCAGAAAAGGCGATAATGTGAATCCTGTTTCTATCACAATGTCATTTTGTACAGTTTTATTTTCCTTTTGAGAAATTGTGCGCTTTTTTTTTTGTTTGTTAAAATTGATGTTGTTTTGTTGATTTTGCAATAAAGTTTTTTCCACTTTTCTCATGTAATAAAGCTGTTTAATTATATAAAAAGTGTTTTATTAATGCATCAATTAGGTGAAGGACTGATTTAGCAGCGTGTCATTCTGTTTATTAACAGTGCAATATCGTAACACCTCGGCACACACACAGTTTGCATTAAATTATTGATTTAATAAGAACCTTTTTGTTCAGTATTTTCCCAGTGTTCTGATTATGTAATGCTGTGTTTTTAGATGTTATGGACCACCAAATATGATTATCCTTATGTAAGGGTCTGCAATCCTCAAATTTAAAATAAATGATTTTGTATAAAAACTCAATTTATACAATAAATTATACTACACTGCTCAAAAAAATAAAGGGAACACTTTTTAATCAGAGAATAGCATCAAGTCAGTTAAACTCCTGGGATATTGATCAGGGGTGCGTTTCCCGAAAGCATCGTTAGCCAACTATGGTCGCAAGTTCCCTCGTTACCAATAGAGTTCAATGGACATTGCGATGAACTTGCGACCATAGTTGGCCAACGATGCTTTCGGGAAACGCACCCCTGGTCAGTTAAGTAACAGAGGAGGTTGGTAATCAGTTTCAGTTGCTTTAGTGTTAATGAAATTAACAGCAGGTGCACTAGATGGGCAACAGTGAGACAACCCCTAAAACAGGAATGGTTTTACAGGTGGTGGCCACTGACATTTTTTCCCTACTGATCTTTTCGGACGGTTTTTCACCAGTTTTGCATTTGGCTAGGGTCAGTGTCACTACTGGTAGCATGAGGCGATACCTGGACCCTACAGAGGTTGCGCAGGCAGTCCAGCTCCTTCAGGATGGCTCATCAATACGTGCCATTGCCAGAAGGTTTGCTGTGTCTCCCAGCACAGTCTCAAGAGCATGGAGGAGATTCCAGGAAGACAGACAGCTACTCTAGGAGAGCTGGACAGGGCCGTAGAAGGTCCTTAACCCATCAGCAGGACCGGTATCTGCTCCTTTGTGCGAGGAGGAACATGATGAGCACTGCCAGAGCCCTACAAAATTACCTCCAGCAGGCCACTGGTGTGAATGTCTCTGACCAAACAATCAGAAACAGACTTCATGAGGGTGGCCTGAGGGCCCGACGTCTTCTAGTGGGCCCTGTGCTCACTGCCCAGCACCAGGTAGCTCGATTGGCATTTCCCATTGAACACCAGAATTGGCAGGTCCGCCACTGGTGCCCTGTGGTTTTCACAAATGAGAGCAGGTTCACCCTGAGCACGTGACAGACAGGAAAGGGTCTGGAGAAGCCGTGGAGAATGTTATGCTGCCTGTAACATCGTTCAGCATGACCGGTTTGGTGGTGGGTCAGTGAGGGTCTGGGGAGACATATCCATGGAGGGACGCACAGACCTCTGCAGGCTAGACAATGGCACCCTGACTTCCATTAGGTATCGGGATGAAATCCTTGGATCCATTGTCAGACCCTATATGCTGGTGCAGTGGGTCCTGGGTTCCTCCTGGTGCACAACAATGCCCGGCCTCATGTGGCGAGAGCATGCAGGCAGTTCCTGGAGGATGAAGGAATGATACCATTGAAGGGCCACCACGCTCACCTGACCTACATCCAATAGAACACCTCTGGGACATTGTGTTTCGGTCCATCTGACATCACCTGGTTGCACCTCAGACTGTCCAGGAGCTCAGTGATGCGCTGGTCCAGATCTGGGAGGAAATTCCCCAGGACACCATCCGTCGTCTCAGTAGGAGCATGTCCCGACGTTGTCAGGCATGCATACAAGCACGTGGGGGCCATACAAACTAATGAGAACCATTTTGAGTTGCTGCAATGAAATTTCAGCAAAATTGACAAGCCTGCTGCATCATTTTTTCACTTAGATTTCCGGGGTGTCTTTGAATTCAATCCTCTGTAGGTTGATTATTTTCATTTCCATCAAACGATGTGGCATCCTTTCATTCATAACACATTACCCAGTCCATATTAGTATAGATATCCAGCGTGATATTTTTCCCCATTGAGATCTGATGTGTTTTCAAAGTGTTCCTTTAATTTTTTTGAGCAGTGTATATATACTTTTCTACTTACTATAGTACTGTGCTGCTAGATTTATTATTTTTGTTTTAACACATTTTAAGGAAGTTGTTTAAATCTTTATATTAAACTTTTATATTTTTTTAACCAATTTTAAATGAAAACCCCTGCTCTAGAACACATCAGATAACTTTAAACCCGGTCGATAATTTGTCCACCTTCAGCAATGTCTAAGTTTATTTCTTTAGGTCCAACACTGTTGTGGTAAATGATGAGATGTCTCTTCACAAGAATAAATGCCCTTAGTTGTGTCCAAATACAGTTTGCACTGAAATGTCAATGGCTATGAAAGTTCAGCCAGGAGCATAATTGTATTGGCTTGTAAGATCAATAGTGCTGTAAAATTGATTAATTACATCTCTTATAAAAGTTTGTAAATATATATGTGTATGTCTGTGTGTGTGTATATATATATATATATATATATATATATATATATATATATATATATATATATATAAACTTTGTTAGATGCTTTGGTAGACAGCACTAAAGATCAATAAAATGATACTTTGGGGATTTACATGAAATTGTAAGAATGAAAAGTTTAATTTGTGATTGACTCCGTGTCAAAATGCAACTGAATAAGAGTGCAGGAATTCGAGTGAAGTACAGCAATGAAGTTCAATTAATCAAGGACTAATAACCCCCTGCTTGTCAGTGGATCATTAGGCGCAGTTCCCCGTGTGAGCGCTAGATGTCGCCACTCCTCTCACATTCACTCAGCAGCAGAAGCACCTCGTCCCCCGCTGCCTGCACATCATACCATATCATAAACCGCTACCATTACTGCCAGCGAGCTAACAACATACCCTTCAAAAACAGGATCTCATAAACGCCCGAGGTAAGGACATAACACTGAATTAACGATTTGTATTGTACTTCTCTATAGCGACATGCGTGAACATACGAGATCACAATCATTTTATTAATCCTCGGCTGGATTTTCCAAACATCTGTTTCGTAAGAGATGCGTTAGCCAGCTTTAGCAAAATAACAACCTGCCTTAAAATTATTCTCCAAACGGTATCAGCTCTTCGAGCCAGTCTCAGTGTTTACTTGACGCTTTTGCAGATTATGTGGCACGAAATTGCGTTGCATGTCAACTGTAAAACTGGAGTGATATATAAAGCCTATACACATCTATATATTCACATATGAGAAGTTGGGTTATTCTACGAAATAGACGCATTTTCCAGTTCGATAAGGGGATTTAAATTAAAAAAAAAAAAAAAAAAGATTTTTTATATTCACTGAGACAATTAGTGTTAATGAATTGCATTGTGCTATATCAAGCAAAATTAATGCATTTCAATGCATTATAGAACAGTCAGGAATGATATATTGTAACAGGGTTGACAGTTTTTAGTTAAAGTTGATATTGCAAGGTCGTGAAACTAGAAAGTGTTTATTAGGAGGATCATTTAATACTGGTATTTCAGCAAATATCCATATTTTTACATTACATGTTCAGGTAAACAGGATTGAAAATTAAGAATGAACTACTGACAACGTTGGCAAAAAAGAAAGAAAGAAAGAAAATATTGTAACTTGTCCTTCAAGAAATCACATTTTGAAAGTTTGTATATGTGTATTTTTTCTGTGTTTAAAGTTAGCATTATCCATTGATTGTTAAAATAATTTTTTTCCCACATAATATGAGAGACAAAAATGGCACCTATTTTGTAGAATGACCCAGTTACTGAAGAATTCAGCATCCTTAATTCATTTTCATCCTGCCTGTTTGACAGCTGACAAGTGAAACCCGTAAAATCACTGGCTGTGTGTCAACATCTTGTGAGCTTCCTGCCTAGACAGTATTTTTGTGCATCAAAGGCACATTTGAAAGGTGCACATGTCCAAAAATGCTGTCTAGTTTGATAGCTCACCAGGCTTCGACAGTTATTGTGTGATGCTTTAATCCGTATAATATAATGAAAGGAGATGCATGCATGCAAGTACATTAGATGTCAGTTGTGCTTTATTATTAACAAATGATATTTTGTATCCACTGACTTGCTTGGGTGTTTGGGTCTAAAATAGTTTGCCTTGTAGGCATAAGAAGGCCCCTGGAGGGCTTTTCCCTGTGGAATGAGCCATTCGGGTATGATTTGAAATCTAGCTTTGGATGCGCTCGATCAAGTTGTTTATTTATCAGGCTTTATTTGCAAAAAGTATGATTGTGGTTGCCATAGTTACTTTTCATTTCTTAGTTTATGGAATGTGATCAGATGCAACTAACATAACACGGTAAATATCCACCGACTTGGCCTTTTTGTTTTTAAACTGCTGTAAAATTCCAGAAAAAAAGAATTACAACAAAAAAAAAAAAACAGTTTGTAAAAACAAACAGAAATTTTGTTTTAAGTAATGCACTTGCAATAGGGGCAAGGCATTGCACTGGGATAAACTATAAAAAAAAAAACACCCATCATTTTACAGTTAAAATAAAATATAATTTTGTACAGAAGTTTAAGCACCAGAATACGAGCTTCACATTTCTGCTTTTTAAACCCTGCTGAATATTTTGCCCCATAGACCTTATTCAGAGCAGCGCCATCACAGGAATGAAAGCGAGGCTGTGAAGGATAGACTTACCGTGTTTTCAACGGCATCCGCTGTAAAAGCAGTATAAAGCTCCAAGATCACTTATAATTTTCTGTACTTATAATGACTATCCCTCACAGCCTCGCTTTCATTCCCGCTAATGAAAGATGGCGCTGCTGTGAATAAGGTCTATAGACTTCAACTGTCAATGCACTATAGTAAAACTGAGTAAATAAACATAATTATCTGTGGTCATCATCGAGACTGTTACAATGGTGTTGAGGGAGCTTAACTCATTTTCCACCCAGAACTTGTGTTTAATGTGTTCGGTATAACATGGTGGTTTAATGTTGGAAATTGAAAGACGAATGTGTATTTAAATTGGGTCATTTATGTAGTAGAAATGTGAAATTATTTTAGAAGTTGGTGCCTTCTAGACTGAGAAAAGCCAGAAAATTAATTTTTGGCTCATGTGGATGAAAGACAACAACTCCCAGAATGCACTTGCTTCGCTGCCCTACGAGGCCACGCCCAAGCCACGCCTACCGGTTACAGAGGGCAGTATCGGAAGAAATTAAACAACTAGGCTACTAGTTGACTCAAAACTGAAAAGACGCCGTTTTATCGTGAGATCCCACCCCCTATGGGCGGGTTGAAAACATGCGGAACAAGCTCCTACTATTGGCTGTAGTCTCTAGACTCTAGCCAAAAAAGCCTCTGATGACGCAAAATTGCGTTTTTTTTCCAGACACACTATACAGAAATCTCTCGTCTCAGGGGGACATGAGGGTGGGAAGCACGGTCATTCGAAAATACTACCGGGTTTCTACTGATACAAAGCTTAATGCTAATCGGTGAAGTATCCCTTTAAATCACACTTTTAAAAAAAATCTGTGAAATGTACAGTAAAAAACTAAGAAGAAACGGATTCAGCACAATGAAAAACCATCAAATGCGAAGTGTCACACTGGGAATGTCTGGGAATTTACGTTTATTTCAGTCAAAACTATAACTTCTTTTTCACTTCCAAAAACCATAAATTTAACAGTATTTTACTGTAAAATGACATGAAATAGCCTGATAGATGTATTACAGTTTTCAATGTATAGACCTGATGCGCCAGAGAAACAAGCACGCCGCCGTCTTTAGAATTTTGTCTTTGAACTTTGTTTTGTTTTTTGCGGTAGCTCTGTATATTTCTATGGTGTCGCTGTCGAAGAGTATATGGTGAAGTGGATATACTTATTGTAGAATTAATGAAAGTTATCATGAGCATTGTAATGTTTGAAGCGGGTGTCTTAACAAATGTCTGCAGACCGGGAACATTTTAAAACAAGTGGTTCATTCATAAATCCGAAAGATCTTACCAGAAGACAGAACACAACGAGCGCAGCGCTGAAAAGGGGCGGGGCTACATAAGAACTGTAATGGAACTTACTGTTAACCAATTAACAGGTAACATTTTTACTATATAAAAATTATAAATATTTTTTTACACTGCATAACCTCTTGTCATCATTACTCTTGACCAAAGATTAGTACTTCCCTGTTAAAGCGTACGTTTCAAAGAATGCTGCACTCCAGATGGTCCCATACGGTCAATCCTCTCTGGACCCTTTTCCCTGTGGATGCCCTATGTATCTCACCATAATAATAACAACCAGGGAGTGGAAAGTGTGTGTTAAACTCAGTCATCTGGTGTAAGGCTGCATCTGTTTGTTTCTATCGGATGATTGGTTTCTTCCAGGAGGTTATCCAAGGGCTCGATTGAAAACGGTGGATCTTTCTATGCGTTTGATGTTGTACTTTGTAGAAGCCCTTTAATGTAGACCCCTTTTGTTATACATGTGGTCAGTGGGGGACCAGGCCCCAGGGATTGTTTCCGTGTGAGTCCAAGTCTCAACAAATGAGGTTTGTGTGTGTTTGGATGGTTGCGGGGACATGGAGGAGAAACACTTGGTTTGCAATCCATCAAAGATCGAAGTAGGTCACAGAAGAATGTGGAAACTGCTCTCTGATTAAAATAGCTCAGCCTACCATTGCAGTCGGGTCACATCTTGCCCGCATCTACCGTGTATTTCCTGTTTTTGAAAAGAGGATGTGATAATCTGCTTTGTGATAAGGTATGCTTGCAACGTACACATAATTCTACCGCGTCAGTTTCAAAGTCGCTTGCCGCTCGGACTTGATAAATGCACATCAATCCCTCTGAGTTTCTGCACACTTTCATCATCCCGCCATCAGCACCTGGTCTGATAAATGTGTCGTACATGCATGGTCGCTCTGTGCTCAGCTGGGCTGTCTCTCTTGTCTGCGAGGTTGAGAGATGTGAGGATGGGAAGTCTCAAACGGCGTCCACACCAGTGATTCAAATAGCTGATTCATTTTGTTGCGTGCTACTTTATTAGCCAACATGTACTAATAAGAAAGGGGTACAGTAATGGCATCAGATGTCATACTTTGATATGATACTGAATGATTGTCATCAGAGATAATCAATTCTTCTGATGTTGTACCAATAGTCACACTTTTTAACGCAATCAGTTTCTTTAATATTTTTAATAATGATTTTGAAATAAGTCTCTTATAGTCTCCAGAGCTGCATTTATTTGATCAAAAATACTGTAAAAACAGTAGTAAAAATATTGAAATATTGAAATAATGTGAAATATTATTACCACTTTAATATTTAACCAGTTGTATTTTAATATATTTAATATTTTAATATTTTTGGTGCTCAAGAAACATTTCTCAGTACACAATATTCATATATAACAAATAAATATCAGGGAATTTTAAATTGGTGTAAGCTTGTAAGTTTCATGACAATTAAAAAATATTTTTTGCAATTATGCTCAATATTTTGCATACTATTTATATAATATTTAATAACAAATTTAAGGCTATCATATATATATATATATATATATATATATATATATATATATATATATAAAATGTACATTATAAAATATTGCTCTTTGTGAGAGATTGGCAATATCAGGAAATATCAATGTTGAAAACAGTTGTGCTGCTTAATATTTGTTTTGTGGAAACTTCATTAATTTAATGCATCCTTGCTGAATAAAATTATTAATTTCGTTCAACAACAACAACAAGAAAAAAATCTTACTGTCCCCAAATTTTTGAACAGTTTTGTAAAATGACATTTAAGATTAAAATAGAAACTGCATAAATATAATGGCAGTAATATATAACTTATTAAAATGTTTAATAATGAGCATAATGGTACTTTTGTCTGCTTGAATGATGATGTATGTTTGAAAATGTTTAGAACACAGGATGCTGCAAATATCATGTTACAATCACTTGGCTGTCACTTGTTGTCATATTGATGTCATGTACAATCCATCATTCATTCTCCTGCTGGCAGAACCTCTCAGTAGGTGATGGATGGAGAGAGAGACAGTTCAATAAACAAAATAAACAACATTTTTGCATTGTATGCCTAAATATGAATGGTGCTCGGCTTGCTTAATACAAAGGTTGACACATAAGTTGTTTCTTAGGTGCTCTGACTGGTTCTATCATGTTGCTATGTGGTCGCTAGGGTGTTCTGGGTGATTATAAAGTGGTTTAAAGTCTAGCCCCAAGTGTCTATGGTATTCTGGTCTCTGGATATGACTTGGTCCTTCTTTCGATGTGATTTTCATTGAGGTTATTTCCAGTATGACTGACATTTTTAGCTAGAAAAGCTAGAATCCTCATCAGCGTGTTCTGATTTAATGTGAAAATGAGTGTCAGGGACGTAATAACTTGAGAAATGGATGCGGGAGGGGTCAAAGGTGAGGAACGCTGAGAAAAATGTGCTTTTTTTTTCGCAGCGTGTTCTTGAAAGAGGGAGAGAGAACACCATCTTCCAGCTGTGTGGGTGTTTTGACAGGAGAATGCATGGAGGCCAGGGCCCCGAGATGATATTACAGCAAAAACATCAGTAGAGATTCGATCGCAGATGAAGAAATGACAGAGACAGAGAAGAAAAACTAAGCTGCATTGAATCTCTGTGAATGTGAGAGATAGATAGAAATGAGGACGCATGGAGGGGGTGGGCACAACCCACACAAGTTCTCCTTTCTGAACCCCTCGGAGTAATGAATGTCTTTTTTTATTGTACTTGCTTATATTTCTCTCGTTCTGAGAGACCCACACCTCTCCCACACACACAGTGTCTCTAATGTTCAGAAAATCTGCTTTCCAAAGAAACTGCAGCACTTTGCATGTAAATCAAGGCCATTAGAAACAGAGCATTAGAGCAGAGCAGAATGGAGATATGTAATCTTTTTCCAGAAGGCTTTACTTTGAGGAACGTTTGAAGCATCTTATATTAAGCTTATTAGCTGTATACAGTCATTTAATTTGTACAGATAAGGAGGACAAGACTCAGAGAATAAGGACAGAGAAAAATAGAGGTCAAGCATATGTTTTTGAGTCCGTTCCCATTTATGCTTTATCCTAATCAGCATCAGGGAAGACCTGCAAATCTTGGTGTTTTTTAAAATGTTGACTTTGTAGGATTGTAAAAGGTATGGAATATATATATTTAACCCTATATTGTCAAAAGTTAAAATGCATAAATGGTAAAATTACATAAATACATACAATAGTAAAAATGATATAATACATTATTAATTTTAATCAATAAAAAAAAAAAAAATTATATATATATATATATATATATATATATATATATATATATATATATACAATTTATTTTTATAATTAATAATTATATATTAATTATAATATATAATTATTTTTATTTTTATGGCGTATACTTTTTGTATATGGCATAGACTTCAAAGTCATGGGAAAAAATATAATAAAAAAATTAAAAATATATTTAATATATTGAATATTATAAATGAATACCAATTAATTAAAAAGTAAATGTTAAATATAATTATTATATAACAAATATAATAAATATATTATGTATAAACTGTACATTACAAAATATTGGGGATTGAAATGGCTCTTTGTGATCTATATTAGGGGTGGGCAAATGTACAGAAAAAGTACAGAAAATATAATGTCCTTTTGACTTGACTTTTCCTAATTTTCATAAAGCCACTTCCCAAATGATACTCAAAATCAAAGAAATGTATTGGTCAAAAGCTGTGGGAGCCCTGTGAGTTGACATTTCTGTATGTTCTGTATGACACCTAAGATTTACCAAATCTGTTTTTCTTGCCAGGTGTTGATGGAGGGACTACTGAGAGGTGTTTGGGAAGGACACTATGTTTCCCTGTGTCTCCTCCTGGCCCTCTTCTGATCCCCCTGCCGCTCTCGGCCATGCTCCGCCCATTCCCTCGGTACAGCCACTGCCTGACCTGCTGCGGAGCTGCGTTGTGTTCCCTTCCCCATCCACGCGCCTGAGCCCTTGCACCAACGAGATGGAGTCCATGATTGTGGTGACGGAGTACGAGCCCAGTGATGGCTCAGGGCAGGAGGGCGGAGAGGAGGAGGAGGTGGAGGACATGGACAGCTCGGAAACGCCAGAGCCGGCATCGTCAGGTCCGGTGCCGCCCTTCCGTATAGCCTCCTGTGATCTCTTATCCCACACGTTGGGCCGCCCGGAAGCGCTCTTCCCAGAACCGCAGGAGCACAGAGGTAGACTCAGCCTCTCCGACAGGAAGCTGTCGCTACAGGAACGCTCACAGACACTTTCGTCGCCCTGTGGCTCTCCGGGGCTGAACGGACGCTATATTTACCCATCGCTGCCCTACTCGCCAATCACCTCCCCTCACTCGTCTCCACGCCTCCCTCGAAGACCAACCGTGGAGTCTCATCGTGTGTCCATCACAGACCTGCAGGTAGGTGGCCCGAGTTAACCAAGTGTGTTTGGAAGTGTTTGAAAGTCTCTTACAAACAACAACACAATGGCTACCATCATGCCTAATAATTATGTAAGACTACCTGTCAAAAGTTTGGAATAATTTAGATTTTTATTTATTTATTTATTTGTTAAGTCTCTTATGCTCATCAAAGCTGCGTTAATGTGATCCAACACACAATAAAAACAGTAATTGTGAAATATTATTACTAAATAAAATAGCTGTTTTCTATTTTAAGAAAACAGTTTTTGCTGCTTAATATGTTTGTGGAAATCATAATAAAAAGATTTCAGGATTATTTGATGAATAGGAAGCTCAAAATAACAGTTTTTATTTGAAAAGAAACATTAAATGTCTTTACTGTCACTTTTGATGCATTTAATGCATTCTTGCTGAATAAAAGTATTAATTTCTTTTTTTTTTATTCTTAATTGGTTGGTTGTGCATCATGGTTTCCACAAAAATATGAAGCAGCACAGCTGTTTTCAGCATTGAAAATAAGAAATGTATCTTGAGCAGCAAATTAGAATGATTTTTGACAGGTCATGTGACACTTAAGACTTTCACATGAAAAAAAAAAACAGCTTTCATCACAGGATTAAATTACATTTTGAAATATATTCACATAAAATCAGTTCTTTTAAATTGTAAAATTTCACAATGTTACTGTTTTAACTGTATTTTTAATCAAATAAATGCAGCCTTGGTGAGCATTAGAGACTACTTTCAAAAACATTAAAAAATCGTAACAACCACTAAAAACGAGACAATGCTATTGCCTGAGATTTGAGCTGCTTGTTTGAGAACTGATGTTGTCTTTGAGAAGATCATTTCCTTTTCTTCAAGTCTGCAAAGTCAAGGTTGAGAAGGTGTGTAAGGTAAGGTTACTGACAGGAGCAATTGCCTTCCTCTTATTGGTGCTTGTCAAGAGAAAATGCCCCAATAGATGCTTCTGCTTTTCCATTAGGACATGAAATCAGTAAGAAATGTGTGTAGCTTTAGCTTGTGTGCCTTTCTCGGCTCAAATACTCCCTGTAGTACTTCTTTTGCTAATGCTTTTGATTCTTTGAACCTGGAATGTTGCGAGCATCATTCTTGATGAGAGAATCAAGTTTGCGTTTGCTGTTATCTTTGGCCACACTGGCTGAAGTAGTTGTTTTTCAGTGACTAAAACCCCCTTAAAAAGACCTCAGTGTCACTGATCAATGAAATCTGTGTCTTTATTTCAAAAGGACTGCGTGCAGCTCAACCAGTACAAGCTGAAAGATGAGATCGGAAAGGTATGTTTATTTTTCATTTATTATTTATGCATAGATCATTCCCTGCTAAGAGTGAGATGAATGAAAGCTCTGCTGAAATATTAATTGTGCTGTTGTTCTTATTTCAGAACAAACTAATATCTCCCATATTTGGTATAGTAAATAAAAAATGCAAATGATTTCTGAAGGATCATGTGACACTGAAGACTGGAGTAATGGCTGCTGAAAATTCAGCTTTGCCATCACAGGAATAAATAAATCTTTAAAATATATTAAAGTAGGAAACAGTCATTTAAAATGGTAATAATATTTCACAATATTACTGTTTTTACTGTACAAATAAATGCAGCCATGGTGAGCATAAGTTACTTCTTTCAAAATTTCTTGGTAAATTCTTACCAATCCCAAAAGTTGTATGTATAAAATAAAAAAATAAAAAATACAAAAACAACAGATTGACACTATTGACCATTCAGAATTTAAGTAAAATCATCATGTTTTTTTTTATGGAATAGAATAGAATAGAGAATACAGTTTGTAACTGTTTGTTCAATGTTGTACACTTCAAAGATAATTTAATTCATATTTTAGTAGTATTTTTGCTTTATTTCTTAACATTTCTAAAACCAGGTAGATTTCCTTTTAGGCACAATTGCTTAATATATTAAAATTAATTAAATAAATGTTTAAATTATCTTGGAATACCATTTATTAGAATTGAACAGAACAGAACAGAATAGACATGTACCATGTTTTGAAACAAAGTATGTTTTACCATGTTTGTTTTGTTTTTGCTATGGGATATAAATATGGTGATCATAATATATATAGCAAAGTACCATGGTATTCCCATCTGATGCCATCAATAAACCATAGCACTACCACCATACATTATTCTAAGAAGCATAGAGTAGGATAAGAGCATGAAATGAATTTTCTACAATATTTATAGTAATGCAGCAATGAAATTTAAAGGAGCAGTGACGTGTTTTCACTGTTGCTGTTCCACTAAGCTTCATCTTGATACGAGGGCATGGAAAACTGTCAGCTTGGATGTGGAGATTCCTGCTCTGCTCTCATCTCTGGTGTCTGAGGGTTGGATTCCCTGCTGGGATGGCAATCTGCTCTCCCAGCTGGGACCTGTGTGTGTGTGTAGGTTTGAGAGAGATAGAGACAGAACAGAAGTGGAATCATGCCTGTCTGTGGAGTTCATCATGACACCGGCTGTTGCCTACTGGCTCGGTTTGGTTTACATGTTCTCCAGTTAATCAAATGGCAAAAATGCTTGGACACTTTAGTTCCTGTTTCCCTCAGGTTAATGCCTGTTACTGATTGTGTTTGCACTGCAATTTGTTCCACTTACAAGTTGTCGTGAATGACGCACCTTGTTTTTTGGATAAAGGGCTCCTATGGAGTTGTCAAGCTGGCGTACAATGAAGACGACAACACATACTATGTAAGTGATGCAACCCGGTCTCTTAACAATCTCGCACACATATATTTACGCACTTCATTTCAGTTTTATTTAGGCGAGTAAAGAGCTAACATCCTAGTGTTATTGGTAATCTTTGAATTATGATTGCCTAGTTGAGGTGCCCTTCAGCAGCCAAAAATGGTCCCTTAGACACCATCACAGGCTGCCTTCAAATCGTCTCAGGAAGTTCCTCCTTTCGGGCTCCAAAATCATAATTATGATGTACATTCTAGTGATTTGAATTGGAGTAAAATGGACATGTTTCATTCTATTTTTTGCATTTTAGCTCTAGTGCAGAGGTAGGCAAGTTTGGTCCTAGAGAGCCACTGTCCTGCAGAGTTTGGCTCCAGCCCTGAAAAAGTCTACAGGACAGCGGCTCTCTAGGACCATACTTGCCTACCCCTGCTCTAGTGCAACAATATAAAGAGAAAAGCATACAGATTTGGTATGCTGTATTTTTTTTAAAGAATGATGGAATTTGTAGTTTTTCTGCACAAGCCCATTGCCTCATAATCCAGCTAACTCCTCTATTAACTCTTTCCCTGCCATTGATGGAAATTTCCGGTTTGCCGTGTTTTCACTGTTATACGGTAGGGGGCGCTATGACACATCTTCTGAATGAGAACTGAATCTCCTGATCAAAAAACATGTGAAGAAGAATTAGAAACAAGCAGGGGGGCAGCGTTTCATTTTATGTTGAAGCTTCCCCGGGCGCCGCCATTGGCTAGCAGACCATCACCTGCTGTTAGCATTCCATTGACTCCCATTCATTTTGGCGTCACTTTGACAGCGAATAACTTTACATCTGAGGCGTTTAAAGACTCCATTTGTCCATTATTTATTTCTAAAGAAACACGAAAATGTATAAAAGGCTCCATTACCTTGTATCTTACGTTATGGCCCCGTAGAAGCAGTTTTTGTAAAAATAGGCTAACGATTGCGTCATAACCACGCGACTCTCTGTCGCACAGTTGAGAGATTACCGCATGGACAGGAGGAGAAGCTCGCGGGCAATCGGGGGGACGTGGAGGCAAAATGGCAAAGTAATTAATCAGAATACTTAGCAAAAGTTTCTCCTGCTCCTATCTCATGGACACCTCCTACTCACACTCTCCGTCTATGCAAGTTTCGGAAGGGAATGATTCAGATTTCGCTTGGCACAGCTACTAGAAGACAGACGGGTTGCTCACGTCACATCTACGTCGTCAAGCTCAGTTTGAGTCTGCGCAGTACGCTCGACCATCAGGAAGTTAGTGCTTCTAATTGACTTCACTTTCCTCCGTTTATATACTGTCTATGGAAACAAGCGATAGCATATCTAAGCAGAGGCATGTAAAATATCACGATCATCAACATTAAACAGCATATAAATCAAAACTGCCTAATGATACTGAATGAAATGTCGACCCAGGACGAGCTATAGGATTGTGAAGCTTTGGGGGTGTTAATGGACTCAATCTACTCAATCTATGTTTTGATCATCGTTCTGAATCCGATCTGGATGTAGTCAAAAACCAGGCGGCAACCTTCCTGTCTCTCTCTTGAAACCAACACGGAAGTGACTTAAACTGCAGTTCATCGACTGGCCGCTAGAGACAGGCTGCAAAAGAGAGTCAATCCCATATACCCCCCATGTTAAACATTATAGCAGAAAAAAATGTGTTTACAGCCTGGTGCAAAAAGTGGTTTTGGTCTAGATTGCTAATTTTGCCCTTCATGACAACTGTGAGGGGGGTGAATTTTTTATAACTCATCCGTTTAAATAATATTAAGCCTTAAAGTTCTGCATAATTAAGGCGTGGCCACTTGAGTGACGGGTGGATTGCCGCTGCTGTCACTACTAGCTTTTTGTCTGCTGTTTGTTAGTTGTTACTTCACCTTAGCTAATCCTGCTTCTTACCAATTTCCGTTTATCCGGGAGTGACGCACGGTGACGCGCTACCAAGATGGCGACGGCCGACTCCGCCCACTTTGGGCTTCAAAAATGCTCTTCAGAAACCTATGGGTGATCTCACGGACACTACGTCCATATTTTTTTTGCAGTCTATGACAAAAATGCGATTTTTCTCAGCTTTTTACTCCAAAATTTTGCTTTTTTATGAAACTTGCCCACATTCAAGTGTTGATAAAAAAACTAAAACGGATGCATTAAGAATATTTTTTTGTTGTTGTTGTTTAAAAGCAGAGGCTCTATTCTTTCTTTTGATATATTGCATGTTCAGATATTCATACAACAAAATATTCTGGGGGCCATGAAAATTTAGTGAAAATGTTGGCGGTGGCTGGCATTGGCAACTTAAAAAAAAAAAAAACGCTGGTGGGGAAAGAGTTAATGTTTGTGATTTTATATATTTTTCATATTCTTGCCACTGTGTATTGTTGAGATTTGATAAATCTTGATAATAATAATATTATTAACATGCTGTAGTAATGATAAGAATAAGAATATAATATGTTGTTGTTGAAATAATTTGATGTTAACTTAAATTTGCTCCTTGCTCTGAGTAGTTATTACTACTTTTTTATCCCATTTTTTGGTGTAGTTGTATCACAGTGCTGGTTGTAGAATGGGGCATATGTTACCCAGCACCAGTAATGACACTGGATATCTGCTCTCACTCTCTCATTCTCACTGCTCTCCACAGGCCATGAAAGTGCTGTCCAAGAAACGACTGATGAGGCAGGCTGGGTTCCCGCGTAAGTGTCTGCTTTAAAGCAGATGGAACGCACAGCGGGGTTTATGATTTGAGTGTATGTGTGTGAGGTTGGGGGCGCACTTTCATCAGCTAGCAGAACGCCTAATACTTCAACCTTTCACATGATTTCCTCTTTGCTGGTTTAAACAGGCAGACCTCCTCCTCGTGGGGCAAGATTGGCCCCTGAGGGCCCCCCTCAGCCCAAAGGGCCTCTGGAGCGTGTTTACCAGGAGATAGCCATCCTCAAGAAGCTTGATCACCCTAATGTGGTTAAGCTTGTGGAGGTGGGTGCTTCTATTCTCAGTATGCAGTATTCTCATAGACTTAAGTCAGCGTGAAGTGTGTAATTTATGCCCAACTAATGGAAGTGGAATTTAAAAAATAATGACTGTTTTCGAACGGGTTTCCCAAAACGCTTCCACCGTCGGACAAACAGAAAATCCACCTATGCATTTATTAAACTGGGATGGGGAAAGTATTTTAACCATGAATGAATGTGAAACAGTGAGAGATAGATATACAGTTTGTTAAACACTGAAAAAATAAATTTTGCTTTGTTTCTAGTAAAATGTTTAAACCTTTCTGAAAACAAGATAATTAAAATAAGACAATTTTAAGTATAAATCTAACAATATGTAGTGAGGTTAATGCAAAAAAAAAAATATATATATGAAGAAGAAGAAACAAACTGTTTTTTAAAAAATATTTTACTGGAAAATTAATTAATTTGCAGTGTACTGATATGTACAGGGCAGCTGTTATTTAGTCAATAAAACACTGAAAGTAAGCCTTTCCACGAATTTCCATTGGACAAAAAAGTCAGGAAAACTGGGTTGTCATAATTAGACGTTAAAAGTTAATGCAGTCCATCATATCAAATGAACTGAATTTTTTTTCCTGAAAGCCTTGTTTGTATTTGCATCAAATTAGATCAAATTTTTATGCTGACTGGTTTCGTTCTCTTTCTAAACAGCTTTGGGTTGTTGTTTTTTTGTAGGTGCTGGATGATCCAAGTGAAGACCATCTGTACATGGGTAAGTCTGGCCAGATACTCATCCTCTTGGCAGATGCTACACACTTGCACATGCACAATTTATTCTACTTTTCGGTGCTTAATGTATGTGAAGCCAGAGAATGTAATGCACAACACCTTAACTCTTTTCCTCTGTGCTTTCACAGTATTCGAGCTTGTCAAACGAGGGTGAGTAAGCACGTTATTTCTGATTGTAGCGCCGGCCCATGCTGTGCTAGTGTCACTCTGCTAGAGAAAC